>NC_073248.2:18832500-19457500 GCF_029281585.2 Gorilla gorilla gorilla | reverse complement strand
TCATGCAAAGCTGTGAACTCATCATACACATATAAAGAAAAGCAGAAGAAGCCAGTCTGAAGAGACCACATATTGTATGATCCCATTTCCATGACATTATAGAGAAGAAATGTGTAGAGATGGTAAACTGACCTGTAATTTAAAGTGGTTTGTAGGTGGCAGGTAGTGAGCTGAGTAGGAGAACAGGCTGATGGAAAGAGGCACAAATGGGCCAGGTTGGAGTCAACTCCTCTGGCTGGTGCGATCATGTTGGGCATATGGAAGAGCCAAGAGTATGTAGTACCAGCATGAATAAAAAGGCTCCTACTCATCCTAGGAGTGGAGCATCTTCTTTCTTCACACATAGAACTATCTTAGGAACAGTTCTGAGAAATATTTTGTTGTATGAGATAAAACATACATAACAAAATTTACCATTTCAAACACTTTAAGTGAGTATTTCAGTGAAATTAACTCTTCTCAAGTTGTGCAACCATCACCACCATCTCACTTTCTCACCAGCAATGCACAAGAGTTCTACATTTTCCACATACTCTCCAACTCTTCCTTAAAAATAATAGATGTTCCAGTGGGTAAAACGTGGTAATCTCATTGTGATTTAGATATTCGTTTAGCTTATGGCTAGTGATGTTGAGCATCTTTTAATGTACTTATTGATTCTGGGTTTGTCAATGATTCTATGAACAGAAGAAAAAGAAAAAATAGATAGGCAGATGGTTCACAAGAGCAGGAGATTGAGACCATCCTGGCCAACATGATAAAATCCTGTCTCTACTAAAAATGCAAAAATTAGCTGGGTGTGGTGTTGCACACCTGTAGTTCCAGTTCTTCAGGAGGCTTTGACAGGAGTATCATTTGAACCCAAAAGGCAGAGGTTGCAGTGAGCTGAGATCACGCCATTACACTCCAGCCTGGGTGATGGAATAAGACTCCACCAAAAAAAAAAAAAAAAAAAAAAAAAACAGAGAGAGAGAGAGAGAGAGGACTTGCAAGGGTTTTTCTCCAAAGATACACAAATAGCACATGAAAATATGTCCAACATCACTCACCTCAGGGAAACACAAGTCAAAGCCACAGGAAAACATCACTTCATATCCATTATAATTGCTATTATTAAAGAAAAGCTAACAAGGGTTGACATGAAAATGGAGAAATGTGAATGTAAAATTGTGCAGTTGCTGTGGAAAATAGTTTTGTGGTTCTTCAAAAAGCTAAACACAGAATTACCATAGAACCCAGCAAATCCACTCCCAGATATATACACAGAAGAACATAAAATGGGTATTCAAACAAAAAACATGTACACATATGTTCATAGCAGCATTATTCACAATAACTAAAAGTAGAAACAAACCAAATGTCTACCAACAAGTAATAGGAAAACAAAATTTAGTATTCCCATACAATGGCATAATATTCAGCTGTAAAATATATTGCAACTCTAACACTGCAATATGGAGGAACTTCATAACCATTTTGGTTAAAGAAGCTGAACATAAATGGTCACATACTCTATGATTTCATTTATATAAATATCCAGAATACGTAAGTAGATAGAGACAAAAAGCAGATTACTGGTTGCTAGGGGTCAGAAAAAAAGGACAGATTAGGAAGTACCTCCTTAGTAGGTATAGGATTTCCTTTTGGGATAATAAAAATTGGAACTAAGAGGTGGTAGTTGCCCAGAAATGTGCATGTACTAAAGGTCACTGAATTATTCATGTAGAAAGTTAATTTTATGTTATGGAAATTTTACCTCAATAGAAAGACAAAATTTCTTTCCCAGCATTCTCTAACCAGGGTGAGCTCTCTCCATGGGGTGACATCACCCTTGGGTGCAAGTCCCTCCACAGTCCAGAATGGCCTGGAGCCTGGCCAACCACATTCTGGGCACATACTCCAGCCACACCGCTCACCAGCTCCTAGACCTGTTACCAGTGGAAGATATCTGAGTTACTGGTGGCAAATCCATCCAGGTCTGCAGTAACCACAATTCTTGCCTTCTTAGAAGAAAGAATTTGACTGAGGGGTATAAAGTAGTGAAAGATACTGAGGGAAGTTTCATAGCAGGAGTGGACATTTATTAAAAAGCAATCTCTGAAAGTCATACACTGAGGGTTTGTCTCTTAATGTGCATGCCTGAGCTCACTTGCCCAATAACTGAGATTTTATTGGAAGCCCTTTTTCCTTCTCCCTGGTTCCTGCATTTAATTAACACTTTAATGTTAACAGCTGTGGATCAGTAGAAGCTTGTATCTCTCTGGCTCCAGCTGCTAAATTATCATTTTTAGAGAGGCAATATGAAAACTGTCCAACCATCACCCAATGACCTGACATTCCTGGGGGGTGAGTGGGATGGGAGAAACCTCTCCTGCCCCACTCGTTCGTGTGTAACTACCTGTAACAGACCAAATAACTGGCCATTTCCAACTCCAGGTCACTTTCCATTTGCTGCCTTCACAGACAGCCAGTGATCAGTGATACCTCCTCAGAGTTTACAAGGTCTTCTGAATCTTGTTCTGCTGTAATCCAGAACTCAGCACATAATATCCATGGTTTGTCCCATTTCGACAAAGGTAAATTAGCTTTTTCTGAGCACCACCACCTGCAGCTGTCTTGCTCAGGTGAACTAACAGCAACTCTGCAAGAAATGGGTAGTCCCTTGTGCAAAGGGACAGCCAAGATCAGGTGACTGAGTGACTTACCTGCAATCACACAGAGTCCAAGTGGCCTCATACTCAGTTTCCAGCCCACAGCCAGGTCTCCAGGTGTCATTTAGAAAAAGTTTGTGAGTCACATGAACATGCATCCAGGACACACCCAGACTTCCTTTTATCAACAAAGATGAGCTCTATCTTCTGGGACAATGGATGACAAGACCCACCAAGTCTTCTTTCTCCCATCCAGAGCCAATGTAGGTATTTGATGCTCATTAGGTAACAGACTCTTCCTAAAACCCTTTCATATATAGGGTTTTTGGAGGGGATTGTGTTACACACAGGCCAGAGAATGCAAGTTTAGAGAGCGCATCAGAGCCAGCACATAGAGAAAAAGCTGGTGATTTCAAATGTAAAGAAAGGGCAGTATGCTGAAAAGTTACTGCACTGAACTGTGAAGGAGACAAGGGGTTATTATGACTAAAGGTTATTATGACTAAAGATCAAACACGTAGGACAAGAACCAGTGGTTCCTTATTGAGGTCAGTTCATACCTACCAGGACATGATTTGGCCACTGTACTCATAAAATGAACCATGAGAAATGAAGACAAGTTCACAGGCTACATACATAAAAAATGTTCACAGCAGCCCCACGTATACTAGTCCCAACTGAGAGCCCCAAACGCTCATCTACAGGAGAAGGGTGAAGAAGCTGTGGCATATCAACACCCTGGAATGTGGCTCAGTGTGCAAAGGAATGGATTGCTTATGCACTCACCACAGGGTGACTCTCAAAGCAGCAGAGCTGAATAAAAGGAGCCAAATCAGAACAAAACACAAAGACCCAAGAACTTACCATATCTATATGAAACTAAAAAATTCAGCTAAATTTTAGTAACAGAAGCAGATCTGTGGTCCGAGGGTGGCCAGGCAGAGATCAGTATGGGTCAGAGGAGAATATGTCTTTGTGAGCTTCATCAAGGGGTGGCCTTGCAGTGGATGGAATACTCCCATGGAGAAAACCATTACTTCTTCTATTTGAGGGACTGCTGCCCCTCAAATCATATGTCTGCTATAATTCTGTCCTCACTGGGAAACTGACTTGAGCCAACCTGGTCTCAGCTCCTACACAATGGAGACCCCCATACCCTGGGAACTTGGTTCTGGTGGCCCATAATAAACACTGGCCTGGAGGGAGAAGCACAGCTCACGTGTGCTACGAGCAAGACTGTAAAGTACAGAAGTGGACACAGCATTCAGCCCAGTGGTCCCAGGCCACATGAACTAGGCTAACCATTCATGGGTCTCAGCTGTCCTCTGTGAGAAAAGTAACTGTCACAACCGTCCATATCAAAAGCTTTTCCAGGACTCCAGAGGCAGTACCCAGTTTCCCAGGACCTCCCCTAACCCTAAACCTAACTGTAACATTAACCTTAACCCAACCCCTACCCCTAAACCTAACCCAAAAACCCTAAATCTAACAGCAAGCCTAAACTCCAGCCTCAACCCCAACATCAACACTATGCCTAACCTTACTTAATGCCTAACCCCTCAAACAAACCAAAAACCAAAACCCAACCCAACCCTAAATCCTAATGTTAACCCCTGAACCTGACACTGACCCTGATAATAACCATAACCCAGCAGCAACCCAATCACACCATGAACTGAACCCAAAACGCAACCATAAACCCAAAACCCTAACCGCAAAAAACTAACCCTAACCATAAAACAATAACTAACCCATCTCTACCAATACTCCCTTAAAACCTAATACTAGCACTAAAATCCTTCCCCTAACACTAACCATAACCCCTAACACCTAATTCTAACCCTAGCCACTAAACCTGAATCCTGAACCTGACACTAACACTAACCTAAGACTGACACTAACCTATAATGCTAACCCTAACTCCCTAATTCTAGCACTAACCATTACCCTAAACCTACACCTACACCAACCTCAACCCCAAAGCCAAACCTAACCCTGTTACCTAAACCCAATCCATAACATTAGCACTAATCCTTAGACCAATCCTAAACCTAAAGCTAAAACTAACCCCTAGCCCTGAGCCTAACCACTAACAATGACTTTGACCCTAATGTGTTACCCAAATATCTACCCTAATGATAAACCTAACACTAACCCTAACCAGTAATCCTAACCCTCACTGTAATCATAATATTGAACATAACCTTAACCCCTTAACCTAAACCTAAACACTAACCATAACCAAAATCGTAAAGCCTAACCCCACAACCACCCTATCTCTAACAATAACCTTATACAATAATTCTAAACTTAACCCTAATCCTAACCCCAGGCTCTCACCATAAACTAAGACCCAGAACCCCTAACTCAATAAAAGCACAAACACTAACAATAAGCCCAAACCCTAACACTAAACCCTGAGACTAATCCTAACTCCTAGAACTAACCCTAATCTTAAACCCTAACCAAAACCATCTAACCCTAACAATAACCCTAAACCTACAACTTACCATATCTGATAACCTAATCCTAACCCTTACACTAAATACTAATCCTAATGCCTAACCCTAATCCTAACCTTGAAACCCTAACCCCAAACAAAGCCAAAATCCCTAAATAAAACTCTAACTATAAAACCCTAAAACACTAAACATAACCCTGATCCCAACACATAAACCTAACAATAACCTTAACCCTAATTGCAAAACCATAAAAACTGAACCCTAAAACTAAAACTAAACTAAGTCTAAACCTAAACATAAAATTAAACCTAAGGCATGACCCAAATCCCAAAGTCTGAAAACTAACCATAACCCTAACCCTAAACCATAAAGGCTAACCATAAGTCTTAACCCTTATCCTAAACACCAAATCTAACCCTAGCCCCTAAGACTAACCCTATCACAAATGCTAATCCCTAACACTAATCCTAAACTCTAATGCTCATCATGAATCATAACTCTAATCTGTAACATAAATTTCAACCTTAAATCCTAACCCTAAATCTACACCTGTACCCAACACTAACTGTAACCCCTATCCTTAACCCAACCCTAACACTAACCCTAAACTTTAACCCTGACAGTAAGCCTAACACTAACCCTAACCCCAAACATAACCCTTACCCCAATCCTAACTGTGATACCCTAACTTTAACCCTACACCTACACCAACACCAATCCCAATCATAAACCTAAACCACACCCTCCCTTAAACACAGGACAAACCCTAACCCCTAAACCTAATATTAAAAATTAAACCCAAGTTTTAACCCAGCCCCAACACTAGCCCAAATCTTAACCCATAACCACAACCCTAACAATAGCCAAACAACAACAAAAAGCCCAAAACCAACCTGAACACTAATACTAAACCCCAACCCTAATCCTAACCCCTGATCCAAACCCTAAACCCTAATACTAAACCAAACACTTAACCACAACCCTAAAACTGAACCTAAGGCTTATCCTAAGCATAACAATTATTCTGAATCCTAAACCTAAGATTAACCCTAAGACAATAACCCAAAACCTAACTCTAATGCCTAAACCTAACTTTAATTCTAACTGTAAAATACAAAATACAAAAACACTAAAAATAACTTAAACTGCAGCCCATAATGCTAACACTAATACTAACCAAAAACCCCTAATCTTAACACTAATACTAACATAATGCTAACATAATCTTAACCGTAGCAATAAAACCAAACCATAACTCTTGCACAGAACACTAAAACAAAACTGTAATATTTGCCCTAACCCCTAAGACAACCCCTACCCCTAAACCTAGACCAAAACCCTAATCCAAACTAACCCTAAACCATAAACCTAACCTTAATCTTTGCCCCAACCCTAGAAATACCTTAATGCTAACCCTAACTGTAAGTGCTAATCGCTAACCCTAACACTTAACTGACCCCTAACCATAAACCCTAACCCTACTCCTAAACTCTAAACCCAACCCTAACTGTAATGCTAACCATGACACTAACCCTAATGCTAACCCAGCCCTAACAGTCATGCCAGCCCTAAATCCAAAACCCTAACCATATTCCTAACAGTAAAACTTACAACTAACCATAACCATAACCATAACCATAAATGCTAAATGCTAAACCTAACACTAAGCTTAAACCCCAATCCTCAACTCCAAACCTGAACCTAAATGTAACCATAAACAGTAATCCTAATGGTAAATTCTAACCCTAAAGCTTAACCAAACACTAACCCTAACACAATCCCTCTAACACTTACCCTCAACATAAAGCTTAACACTAACCCTCATCCAGGCCATGACCCTAATGCCTAACACCCTTCTGTATGTCTACCTTTTTACCTTAACCCTAAGCATAACCCAATCCCAAACCTAACCTCTAACACTGATTCTAACACCTAACTCTAATCCTTGACCCTGATCCTAACTCTAACTCTAAAGCTAATCCTACCACAGTACTAACCCCTATCCCAACCCCAGCTCTACCAGACAATCTAATCCTAAACTTTGTTCTGCAATTGTAAACCCCTATCCTTATTTCCCAAAATCATCATCTTCTTCTTCTTCTTCTTGTTCTTCTTCTTCTTCCTCTTCCTCTTCTTTCTTCTCTTTTTTTTGAGATGGAGTCTCCCTCTGTTGCCAGGTTGGAGTGCTGTGGCATGACCTCAGCTTATTGCAACCTCTGCCTTATGGGTTCAAGTGATTCTCCTGCATCAGCCTCCTGAGTAGCTGGGAATACAGGCATGTGTCATCAACCCCAGCTAATTTTTTCTTGTATTTTGAGTAGAGACGGGTTTCACCATGTTTGCGAAAATTGTTTTGATCTCTTGACCTCGTGAACGGCCCACCTTGGCCTTCCAAAGTGCTGGGATTATGGGCATGAGCCACTGAGCCCAACTTAATCCCCAAATTCTATCCTATCCTTAATATTTCCCCATCGTGCTTCAGAAAATATTAAATACTTCCTCTATGACTCAAACCTCTGACCCCTAATACCCATGATATTACACCAAACCATATATTTTCTAACCCCAATTGTGTATTGAATTAAACATATGGTATCAGTAGGATAAAAAACTAAATGTTAATAAATTTGATAATTATAGACATCATAATGTTTAATCAAATAATAGTACATGGAATTTGGTACATAGTGAAAACATTACACACCACAATTATTAAGTTCTTTTTTCAGCCAATCAAGGGTTTCTCACCATTCTAAACCCATCCCTTTTGATATACTATGTAAAGTAACTGATGGAAAAACATCACGTTTTTCTCAACTGTTACAGAAAGTACATAAAGATAGTCAAAATATTTTAATGATAACAAAATCCGATAAACAGTGTTTCAAATTTTTTCACATAATAAAACCTCTTTATGCAAAACCCATAACAATCATCATCTAAATTGTTGGGAAGCAAAGCTTTCAGTTGAGGAACAGCACTGATGCTCACTTACATCACTGCATTCAACACTGTACCAGAAGTTCCACTAGAACAATTTGAAAAGAAAAATATATACAAAACCACTCATATGCATAAAAAAGAAGTAAAACCACTCACAGATCTCATATACAGAAAACCAGGAGGAACCAACAAGAAATTATAAAATCTAGTGAACAAATTAAGCAAGAAAACAAAACAAAATATCAACACAAAAAATCTTTCTCTATACACTATAAATTAACCATGTGAAAATGAAATTCGGACAATTTTTCTAAAAAATTGTCTAAAAATAACAGGCCAGAATTTCTCCAACTGCCCTGGAACACACAGATGCAGGCAGCTGGGGGTGGGGGAAATCCTTCGAGTGGAGGCTGTGCTGCTACACTGGGACCTGCCTGCAGTGGCTGTGGGGCTAAACAGAAACCTTTCAAGCTCCTGGGAAATCAGAGTAAAATTACTTAAAACCATAATGGATGAAGAAGAGAAAACCTACAGTGTTTGTGAAAGCTCTAATACCATGATGTCAAATGGATACCTTCTGAGTCCTGAATTTCTAGTAAAAATAAGAACAGCACAAACATCAGCAACAATGAAACCCTTGTTGACGGGCCCAGATCATTTTGCTGAGAAAGGCACTATTGAGGTCAATTTGAGAGATATCCCTTCACAAGTGCTTCCAAAAGCATGCAAATATTTTACCTACATATTTCACTACACCTACAGTTCCACAGAGATTCCTAAATTCCCATTTCACCTGAAACTGCAGAACTGCTGACAGCTGTGAACTTTCTAGATTCTATATAAATACAACAGATTGTATATAAATACAATAGATGGATATGTCAAAATAAATTATAATCAACTGGTAACTCTTTTCAGTGTTTAAGACCTGTAGTTGAGTTTGTATTTTTTCATAGATAGTACATACCTTGTATGCAACGTAACTGTAAAAGTAATCACAAAGAAGATTGCCTTCTGTTTTTTGCATAATAGAGTTTAAATTTGTTTACAATCTCAGCAATTTAAGGAGATTTTCACAAACTGAGAAATAAACAAGTATCTCAATTCATAGGTCGTTTTGCCTTATCCATTGGATATGGCTTTTGAAATCAACAATGATCACATAAAAATGCTGAAAATTAGAAATAAATGAACTTGTTCTACAATTAAATAATGGGGCTAGGTGTTTTGATATTTTTAGTGTTTTTCTAAATAACACCATTTTGATTTTGTACATGCCCATAGCATTGCTGGAGTTGTGCAAATAATTACATTATAAGTATGTGTATAACTTAGCAAAAAAAAAAATGGTTTTTTTAACTGACCCTAACTTAATAAACGTTTTATCAATGCCTATAATCCCAGAATTTTGGGAGTTCAAGGTTGGCAGATGAGTTGAGCTCAGGCATTTAAATGAGCCCAGCCAACAGGGAACATCCTGTTCTCTACAAAAGATAAAAATGGGCCAGGTCGGTGGCTGAGGCTAAAGCAGAAGGATCAATTGAGCCCAGGAGTAAGAGGCTGCAGTGAGCCATGATGGCACCGCTGCATCCAGCCAGGGGAACAGAGTGAGACCCTGTCTCAAAAAACAAACAAACAACCACAGAAACAAACAGTATAAGAGTTAAAATTTCTTACGTCCTTGGAAAAACTTCAGTATTGTTTAAATGTGTCTTGTCTTGTCGTTATTTTTATTGCTACAATTTAAGAACTTTAAAGACAATTTGGGAAGCTTACCAGGTACAAATTTTGGAGAAGCACTTGAAGTTTACCCAGATGGTCCAGAAGACAACCATACAACTTAGAGGTCTTGTGCATTATGACTTTTGGGCAATTCAAAGTACTATGTTTTCACTGATTATAAAGCAAACATCCTTTTCATCTTTCAGAACAGTAAAAAAGAAAAGGTTGGGTGTGGTGATTTACACCTGTAATTCCAGTACTTTGGGAGGCCAATGTCGGAGGACCGCCTGAGCCAAAGTGTTCAAAGATGCAGTGAGCAATGATCACATTACCACACTCCCACCTGGGCAACAGAGTAAGACTCTGTCTCAAAAAATAAAACAAAAAAATCAACAGTAATAATGTTTTAAGAATAAATTTAACCAAGGTGCAAGATTTAGACATGGAAAATTACAAAATATTGCTGAAATAAATTCCAGAATCCCTGAATAAATGTGAAGACATTCCATGTTTCTGGATTAGAAGATTTTTTTAACATGACAATAGTACACAAACCAATCTAGAAATTCATTGTGATTTCTATGAAAACACCAAAGTTATTTTGACAGGAATGGGCAAGCCAATCCTAACATTCATATAAATTTCAAGTGACCCTGAATAGCCAAAATAATCTTGAAAACAAAAACCAACTTGGAGTCTCACATTTTTCAATTTCAAATATTACTGAAAAGCAACAGTAATCAAAACAGTGTAATATTGGCATAAGGACACACATAGAGATCAATGAAACTGAATGTCAAGCCCAACCATACCTCTATGGTCAATTGATTTTGTCATGTAGCCAAGACCATAAAAATTCAACAAATGCTGTTAGACAACAAACTAACCACATTCAGATAAAAAAAATTGTGTCCTTTCCTCATAAGTCAATGGTTCAAAAGCCTACATATTAAAGGTAAAAACATAAACTCTAGAAGAAAACCTAGGGATACTTCTTCATAACCTAGGATTTGGAAGTGGTTTCTTAGATCTGATACACCCAACTAAAGAAATAATTTCCTCAAAATTAAACATTTTTTGCATTGAAAGACACTACCAAGAAAGTGAAAAGACATGCCACAAAAAGGAAGATTTGCACGTTATAGATGTAAGAAGTCTGTTATCTACAATATATGAAGACTTGTATAACTCAAGAAAAAAAAAGACAATAGAAATACAAAATGGAGAAATAGTTGAACACAAACTTCACCAAAAATAAATATGAGAGAAAACAACTACATAAAAAGATGAACAGTAAAATATATAAGTTTTACACCATGAAGTGTTTCATATGTTAGCTTTTCTCATAGTCATGGGATTCTGTATTGTAAAATTAGTCCTTTCCAGCTCCACCTGAGGGTGAGTCAACGTAATAGTATGGCTGGGTAGCAGATTTCCTTGGATGAGAAAAGAAAATACCTGACAGGAAAACATATGCTGACATGAAGACTTTTCTGCTTAACTTGAGTTTCCACTAAAGGTAACAGTTTGTCCCTCAGTCTCCATGGGTCAAGAATTTGCCATCCAGTAGGAAGTAAAAGAGAGAACCTTAAGTTCATGGGGTACATGGATACACAACTGTCCCAAGTCCTGTACCAGAGCTGTGACATACTTACATTCCTTCTCAGAATTTCAATATATAAATATTAATAATTCATTTGCTGAAATATCTAGGCTTACTTTATTCCTTTATACAGTTAAGGACGTTTAGAAATATTTATATAGATTATCATGATGTGGGCTAGGACTTTTTGTCAGTTAACTGTATTGATGTACTACACAGAATGTAAGTATTTAAACCTAAAATATCTTGAAAATAGTAACACACAGTTAGAACATATAGCAAGGTAATAGTCTCTCCAATAAATTATTATGTTATTTCAATAATCAGTTGTGTCATTTGTCTTCAGCACTGAGCCTTTTTTTTACTCATTATCCCAAGCATGGGCTTTTTTTATTTACTATTACTTTCTTGATTTATAAATTGAGAGTGATCACATCAACAATCTAACAAATAACAAATCATTTATCTTTAGAAACATCACATTATTAACTTTTCTACTCTTAGATAGCACAACTGATATGACTTTAAGGATTCAGTTGGACAAACCCTTAGAAAATTAGATAAATTAGGTAAGGATGGGCACCGGGTGAATGGATTGCAAATGCACATAAAATCCCTAAGACACCCAAGAACCCCAAAAGTGGGAGCAGACAAGGCTGCAAGCAGTTGAGCACACTAAATGGGAGAGGGCAATAGGAAGGACCACTTGGGGTTGGCAGCCATGTTGAGTTCTATGGTCCTTTTTGTAAGCTCAGTGGGAAACTGTGTCCAGAATTGGTTCCTTCCAGTGGGTCCTTGGTCTCACTGACTTCAAGAATGAAGCCACAGACACTCACAGTGCATGTTGCAGTTCATAAAGATGATATGTCTGGAGTTTGTCCCTTCAGATGTTCAGATGTGTGTGGCGTTTCTTCCTTCCTCTGGGTTCATGGTCTTACTCTCTTCAAGAGTGAAGGCACAGACCTTCACACAGAGTGTTACAGCCCTTTAAGGTGGCATGTCCAGAGGTGCTTATTCTTTCCAGTGGGTTTGTGGTCTCGCTGTCTTCAGGAATGAAGCTGCAGGCCATCTCAGTGAGTGTTACAACTCTTAAAGTTAGTGTGGAACCAAAGAGTGAGCAGCAGCAAGATTTATTATGAAGAGTAAAAGAACAAAGCTTCCACAGCATGGAAGTGGACCTGAGTGGGTTGCCACTATTGGCTGGGGTGGCCAGCTTTTATTCCCTTATTTGTCCCCACCCACATCCTGCTGATTGGTCCATTTTACGGAGTGCTGATTGGCGTGTTTACAAACGTTTAGCTAGACACAGAGTGCTGATTGGTGTGTTTCTACAGAGTGCTTATTTGTGCATTTATAATCCTTTAGCTAGACAGAAAAGTTCTCCAAGTCCCCAATCGAACCAGGAAGTCCAGCTGGCTTCACTTCTCAATACCCCCTCTAAAAAGGACACCCCAACTGCTGTTGGGAATAGGGCGATGACTGCTCTAGCTACTTCCTGCTAGATAGGGGCAAAGAAGGGGCCCTGCATTTGTAATGTCCCGCAGAGGGGAACCCTTTAGGGCAGTGAAAGGACCAGTGGGCTGATCCAGGGGCCTGCGGTAGAAGTTGTTAGTTGAGCTCATTTTCAGTTCTAGTTGTAAGATCATCTGTAGATTGACGGCCCCAATCCTAGAGGAAACAAATTTGACAAGGAGGTTAAAAATACAGGGCCTGAAGGCAACTAATATCAAGATGGCTGTCATAGGTCCTAGAAAGGGTAGAAGCCATGTTGCCCAACTCCAGAGGTTGGTATAAGAGTCTGAAATCTGTTGTATGATTTCAGAAGCCTTTTCTTGTAAATGCCGGTCATTGTCTCATACTATCCTTGGCTGGTTAGTGTGAAAACAAATCTCTTCCCCTAAGAAGGTGCAGAGTCCTCCTTTCTCAGCAGTGAGGAGGTCTAGGCCTTGGTGGCTTTGGAGAGTCACAGCTGACACAGAGTCTATTTGGGACTGTAGCGTAAGGACAGATTTTGTTATTTCTTGCAAACTGTCTGAGAGGCAGATATAGGTTGAAGATCCACATAAGAAGAATATGCCTTGGCTGGGTAGACAGAAAATTACCCTGGCTTTTAAAAGAATAGGGTACACTGTTTTTTCTTTACTACTTCCATCTCTCTTTCTTTCTCTTTGACTTCTTATTTGTTTCTCTCTCTCTTTCTGAGTCCCTCTTTGTCTCTTCCTCCCTGACTTTCTCTCTCTCTCTCTCTGTCTCTGACTCCCTCTTTTTCTGTCACTTCCTCTCTCTCTCTCTCTCTGTCACTTTCTGTCTCTTTCTCTCTTTCCTTTCTGCTGGTCTTTCCATGCCTCTGCTAGCCACTTAAAGCTACTGCTCTCCACTCCCCTTCCCATTTTGATGGCTTCAGCAGTGTAAGACTGCCACCTCCTTGGGTTTTTTGCACTGCATGCAATAACTCCATAATTTCCTTGTGTATTTAATGGGGGTTCACTCCAACGTTAGGAACTCCCTTTCTTCCCATATTGCAGCATGGGCATGTAGGATTAGATAAGCATACTTTCTATCTGTATGCACATCTATTCTTTTTCCCTTTCCCAGTTCTAAGGCTCAGGTAAGTGATGCTAGCTCTGCTAACTGGGTTCTTGTCCCTGGGGGAAGATGCTTACTTTCTAGTATGGTTACATTACTAATTATGGAGAAACTTACCCTTTTTATCCCATTCTCCACAAATGAACTTCCATTGGTATATAGGTTAAGGTCAGGATTAGCTAAGGAGACTTCTAAGGTATCATCTTGGGCAGCATAAGTCTGGACTATAATCTGTTGGCAGTAATGCTCGATTGGTTCCCCATCCTCTGGGAGAAAAGTGGCAGGGTTTAGGGCCAAAACATGCATATTTGAAGCACCAGCCCCTCAAGGAGTAGCACCTGGTATCTCAGCAGGCGATTGTCTGATAACCATAAACTTCCTTTGGCACCTAGTCTGCCATTTACGTCATGAGTAGTCCAGAGAGTGAGATCCTTTCCTTGTATTATTTTGATAGCCTCTGACACTAAGACAGTCACCACCACAACCAAATGTAAACAGTGAGGCCAGCTTTTTGCTACTACACCAATTTCCTTACTTAGGTATGCCACTGGTTTTGAGGTTCTCCCACAAGTCTGACTAAGGACTCCAAGATCTATCCCTGCTCTCTCTGTGATGTACAAACAGAAGTTTTGTTCTGTGGGAAGGTTTAAATCTGGAGCTTGTACTAGGGCCTGCTTTAAGGGTTTGAAGGCTCTTTCTGCCCCAGGTCCCATTCTACTAAATGAGTATTTGCTTTCTGGGTCTCCTTGATTAGAGTATAGAATGGTCTGGGCATCTTGCTGTATCCAGGGATCCATTGTTGGAAAAAGCCGGTGGTTCCAAGGAACCCCCACAGCTGTTTTAATGTCTTAGGGTGAGGATAAGCCAGCATAGGCTGTATTCATTCCTTGCTGAGGGCCCTGGTCCCTCTGGCTAAGATTAAACCTAGATATTTGAGCTGGTCTAGGCAAAGCTGGGCCTTCAACCAAGAGGTCTTGTACCCCTGAGTAGCTTGAAAGTTCAAGAGATCTAGAGTAGCCTACTGGCATGAGGCTTCCAGCCTGGTAGTCAAACGTAAATCATTCACATACTGAAGGACCAGATTGCCTGGACTTGAGAAGTGGCCCAGATCTTGGGCCAGTGCCCAGTGAAACAGGTGAGGGCTGTCCCTAAACTCTTGGGGCAAGACCGTCCATGTAAGTTGGGATGTGTGGTCTGTGGGATCCTCAAACACAAAGGGAAACTGGGAGTCAGAGTGTAGGGGAATACAGAAGAAGGCACCAATGAGGTCCAGAATAGTGAACAATTCTGCTTCCTCTGGTATTTGAAAGAGCAGGTTGTAGGGGTTTGTTACAACTGGATATACAGGAATTACTGCTTCATTGATGAGTCTGTGATCTTGCACTAGACTCCACTGATGGTTCTGTTTTTGTGCTTCTAGAATTGGGCTGTTACAGGGACTGCTGCATTGCCTTACTAAGCCTTTAGCTTTTAAATGTTTAACAATATCCTGTAATCCTTTATGAGCTTGAGACCTTAAGGGATATTGCCTTTGATAAGGAAAAGAGGTGGGGTCTTTTAGCCTCACTTGGATGGGGCAGGCATTTTTTCCCTTCCAAATTGTCCTTCCAGTACCCAGATTTCAGGGTTGATTCCTTTCTCAAATAGGGAACAACAAATGGGTAACTTGTTCCCCATATTCATGTAGATAATAACTCAAACTTTGGCTAATATATCTCTCCCTAATAAGGGTGTGGGACTCTCAGGCATAATGAGAAAGGCATGTGAAAAGAACAAAGTCTCCCAATTACAACTGAGGATGTGGGAGAAATACCTGGTTACAGGCTGTCCCAGAATTCCTTGGATGGTAACGGACCTTGAGGACAGTCATCTCTGACAGGAGGTTAACACTGAGAAGGCTGCACCAGTGTCTAGGAGGAAGTCAATTTCCTGGCCCTTAATAGTTAAATGTACCCGGGGCTCAGTGATGGAGACGACATGAGCTGGTGCTTGCCTGAGGCAACCTCAGTCCTGTTGTTGGTTCATCTGGTTGTGGGCTCCTGGGACAGAGAACCTTTGCCCTCTGAGGCAGTGGGCCTTCCAGTAATTGCCTCAGCATTGTGCATATGGATGAGGGGGTGGCTTTTTTCTCATTGGACAATCTTTTTTAAAATATCCTTATAAACCACACTTGTAAAATGCCCTATCAGGTGATTGGCCTGCTCCGTTTTCTGCCCTCTCTGAACCACCAAGATTTCTTTGCCTGAGGCCATGACTAAGGTTGTGGCCTTTCTCTGATCTCTCTTTTCCTTTTGGGCCTGTTCCTCTCAGTCCCTATTGTAGAATATCAAGGTTGCCAGGTTTAATAATGCCTCCAGATGGCAGAGCTTGCAGTGAGCTGAGATGGTGACACTGCACTCCAGCCTGGGCAACAGAGAAAAACTTTGTCTCAAACTAATAATAATGCCTCCAGATTTTGTTCAGGGCCCAGGGCTTGCTTTTGGAGCTTTCTCCTGATATCTGTGGCTGATTGGGTAATAAATTTATCTTTTAGAATCAACTGAACCTTGAGTCAGTCAGGTGACAGGGGTGTATATTTTCTTAAGTCCTCCCATAGCTTCTTAAGGAAGGCAGAAGGATTTTCTTCTTTTCCCTGAGTTAAGCTGGACACCATTGAATAATTCATGGGATTTTTTCCTAATTCTCCTCAGTCCTTCTAGAACACAGGTCAATAGATATTTATGACTCCCAGTCCCCATGATCTGAGTCAAGGTCCCAGTGGGGATCCATACAAGTGATGGCTTGCTTGACCGGTTGGGAATTTTTGCCTTTCTTCGGCTGTCATTCTATTATTTACTTGACTAAGACACCAGGTATCTCCAAACTCTCAGGCTGCAGCTAAAGCCGCAATCTTTTCATTAAAGGCCAGGGTTTGATCTAACATTAGCATGACATCTCTCCAAGTGAGATTGAAGGTTTGCCCTAGACCCTTGTAGGACATCTATGTACCTATCAGGATCATCTGAAAACGTCCCCAGGTTTGCCTTGATCTGCTTTAAATCAGAGAGGGAGAAGGGGACATGTACCCAGGTTAGGCCAATTTCCCCTCCCCCTACAGCTTGAAGTGGACATAACTGATAGCCTGGGGGTTTTTGTGGTCCTTTGGAGATTTCTTTGCTTGTTTCCCTCTGGGCAGGGGAGTTTAGTGGAGGCTGGGTATGAAGGTAAGCTGAGAGGTCCTCCTCTAGGATGTAAATTGCAAGCTTTGCATAGTTGTGTATTCTCCTTCAATGAAAAGAAAGCTTGGACACAAGGTATTTCACTCCATTTGCTTCCCTCTTACAGAAAATGTCAAGCTGTAGGAAAGTATGGTAATTTATACTTCCCTCAGGTGGCCATTTTTGCCCATCAGGGAGAGAATATTGGGGTCAGGCCATAGTGCAGAAAAAAATAAGCCACCTCTTTTTCAGGGTTTGTGGGTCAAATTGGTCCCAGTGGCTTAGGATGCATTCCAAGGGTGAACCTGTTGATGTCTGAGTGTTTCCCATCTGAAAGACAAAACCACCAGCAGTTTTGGTTTGTTTGTTTCTCCCCCTGCCCAAGAATCCACAATTGTCCCTGGACCCTGCTGATCAGAATAGTTGTGCTCACCAATGCAACAGCAGAAACACCTCTTGCCCAAGAAGCCACAACAGTCACTGGACCCTGCTGATCATAATAATTGATTTACTGATCCAGCAGCAGAATCACCTCTTTCCCAGAAACCCACAATGGTCCCCGGACCCTGCTGATTGGAAAAGTTGCACTCACTGACGCAGCAGCAGAAACATTAGTTTTCCTCCTAGACCACAAAGAGGACTGAAGAAGGTTGGATTTAGTGGCCCTTACTGACACATTCTCAAAAACCTGCACCCTTTCCTGTCCTCCTTGACCACAAAGGGGACCAAGAAAAATTGGATTTAGTGGCTCCTACTGACACATTCTTGAAAACCTTGTAGAGTCCTAAGCATTCTCCTGTTAGTATTGGGACCTTACAACTGTCCTACAATGATGTTACACCCCAAATATGAAGTGGAGGACCATACCCTGAGTAAGGGAAGGGATCTCTAGAGTTGGAAGAGTGATGCTTTTTGTCCTCATATGAATAGGAAAGATACCATTTGTGAAGCTCCCCATATCCTAGCTTCAGGCATTGCTTTTTTTAGACCTGCTAGTCTAAGGAAGGATCCTAAAATTCCAGATAGTAACCCCAACCCATGATGGGGCTTTGGGCAAAAATTATGTCTTTGTGATTGGTGAGCCTGGGTAGCTAAAGAAGGTAACAGCATCCTGAAGTTTATACTAGAAATCATTCTTATAGGATGAACTAGAAAACACCAGTGACAAGGAGTGGTTTTAAGAAGCAGGACTAACCTAGGAGAAGAATGGCAAGAGGAAGTTTGTCTGACAAGCATTAGGACCCAGGAGGCAGGCATCATGATAGATAGGATAGATGGGCGAGTCTCGCTTGGGCGACATGACTTTGAGAGTTCTGCTCATGGCTGCTGGGTCAATCAACTTGTTGGGACCCCACAACTGAATGGCTTTCCTCTCTGGTGACCTGCGGCTCGTCCCAGAAGTACAGGAAAAGCAGAAGCTGGTTCCAGGCAAATCAACACTCCCAACTCTGAAGAGTCTGAGTTTGTTAGAGAGCCTTGTCCCAGAAAGCCTTACACCCAAGTCTTTAGTCTGGTGGCCGTGCTAGTTGCTCTTAACAGGCCAACAGGTACCCAGCATTTAGCCTCTGAATCCTAAGGAAAAATAGGACAAAATAGCAAGTGAAAGGGGTCTCATGATACTCACTGCTTGGTGAGTGTCCCTTCAGGGTCGCCAAAATGTGTCCAGAATTGGTTTCTTCTGGTGAGTTCTTGGTTTCACTGACTACAAGAATGAAGCCTTGGACCCTCGCAGTGAGTATTACAATTCTTAAAGATGGTGTGCCCAGAGTTTGTTCTTTCAGATGTTCAGATGTGTCTGGAGTTTATTCCTTCCGGTCAGTTTGTTATCTTGCTGACTTTATGAGTTAAGCCACAGACCTTGGCAGTGAGTTTTACAGCTCTTAAACGTGGCGTGTCCAGAGTTGTTTGTTCCTCCTGGTGGGTTTGTGGTCTTGCTGACTTCAGGAATGAAGCCACAGACCTTCGTGGTGAGTGTTACAGCTCACAAAGGTAGTGCAGACCCAAAGAGTGAGCAGCAGCAAGACTTATTATGAAGAGCAAAAGAACAAAGGTTTCACAGAATGGAAAGGGACCCAAGCAGGTTGCTGCTGCTGGCTGGGGTGGCCAGCCTTTATTGTTTTGTTTGTTCTCACCCACATTCTGTTGGTTGGTCCATTTTATAGAGTGCTGATTGGTTTGCTTTACAGAGTGCTGATTGGTGTGTTTACAAACCTTTAGCTAGACACAGAGCACTGATTGGTGCGTGTTTATGGAGTGCTGATTGGGGCATTTACAAACCTTTAGCTAGACACAGAGCGCTGATTGGTGTGTTTCTACAGAGTGCTGATTAGTGCACTTACAATCTTTTAGCTAGACAGAAAACTTCTCTGAGTCCCCACTCAACCCAGGAAGTCCAGGTGGCTTCACCTCTCACAACCATTAGCAAAATTAAATCAGGAAAGTGACAGGATTAAATTTGTGCTTGTAAATAAATATTTTGCCATTACAATTACCAATACTAACCCTGTATTTCCTGATTTGGTAGCTACATGATGGTAATTTGGGACAGTGTTTCTCCTTTTTGTAAAACACAGTGGGATATTTTGAATGAAGCTGCAAATATGGCACAGCAACAACCAGTGGGGAATCTGGGAGAAAGGATAAAGTATACTAACTGCTATTTCAGGTTTCCTAGAGGTATAAAACTATTGGGAAGTAAACTCCTTTTCAATAAAAACAACCATGTCAATACCATGTCACTAAAGCAGAGACAAAAACATCAAACTTCATTATAGGAGCGAAATCCAGCTCAGTGGAAGCTGTGAAACCAAGTGCCTTTGTAAGTGTAGGAATGTTATGTCAGTATTACAGGTCTTACATCTGTATGACAGGTGTCACATCAGTATTTATGGGTGTTACATCAGTGTTATTGTTGTTCTATTTGTATTACAAATGTTACAGTGGTATTAGGAGTGTTATATAGTATTATATGTGTTAGATCAATATGAAAGTTGTTACATCAGTTTGAAAGTTGTTATATTTGTATTGCTGATGCCATATTGGTATTATGAGTGGTATGTTGGTATTGTGAGTGTTACAATTGTATTACAGGTGTCAAGACAGCACTATAGATGTTACATCAGTGTTACGGATGTTTCATTTGTATTGTGAATCGACATTGGTGTTATGAGAGTTAGAGTTCTATTAAGGGTGGTAGATCAGTATTAGGGTGATTATATTTGTATTACAGATGCTATATTGGTATTCTGAGTGTTTTATTGCTGTTATGAGTCTTACAGTTGTATTACAGGTGTCAGATCAATATTACAGGTGTTACATTAGTATTACAAGTGTCACAACTGTATTATGGGTGATATATTTGTTTAAAGATGTTGTATATCCATTGTAGGTGTTATAATTGTGTGACAAATGCTATATTTGTGTCACGAGGTCATGGCGTGCACCTGGCATTGTGGTCACCACACCTTGGGTGTGGGGAAAGTCCTTGGGGTGCACTAGAGCCATAGGAATTTTTTTTGGTTTCTAATTTTCCACACAAAACCCTTCTAGTGGGTCCCTGATCCTCAGAAGTTAGAGGAAGGTTTTTACTTATCTCTGCCTCCAACTGTCCTGGAGTGAGGCAGTGTGGCTGGAGTCTGTGCTGAGGAGAATGGAGCTCTCTCATCCTCAGGTGGCATGTGCTGAACACGCGGGTCCTCCAAGGGTCAGAAAAGGCAGGCTCATGTGCCCCGTGCTGGCTGCCGGCAGAACTGCAGGACCCAGGTAGTCGTGGTGAGGCAGCTGTGCATTCTTTTCTGACTGGCCCGGGGCACTAAATAAAAGCAGACTTCAGATTGTTCAGTGCCATCATTTTGGAAATTCCAACTGAAATGCTGCCTATTATCCTGGGTTTTCTTGTTGTTGTTTGTTTTTTGCTGAAAATGATGAAGGGACCATTAACCGGAAACCGCAGACAATGAAATGAACAGAGATGGCACATTTTATAACTTACAGAAAATTTTTCTCAACATAGTTCTGAGACTTACAGTGTAAAACTATTCAACTTGTAGAAGAAACCACAGAAAGAGACCTATGTGACCTTGGGTTTGGTCATGAGTTTTAACATAAGACACTAAAGCTTATCCATAACAGAAAAAATAATTAACAATGTAGGCCTTCTCATATTAAAAGTTTACACTCTGCATAAAATCTTCAGGAAACAGAAAGATAAGCCAGTCTGAGAAGAAATATCTGCAAAATACAGATCTAAGCAAGAACTTGCCCTGAAAATACACAAAGAAATATTGAAACTCAACAATAAGACAGACTATCCAACTAAAAATGGGTAAAGAGCTGAGCAGATACCTCATCAATGAAGATACACAGACAGTAAGCAAACAAAAATATGCTCAATCTTGTATATCATTAAGGGAGTGACAGTCACAACAGTGAGATAGCATGGCCCATCTACATTTGCTAGAACTGTGAAACTCTGTTCAAAACATGACAAATGATTTGCTGAAGGAAAGACAGGTGACTTGGGATAAATTATGTATGACTAAAATTTCATATACTGCTTAAAATCCATTTCGAAAAACAATATGCTTAACAATTACCTTAAGTTCTTTCATACAATTTACAGATTGATTGAGTTCCTCCTTTTTTGCATTAATAACTAGGAGCTCCCCTTGCAAACAAACAGCTTTTCCTGAAATAAAGAGCCCATTAAACACCACAATGTTTTCCTAGTTAATATAAAAGCTGTTTAACATTCATGGCCAGTATGCCACACCTAATGATCATTATTTTAAAATATGAAATAGCATATGTAGGAGTTAAAACTTTCATGGGCAAGTGAGAAATAATACTGCATCTGCCATGTATGTCATGAAATTCCACCTGCTACACATGTTAAGCAGAGTTACACCATCTGCTCAGAGCATAAGGCCCTAATACCCACAGTTCTTAACTTCCTTGAAGACAAAGATCTGTCTGTTATTATATTGTAACAGTCAATAATGTTACTGTACTAAAGTTATTATTTTGTCATTTTCATTTCATCTGTCATGAATCTCTGTAGACATATCACCAAAGTATAATTTATTACCTAGCTGATGGTACTAACCCATAAAAGAACAGTTAGTCTCCACAAGATAGTAGTAAAAGGTGAAGTCACATATAGGGTGTCTGGTCAACATCGAGTACCCATCCTTGGTTCACTTCCAAGAATCTATTTGAAATTTCTACCAAAAATTTACTTCTCATTATAGGCAATTTCCTAGAGACACATTGAAATGTAGAATGTCAGAAGATTGAAAAGTTACTCATCTTCCAGTCTCAGGCCAATACATACAAGAATTCAGGAAGTTATATATCAAGTAAAATATTATAAATAAAAAATACATTAGAAGCCAATGAGATAAGAAACTATGCCACATGGGACAGAGAAGTTAAACTTTTTTGTAAGTGTAAAATAAAGTATCTCATGGTTAGGAGTAATATGTACCAGAGGCAATAAGTTGCTGCCAACTTCTGGACACTTACGCATTTATCAAAATATCTTGAAATCAAGTTGAGTAAAATATCCAGGATAAATCACAGGCCTTTCTGAATGCATATAATATTAAACATAAGGGTTTCTCAAAACTCAGTGAAGACAATGTTTTTAATTTTTTATAATTAGAATTACAAAAAAATGTGTAATTTTGTAGGAACAATGGAGTATAAGCTATATTTTTTCAGAATACAGGACAGGAACAGACCCAACTTGGGAAGCTAATCAACTTTATCAGAACTGAAAAATACAGCTTCTTTCCCCACTCAAACATCACCTTTATTCTTCTTTTCATCTTCAATCAGTCCATTAGTTCTAATGATGTGGTCCTCCTTTAGTTGAAGTTGATACATGCGAATCAGAACGACTAAATATGAGTTCCTCAGTTATCTTTATGTAAAGACCATTATCAATGCAGATAATCTATGTCAGAGCTGCAACTGAGGGCACTGAACAAGACATTCTGTAAACTTCAAAGTCCCTTAGTGCTAAATCCAGGGATCTAACTCCCGAACAACATAAAATGTCCAGTAAAACGTTGCGCTGATGCTATAAAGCTTACTCACACAAAATGGAGGGTCGTGTTTTTATGAGGTTACTGAAAGCATCACTTTTCAGTTGGTCTCAGCTGACCCAAAGAGCACAGAAGAAAATTAAATTTACAGAGCACACAACAGACTCAATCCCAAATGATAATTAGACAGTCACTTCCAATCCACTTGTTGTATCTGCCAACCCCAAACCAATGTAACAAATTTTGTGCCCAGGGACTAAGCACAGTCCTGGGAAACATGTGCCAAGAGCATTATATCTGAATTAGCAATACCCAAAGGCACATTTTCAAATTTTCGCTTTTCTTTCCAAGCGGTTACAAGCTGCCCTTTTGGTTCCAAGAGGACAAATAAACACTCCTGTGGTGAACAGTTTCCAAACTCCAACACTCGCCAAAGTCATATGAGAAGCACCAAAGCCAGACAGACCCCATGAAGACTGTGGAAGCTGTAACAATGATACCAAATAGTTCACTAGCTCCACAACAGTATAAATTAACACACATACTTTAATTCATTTATTCCTAAAATTTCAGTAAAGAACTTTCCAGGTTTGCTATTTTAGTATAGAAACAGACACAGAGAATGTGGGTAAAATACATCATTTCAGAATTGATTAAAAAAAACTGTCCAATAAAAAACATAAAATTTGTATGAAGAATAACTTCAACAAGTGTTTGCAAGTATTATGTAATGGAATATTGATGGTAAATTATGAGGAAGGCAATAAAAATAGGCCACATAAATGCCCAGAGCACGTGAGTCCTTTCCTCATGACACATTTATGACAAATATTAACTGAGCACTTTTTATGTGTCAGATGCTATCACCCCCACTGAAAATTACCACAAGTACATAGTATCTTAGCACTGAGATATTACTCACTGATACAAAAGTTCAGAGTAAAGAAAAGCCAAAATAACAAAAGTAGTCTATTTTTTCCTTTCCCTATATCACATTTTCCTCACATAATTAATTTTAGCTCTTTTGATTCTGACTTTGCAGAATCATAAAGGAATACAAGGCACATGGACACTGACAAATACTATGACAACTATGTATAATTTATATATTGTTAGATATTCCCATCTTTGTGCCAGTATGAGTGGGATAGAGGAAAAGGTGACTAAAAGTGATTATATTTCAACTTTTGCTGCTTATCAACTATGCAACCTGAGCAAGTCACAAGGTGCCCTGAAAGTTAAAGCAAGTTACAGCCCTCAACAAATGTTAGAGATGCCATGAGTAACAAGAAAAGAGGGTGTGTTTCTCTATAGCTTATCTTTTAAAAACTACCTTAACTCAGATGCAGGAAAGTATTGGCTATTGATAGACATATATATTTTTTCAAACACTAAAGTGCATAAGATATTAATAATAGACTACTTCCTCAGTTTTTGTTATACTTCTACCAACTTAATTTATACATACTGCTTCTTTAAAAGTGCCAAACAATTACTTTAGAATTTTGCTCCTGAGCTTTCTGTCATAGCTCTCCTCAAGAGACTTTGTACTCTGCTCCCATCTTCTAAGTCCTCACTCATGCTGTTATGTTTTTCTGGAGCTTCTGGGTCCAGAAATTAGCCATAAATAAATAAATAAATAAACAAATACATGAATAAAGTAAATGAACCATAATAACTGAGTTAACAAATTTAGGAAAAACATCATGTGACATGCTTTTAGTTTAACAGATGAAAACTGCTAATGACCATTACTGCTGGGAAATAGAAGAAAATAGCCAGAAGTCCTCAGCGTATTTCATGAACTGGCCTGGTTACAGTGTATTAAAACCAGCAGAACCAGGGGGCTGTGGCATCTGACTGAGAAGAGTGGGAGAGTCTCTGACTAAGGGAAGTGGGAGAGCCTCAAGAGGGAAGTGGTTTCTCATGGTAGATAATTAACACTTAAACAATAGTTACAGTGATAAATGGCCAAAATCAATTCTGGGATGAAAGAATGATACTATTAGTTACAAACTAATAAAAGTGTACTTATGGGCTGGACACTTTGGCTCATGCCTGTAGTCCCAGCAGTTTTGGAGGCCAAGGTGGGTGGATGACCTGAGTTCAGGAGTTTCAGATCAGCCTGGACAACATGGTGAAACCCTGTCTCTACTAAAAATACAAAATTAACTGGGAATGGTGGTGCATGCCTGTAATCCCAGGTACTCAGGAGGCTGAGGCAGGAGAATCACCTGAACCCAGAGGCAGTGGTTGCAGTGAGCCAAGATTGTACCATTGCACCCCAGCCTGAGCGACAAGAGTGAAACACCATCTCAGAAAAAGAAAAGAAAAGAAAAGAAAAGAAAGTATACTTATGTACCCGAATCTCCTATAATGCTATTTCTAACTCTGGGGTTCAATTAATTAGTCCATATATATTTACATTACAATATTTGCTTTTGTCGCTTAATAATGAATCAGCTTTAGCCAAGTGTGGTTGCCTACACCTGTAATCAGAGCTTTTCAGAAGGCTGAGGTAGGAGGATCACTTGAGCCCAAGAGTTTGAGATCAGCCTGGGCAACATAGGAAGACCCTGTCTCTTAACCCAATACCAAACCAAAACCAAAACAAAACAAAACAAGAAAACCATGAAAAACAAGGACCATTGATTGAATATGGAAGTATTCAAAGAGAGAGCAAAAGATAGATGTATCATTCAGGACTTCCAAATACTTAAGAATAGAATGGTCTTCATAGTGAGACTTCAAATCAATCATAATTTAGTCTTAACCATACTTATTCTTAACTATTCCAAATACTTAAAAACAGAATAGTCTTTATAGTGTCCATAGTGAGACTTCAAATCACCATAGTATCAATTCCATATGTGTGTATATATGTATATCAATTCCATATGTGTGTATATATATGTATTTCAATTCCATATATATATATGAACAGAGAGAGAGACAGGGTCCTGCAGTGTTATCCATGACTGTATATATATATGTACGTATGTGTGTATATATGTATGATATATATGATATATTTTATATATATATTTGATATATATGATATATTTTATATATATATATTTGATATATATTTGGATAAGGGACTGAGATGTTAAAGAACTAAGTAGTATACATTCCAGAAGGCATGTTAGGAATATATGGAAATGTAGTTTAACAGGATTTGGAGGAGTAAATATTATGAAGCTAGAATAACTAGTTGAATAAGGCTGAAACCTTGCATTCCAACAAGGAAGACGTATATTCGTTTAAACCTGTTGTGTTTTCACTAGCTTTGAATGACACTATGCTTTTATCAGGGAGAGAAGGTGGTTGATATTCCAGGTGAGGAAATACAAACATGGTGCTTTTTATGAGGCTGGCAGTCTTCCTCAAAGCTTTCAGATACTTGCAGTTAAATACACAGGAATCTAGTCAGTCAACTATCTTGAAGATGAAGTTATTAGTCTAAAAACATTTCAATCACCTTGAAGATCTGTGCTTCCAAAACTCATTTTTATAGCTGAAGCAAGCCCAATTCACAGAAGTGCTATACAAAATTTTAGAGGGGTGCCCCTCACATTATATAACTAGGTCTCAGTGAGAAGCCCTAAGCAAGAGTGGACCCTAGGGGGACGCCTTCCTACTGTTAATGTCTGGAAGCAGCCATTCTGTATGTATGCTGGAAATACTGCAGTAAATCCAGTCTGTTCTGAGACATACCCTTGGAAAAGGACTAAGATTTTTTAAAGGAGTAGATCTAATCCCACTTGCCAACTTGGGACTCCCTGCCACTTCTCATCCTCTTCGTGTCCTATCCAGTTACTTTCCTGCTGATGATGTCAAATGGCCACATGGATGACCCTTGTGGCTCTGGTGACTGCTTTACCCCAGGGATCTTCACTCTTGCTCATTTCCATGGCTGCCTCCAATGGCAGCACGCTGTCTTTGATTTCCAGTCTCCACCTGAATGCTCATTCTGCAGTTCTGTACTCTTGGGCCATCCTTATTCTTCCACCTGCCAGTCTTTCCAGATCTGGTCCTTGATCACTGAGACTGCCACTGAACCCTCCCTTTCTCCCAGGTTAGCAGCCACCTGCCGTCTCCTCTGCTTCCCTTCACTACCCAAGAGAGCCCCAGAATCCTCAATTAAATAGGCTGCCTTTCTCAATTAAAACAAATTAGGCTCTGCAAGCCTCCATTTCTGAAGCATCTCCATCTTTCCACCCTCAGTGAAAGGGACAGGAGAGAAAGACACTTACAATTCCTCCACAGAGCTAGAACAGGAAACTCACCTACAAGTATGTGGTTTGGTTCCTCTCAATTCCAGGCTAGCCCAACCACAGTTGGGCCCTCAGTACAGGTGATCAGTCCTCTCTGCTTTAAGGAGCTATTCTTCCCTTACCCACATGAGCTAGTCTGCACCTCCAAGCTGTTCCTACAACTCATGATCTATCCCTCTAAATAGTCTGAGTAGATGGAGCTTTTCAAGGGTGTGTTTTTCATTATCCCAAGTTGACTGTTCATCTTTGCAATTCTTGCCTTTTCACCAGTCTCAGAGGAAGCAAATATGTGTATCCTTTTCAAGGTCCATCCTTCTTTCTATTTGATTCTTTTGCACTCTTGGCTCCAGTCCCTATGGCACTCCTGGGGCATTGTTCCATCACTTGTACAATCTTGTTCCTGGATCTTGAGACAACCTACTGATAGCTGCAGGAATTAGCCACCCAGTGAAATATTTGTAAATACCACCTCATGGTGCTTTTCATTTATCTAAGGGATACTCTTTTCACAAAGAATGAGGGCTTCAGATTTTGCTTGACAAGCATTATCAAAATCATTCTCGAACACAACTAATTCCTTCTCATACTTTCTTTTCACTTCCATTTGAATTTTTGTTATCTTGGCATCTTAAAAAAACTTCAATGGCAAATTGATCAAAAAATTAAAATTCCAACTATTACACTATAAGAACAGTAACAAATTATTTCTCCAGAGCTAGGCCCAACATTAATGCTGTGTCCAAATATGTTGTCCAAATATGTTCTATTTATTTCATCTATAGTTTTTTCTCATTCACTGTATCTGTAGGACTCACTCAAAAGGCATAAACAAATGTCGTGGGAAAAATATGCACAACAGTGTACTATCACATTCTGTAGTAAAAGTTCTAGATATTTTTGATAGACCTAAGATTAAGTCTTTAGAAGACAAACTTGTGAAGAGTAATAAGATAAAACTTACCTTTTGACATGTTTCTCCCAATTTGCTCTTCTATTTCTCTTTTATATTCATTTGGCTTTATTTCTAAAGACTCAATCTTGATATGCTGAGGGTAAGCCTCTGCAAACTGATCATCTATAAGCCCAAACTTCTCAGCTATTGAAAAGTAACAGGTCAAATTAAGACAGAGAAGTGTGGTCAGGTGTGTAAGAGGGCAGATGTCTGGTTTAAAAGTAAAGATTATACTTAGGGGAAAGCACAGGTGTCGTCAATTTACTTTGAAATACACAAAGACAGTAAGATAGATGAATGAATGAACAGATAAAAATGATGAAGCAAGTATAATACAAATACAATAGTGCCATCTAGGTGGTATATAAGTGTTAGCTAGAATTGTTTCAACTTTTCTATGTTTTGAAAGTGCTCATGAAAAAATGTTAGAGGAAAAAGAAAACCAATAGTAGAGTTTAAGCTAGAAAATACTGGAGTCTTCTTCTACTCTCTAAGTGCAAAGGCACAGAGGTCTTCACTGGACTTTGGTTAAAGCTGATTTCACATTCAATGCCAATATAGATGAATAAGTGATTACATAACAGCACAACCAGCACACACTTCAAACCCTCCGCTTTACAGATAAAGAACAAATGCCACTATAGGTTAATAAGTGACAACATAACAGCATAACTGGGACTAAAGTGGGGTCTACTGACTCTTTCTTCCATTAGTCCAGTGGCCCTCAAACCAGCTGTGGATCTGAATCAACCACAAAGCAGAGTGCAAATCTGAACCCAGAGTACAATCTCAACCATGTATAGCACCCACCAAAGAAGTATGCACACAGGAAAAAAGTCTGGCTGAAGTAGATTAAAGCACTGATGGTGTTTGGCTCTGGTGGGCATGACTTTAGACATGTTTTTACATCTACTTTTCTGTATTTTCCAAATGCTGTCAAAATCAGAACCTTAAACCACATTGGGCCATTGACACTTGCAAGATGTCAGTCTGAACTGGGATATGATTTAAATTTAAAAAGCAGATGAGATTTTAAAGATGTCATACAAGCTATAAATGTAAAATATCTTATTAGAATTTTTATACTGAATACCTGTTAAAACAATATTTTAGATGTATCAGATTAAATATATTGTTAAAAATTTCACTTTTTTTTACTGTTTTCAATCTGGCTGCTAATGTTGTGTAAAAGGTTAGGTATAGTCAGCAAGAAAATTCAAGTAATTTAAATCAAATTAAATTTATAATCATTCTCCTTAAAAATTAGCTTCATTATTTTATAAGGAAAATACGTAGAAAAATCTTGTTAGGGTTTACAAAGATGTAGGCTCCTATCTTTTTGGTTTTATCAAATCCTAAAACCTGTTAAAAGAAAATATTTTGACCAGGTGCGGTGGCTCATGCCTGTAATCCCAGCAGTTTGTGGGGGCTGAAGCGGGTGGATCACGAGATCAGGAAATCTAAACCATCCTGGCTAACACGGTGAAAATCCATCTCCACTAAAAGTACAAAAAATTATCTGGGCGTGGTTGGACGCACCTGTCGTCCCAGCTACTCGGGAAGCTGAGGCAGGAGAATGCCATGAACCCGGGAGGTGGAACTTGGACTTTAGGAAAAGGCAGCTAGTTCTCTCAGAGGAGCTTTGATTTTTCTTTGCTTTCATTGGGGAATCCACAGGGCCCCTCAGCAGCACTACTGGACACCATTTCCAGGCTTGCCATCGCCATTGACGTCCTCTAAGACACTGTCTCAACCTCATCTGCACCAGTGGGAGGCGAGTCCAAGGTGTGAGAACACGGCTCCACATTGGACTTGCCTTTGCCGTCGTTGTTGTCTTTCCTAGAGAGTCCCTGCCAGTCCCACAATGAAGGGAGGCAGTGAGGGCAAGAGCCGGCTGTCGTTCGCGGACATCCGCATATGCGGTCTCAGGTATGATTCTATCACCTAAGGAACCTGCAACAACACACCAGACTATATTCCAGTCCCAGTGGGACCGGATTCTTGTACATAGCCTCTTTCCAGAATGGAGTCAGAAAAGCAATTTCCAGCGACCACCTCACAGTCTTGAAATGCCTCCTCCCGCAGCAGGTCCAGATCATGTAGACGACCCAAATGGGCCTGAGTTCGAGACGTTTAGGGTCCCGCAATGGGTTTTCGCAGTCAGCCTTTTTCCCTGTAACAGGCTGCCTCTGCCTGAACCATCTTCTTCTTCAGCTCTTACAGCTCCGACAGTCAGGCTCCCTGGACCTGCCTAAGGAATGCACATGCGCTAGTCTCAGGGCAGGAGGCCTGATGGTGAGTTCTGGCTAGCGTCAATATGAACGTCAGCGTTGCGTAGTGACAAGTCCCTGCATCTTGACGGAGAAGGAGACCTCCGTGGAGGAGTGTCGGTTGTGGACTCTTGCCTGTCTTATCTGTGGGAATCCGCAGGATAGTCCCATGATCGCAGGAGGGGGCAGACATGAGCCAGCCTGAAGAAATGTCAAGAACAGCCCCAGGAATAAACCACGAAATTCCTAAGGATCTAAAAGGATCTACAGGATTCCTCAGGCCTGCCTAGACTTTGCAGGGGGAAATCTTTTTGAAACTGGCCCCACTGCGATTTCTAGATACAGCATTCCTGTTTTAACGGGGGTTGCTCTCTCCCTGGTAGGTCTTCCTGCAGAACCATGCAGCCTCAGGAGCTGCTGGCTGTATGTTTCTGTAAGAGTGTTGGGAGTGGTCATGTCTGAGTGTGTCTGTGTGGCATTGTGTGTGTGGGGGGGGGGAGGGGCAGGGGGGAATGTGCCTGTAAGTGGAGTAGGCTTAAAGGAATGTGGCTAACACACTTCAGCACTTCTTTTTTTTGAGTCTCCCAACCTTTTGGTAGCCTGTGGTTGTGGCTCTGCTTCGGCTGCGGGGCTCTGTGTTCGTTATTTTTCTTTGGATCATTAATCCGCAGTGAAGTGGGAAGCTAATTGAGACCTGCTGGCATCCAAATCACCTCCCCCTGAGAAAAAAAAAGCCACCCTTCTAGAAAGAAGAGGAGCACACTACACCAAGAAAAACAGGCGTCTCCCAGTGTTTCATTTTCCTGTGGCCAACCCTGGGAAAGACATTAACAGTCCTGTCCACAGTGCCCCTTGAATTTACCTCGAATTCAGTTCCCAGCTGAGCAGGTGTTTCACAACATGAAGGGGCCCTCCTCCATTGTCTTGGGATTTCCTTCTGGGAAACAGAGTTTGAGCAGCAATAAGGTCAGATAGGAGTGAGGATAAAATCTTCTGAGGGGTGGATGGGGTCCCACAACTTCACCTGCAAAGAAATGAAGACAGGTAACAAAGAAGGCACTTCCAACTCCATCCTTGCATTCCCTTAACTGCACAAGCAGTCCACACCATGGCCCAGTGTTCATGTGAGCATACTCCAACATGCAAGGAATATTTGGAGTGCAAATTGGGGTGAACCTGGCAAATTTCCGATTTGAGGGCTTTCATACCCAGAGCCAAATGAGATTGGAATGGATTGATGTTGGGTTTCATGTGGCTTCCACACTTACCTCTTCTTTTCCTGACTTCCATTTTCCCAGTCAGCCTAGGGTTTCCTGTGTCTGGCTCAAGGACTTGCACACTAAACTTTTCCCAGTTCACAGGGAAAGACCCTCATAGGAATCCATTGCAAAAGTGCTTCCTTCTAAACACTGTCGCATTTTAATGACTGGGCAGCTTTGATAATTTTAATACTGTAAAGTCCCATTTCAGCTGCCAACAAGGGAAGTCTTGTTCTCCCACTTCTTTTGGAGGGCTGGATGATTACTTTATTATGAGAAGCAGGCAGCTGTGTTTGGCTTTTTCCTGGTAATCTAGTCTCTCTTTCATTTCATCTGCACAGATTTCTCATTGTGAAGGGGCTCTTTCATTGAGATGTTGCAGGATGGGACTGTTTCTTGCTACAGATTATGTAGCTGCCACAGATTTCAGAGAGCAAAGAGACTTTGGGTAAGCTGGCTATGCTCCAGGTTGGGGGTCGTTCTCTCGTTATGGGAGTTGAAGTTGTTTGCACTTTGCAGGAAGCTTTAGGGTCCTCTGACAGGAATCTTTGTACATTGCTTAGACTCAAATACAAGGTGTCTTGTTCTCTCAGGTGAGCTTTGATTTTTCTTTGCCTTCATGAGGAATCCACTGTGCCCCCCAACAGCACTACTGGACATCCCCATCACCACAGGCAGCCTCTGAGACACTGTTTCAACCTCAACTGCACCTGTGAGAGGCTAATCCGAGGTGTGAGAACACTGCTTCATCGTGGACTTGCCTTTGTCATGGTTTCTGCCTTTCCCAGATAGCCCTGCAAGTCCCAGGATGAAGGGAGAAAGTGAGGTTATGAGCCTGGCCATCTTTTACTGACACCCACCTCTGGGATCTCAGGTATGATTCTATCACCTAAAGAACCCTTAATGACACAACAGACTATGTCCCAATCCCCAAAGGATTCGATTCTTGCACACAGCCTCTTTTGGGCATGGAGTCAGAAGAGCAGTTTCCAGCGACTACCTCACAGTCTCAAAACACCTCCTCCTCCAGTGGGACCGGTCCACGTACACAACCTGAAGTGGCCCTGAGGTGGAGATTTCTAGGGTCCTACAGCGGGTTTTTACAGGGAGCCTTTTTCCCGACATCATGCTGGCTTGGCCTGTACCATTTTCCTCTGCTTGCCTGCCTCAGGAATGTGCATGGGCTAGTCTCAGGTCACCCGGTGTGACTGTGAGCTCTGACTAGTGCCATAATGAATGTCACCATTGCATAGCAACAAGTCCCTGCAGCTTAACAGTGAAGGAGACCCCCATGGGGGTGCATACGTGGTGGACTCTCACCTGTCTTCTCTGTGGGATGCAAGGGATATTCCCATGATGCTAGGAGGGGACAGAAGTGAGCCAGCCTGAAGAAATGTCAAGCACAGCCCCAGCAATAAGCGGTGAAATCTGTAAGGATCCAAAATTCTCTGCAGGACTGCTCAGGTCTGCTAGACAATGTAGGGGTGAGTCTTTTTGAACCTTCTCCCACTGTGATTTGTAGGTACAGCCCACCTTTGTTCCTTGGGGTTGCTCTCTCCTGGGTGTGGCTTCCTGCAGAACCATGCAGCCTCAGGAGCTGCTGGGCTGTGTGTTTCTGTGGGAGTGTTGTGAGTGTCAGATGCCTGCATGTGTCTGTGTCATTGTGTGTTTGTGTGCATTTGTGTGTGCCTGTAAGTGGAATCGGCTTAAAGTAATGTGGATAATGCACTTCAATGTTTCTTTTTTTGTCTCCAAACCTTTTGGTGGCCTGCGTATGGCTCTGCTAGGGCTGAGGTGCTCAGTGTTCTTTGTTTTTCTGTGGATCTTGAATCCACAGTGAATTAGGAGGAGTGCCAAGATGCACTAAATCACCTCCACCTGAAAAAAAAAAGCCACTCTTCTAGAAAGAAAAGGAGCATAACACACACACACACACACACACACACACACACACACACACACACACACATTTCCCAGTGTTTCACTGTCTGGTAGCCAACCCAGGGAGAGACATTAGCTGTCCTGCCTGCAGAGCCCATTGAATTTACCTAGAATTCAGTTCCCAGCTGAGCAGTTCCTTCAAGTTCCGAGGGGGCACTCCTCAATCGTCTTGGGATTTCATCCTGGGAAGTAGAGTGTGAGCAGCAATAAGGTAAGACAGAGGTGAGGATACAATCATACAACCTCTTGAGGGGAAGGTTGGGTCCTGCAACTTCACCTGCAAAACAAAAATGAAAACAGATGACATAAAAGGTGCTTCCAACTCCATCCTTGCATTCCCTTAATTACACAAGCTGTCCACATCCTGGCTCGGTGTTCAGGTGGGGGTACTCCAACGTGCAAGCCACATTTGGAGTGCAAATTGAGGCCACCCTGTCAAATTCCCCATTTGAGGGCTTTCACACCCAGAGCCAAATGGGAGTGGAATGTATTGATGCTGGGTGGGATGTGGCCTCCAGACTTGCCTCTTCTTTTCTTTACTTCCATGTTCCTCATTGGCCTAGGGTTTCCTGGGTCTGGCTCAATGACTTCCACACTAAATGTTTCCAACTTCACAGACAACGTGACTGATGGGAATCCATTGTGTGAGTGCTTTCTTCTTAACACTGTCACGTTTTAATGATTGGGCTGCTTTGACACGTTTAAAACCATAAATTCTCACTACAGCCACAAACAAGGAAACTCTTTGTTTTCTCACTTCTATCAAATGGCTGCATGATTCCTGTAGGATGAGAGGCAGGCAGCCATGACTGGCTTTTGCCTGGTAATCTAGCCCCTGTTTTATTTCATCTACATGGCCTTCTCATTGTGGAGGCGTTCTTTCTTTGGGACTGGATGGGACTGCGTCTCATCACAGATTATTCAGCAGACAGCGATTGCAGAGAGCAAGAGGCACTTCAGGTAGGGTGGCTGCACTCCAGGTTGTGGGTCGTTCTCTTATTGTGGTTGCTGAGGTTCCTTGTACTTAGCAGGAAGCTGTTGGGTCCTCTCACAGAAATCATTGAACATTGCTTGGACTCCAGCACAAGGCAGCTCATTCTCTTAGGCAAGCTTTGATTTCTCTTTGCTCTCATAGGAAATCCTCAGTGCCCCTCAACAGCACTACTGGACATCCCTATCACCACAGATGGCCTCTGAGACATTGTCTCAACCTCATCTGCACCTGTGAGAGGCCAATCCGAGGGGTGAGAACACTGATCCACTTTGGACTTGCCTTTGTCCTGGTTCCTGCCTTTCCCAGAGAGCCCCGGTGAGGCCCAGGATGAAGGGAGGCAGTGAAGTCAAGAGCCTGGCCATATTTCATCACTACAACTGCCTCTGGGGTCTCAAGTATGATTCTATCTCCCAAAGAACCCTCAACAACACACCACACTATATTCCAATCACCATGGACCTGAGTCTTGCACACAGCCTCTTTCAAGAATGGAGTCAGAAAAGCAGTTATCAGCAACGACCTCACAGTCGTGAATTGCCTTGACCTCCAGCGTGACCCGACTACAGAGATGACTTGAAGGGGCCCTAAGATCAAGACTTTCAGTGTTTCCCAGTGGGTTTTCATAGGCAGACTTTTTCCCGATATCAGGCAGGCTTTGCCGGTACCATTTTCCTCTGCATAGGCAGGCTGACAGCTCTGACAGCCTATCGTGGGCGCCTCCATCGCGAATGTGCATGCGCTAGTCTTAGGGCACGGGGCCTGAGCTGTGAGCTGTGGTTAACATCACAATAAATGCCTCCGTTCCCTAGCCACAAGTCCCTGTGGCTCGATTTAGGAGGACACCTCGGTGGAGGTGCGTCCGCAGTGGTCTCTTGCCTGCCTTATCTGTGGGATCCATGGGATAGTCCCATGATCCTAACAGAGGTCAGACATGAGCAGCCTGAAGAAACCTCAAGCAGAGCCCAAGGAATAAATCACAAAATCCCTAAGGATATAAAAGGATCTGCATGATGCCTCTGACCTGCCTAGACGTTGTAGGGGTGAGTCTTTTTGAAACTTGCCCTACTGTGATTTATTGGTACAGCCCTCCTGTATTCCCAGAGATGCTGTCTCCCAAGCGGGGCTGTCTGCAGAACCATGCAGCCTCAGAAGCTACTGGGCTGCGTGATTCTGTGAGAGTGTTGCAATTGTTGGGTATCTGCCTGTGTGTGGCTGTGTGTGTGTGTGTGTGTGTTGGGGGGGGTGTGGGTGTGTCTGTGTCTCTGTCTCTTTCTGTATGCCTGTAAGTGGAGTCCGCTTAAAAAAATGTGGCTAACACGCTGCAGAGCTGCTTTTTGTATTTTTTTTTTTATTCTTCCAAGCTTTTGGTGGGCTGTCTCTGTGGCTCTGCTTGGGCTATATGGCTCCGTGTTTTTTATTCTTCTGTGGGTCATGAACTTATAGTGAATTGGGAGTTTGACTGAGACCAGCTGGGATCCAAATCGCCTCCCCCTGCAAAAGAAGCCACTCTTCCAGAAAGAAGAGGAGCACACCACACCCATGAACAGACATCTAGTGTTTCATTGTCCTGTGGTCAACCCAAGGAGGGATACTAGCATTCCTGTCTGCAGGCCCCATTGAATTTATATCACATTTGGTTATTGGTTGAGTAGGAGCTTCACATCATGAGGGGACAGTCCTCTGTCATCTTCGTTCTGGGACAGAGAGTGTGAACAGCAATAAGGTCAGTTAGGTGTGTGGATACAAACTGGCGAGGGGTGGATGGGGTCCTGCACCTTCACCTGAAAAAAGGTGAAGACAGATGACACAGAAGTTACTTCCAACTGCATCCTTTCATTCTCTTAACTGTACAAGCAGTCCACACCATGACCCAGTGTTGAGGTGGGAGTCAACGTGCATGGAACATGTGCAGTGCAAACCAGGGCCATCCTTGCAAACTCCTGATTTGAGGGCTTTCATACCAGGAGCCAGATGAAAGCAAGATGGATAGTTGCTGGGTGGGATGTGGCCCCTACACTTGCCTCTTCTTTTCCTTACTTTCATCATCCTCATCCTGGATCTGGTCAACGCCTTCCACACTAAATATTTCCTAGTTCACAGAGGACGACCCTCATGAGAATCCATTGTGTTAGTGTTTCCTTCTAAACACCGTCATGTTTTAATGACTGCACATCTGAGATTTAAAACTGTAAATTCCTGTTAAAGCCACCAACAAGAAAACTCTTGTTCTCCCACTTCTATGTGAGGGCTGCATGATTCCTGTAGGATGAAAAGCAGGTAGCCATGCCTGGCTTTTGCCTGGTAATTTAGACTCTGTTTCATTGTGCTTGCATGTCCTTTCTCACTGAGGAGTGGGTGTTTCATTGGGCTGTTGCTGTATGGGACTCTCTCTCACCACAGATCCTTGCGGGAGATTTCAGAGAGCAAAAGAGACTTCAGGTAGGCTGACTTCACTCCAGGTTGTGGGTTGTGGTCTCGTCTTGGGGATTGAGGTTGTCTGCACTGTGCAGGTGGATTTGGGTCCTCTGAAAGTAGTGTTTCAGCATTGTTTGGACTTCAGCACAATTCAGCTGATTCTCTCACAGGAGCATTAATTTTTTCTCATTTTCATGGAGAGTACACATTGCCCCTAAAGAGTATTACTGCACACCCTTTTCAGGCTTACGGTCACAACAAATGGCTTCTGAGACACTGTCTCAACCTCATCTGCACCCATGCGAGGCCAGTTCGTGAAGTGAGAACACTACTCCACCATATACTTGCCTTTGTCGTGGTTCCTGCCTTTCCCAGAGAGCACCTGTGAGGCCCAGGATGAAGGCAGGCAGTGATGTCCAGGGCACAGACATCTTTTGTTGACACCTGCCTCTGCAGTCTCAGGTATGATTCTATCACCCATAGACCCCTCAACAACTCACCAGACTATATTCCAATTGCTATGGGACTGGATTCCTGCTCACAGCCTCTTTCAGGAATGGAGTTAGAAGTACAGTTTCCAGCAACCAGGCCACAGTCTCAAATTGGCTCCACCTCTAGTGAAACCTGACCAAGAAGATGGCTTGAAAAAGACCTAAGGGTGAGAATTTTAGGGTCTCTCAGTGGGTTATCTCAGGCAGCCATTTTCCCAGCACCAGCCTGGCTCTGCCTGTACCATTTTTCTCTGCTTAGACAGGCTGACAGCTCTGACAGCTGGACCCCCAAGCCTGTGACACGAATGCAAATGTGCTAGTGTCCTGTCACCAGGCCAGAGTTGTGAGCTCTGGCAAGTGTCACAATGAATGACAGTGTTGCCTAGCAACAAGTCCCTGGGGCTTGGTGGAGAAGGAGGCCACCGTGGATGTGTACTGGAAGTACACTTTCACCTGTCTTCTCTGTGGGATCCACAGGATGTTCTGGTTATCCTAGGAGAGGGCAGACACAAGCCACCATGAAGAAAGATCAAACATAGCCCCAGGAATAATCTGCAAAATCCCTAAGGATCCAAAAGAATCTGCAGGATGCCTCAGGCCTCCCTGGACATAGTAGGGTTGAGTCTTTTTGAAACTTGCCCCTGCTGTGATTTCTTGGTACAGCCCACCTGTGTTGCCTGGGGTTGTTCTCTCCCAGGTGGGGATTCCTGCAGAACCATGCAGCCTCAGGACCTGCAGGGCTGTAGTTTCTGTGGGAGTGTTGTGAGTTTGGTTGTCTCTGTGTGTGTGGCTTTGTGTGTGTGTGTATGTGTGTGTGTGCGTTTAAGTGGAGTCTGTGCAAGTGAATTAGGCAAATGCACTGCAGCACTTTTTTTTGTTTCCCATCCTTTTGGTGGCCTGTGTGTCTCTGCTTGGGCTGTAGGTCCCTGTGTTCTTTATTTTTATGTGGATCAAGAATCCACAGTGATTTGGGAGGCTGGCTCTTACCTGCCATGGTCCAAATCTCCTACCCATGCAAAAAAAACAGCCACTCTACTAGAAAGAAGAGGAGCACACCTCACCCAATAATGTACATCTTTGACTGTTTGATTGACCTGTGGCCAACCCAGGGAGAGACACTAGCAGTTCTGTTGGCAGGGCCCCTTGAATTTACCTGTAATTCAGTTCACAGTAGAGCAAGTGTTTCGCATTGTGAGGGAGCACTCCTCAATTGTCTTGGGAATTCATCGTGGGACATACAGTGTGAGCAGCAATAACGTCAAATAGGAGTGAGGATACAATCTGGTGAAGTTTCAGTGCGGACCCACACCTTCACCTGCAAAAAAGCTGAAGACTGATGGTGCAGAAGTTACTTCCAACAGTATCCCCACATTTCCTTAATTGCACAAGCCATCCACATCATGGCCTGGAGTTCAGGTGGGAGTACTTCTACATGCAGGGAACGTTTGGACTGCATACTCAACCATGCTGGCAAACTCCCAATTTCAGGGCTGTCATACCCAGAACTAAATGGATGTGGTATGGATTGATGCTGGGTGGGATGTGGCCTTCACACTTGACTCCTCTTCTCCTGACTTCCATTTTCCCTGTTGGCCTAGGGTTTCTTGGATCTGTCTAAATGTCTACTACAGTAAATTTCCCAGTTCATGGAGGATGACCCTCATTTGAATCCACTGTGTGAGTGTTTCCTTCTAAACACTGTCAAGTTTTAATGACTGGGCAGCTTTGATACTTTTAAAACTGTAAATATCAGTTACAGCTGCCAACAAGGAAACTCTTATTCTCCCACTTCTTTCAGAGGGCTGCAAGATTCCTGTATGATGAAAAGCAGGCAGCCGTGTCTGGCATTGCCTGGTAATCTAGCCTCTGTTTCAATTCATCTGCAAGTCCTTTCTCATTGTGGAGGGGCTCTTTCATTGGGTTGTTCCTGCATTGCCCTGCCTCTCGCCCCAGATCTCTTGGCTGCCAGGAATTTCAGGGAGCAAAAGGGACTTCATGTAGGCTGGCTGCACTCCAGGGTGTGGGCCATTGTCTCATTGTGGGGGCTGAGGTTGTTTGAACTTTGCAGGAGGCTTTGGGTCCTCTTACAGGAATCATTGAGTATTGTGTGGACTCCAGCACAAGGCATCTCGTTCTCTCAAGGGAGCCTTGATTTTTCTTTGCTTTCATGGAGAATCCACAGTGATACACAACAGCACTACTAGACACCCTTTTCAGGCTTGCCATTGCCACAGACGGCCTCTGATACACTGTCTCAATCTCATCTGCATCGGTGAGAGGCAAGTCCAATGAGTGAGAACACTGCTGCACCTTGGGCTTGCCTTTGTCATGGTTCGTGCATTTCCCAGAGAGCGCCTGTGAGGCCCAGGATGAAGGGAGACCGGGAGGACATGAGCCCAGCCATCTTCCTCTGATACCCACCTCTGGGGTCTCAGGTATGATTCTATTGCTCAAAGAACCCACAACAAACAACAGACTATATTCCGATCCACAGTGTACCTGATTCTTGCATGCAGCTTCTTTCAAGAATGGAGACAGAAGTGCTGTTTCCAGTGACCACTTCAGAGTGTCAAAAAGCCTCCTACTTCAGCAAAAGCTCACCACCAAGACAGCCAGAAGTGTCTCTGAGATTGAGACATTTAGGGTCCCACAGATGGTTTTTGCAGGCAGCCTTTTTTCCGATACCAGGCTGGCTCTGCCTGTCCCAGTTTCCTCTGCTTAGGGAGACTGACAGCTCTAACAGCATGGTGCTGAAGCCTGCCACATGAGTGCACATATGCTAGTCTCAGAGCATCAGGACTGCCTGTGAGCTCTGGTTAGCCTCACAGTGAATTTAACCATTGCCTAGCGACCAATCCCTGTGGCTTGGTGGAGAAAAAGTCATCCATGGAGGTCTGTCAGTGGAAGACTCTCACCTGTCTTCTCTGTGGGATCCAGGGGACAGTCCCATGATCCTAGGGGAGGACATACATCAGCCAGCCTGAAGAAACATCAAGCAGAGCTCCAGGAAGAACCTACAATATATCTAATGTTCCAAAAGGATCTGCAGGATTCCTCAGGCCTGCCTAGACATTGTAGGGGTGAGTCTTTTTGAAACTTGCTGCACTGTGATTTCTAGGTACAGCCCGCCTGTGTTCTCCAGGTTGCTCTCTCCCATGTCGGGCTTCCTGCAGAACTATGCAGCCTCAGGAAATGCTGGGCTGTGTGTTTCTGTGGAATTGTTGGGAATGTTTGATGTCTGTGTGTGTGCTGGACATTTTTTTTTGTGTGCGTGTGTGTGACTGTAAATGGAGTCTGCTTAAAGGAACATGGCTAACGCACTTCAGCACTTCATTTTTTTGAGTCACACAACTTTTGTTGGCCTGTCTGTGTGGCTGTGCTTGGGCTGTGGGTACCTGTGTTCTTTACTTTTCTGTGGTTCACGAATCCGCAGTGAATTGGGAGGCAGGCAGAGACCCGCTGGCATACAAATCACCTCCCTTTGCAAAAAAAAAAAAAAAACTGGACACAGCACAGTACACCAAAAAACAGACATCTCCCAGTGTTTCATTGTCCTTTGGCAAACTCAGTGAGAGACATTAGCAGTCCTGTCCACAGGGCTCCTTTTATTTACCTCGAATTCAGTTCACAGGAGAGCAGGTGCTTCATGTCATGAGGGTACACTCCTCCATCATGCTGGGATTTCATCCTGGGACATAGAGTGTGAGCAGCAATAAGATAAGATAGGGGTAAGGATACAATCTGAAGGGTGGATGGGGTCCCACAACTTCACCTGCAAAAAAAATGAAGACAGATGACACAGAAGGTGCTTCCAACATCATCACCATATTCATTTAATTGCACAACCAGTCCACACCATGGCTGTGTGTTCAGGTGGGAGTACCCCAACCTGCAAGAAACATTTGGAGTGCAAATTAAGGCCATTTTAGAAAACTGACAATTTGAGGGCTTTCATGCCAGGAGACAAATAGGAGTGGAATGGATTGATGCTGGGTGTGATGTGACCTGCAGATTTGGCCTCTTCTTCTCCTGACTTCCATATTTGTTATCAGCCTAGGGTTTCCTGCATCTGGCTCAAGGACTTCCACACTAATCATTTCCCAGTCACAGAGAATGACCATTACTGGAACCCATTGCATGAGTGTTTCCTTCTAAACACTGTCAGGTTTTAATTACTGGGCTGCTTTGATACTTTCAAAACCATAAATTCCCATTACATCTGCTCACAAGGAAACTCTTGTTCTCAAGCTTCTATTGGAGGACTTCATGACCCCTGCAGGATGAGAAGCAGGTAGTCATGTTTGGCTTTTGCCTGGTAATCTAGCCTCTATTTCATTTCATCTGCATAGGCTTTTCATTGTGGAGGGGTTCTTTCATTGGGCTGTTGCTAGATAAAGCTGTCTCTCACCACAGATTATTTAGATGCCAGGGATTGCAGAGAGCAAAAGGGACTTTGGGTAGGCTGTCTGCACTCCAGATTGTGGGTCATTGTCTCTTTTTGGGGGTTGAGGTTGTTTACACTTTTCAGGAGGATTTTGGGTCCTCTGACAGGAATCAGTGAACATTGATTAGTCTCCAGCACATGGCAGCTCATTCTCTCAGGTGAACTTTGATTTTTCTTTGCTGTCATGGGGAATCCACAGTGCTCCTCATCAGCAGTACTGTACACCCTTATCATGCTTGCCATCAACACATATCGCCTCTGAGACAGGGTATCAACCTCATCTGCACCAGTGAGATGTCAATCCGAGGTGTAACAAAACTGTTCCAAAGTGGACTTGCCTTTATCATGGCTCCTGCCTTTCCCAGAGAGCTTCTGCAAGACCCACAACGAAGAGAGGCAGTGATGGCAAGAGCCCAGCCATCTTCCTCTGACACCCGCCTCTGGGGTCTCAGGTATGATTCTATCACCCAAAGAACCCTCAACAACCCATCAGATTATATTTCATTTCCCAGCGGACCCAATTCTTGCACAAAGCCTCTTTCTGCAACGGAGTCAGAAGATCAGTTTCCAGCGACCACCTCACAGTATCGAAATGTCTTCTCCTCCAGCACGACCCGACCACAGAGATGGCACAAATGGTTCCTGAGTTTGAGACTTTTGGGGTCTTGCAGTGGGTTTTGACAGGCAGCCTTTTTCACAATAACAGGTCACTTCTGCCTGTACCATTTTCCTCTGCTTAGGCAGCCTGACAGCTCTGATGGCCTGGCACCTGAGCCTTCCTCACAAATGCACATGCACTACTCTTGGGGCACCAGGCCTGATTGTGAGCTCTGGCTAGAGTCACAACATATGTCACCGCTGCCTAGGGACAAGTCTCTGCAGCTTGGCAGAGAAGGAGAACTCCGTGGAAGTGCGTCAGCAGTGGACTCTCGCCTGTCTTCTCAGTGGTACATGGGGCATATTCCCATGATCCTTGGAGAGGGCAGATGTGAACCAGCCTGAAGAAACATCAAGCACAGTCCCTGCAATAAATTGTGAAATCCCTAAGGATCCAAAAGGATCTACAGGATTCTTCAGGCCTGCCTAGTTTTTGTAGGGGTGAGTCTTTTTGAAACTTGCTCCACTGAGATTTCTAGGTAGAGCCCGCCTGTGTCCCTGTGATCACTCTCTCCCAGGTATGGCTTCCTGAAGAACCACATAGCCTCAGGATCTACCAGGCTGTGTGTTTCCATAGAATTGTTGCTAGTGTTGGATGTCTGCATGTATATATTGCATTGTGTGTTTGTGAGTGCTTGTGTGTGTGTGTTTGCCTGTAAGTGGAGACTTCTTAAAGGAATGTGCCTAATGCACTTCAGCACTTTTTTATCATTGTTGAGTCTCCAAACATTTTGGTTGCTTTTCTGTGTGGCTCTGCTTGGGCTGTGTGGCTCCATGTCATTCATTTCTCTGTGGGTCTGAATCCACAGTGAACTGGGAGGTGGGCAAAGACCCACCGGCTTTCAAATCACCTCCCCCTGCAAAAAAACAAAACAAAACAAAACAAAACAAAACAAACCTCTCTTCTAGAAAGAAGAGGAGCCCCCACCACATGAAAAACAGACATCTCCCAGGTTTTCATTGTCCTGTGGCCAACCCAGGGAGAAACCCTCACAGTCCTGTCTGCAGTGCCCCTTGAATTTACATTGAATTCGGTTCCCAGGAGAGCAGGTGTTTCACATTGTGAGGGGACACTTCTCCATCATCTTGGGATTTCATTCTGGGACATACAGTGTGAGACGCAATCAGTTCAGAAAGGGGTGAAGATACAGACTGTTGAAGGGTGGATGGGTTCCTGCAACTTCAACTGCAAAAAGATTGAAGACAGGTGTCACAGAAGGTGCTTCCAACACCATCTCTACATTCAATTAATTACACAAGCAGTCCACACTATGGCCTGGTGTTCAGGTGAGAGTATTCCAATGTACAAGGAACATTTGGAGTGCAAATTGGGGCCATCCTGGTACACTCCTGATTTGAGGGCTTTCATACCCAGAGCCAAATGGGAATGGAATGGATTGATGCTGGGTGAGATATGACCTCCACACTTGCCTCTTCTTTTCTGGAATTCCATGTTTCTCATTGACCTAGGGTTTCCTGGTTATGGCTCAAAGACTTCCACAGTAAACTTTTTCCAGTTCATGGAGAATGATCCTCATGGGAATCCACCGTGTGAGAGTTTCCTTCTAAACACTGTCATTTTTAATGACTGGGCAGATTTGATACTTTTAAACTGTAAATTCCCGTTACATCCACCAGCAAGGGAACTCTTGTTCTCTCACTTCTATCAGAGTGCTGCATGATTTCTGCAGGATGAAGAGCAGGTAGCCATGTTTGATTTTTGCCTCATAATCTAGTGTATTTTTCACCTCATCTGCATGTTCTTTTCACTGTGGAGGGGCTGGCTCCTTCATTGGGCTGTCGCTGCTTGGGACTGCCTCTTCCCACAGAGTAGTTAGCTGCCAGGAATTTCAGACAGCAAAAGGGACTTCGGATATGTCAGCTGCCCTTCATGTTGTGGGATGTTGTCTCATTGTAGGGGCTGAGGTTGTTTACATTTTGCAGGAGTCTTTTTGGTCCTCTGACAGGAGTCATTGAACATTGCTTGTACTCTACCATAATGCATCTCTTTCTCTCAGGCAAGCCTTGATTTTTCTTTGCTTTCAAGGGGAATACACAGTGCCCCTCAACAACACTACTGGACACCCTTTCAGACTTTGCACTGCCACAGACATCTTCTGAGATACTTTCTTAACCTCATGTGAACCTGCAAGAAGCCAGTCCGAGGTGTGACAACACTGCTCCACCTTGGACTTGCCTTTGTTGTGGTTTCTGCCTCTCCCAAAGAGCCCTTGTGAGGTTCAGGATGAAGGGTGGCAGTGAGGTCAAGAGCCTGACCATCTTTTGCTGGCACCCACCTCTGGGATCTCAGATACGTTTCTATCACCCAAAGTACCTTCAGAAACACACCAGACTATATTCCAATCCCCATGGGACCCTATTCTTGCCCACAGCCTCTTTGGAGAATAAAGTCAGAAGAGCAATTTCCAGTGACCACCTCACAGTCTGAAAATGCCTCCTCCTCCAGTGGGACCAGACCACAGAGATGGCCGAAGGGGGCCCTGTCATGGAGAAATTTAGTGTCCCATAGTGGGTGTTCGCAGGCAGCCTTTATTGCAACACCAGGCCAGTTTGGTCTGCAGTATTTTCCTGTGCTTAGGCAGGCTGACAGTTCTGACAGCCGGAAGTCCTTGCCTGCCTCAGGACTGCGCATGTTCTAGACTCAGGGAATGAGGCCTGATTATGAGCCCTGGCTTGTGTCAAAACTATTGTCATTGTTGCCTAACTACAAGGCCCTCGGCTTGGAGGTGAAGGAGGCCTCTGTGTAGGTGCAGCGGCAGTGGGCTCTCGCCTCTTTTCTGTTGGATTCTCCAGATAGTCCCATGATTCCAAGAGAGGGCAGATGTGAGCTAGCCTAAAGCAACCTCAAGCACAACCCCAGGAATAAATTGTGAAATCTGTAAGAATCCAAAAGTATCTGCAGGATTCCTCAGGCCTGTATAGCTGTTGTAGGGGTGAGTCTTTTTTAAGCTTGCCCTACTGTGATTTCTAGATACAGCCTGCCTGTGTTCCAACAGGTTACTCTCTCCCAGGTGGGGCTTTTGGCAGAACCATGCATCCTCAGTAGCTGCTGGGCTGTGTGCCTGTGGGAGGCTTGCGAGTATTGGATATTTGTGTGTGTGTATGTGTGTGTGTATGTGCATCTGCCTGTAAGTGGAGTCTGTTTAAAGGAATGAGGCTAACACACTTAAGCGCTTCTTTTTTTTTTTTTCAGTCTCCTAACCTAGTGTTTTCCTGTCTATGTGGCTCTGCTTGAGCTGCAGGGCTTTGTTTTCTTTATTTTTCTGTGGATCATGAATCCACGGAAAATTGGGAGGTGTGCCATGAACCGCCGGCTTTCAAATCATCTCTGCCTGCAAAATATAAACAAACAAACAAACAAATAAATGCCACACGAAAAAACAGGCATCTCCCAGTGTTTCATTGTTCTGCAGCCAACCCAGGGAGAAACATTAGCAATCTTTTCCACAGGGAGATACACAAAGCCACACACACGTGCAGACATCAAACACTCACAACACTCTCACAGAAAAAGACAGCCCAGCATCTCCTGAGGCTGCCTGGTACTGCAGAAAGCTTCACTTGGGAGACAGCAACCCTGGGGAACCCATGTGGGCTGTGCTTAGAAAACAGAGTGGGGCAATTTTCAAAAAGACTCACCCCTACAACATCTAGGTAGAACTGAGGCATCTTGAAGATCCTTTTGGACCCTTAGGGATTCCCCGGTTAATTCCTGCAGCACTTCTTGAGGTTTCCTTGGGCTGGCTCACGTCAGCCTTCTCCTAGGATCATGGGATTATCCTGAGGATCCCACAAAGAAGACAAGTGAGAGTCTCCCACTGACCCACCTCCATGGAGGTTTCCATCTCTGCCACCCTGCAGGGACTTGTCTCTAGGCAACGGTGGCATTCATTGTGATGCCATCCAGAGCTTACAGCTCAGGCCTCCTGCCCTGAGACTAGCACATGCAAATTCGTGAGGCAAGGTTGGGTTCCCAGCTGTCAGAGATTTCTGCCTGCCCAAACAGAGGTAAATAGTACAGGCAGAGCCGGCCTGGTATCAGAAAAAAGCCTGACTGTGATAATTCACTGCGGGACACTAAAAGTCTCAACCTTAGAGCTCCCTCCGGTTGTCTCCATGGTCTGGCCTTACTTCAGCAGGACACATTTTGAGACTGGGAGGTGGATGCTGGAAACTGCTTTTCTGACTCCTTGCCCAAAAGAGGCTGTGTGTAAGAATCAGGTCCTATTGAGAGAAGCTGGCTGGGCTTCTGGGTCCAGTGGGGACTTGGAGAACTTTTCTCTCTAGCTAAATGATTGTAAACACACCAATCAGCACTCTGTAAAAACGGACCAATCACCACTCTGTAAAATGGACCCATCGGCACTCTGTAAAATGGACCAATCAGCAGAACGTGGGCGGGGACAAATAAGGGAATAAAAGCTGGCCACCTGAGCTAGCAGTGCCAACCCGGGGGGTACCTCCCATGGTGTGGAGGGTTCCTTCTTTTGCTCTTCACAATAAATCTTGCTGCTGCTCAGTCTTTGGGTCTGCACTACCTTTATGAGCTGTAACACTGACTGAAAGTGTCTGTGGCTTCACTCCTGAAGTCAGCAAGACCATGAACCCACCAGGAGGAACAAGCAACTCTGGAGGCGCCACCTTTAAGAGCTGTAACACTCACTGGGATGGTCTGCAGATTCACTACTGATGTCAAGTGGGACCATGAACCCACCAGAAGGAAGAAACTCTGGACACATCTGAACATCTGAAGGAACAAATTCTGGACACACCATCTTTAAGAACTACAACACTCACCCTGAGGGTCCACAGCTTCATTCTTGAAGTCAGCAAGACCAAGAACCCACCAGAAGGAACAAATTCTGGTCGCACCATGGGGATTGGAATATAGTCTGGTGAGTTTCTGTGGGTTTTTGGGTGATGGAATCATACCTGAGACCCCAGAGGCAGGTGTCTGCAAAAGATAGCTGGGCTCTTGACCTCATCCTCCCACTGCCCACTGCCTCCCTTCATCCTGGCCTTATAAGGGCTCCCAGAGAAAGGCTGGAACCATGACAAAAGTAGTTCCAAGTTGGAGCAGTGTTCTCACACCTCAAACTGGCCTCTCAAAGGTGCAAACGAGGTTGAGACAGTGTCTCAGAGGCTGTCTGTGACAATTGCAAGCTTGGAATGGTGTCCAGCAGTGCTGTTGAGGGGCAATGTGGACCCCCCATGAAGGCAAAGAAAACTCAAAGCTTGCCTGAGAGAATGAACTGACTAGTGTCAGAGACGCAGCAATATTCAAAGGTATATGTCAGAAGACCCAAAAGCCTCTGTCAAAGTGCACATAAATTCAGCCCCCAAAATGAGAACACAAGCCACAACCTGGAACATAGCCAGCCTACCTAAAGTCCTTCTTGCTCCCTGAAATTCCTGGCATCCAAAAGATGTGTGATGATAGGCAGTCCCATTCAGCAAGAACGCAATGAAAGATCCACTCAACAATGAGAAGAACGTGCAAATAAAAGTGAAACAGAGTCTAGATTACCAGGTAAAAGCCAAACACAGCTGTCTGCTTCTCATCCTACAGGAATCATGAAGCCCTCTGATAGAAGTGAAAGAACAAGAGTTTCCTTGCTGACAGCTGTCACGGCAATTTATGGTTTTAAATTATCAATGCTGCCCAGTCATTAAAAAGTGACAGGGTTTAGAAAGAAACACTCATGTGATGGATTCCCATGAGGGTCGTTCTCTGAGAAGTGGGAAAGATTTAGTGTGGAAGCCATTGGGCGAGACCCAGGAAACCCTAGGCTGACGAGGAACCTGGAAGTCAAGAAAAGAAGAGGTAACTCCTCCCAGCATTAACCCATTCCATCACCATTCCAACCCATTTGGCTATGGGTATGAAAGCCATAAATCAGGAGTTTGTCAGGATGGGCCCAATTTGCACTCCAAATATTCCCTGAACATTGGATTACTTCCACCTGAAAAATAGGCTGTGATGGGGACCGCTTGCACAATTAGCAGAATGGGGGGATGGATTTGGAAGCACCTTCAGTGTCATCTGTCTTCATTTTATTTTTTTTTTTGCAGTTGAAATTGTGGGACCCATCCACTCCTCACTAGATTGTATCCTCAACCCTATCTGACCTTATTGCTGCTCACACTCTATGTCCCAGGATGAACTCTCAAGATCATGGAGGAGTGTCCCCTTTGACCTGAAGCACCTGCTCAGCTGGGAACCAAATTCAAGGTAAGTTACAGAGTTACTGGGGAAACGACTGCTAGTGTCTCTCATTGGGTTGACCACAGGACAATGAAACAGTGGGAGATGTCTGTTTTTTAGTGTGGTGTGTTCCTCACCTTTCTAGAAGAGTGCTTTTTGTTCATTTGTTTGCTTGTTTGTTTTGCAGGGGGAGGTGACTTGGATGCTGGCAATTCTCGACCCGCCTCCCGATATACTGGGGATTCATGATCCACAGAAAAATAGAGAACACAGCCCTGCGACTAAAGCAACGCCACACAGACAAGCCATCAAAATGTTGAGAGACTCAAATAAAGAAGCACTGAAGTGTGTTAGCCACATTCTTTTAAGCAGACTCCATTTGCAGGAACACACACACACAAAGACACAATACCACACAAACACATGCAGAAATCTGACACTCATAACACTCCCACGGAAACACACAGCCCGGCAGCTTCTGAGGCTGTGTGTTTCTGTAGGAAGCCCCACCTTGGAGAGAGCAACCCCAGGGAACAGAGGCAGGCTCTAACTAAAAATATCATGGGGGCAAGTTTCATAAAGACTCACCCCTAGAACTCCTAGGGAGGCCTAAGAAATCCTGCAGATGATTTTGGATCCACAGGGATTTTGCAGTTTATTCCTGGGGCTCTGCTTGACATTTCTTCAGGCTCACTCACATCTTCCCTCTCCTAGGATCATGGGATGATTCCATGTATCCCACAGAGAAGACAGGTGAGAGTCCACCAGCACACTTCCACAGAGGTCTCTTTCTCCACAGGCTGCAGGGACTTGTCTCTTGCCAATAGTGACATTCATTGTGACACTTGCCAGAACTCAAAATCAGGCATGGTGCCCTGAGTCTAGCCCATGCACATTTGTGAGGCAGGCTCTGGCATCCGGCTGTCAGAGCTGTCAGCCTGACTAAGCAGAGGAAAATGCTACAAGCAGAGCCGGCCTTGTATCAGGAAAAAGGATGCCTATGAAAACCTACTGCGAGACCCTAAAAGTCTCAAACTCAGGGCCTCTTTGGGCCATCTCCATGGTCAGGTCCCACTGGAGGAGGAGGTGTTTCAAGACTGTGAGGTGGTCGCTGGAAACTGCTCTTCTGACTCTATTCCTGAAAGAGGCTGTGTGCAAGAATCAGGTCCCATGGAGATTGGAATAGAGTCTGTTGTGTTGTTGGGGTTCTTTGGGTGATAGAATTATACTTGAAACCCCAGAGGTGGGCATCACTAAAAGATGCCCGAGCTTGACCTCATGGCCTCCCTTCATCCTGGGCCTCACAGGGGCTGTCTGGAAAAGTCAGGAACCATGACAGAGGAAAGTCCAAGGTGAAGCAGTTGTCTCACACCACAGACTGGTCTCTCCTTGGTGCAGATGAGGTTGACACAGTGTCTCAGAGGCTGTCTGTGGTGATAGTAAGCCTGAAAATTGTGTTCAGCAGTGCTGTTAAGGGTCATTGTAGATTTTTCATGAAAGCAAGGAAAAAACAAGGCTTGCCTGAGGAAACGAGCTGCCTCGTGCTGGAGTCCAAGCAATGTTCAATGATTTCTCACAACTTGGACTGAACTCTTATGGGTAAAGATAAGGTAGAGACCATGTCTCAGAGGTCATCTTTGATGATGCCAAGCCTGAAAAGGATATCCAGTAGAACTGTTGAAGGACACTGTAGATTGTCCATAAAAGCAAAGAAAAATCAAGGTTCACCTGATAGAATGAGCTGCATTGACGTGGAGTTTAAGCAATGTTCAATGCTTCCTGTCAGAGGTCCCAAAAGCCTCCTGCAAATTGCAAACAACCTCAGCCCCCATAACGAGACAATGACTCGAAACTTGGAGCACAGCCAGACTCCTCAAAGTCCCTTTTGATCTTTGAAATCTCTGGAAGCAAAATAATCTTTGGCAAGAGGCAGTCCCATCCAGCCACAGCCCAATGAAAGAATCCCCACTCAATGAGAAGACCATGTAGATGAAAAAAATCAGAGACTAGATTGCCAGGCAAAAGCCAGACAGGGCTGCCTGCTTCTCATCCTACAGGAATCATGCAAAATGTCAAGAGAAGTGAAAGAACAAGAGTTTCCTTGTTGGCAGCTGTAAGGGAATTTACAGTTTTAAAGGTATCAAAGCTGCCCAGTCATTAAATTGTGACAGTGTTTAGAAGGAAACACTCAGGCAATGGATTCCCATTAGGGTCATTCTCTGTGAACTGAGAAACGTTTACTGTGTCATTGAGCCAGACACAGGAAAACCTGCACCAACAAGAAATGCAGATCAGAGAAAGAAGAGTCAAGTGTGGAGGCCATATCCCACCAGGCATCAATCCATTTCATTCCCATTTGGCTCCCAGTATGAAAGCCCTCAAATTGGGAGTTTGCCAGGATGACCCCAATTTGCACTCCAAATGTTCTTGCCCATTGGAGTACTTTCACCTGAACACCATGCCATGGTGTGGACTACTTGTGCAATTAAGGGAATGTTGGGATGGAGTTGGAAGTACCTTCTGTGTCATCTGTCTTCATTTTTTTGCAGGTGAAGTTGTGGGATCTCATCCACTTCCCACCAGATTGTATCCTCACCCCTGTCTGACCTTATTGCTGCTCACACTCTATGTCCCAAAATGAAAACCCAAGATGATGGAGTATTGCCCCCTCATGATGTGAAGAAACTGCTTGGCTGGGACCTGAATTTGAGGTAAATTCAAGGGCCCTATAGACAGGACTGCTAGTGTCTCTCCCTGAATTGGCTGCAGGACAATGAAACACTCAGAGATGTCTGTTTTTTCATGTGGTGTGCTCCCCTTTTTTCTGAGAGTGGCTTTCTTTTGGAGTGGGAGGTGAGTTTGACACTGGTGGGTCTCAGCCTGCCTCCCAATTCACTGGGGATTTATGATCCACAGAAAACTAAAGAACATGGAGCCCCACAGACCAAGCAGTGCTGCACATACAGGCCACCAAAAAGTTGGGAGACTCAAAAAAAAAATTGCTAAAATGTGTTAGCCACATTCCCTTAAGTATACTCCACTTATATTCTAACACGCACACACACAGACACACACACACATGCAGACATCCAATACCCTCAATACTTTCACAGAAACACACAGGCTGGCAGCTCCTGAGGCTGTGTGGTTCTGCAGGAAGCCCCATTTGGGAGAGAGCAACCTCGGGGAACGCAGCTGCTGTATGTGGATATCACAGTAGGGCAAGTTTCAAAAAGACACACCCCTACAAACTCTAAACAGGTTTGAGGAATTCTGCAGATCGTTTTGTATTCTTAGGGATTTCACAGTTTATTCCTGGGGCTCCGTTTGATGTTATTTCTGGCTGCCTCATGTCTTCCCTCTCCTAGGATCATGGGACTGTCCCATGGATACAACAGAGAAGACAGGCCAGAATCCACTGCAGACAGACCTCCACAGAAATCTCTTTATCTGCCAAGCTGCAGGGACTTGTCGCTGGCAAAGGTGACATTCATTGTGAAACTAGCCAGAGCTTGCAATCAGGCCTGATGCCCTGAGACTAGGGCATGCACATTAATGAGGCAGGCTCTGGCACTGGCTGTCAGACCTGTCAGCCTGCCTAAGCAGAGGAAAATGCAGAGGCAGAGTCAGTCTGGTATCGGGAAAAAAGCTGCCTGTGAAACCCACTGAAGGACCCTAAAAGTCTCAACTTTGGGGGTTATTCAAGCCATCTCCATGGTTGTGCCCCACTGGAGAAGGAGGTGTTTTGAGACCATGAGGTGGTCGCAGAAACTGCTCTTTTGAGTCCGTTCCCAAAGGAGGCTGTGTGAAAGAATTCGGTCCCATAGGGATTGATATATAGTCTGGTGTGTTCTGGAGGGGTTTTTTTGGGTGATAGCAGCAGACCTGAGAACCCACAGGTGGGTGTCAGCAAAAGATGACCAGGCTCTTGACCTCTCTGCCTCCCTTCATCGGGGGCCTCCCATAGGCTCTCTGGGAAAGGCAGGAAGCCAGACAAGGCAAGTATAAGATCAACACTGTTCTCACACCTTGAACTTGCCCCTCATGGGTTCACATGAGGTTGTGACACCATCTCAGAGGCTGTCTGTGGTGACGGCAAGCCTAAAAACGGTGTCCAGTAGTGCTGTTGAGGAGCACTGTGAATTCTCCATGAAAGCAAAGAAAAATCAAGGCTCACCTGAAACAATGAGATGCCTTTTGCCAGAGTCCAAGCAATGTTCAATGATTCCTGTCAGAGGACCCCAAAGACTCCTGCAAAGTGCAAACAACTTCAGCTCCCAAAACAAGACAACTCATAATCCTGAGTGCAGCCAGATGGCCCACATTCCCTTCTGCTCTCTGAAATCTCTGGCAGCTAAATAATTGGTGGCGAGAGGCATTCCTATCCAGCAACAGAACAATGCAAGAGCCCCTCCACTATGAAAAGGCCACACAGATGACATGAAACAGAGGCTAGTTTACCAGGCAAAGCCAGACATGGCTGCCAGCTTCTCATCCTACAGGAATCATGCAGCACTCCAATAGAAGTGGGAGAATAAGAGTTTCCTTGTTGGTGGCTGTAACAGGAGTTTATGGTTTTTAAAGTATCAAAGCTGCCCAGTCATTAAAACGTGAGAGTTTTTAGAAGAAAACACTCATGCTATGGATTCCCACGAGGGTCATTCTCATGAACTGAGAAACATTTAGTATGGAAGTCATTGAGCCAGACACAGGAAACCCTAGGCTGGTAAGAAACATGGAAGTCAGAAAAAGAAGAGGCAAGTGTAGAGGCCACATCCTACCCAGCACCAATCCATTCCACTCCCATTTGGCTCTGGGTATGAAAGCTCTCATATTGGGAGTTTGCCAGGATGACCCCAATTTGCACTCCAAATGCTACTTGCACGTTGAAGTACTCTCAACTGAATTCTGGGCCATGGTGTGGACTGCTTTTGCAATTAAGGGAATGTTGGGATGGAGTTAGAAGCACCTTTTGTGTCATCTGTCTTTATTTATTTTTATTTTTTGCAGGTGAAGTTGCTGGACCCCATTTTCCATTCAGCAGATTGTATCCTCACCACATCTGACCTTATTGCCGCTCAGACTCTATGTTCCAGGATAAAATCACAAGAAGATGTAGTAGTGCCCCCTCATGATGTGAAGCATGTTCACAGCTGGGAACCAAATTCGAGGTTAATCTAAGTGGCCTTGGAGACAGATCTGCTAGTGTCTCTCCCTGCGTTGTCCTCAAGATGATGGAAACACTGAGAGATACCTGGTTTTTGGTGTGGTGTGCTCCTCTTCTGGAAGAGTGGTTTTTAGTGCAGGGGGAGGTGATTTGGACGCTAGCGGGTCTTGGTCCACCTTCAAATTCACAGCGGATTCATGATCCACAGAAAAATAACACAGAGCCATGCAGCCCAAACATAGCCACACAGACAGGCCACCAAAATGCAGTGAGGCTAAAAAAAAAGAAGCACTGAAGTGTGTTAGCCCCATTCCTTTAAGCAGACTCCACTTACAGGCACACACACACACACAATGCCACACACACTCGACGTCAAACACTCGCAACACACCCACAGAAACACACAGCATGGCAGATCCCGAGGTTGCATAGTTCTGCAGGAGGCCCCACCTGACAGACAGCAACCCCAGGGAACACAGGCAGGCTGTTCCTAGAAATCACATTGGGGCAAGTTTCAAAGCCCATACAACTTATAGGCTGGCCTGAGGAATTCTGCAGATCCTTTTGTATCCTTAGGGATTTTGCAGTTGATTTCTGGGGCTGTGGTTGATGTTTCTTCAGGCTGACTCCCATAAGCTGTCTGATCTTGGTTGATATTTCTTCAGGCTGGCTCACATCTGCCCTCTCATAGTATCATGGGACTATCCTGTGGATCCCACAGAAAAGACAGGGAGAGTCCACTGTCAATGCACCTCCAAGCATTTCTCCTTTTCTGCCAAGCCACAGGGACTTGTTGCTAGGCAACAGTGACATTCACTGTGAGGCTAGCCAGAATTCACCATCAGGCCTGGTGCCCTGAGACTAGTACATGCACATTCATGGGGCAGGTTCAAGAACCCAGCTGTCAGAGATGTCAGCCTGCCTAGGCAGAGGAAAATGCACAGGCAAAGCTGACCTCACATCGGGAAAATTGCTACCTGCGAAAACCCACTGTGACACCCTAAACGTCTCGACCTTAGGGTCCCATGGGCAGTCTCCACGGTCTCCTCCCGCTGGAGGAGTAGGCATTTCAAGACTGTTAGGTGGTCGCTGGAAACTGCTCTTCTGACTCCATTCCTGAAAGAGAATGTGTGTGTGCAATACCCCAATCCCATGGGGATTGGGATATAGTCTGTTGTGTTGTTCAGTGTTCCTTGGGTGATAGAAGACCCCAGAGGCAGGTGTCAGCAAAAGATGGCCAGGCCCTTAATCTCACTGCCTCCCTTCATCCTGGGCCTCACAGGTGCTCTCCCAGATAATCAAGAACCAAAAGAAAGGCAAGTCGATGTTGGAGACATGTTCTCACACTTTGAACTGGCCTGTCGTGGGTGCAGATGAGGTTAAGACAGTGTCTCAGAGGCTGTCTGTGGAGATTGCCACTCTTAGGGTATCCAGTGGTGTTGATGTAAGAGCACTGTGGATTCCTAATGACAGGAGAAAAAAATCACTTGAGAGAATTGTTGGGAAACCAGCCCCACACTGCCCAGTGGGTACCCCAAATCCAACAGAGACAAATAATTAGAAAGAGACAGAATGAGAGTTTAAAAGGCAGATCCAGGGGACCAGAGAACTGGAGGCTTGCTCATGGCCTGGAGCTCTCAGCCTCCACCCAATTTATTGCTTTACAAGCTCTTTGTTCTTAGGGCAGATAGGAGGGGTAGGAAGGGCTGAGGGAAAGGATTAATCAGTGAGGGAGAACCCGTGAGTCATTCAATAAGATGTATAGCAGTAGCAGTTTCTGTGAATTTCCTCTAGCAAAGGCGTGTGTCTAAACTACTTAATATATCTAACTTATCGGGACTGAAATGGATGGGAGAAGCCTTCAGGAGAAGCCAAGATGTTTGATTATACTCCACCGCTTCAAGAGAGTGTTATTTCCCTGAGCAACCTGTGGCATCCCACTGAGCTCTTATGCTCTCTGGGTATAAGGACATGAAGGCAATAAGGAGACTTTTCTCCTCAGAGGCCACCCATGACTCCCCATGGGAGTCTCACACCAGGGAGATCAACTTATTTGGCATCCCAGAAACTCTCTTTCCCACATGTCCCACTTTTTTGTCTCCATTTTTTTAAATTAATAACCACCATTGCTATCATAGCTCATTCACGGTGTCTATCTACTCTCCCAAGATGCTGTCTGCATCAGTAGGTTAAAAAAAAGCATAAAAAGACACACACCAAAGTAATATTTGCAATTGATGATCCACCTATGGTTTTAATTCACTTTAAAGGATTAGTGTTAAAAAGGCCATCAGTGGTTCCAGCAAGAATATCAGCTCTAGGCAACAGGATGGGATGAGCCTGAGAGGCAGCAAAAAATTGTTTTTTCAGTTTAGCAGGATCTAATGTTAAATTATCTTCTTCTCCTGGTAGGTGATGTCTAATCATCTCCCAGTGGTTTTCAGTGGTATTATAAGAGCTAGGAGGAATACAAAATCAGAAGTATTCCAATCACATTGCATTTGAATTCTATGCTCCAATTTCATAATCCGATCTCCAATTCAAATTACTGTTTGATGAAGATCATTAATTTGATTTGCCACTTTTTGATCTGTTTGGCTTTGGGAATTCCAAAGCTTGGAAGAATTTTTATGCCAAATATGCACAGTGCTCGCAGTTTGAATAGAAGAGTGCAAAGCAAAGCCAGCAGCAGCAGCTGTAGCTGTGACAGATTTAAGGCCCATGATGGCAGCTATTAAAGTAAATATGAATCTCTTTGATCATTAAGTATGCCTTTTAGTACTGCAGTGATAATACATATGGAGGGAGAGGCCTCCCAAGTTCTGCTGAGGGAAACAGGTATCCAAACTCCTTCTCGGTCCCTAACCAGTAAAATGCTATTATCTTTATTAAAGGTAGAATTAATGCAGGTAAAAATATGACAGCTGAGGCATGATATGCTTTAAGAGTCAAGTAGGATATTAACTTTTCCTGCTGCTAACATAAAAGGAGGTTTAACACAACTCTGCAATGGGACTGTCTGATTAGAGATCATGGTTAACACCAAATTGAAGTTTTTTACTCTGGGTCTCTGTTTTATATTCTCCTTTCTGAATCCCAGCTGGGGTTTGAGACATCATTAATTTCCACATTTTGGATGTTCTGGACTTATAATTGGATCAATCATTTTTGGCTTTGGAGGAGCCATACCATTCTCCTCCCACTTAATAGGGCAATTTGTTTCAATTCTTCTATATAATTTTAGTGCATTATCTGGGAAGTCGTTTGCAAAGGAGTCTCTCTAAAGTCTTTGCTGTGTCCAGTACAATTTATGGCAAAGTGACCCCTAGGGGCCCAATCGGTGATGATTCCAATGGAATTATTTCACAATACTGCAGTGCTGTTTGCAATACAATCTTCCCATGTTAGCACCTCTAGATTTTCAGACCATTTAGTGGCCTGCCTGGTGCAGGACTTCTTATTAGGTTTACATTTATTAATCTGATGATGTGTCATAACATAGCCATGCTCAAGGTATTTAATAGTGTCCAAAGATTGAAATGTTCTTCCGCTGATTACATGAATAGAGGTCTTTCATCCATTATGTGCAGGGACATAAACCATCCAACATTGTTTATCATAAATTAAACATCCTGCTGCTGGCCCCAGGCAGATGAGAGGAAAGTGATAACCAATGGAAACATTTATTAACATTCCTTCCTCCTCTGGATGAGTAGGACCTCAGTTATCTATTGGTCCAGGCATCCAGACACTATCATTAACATAACCTCCACTGGGGCATCTAACCTTGAAACAGGACTAATCAGTGGTGGGAATGGAATGTAGGTCCAGTAAGTGTAATTTTGATCTGCCCCTCTGCAGGGAGACTCACCACCAAGGGGATTACCACCATCATAGCCACCATTAGATTACTGGTGGTCAGCAGCTTGTGCTGAGACCTCAGTTTCTCTTCTTCAATGTGAGCTAGTCTCCTCTTCTGCCCCCAGGTCAGTGGAGTTGCTTAGTGAGTTTTACTGGTTTCCATCTGCTCAATAGAGATGTTCATCTGAACCGTCTGATGAACTGGGGGTGTAGGGACTTTCTGAGGTCTTTTCCTCTTCCTTGAATTCTGGCTCCTGGCACGGCTGAAGATGTCTTGTGGGTACCCAGACAAGAAGCTGATTCTCTCCTAGTAAGATACAAGCAAATCCTCAACCCCAACAAGACCCACTGGGGCCTTTTGTTTGGGCCAGTTTTTGGGCCATTGATAAAGAGCTATGATTGACACATCTGCTCCTGTGTCGACCAGACCCTCAAATTGTTTTCCTTGAATAGTGATCATACAAATAGGACTATTGTCAGAGACTTGATTTACCCGATAGGCAGCCTTGCCTGCTGAATTTGTGTTTCCAAGTCCTCCTTTTCTTCAGAGCTTTCCCCTAACTTAACATGGTAAAAGCAACAGTTGAGATATTCTGTCACCTGAATTAGCACTCCAGGGAACAGTGGAGGAGATAAAAATTTGAATTTCTCCCTGGCAACCAGAGTCCACTACTCCAGTATGTACTTGAATTCCCTTTAATTTTAAGCTGGACCTTCCCAGTATAAGTCCCACCATGCCATTTGACAATGGGCCATAGACTCCCATCGGGATCTTCCTGGGATTCTCCCCAAGAAGGAGGAATACAGCTTTTGTACAGCATGTATTTACTGCCCCACTTTTATCTGTGGAGGGGGACAGTTGCTGTACATATGTAAAGGGATAGACTGGGATGGGAATACTCTGTTTGGAGTCAGGGATGACCTGCCCTGAATTGGGAATGCCCTGTTTTGAATCAGGGCCTGGTCCTGAGTTTTGCCTTTTTTGGCTCTTTGTACACTCTCTTTTTGCATGTCCTATCTGTCCACAATTATATCAAGATCCAGGGAACACTCATGTGTTTTTTGTTAACCTTAGTCTAGCCATTGCCTGAGAAAGGAGCCTGGCCTTATATAAGGGCCCCTAAATGCCATCACAGGCTTTAATATATTCACTTAAAGTTTTTTTCCTCATTTAGATCTAGTAGGTCTAATTTCTGCCTGCTATTCTGTATTGACATTTTCATAAGCAAGCAGCTGAATGGCCATTTTCCTGGCACAAGAATTTGAAAAAGCCTTTTGAGCAGCTTCTTGCAAATGGGGTGATAAAATCTGGATAAATCTCCCTTGGACCCTGTCAAACTGAGTTAAAAGAAGGATAAGTTGTAATAGGGTCATTAATTTTTTTCCTGGTATCTAAAGTATATAGTTCTGAGCTGATCAACAGCCTCATCACCCATTACCATCTGTTGATTTACAGTACTGAATGCCTGTTGTATTAATGGGAGGTTGGGCTTGAGCATTTGTGCTTGCCTGATTTATTGCTTCTCCTGTCCACCAGGTTTTAAAATGGAGAAATTGAGAGAGAGACAGGGTGGATTGCACCACTGCACTCCAGCCTGGGCAAAAGAGTGAGACTCTGTCTGAAAAATAACAATAAAAATAACTTATTGGGACTGAAATGGGTGGAAGTGGGTTTCAGGAGAAGATAAGATGTTTGATTATATGCCACTGCTTCAAGGGAGTGTTATTTCCCTGAGCAACCTGTAGCATGCCACTGAGCTATTATGCTCTCAACATGACATGAAGGCAATAAGGAGCCTTTTCTCCTCAGAGGCCACCCATGGCTCCCGTGGGTGTCTCACACAGGGGAGATCAACTCATCTGGCATCCCAGAAACTCTCTTTCCTACAGAGAATGAGCTGCCTTGTTCTGGAGTCCTAGCAATGTTCAGTGATTTCTGTCAGAGAACCCAAAGCCTCCTGCAAAGTGCAAACAACCTCATCCCCCATAACGAGACCAAGACCCATAACCTGGGTTGTGGCCAGCCTACACTAAGTCCCTTGTCCTCCCTGAAATCCCTGGCAGCCAATAAATCTGTGGTGAGAGGCAGCCCAACCCAGCAAAAGCCCAATGAAAGACCCTTTCCACAATGGGGAAGGACATGCAGATGGAATGAAACAGAGTCTAGATTATCAGGCAAAAGCCAGAAATGGCTGCCTGCTTTTCCTCTTACAGGAATCATGCAGCCCTCCTGTAAAAGCTGGAGAGCAAGAGTCTCCTTGCTGGTGGCTGTAACATGAATTTGTTTTTAAAATTATCACAGATGCCCAGTCATTAAAACATGACAGTGTTTAGAAGGAAACACTCATGCAATGGATTCTTTGAGGGTCATCTTCCATGAACTGGGAAACGTTTTGTGTGGAAGACAACGAGCCAGACCCAGGAAACACTAGGCTGATGAGAAACATGTAAGACAGAATACAAAGAGGCAAGTGTGGAGGCTGTGTCCTACTTTGTATCAATGACTTTCACTCCCATTTGGCTCCTGGTATGAAAGCCCTCATATCGGGGTTTGCCAGGATGGCACAAATTTGCAATCCAAATCTCCAAATATTCCTTGCACATTGAAGTACTCCCATTGTAGCAGCATAAGCCATGGACAAAACCCTTCAGACACCGGCTTAAAGAAGGAAGTGACTTTATTCAGCTGGGAGCATCAGCAGACTGTGTCTCAAAAACCAAGCTCCCCAAGAGAGAGATTCTTGCCCTTTTTAAAGGCTTACAAATCTAAGAGGGTCCCTGTGAAGGGGTCATGATTGATTGAGCAAGCATGGGGTATGTGGCTGGGGCTGCATGTATGGGTAATCAGGATAGAAGGGAACAAAACAGACAGTTTCACGATGCTTCCTCATACAGTGTCTGGAATCTATAGATAATACAAGTGGTTAGGTGAGGAGTTGATTTTTAATTACTAGTCCTTGAGTGTGGTGTGTGTTCTGTCTGAAAATTGAAATCATTTCTGCCTTTCTTTATGTTTTGATTCCTCTTTCTTTTTTTAAGGTATGAGACAATAAGAGAGGTGGTCTCCCTCCTTATTCCCTGCTTTGAGAATCTCACTTATTAGTGGGAGTTCTCACTCTCATCCTCCCTAACTAGGTCTTCCTGCAAGACAGATCGATAGTGGTTCATGTAATGTACTGGTGCTGAAGCATTTTGGTGGACCAAGGCAGTAACAAAGCTTCACGTTATTTGAAGGAGTATGAGTAGCAAGCAGGGGAGAAATAAGCATGTTCCTATTACTATTATTCTTCCTACTATAAGAGTTTTAAATCTTCCTAGCACTGGAAACCATTTTCCAAATATTGATCCAGGATCAAACCAATGTCAATTGATATTTTTCATTCTTTTTCCAGGTAGCCAAAATGATGGCACATGTGCAAGGTGTGTCCTATCTCTGACTATATTTTTGACCACTTGCCCTTGGTGATCTATATGCAGACAGCAATTGGGTAGGTTCAATTTTCCACAGACCCCTCCTTCAGCTGCTAGCAAGTAGTCAAGAGCTAATCTATTTTGATAGATAGCATTTCTCATCTGGGTTTCCCGCCAGGCTAAAAGACTCAAAGCTTTGCCAGTTTTATTAGTGATTATTTCTAAGACAGTTTGTAACCATATGATTTGGTTAAGCATGTAAATGGGGTTTCAGTATGCCCATGAGCCATCTTTGCCCAAGTGGCAGACCCATAGTATTGTATGATCCTTTTAGGGAGCCACTCAATATATTTCAATTTGCCTATAGCTATGCTCCTCTTTTCACAGGAAGCATAGACTTGGAAGTCCAGGATTTCATGTGTTTTCATGGGCAGTAGGAAAAAGGATGGTTTAATGGTGCCAATAACACAACTACCTGCCCATTGTTCAGGTAACATCGTGTAGGCTCTATGCCCAGATATCCAGCATAGTCCAGCATGGGCTGTCCAGTCCCACTGAGACTCTGTGTGGGTCCACATGGTTTGCAACTTTGGAAATTTATGAAACAGATTTTTCTCAGTGTGGTTTGAACCCCACCATGTGGCTGTTTTTACTGTGCTGTTATACAGTTTTGCCCAAGGCAGGTGAAGCTTCCCACAGGGAGGATGAAGTTGTTTCCTTCTATAGCTATTCAATACTGCCCAATAATTGAGGTTCTTAGGACACAGAAGTTGCCAGTGTGGGTCTTCTGGATTGTAATCATATTGGGAATTGGATAAGTAGGCACTAATTCTCAGGTTTCTTAAGGCCATTGGTCTCCCATAGTGGTTCCCTCACATACATAAAAGGAAGAAACATTGAGGGAATGGACTACATTTTCTGCTAACTGCAGGAAAAAATTATTTGTCTTCCCTGGGAACTCTGGTACAGGTACATTTAATTCATTGCAGATGGTCTGAAACATTGGTTTGTGAGAACACATTTTGACCTCTTGTCTGACTGAAATATTTGCTCAAGGACCCAGGTCCAGCTACATTGATCCCAAGAGTTACATGTTTTCCCTTTTTCCAGTGGGGTCTGGGGGACTGGTGATTATTGGTTCTAAGGTGTTACCATAGCTGCTTGTGCAAGAGGAATCACCCTTTCCTTTCTGAAGCCATACTGGATATTTTTCATTATTTTTCCAGGTAGCCACAATGACACAAGACCCATAATTACATGCTTTATCACATCGGCCTAACTCATGGCAAATATACTTATTCTCTGCTGTATAACTTTTTTCTCGGTCTAGAGAGCCACATCCTTATCCTTGGTGGTTAATATTAATGGTGGCACAAGCATCAGAATGTAAGATTTTGTGTTTGAGGATTCATTTTTCTTCTGTTTTAGCTATTATTTTACTTGTATCACTTAGAAAAAGAAGAGTTCTTAATATTATTTCAAAGACTGTGATCACAGGAGATTCAGATGTGTTATAACACATCTGAGTGAAGTTACACAGGCAATTTTCTTTTAAAGTTCCTAGGCATTCAAAATATCTATAAAAGAGAAAGACTGTTTTAACTTGTTTCCCTACCTCAGTAACACGATGAATATACAGGGAACAGTCCTCCATTTTGGGAACATGACAGTGTTTAGAAGGAAACACTCATGCAATGGATTCTTTGAGGATCCTCTTCCATGAACTGGGAAACGTGCAGTGTGGAAGACACCCACAGTAAACATTGTATAAGCAGTCTTTATTATACAAGTCCAAATTTTAAGGAGAGTAAGTCCCACAATGAGTTTTCTCATGCTTCAACCATGTGTATACCAGTCAGCTTAAAAGTGTGACTGGAGCAGGCCTTGTCATCTTTCTGAGTGTCACTTTGCAGTGGTTGTCTGGCCTTGGTCTTACCTCCCAGGTCTCAGGCACTGCAGGTGTTACACGATGGTGATGGATCCAGGCTGGGATTCCTTCTACCTTCACCGGGTGGGAGTGGTCAAAATGACAGTCTGGGGTCCTTTAAAACATGGCCTGGTCTGGATAATAGTTTGGAGCAAATCAATTAAAGTTGGAGGCTATTCAGTATAAAATGGGGTATTATTTTTCCAATTTAGGAATTCAGCAGATGTAATGGGTTGATACATGAAGGCACGTCTTTTCAACATACGCCCATCCTCGTTTACCCCACTACACTGCTGCTCCTGCAGGGGAATTTGAATCCCAGCCTTAGGTCATCAGTGAGCTGCCAAGGGTGGGGTTTCTCCCATGGCTTCACATCCTCTCTTGTCTACTGTGGTGGCATAGGGGTGGGTGTGTGTCCTGCAGAGGCACAGATGCTGTGGGCTCGGGAGTAGGGAGTCTCTCTTCTCGGTAAGGTTGGGAGCATCGTCGGTGCCATTTCCTGCCATGAGTCTTCTCATATTGGGTCAGACAGAACTTTAGGAGCTGACTTCCTTCAGCGGGTGGAGTTGGATCCTTCGTTGGCTATCTGTCCCATTGCCACTAGCACTGCTGCTGCTGCCTGTCCTCTTCACCACTGCGCAGGGGGTCTAAAACCAGCTATAACCAAGTGTCTATGTATGGGAACTGATCTGGGTGCCCTGGTTTACAGATTATCTTGTGCCATTGCTTTAAAACAAGGGACCTATCTAGGCTTCCTTCTGATGGCCAACCCACTTCTAATGCTTGCCTGTCTATCTCACACAAAGTTCTAAGTTTCCCTGATGTCATAGTAACTCCATAGTCTCCTTTAAATCTCTTCTTGAAATTTTTCAACATAATTCCTAGCAGGGTGGGCTTACTTTGTGTCTGATCCATTTTTCTCCCAAGAAAAGACAATACTCACACTGCAAGAGGGAAAGGGTAAAAGTCACACACTCTAATTCACACTAAATCAAGTAATTCAATCCAAGTCAAAATCAAAACCTAAACCAAAGTGCCAATAAAGGCATGTTGTGGGTATCAGGCCATGCTTCCACTTGGAGTAGGCAAGTTCCCAAGACCAGCCATACCATGTTCCAGATGTCCAGACTCCAAGTACCAGTTCCTCCCTGGTGTACAGCCACTACATCGATCCTTTGTGGGTGCCTGCTGTGCACTGCTCTGGTGAGGCATTCCACTGGGGCAATTGCCTACCCAAGAGCGCTCTCAGGATCCACGTCACTCAAGCTGGATGGAGCCCTCCACAAGGATGCTCCACAGGGCAGACCTAACCCACCTAATGGGCTGCCTCAACCTTCTGCTAATCACCTTGCTTCCCAGTCAAGGAAGTGAAAATTGTAGCAGGAGAAGCCATGGACAATACCCTTCAGACACCGGCTTAAAGAAGGAAGTGGCTTTATTTGGCTAGGAGCATCAGCAGACTTGTGTCTCAAAAACCAGGCTCCCTGGGAGAGAGATTCCTGCTCCTTTTAAAGCTTACAAATCTAAGGGGTCCATGTGAAAGGGTCGTGATCAATTGATCAAGCATTGGTATGTGGCTGGGCTGCATGTATCAGTAATCAGGGCAGAACAGAACAGAACAGAACAGAAACTTTGACAATTCTTCCTCATACAATGTCTGGAATCTATGGATAATACAAGTGGTTAGGTCAGCGTTGATTTTTAAGTACCAGGCCTGGAGTGTGGTGCCATCTGTCTGACTATTGATCTCACTTCTGCCTTTCTTTAGTTTTTACTTCCTCTTTCTTTTTCTGATTTATGAGACAATAAGAGAGGTGGCATCTTTCCTCACCACCTGAACACTGGGCCATGGTGTGGACTGCTTGTGCAATTAAGGAAATGCAGGGATGGAGTTGGAATCACCTTCTTTGTCATCTGTCTTCATTTCTCTTCCAGGTAAAGTTGTGGAACCCAATCCACCCCTCACCAGATTGTATCCTCTCCACTATCTGACCTTATTGCTGCTCACACTCTATGTCCCAGGATGAAATCCCAGGATGATGGAGTGCCCCCTCATGACTTGAAGCACCTGCTTGGCTGGGCACTGAATTCGAGGTAAATTCAAGGGGCCCTGTGGACAGTACTGCTAGTGTCTGTCCTTGGGTTGGCTGCAAGACAATGAAATACTGGGAGATGTTTGTTTTCTGTTGTGGCTTTTTCTTTTTTTTGCAGTGTTAGGTGATTAGGATGCCAGAGGTTCTTGGACTCTATCCCAATTCACTGAGGATTTATGATCCACAGAAAAAAAAAGAAAAAAGAAAAAAAATGGAACCCCGCAGCCCAAGCAGAGTTGCACATATAGGCCACCAGAACATTAAGACACTCAAAACAATAAAGCCATGAAGTGTGTTAGCCACATTTCTTTAAGTAGACTTCACTTGCAGGTGCACACATACATACACACCCACACACACACAAATGCCACACAAACACATGCAGACATCCAGGAATCACAATACTCTAACAGAAACACACAGCCCAGCAGATCCTGAAGCTGCATGGTTCTGCAGGAAGTCCTACCTGAGAGAGAGCAACCGCAGTGCACACAGGTGGGTTGTACCTAGAAATAACAGTGGGACAACTTACAAAAAGACTTACCCCTACAACGTCTAGGCGGGACTGACAAATTCTGCGGATACTTTTGGATCCTTAGGGATTTTGCAGTTTTTTCTTGGGGCTCTGCTTGACTTTTTTTTTTGGCTGGCTCAACTCTACCATCTCCTAAGTTCATCAGACTATCCAGTGGAACCCACAGAAAAGACAGGTGGCAGTCCACCACTGACGAACCTCCATGGAGTTCTCCTTCTCCACCCAGCCACAGGGACTTTTGGCTAAGCAATGGTGACCTTCATTGTGACACCAGCCAGAGCTCATAATCAGGCATTGTGCCCTGAGACATGCTTATTCCCATTCACGAGGCAGGCTCAACTGCCTGGCTATCAGAGCTGTCGGCCTACCTATACAGAGAAAAATGGTAGAGGCAGAGACAGTCTGGTATCGGTAAAAAGGCTGCCTGCATAAATCCACTGCAGGACCCTAAGAGTCTCAATCTCAAAGCACCTTCAGGCTGTCTCCGTGGTCAGGTACCCCTGGAGGTGGATGTGCTTCGAGACCCTGAGGTGGTCCCTGGAAACTACATTTCTCACTCTTTTCCCAAAGAGGCTGTGTTCCAGAATCAGGTCCCATGAAGATTGGAATATAGTCTGCTGTATTTCTGAGGGTTCTTTGGGTGATAGAATCATATCCGAAACCCCAGACGTGGGTGTCTGTGAAAGATGGCCAGGCTTTTTACTTCACTGCCTCCCTTCATCCTTGGCCTTGCAGGAGCTCTCTGGGGAAGGCAGGAACAACAACTAAGGCAAGTCCAAAGTGGAGCAGTGTTCTCACATCTTGCACTGACCTCTCACGGGTATGGATGAGGTTGAGACAGTGTCTCAGAGGGCATCTGTGGTGACGGCAAGCCTGAAAACTATGTCCAGCAATTCTATTGAGGGGCACTGTGGATTCCTGAAGAAAGCAAGGAAAAATGCAAGGCTCAGCTGAGAGAACAAGCTGCCTTGTGCTGGAGTTGAAGCAGTGTTCAATGATTCCTGTCAGAGGACCTAATAGCCTCCTGCAAAGTGCAAACAACCTCAGCCCCCACAATGAGACAAGGACCTGAAACATGGAGTGCAATGAGTCTACCCAAAGTCCCTTTTGCTCTTTGAAATCCCTGGCAGCAAAATAATCTGTTGCAAGAGACAGTCCCATCCAGCAACAGCCCAATGAAAGAGCCCCTCCACAATGAGAAGGGCTTGCAGAAGCCCCATCCCATCCAGCATCAATCCATACCATTTCCATTTGTCTCTGGGTATGAAACCCCTGAAATCCAGAGTTTGCCAGGATAGCCCAAACCTACACTCCAAGTGTTCCTTGAACATTGGAGTACTCCCACCTGAACACCAAGCCATGGTGTGGACTGCTTGCGCAATTAACTGAGTGCGGGTATGGAGTTGGAAGCACCTTCTGTGTCATCTGCATTCATTTTTGTGTGTGTGTGGGTAAAGTTCCATGACCCCATCCATCCCTAGCCAGATTTTGTCCTCACCCCTATCTGATCTTATTGCTGCTCACACTCTATGTCCCAGGATGAAATCCCGAGATGATGGAGGAGTGCCCCCTCCCAACTTGAAGCACCTGCTCAGCTGGGAAGAGAATTCTAGGTAAATTCAAGGGGCCCTGCAGACAGGACTGCTAGTGTCTCTCTCGGGCTTGGCCACAGGACAATGAAACATGGCGGGAGATGTCTACTCTTGTGTGAAGAGGAGTGGCTTTTATTGCAGGGGTAGGTGATTTGGACCCTGTCAGGTCACATCCGCCTCCCAATTCACTGAGGATTCTTTATCCACAAAAAAATAAAGAACACAGAGCCACACAGCCCAGGAAGAGCCACATAGATAGGCCACCAAAAGATGGGGAGACTCAAACAAATGATGCATTACAGAGTGTTAGCCACATTCATTTAAGCAGGCTCCACTAACACACACACACTCACACACAAAGGCAAAGCCACACACATAAGCAGACATCCGACACTCACAACAATCCCACAGAAACACACACCCAGACAGCTTCTGAGGCTTCATGGTTCTGCAGAAAGCCCCACCAAGGAGAGAGCAACCGTGGGGTACACAGGTGGTCTGTTCCTCGAAATCACATTGGGGCAAGTTTCTAAAGGACTCACTCCTACAACGTCTAGGCAGGCCTGATGCATCCTGCAGATACACTTGGATCCTTAGGAATTTTACTGTTTATTCCTGGGGCTTTGCTTGACTTTTCTTCAGGCTGGCTCACGTCTGCCCTCTCCTAGGATCATGGGACTATCCCGTGATCCCACAGAGAAAATAGCCAGAATCCACCACCTATATACCTCCACGGAGGTCTCCTTCTCCACCAAGCCGCAGGGACTTGCTGCTCTGCAATGGTGGCATTCATTTTGATGCTAGACAGAGCTGACAGCTTAGGCCTGATAGCCTGAGAAGAGGACATGTGCATTCGGAAGGCAGGCACAGGAGCCCAAATATCAGATCTGTGAGCCTTCCTAAGCAGAGGAAAATGCTACAGGCAGAGCCAGCCTGGTATCCGGAGAAAGGCTTTCTGCGATAACGCACTGTGGGACCCTGTAAGTCTCGACCTTAGGGCCCCGTCGGGCCATTTTTGTGGCCTGGTCCAGCTGGAGGAGTTTCAAGACTGTGAGGTGATCGATGGATGCTGCTTTTCTGACTCCATTCCCAAAAGAGGCTGTGTGCAAGAACTGGTTCCTATGGGGTTTGGAATATAGTCTGGTGAGTTGTTCAGGGGTCTTTGATTGACAGAATCATACCTGAGACCACAGAGGCATTGTCAGTGAAAGTTGGCCGGGCCATTTACCTCACTTCCTCCCTTCACTCTGAACCTTGCAAGAGCTCTCTGGGAAAGGCAGGGACCATGGCAAAGGAAAGTCCAAGGTGGGCAGTGTTCTCACACCTCAAAGTGGGAACTCACAGGTGCAGATGAGGTTGAGACAGTGTCTCAGAGACCATTTGTTGCCATTGCAAGCCTGAAAAGCGTGTCCAGTAGTGTTGTTGAAAGTCACTGTGGACCCACAGTGAATGTGGACCTGCAGAGAATGAGCTGCCTTGTGCCATGCAGCTCTGCCATGCAGAGCAAAGAAAAATCAAAACTCACCTGAGAGAAGGAGCTGACTTGTGCTGGAGTCCAAGCAGTGATCAAAGATTCCTGTCAGAGGACCCAAATCCTCTTGCAAAGTGCAAGCAAAGTCAGTCCCCACAAAGAGACCAGGATCCACACCCTAGAGTGCAGCCAGCCTATCCGACTTCCCTTTTGCTCCCTGAAATCCCTGGCAGCCAAGAGATCTGTGGAGAGAGGCAACCACAGTTCAATGAAATACTTCCTTCACAATGAGAAAGGATGTGCAGACACAATGGAACACAGCCTAGATTACCAAACAAAAGCCAGACATGCCTGCCTGCTTCTCATCCTACAGGAATCATGCAGCCCTCCAACAGAAGTGGGAGAAAAAGAGTTTCCTTCATGGCATCTGTAATGATAATTTATGGTTCTAAGTGTATCAAAGGAGCCCAGTCATTAAAATGTGACAGTGTTTAGAAGGAAACATGCAAAGAATTCCAATGAGGGTCATTCTCCAAGAATGGGGAAGCATTTAGTGTGTAAGACCTTAGCCAGACCAAGGAAACCCTAGGCCAACAGGGAACACGGAAGACAGGAAAGGAAGAGGCAAGTATGGAGGCTACATCCCACCCAGCGTCAATGCATCTCACTCCCATTTGGCTATGGGAATGAAAGCCCTCAAATCAGGAGTTTGCCAGGATGGCCCCAGTTTGCACACCAAATGTTCCCTGCACGTTGGAGTACTCCCAGGTGAACACAGGGCCATGGTGCAGACTGCTGGTGCAATTAAGGGAATGCAGGGATGCATTTGGAAGCACTCTCTGTCTTCACCTTTTTAGCAGGTGAAGTTGCAGGACCCCATCCACCCCTCAACAGATTGTATGCTCACCCCTATGTGAACTTATGGCTGCTCACACTCTCTGTTTCAGAGTGAAATTCCAAGACAATGGAGGAGTGTCCCCTAATGACATTAAGCACGTGCTTGGCTGGGAACCGAATTGGAAGTAAATTCAAGGGGTCCTGTGGACAAGACTGCTAGTGTCCCTCCCTGGCTTGGCCACAGGACAGTGAAACACTGGGAGATGTCAGTTCCTGGGTATGACGTGCTCCTCTTCTTTCCAGAAGAGTAACTTTTTTTTTTTTTTTTTGCAGGGGGAGGTAATTTGGACTCCAGCGGGTCTCAGCCAGACTCCCAATTCACTGCAGATTCATGATCCACAGAAAAATAAAGAAAACAGAGACCCACAGTCCAAGCAGAGCCACAGACACACAGGTGACCAGAATGTTGAGTTACTAAAAAAAAAGAAGCTCTGCAATGTGTTAGCCACACTACTATAAGCAGACTCCACTTACAGACATGCACACCCACACATACACCCACAAATACACAAAGCCACACACGCAAGCAGACATCCAACACTAGCAACACTCTAACAGAAACACAGCCCAGCAGCTTCTGAGGCTGAGTGGTTCTTCAGGAAGACACACCTAGGAGAGAACAACCCCGGGGAACACAGGCGGGCTGTATCTAGTAATCACTGTGGGATAAGTTTCAAAAATACTCACCCTTACAACATCTAATTAGGCCTGAGGCATCCTGTAGATAGTTATGGATCCTTAGGGATTTTGAAGTTCATTCCTGGGGCTCTGCTTGATGTTTCTTCAGGCTGACTCACATCTACCCACTCCTAGAATCATGGGACTGTCCTGTGGATCTCTGAGACAAGACAGGCAAGATTCCACTGCCAACACACCTCCAGGGAGTTCTCCTTCTCCGTCAAGCCACAGGGACTTGCCACTAGGCAGTGGTGGCATTCACTGCGAAGCTAGCACAAGCTCCCTGCTCAGGTCTGGTGCTTTGAGGCTATCACAGGTGCATTCATGAGGCAGGCTTGGGTGCCTGGCTGTCAAAACTGTCAGGCTGCCTAAGCAGACGAAAGTGGTACAGGCAGAGCTAGACTGGTATTGAGAAAAAGGCTGTCTGTGATAACCTACTGTGGGATCCTAAAAGTCTTGACCTTATAGCCCCTCTGGGTCATCTCGCTGGTCAGGTCTCAGTGGAGAAGGAGGTATTTCAAGACTGTGAGGTGGTCACTGGAGATGGCTCTTCTGTCTCCATTCCTGAAAGAGCTGTGGGCAAAAATCAGGTCCGACGGGGTTTGGAATAGAGTCTGGTGAGTAGTTGAGGGTTCTTTATGTGATAGAATCATACCTAATACCTCAGAGAACAAAGATGGCTCATCACTTGACCTCACTGCCTCCCTTCATCCTTGGCCTCACAGAGCCTATCTGGGAAAGGCATGAACCACGACATAGGTAAATGCAAGGTTGAGCAGTGTTCTCTCACCTTGATCTGGCCTCGCTTGTGGGCAGATGAGCTTGTGACAGTGTCTAAGAGGCCGTCTGTGGCGATGGCAAGCCTGAAAAAGGTGTCCAGTAATGCTATTGATGGGCACTGTGGACACCCCAGGAAAGCAAAGAAAAATCAATGCTCACCTATGAGAATGAGCTGCCTCGTGCTGGAGTCCAAGCAATGTTCAATGATTCTTGTCAGAGCACCAAAAATCCTTCTGCAAAGTGCAAACATCCTCAGCCCCCAAAATGCAACCAGGACCCACAACCTGGAGTTCAGCCAGTCTATCTGAAGTCCCGTTTCCTTTCTGAAATCCCTGGAAGCCAAAAGATCTGTGGCAAGAGGCAGTCCTATCCAGCAACAGCCCGACGAAGGAGCCCTGCGACAGTGAGAAAGGATGTGCACATGAAATGAAACAGAGCCTAGATAACCAGGCAAAAGTTAGACACTGTTGCCTACTTCTCATCCTAAAGGAATCATGCCACCCTACAATAGAAGTGGGAGATCAGTAGTTTCCCTGTTGGTGCTGTGTGGTGTGGGAATTTACATTTTAAAACTATCAAAGCTGTCCAGCCATCTAAAACATGAGTGTTAAGAAGGAAACACTCATGCAATGAATTCCCATGAGGGTCATCCTTCATGAACTGGGAAATGTTTTGTGTGGAAGATGGTGAACCAGACCAAGGAAACCCTAATTCGATGAGGAACACAGAAGTCAGAAAATGAAGAGGCAAGTGTGGAGGCCACATCCCACCCACATCAATCCATCCCACTCCCATTTGGCCCTGGGTATGAAAATCGTCAAAGTGCAAAGCCCCAGTTTGCACTCCATATGTTAATGGCAGGTTGAAGAATACCCACTTGAACACGGGGCCATGGTGTGGGCTGCTTGTGCAATCAACGGAATGTGGGGATGCAGGTGGAATCAACTTCTGTGTCATCTGTCTTCACCTTTTTTTCAGGTGCAGGTGTGGGACACAATCCACACCTCACCAGATTGTATCCCTTTCCCTATCGGACCTTATTGCTGCTCACACTCTCTGTCCCAGAATGAAATCCCAAGATGGTGAAGTAGTGCCCCCTCATGATGTTAAGCACCTGCCTGGCTGGTCTGACATATTGATTAATCATACTTATAATTGTTTACATTCATTGTGAAACACAATGTTTCATTTTTCTTCCTTATTCCCCACCATTTATTTTCTTCTCATATTAGTTACAGTTTGTAACTTATTTTGTTAAATATATACAATGAAGTAACACTGCAGTATTGCAGAAAGCACACTGCATTGGAAACAGACTCATATTGAAACAGGAAAATGTTTCTTATCTCCCACTACCGGGCAAGAAATGAGGACAGGTTGGGGGGCTCTGACCCCAGGCAGCATCCAGGGGTGAATTTTTACAGCTCCTGAATCCCCATTGGGCATATGTTACACGGTGTTAATTTAGTTTATCCATCTGTAGGCAGGTTGTGTTAGCTCAATTAGACACCCTGCCTTACTGCAAAGACAGAGGGCTTTCTGGATCCCTGGATTTCCTGCCTTGATGTAATTGAAGAATTGGCTCACACGTGGGCTTCTACAGTAAGTGCAAGGTTTCATTGAGTGGAAGTTCTCAGCAGATGGATGGGGAGCTAGAAGGGAGATGGAGTGAGAAGGTGCTTTTCCCCTGGAATGGGGCAGCTCAGCGCTCTCCTCTCACAGCCCCAAGGAACTCCATGTTCTTCTGTGGTGGATGGCCTACCACCTCCATCCGTGTGCTCTCCTTTCTCTGGTGTCTTCTCGAGGTCCAGTTGCTGTGTCTGTATCTGCTGATTGTTCCTGTTGATGTCCAGTTGCTGTATCTGTGCCTGCTAGGGTCTCAGGGATTCTTATAGCAGACGATGGGGCTATGGCAGGCCAGGGTGGTCTTGGAAAGTGCAACGCTTGGGCAAAAAAACAAACAAACAAAAAAACAGAAGGGCATGTCCTCAGCAATTTGGTCAAGAAAACAGATGTGTGTGTCCTCACCTAGGTCAGTGAGCACAGGCCTGAGGGTGGATCCCTATCCAAGAACCACACCCACCTCTACCAGACACTTCCCTGCCTCCCTTCCATATCAATATTTTTTAAATTTAAAACTCCAAAAATAGTACCATAATCCTTTAGAGAAGACAATTGGAGAAGGTGGCATTAGAAGAACCAGTCTGGGATTAGGGTCACTACATAGAAAATGGAAACACAGGGAGCATGTCCTGCAGGCTGTGGAATCACTGTGGAAACGTATCTCTTACTGAGAAGGAAAGGGAAACAAACTGGCTTCTCTCATCTTGTTGTCTAATATCTGCAGTGTCACCCATTAACTGAACTAAAATAGGAAGTCAATTTTATGGGAGCCTAGGAACCGTGCCTCCCTGGGGCCAGGCCTATTACTGAATAGTGCCAGAGACAGGTGAGTGATGTATCTGTGGGCATACAAACCCAGGACCTCACACAAAGGAGTATCAGAGAGAAATATAGGATCAAGAGATTAAGAGAGAAGTAGTATCAGGAACTATTCATGCATGATATTTATGAAAAGACCAAAAAAGTAAAACAGAGCTTATGAGGTAGTAGATATAACAAGAACATAAAGAAAAGCAGGCAAAATTGTAAAGTCCAGGGTGTTTAACTTTCCTTTACAGGATTTTGAAAATTCCTTCCACAATCCTTTTCCCAATAGCTTCCATTCATGGATTCATTCAAGAAATGTTTATTGAGCTAGTATGGTCTAAGAATTGGTCAGATGGCATCACATGCATTGTTAGTACTTCTTTCATTGATAGAAAGAATGTTTCTTTTTCTCTACAATGTTTTTCTCCCAAACATTCTTCATGCAAATTCGAATCCTTACTGATCCAGTCAATTGTTTCTGCCCTCAGAATGTTCCACAAACCCCTGCAAACCCCGTTAAGAACTTCTTTCTTCTCCAGCTAAGTTACTAAATTGTGTCTATTGTAACACTTGTCAGAGTACATTGCAATTATTGCTGTTCTCTTTATTCTCCAATTAAACTATGAATATTTTGAAGGAAATGTCTATAAACGCAATGGCTTGTCATTTGTCAAAACTCATTGTACCAAAGGTTATTAGATATTTACACATAGTATTCTAACATATTTATCCTAATTTTTGGAAAACAATATAAACAATGTTCACTGCCCATTCCCCATGAACTGCTCAACTTTAAACAATGTCTAAGCTTTGGAGCAATTATAAAAACTTCCAAAGAACACCTGAAAATGTTTCTATTTTGTTTGACTTTGTTTTGTTATATTGAATCATTTTGTAGAAACAATGTCTTTCCCCGTGGCCAAGGCTGAAGTGCAGCGTGCAATCACAGCTCACTGAAACCTTGAACTCCTGAGTAAATAGAAAAATAGGTGTGTGCGATCATGCCCAATTTAATTAATTAATTAGTTACCTTTGTAGAGATTGGTCTTGCTATGTTGCCTGTGCTAGTCTCGAACTCTGGGTTTGAAGCAATTCTCCAACCTCAGCCTCCCAAAGAACTGTGATTCCAGGCATGAACCACGGGGTCTCAAAGAGGAAATTTTAGATTTCAGAATATTGCAATATGTTAGACTTCATTTCTTCTTTCAATTTTGCATTTGCAGTGGCACTTGATAATAATTATTTCTCATGGCGAGAGTGTGATTTCTCATATTTGGTCAACGAATTTTGAAATCTTTATTTTGTTTACTTAAACCCTAATAACTGGTAGTCAAGGCAGCTGAAAGTCAAGTACATGGGTGTTTCTGTGTTGAGGTTTTGAAGACAAATGTAGAGAGATATTAAGAACCAAAGACATTATACATATATATACATATATATACACATATATATACATATATACACATATATACATATATACATACACATATATACATATATACGTATACATATATACACATATATACATATATACACATATACATATATACACACATATACATATATACACACATATATACATATATACACACATATATACATATAAACACACATATATACATAAATACACATATATACACACATATATACATATATACACACATATATACATAAATACACATATATACATATGTACACACATATATACACACATCTATATACATATATACACACATATATACACACATATACACATATACATATATACACACATACATATATACACATATATATACACATATACATATATACACATATATACATTTATACATACACATACATACATATATACACACATATACACATATATACACACATATATACACAGAGAAATACACATATATACACACATATATATGTACACATACATATACACATATATACGTACACATATATACACATATATACATACACATATACACGTACATACACAAATATATACACATATATGTACACATATATACACACATATATGTACACATATATACACATATATGTACACATATATACACATATATGTACACATATATACACACATACACATATATGCACACATATATACATATATGCACACACATATACAATATACAGACATATACACACATATATACACATAAATACATATATATACATATATACATATATACACATACATATACATATATACACATATATACGCATATATACACACACATATACACATATATACATATATACATATATACACATATATACACATATACGCATATATACACATATACGCATGTATACACATATATATGCATATATACACATATACATATATACACGTATATATACACATATATATGTATATATATACGCATATATAGGTATATATATACACATTATATATGTGCTAAAGCTTCATGCTTGCAGGTGAGGCATCATACATGGCAAGGATAGTTATATAAAATACCGTGAAGTACATAATTTAGTAACCAATTCAGCACGTGAAATTTCCCAACTTTGTTTTCACCAGGAGTTAATGATGTATGGCACTTCCCATAAGTAAATGAATGTTTGAATTGCTGTTATTTAAGTCATTGCTCAGCTAATCATTTAAGTTACCAAAGATTATTACTTGTGCAATATCATAAATGCTGGACATTAAAAATTAATCTCTAGGGTTTATGTATCTAAGAGCTACCATCTAATGTGATATTCTTCAGTAAGTTGACAGCAATAATTATGCCGAAAAGTAGTGATTCCCATAGTGTGAGCCATTACAGCAATTTCCACCCGAGGATTTCATAGTCAGAGTCCAGATCTGGGCAATAGTGATTAATATAAATGTTTTTAATGAGAAGAGATTTTGATATATCTAGCTGTGTTTAGATGTCAGTGCCTTGAATGGATGGGTTTGGTATTAATAAGAAAGGGTGCATTGGACTGGATACTAAGAAACATATTGAATTGTTTCTCTTGTTCTCTGCAACATGAAAGGTCAATCAGAGATATAGAAACAATGGAAAATTTCACAGCATGGCCTGACATTTCGCTCCAATTTTATTTTTTTTAGCCATGTACAAATTCTTTAAATATACAAAGGTAGGACTGTTACAGGAAAAAAGTGTTGGCCTGAGAAGTCACAATCCACAGCAAAGTAATAGTCTCTTGTGGATGGCACCCCAAGTGCTGAATTAGAGTGAGAATCAACTTTCAGGTTGCCAACAAGGGATAAGGAGAATGAAGCTATCAGCAGTTAGCATTATTGGATCAATTAAAGTGAATGTCGACAGAGATTTTGTTGGTTTTACATCAAATTGAGTATAGTACTTCAAATTGATTATTTGATAAGGATAAACTCTTACCAAATTTCCCACATGTAAAATTGAGATTAAAAGATTACACAACCCATACCTTATGAGTATCTCATATAAATTTAATATACACATGTGCAAACCTGCAGTGTGCAAATATCTGTCTATATCTAAATATATCCAAATCCATTGATGAACAGTTAGAAATTTAGAAATTATTCTCCCATTTTACCATTCCCTTTCCTAGAATTTCGTCACAAATATAATTTTTCCATCTGTTTGAAGCCTACTCTCTGGAGTCATGTAATGTATGGATACAGTAAAGCCATGAGATATCACAGGGTTTGTATCAGAGAAAACAGTAAAACCGGTGTTATAAAAGATCCACTGTCAGGAGAAACTTATACTTCACATGACTACAAATACAGAAGTATTATTTCATTGAAAGCTGATATCAGTCAATACAATTTGTTTTTAATGTTTTATTTAAAATACTTAATCTCAAAAGGATTATTTGAGTAGAATAATGTTATTGGTAATAAATAATGATTAAGAATTTCCTTTCATTTGTTGATTATTTAAAATGTAAGTAAAATACTAAAAAGTACTGTATAATGAAGTTTCATGATGCATTCTCTATGGTTTTTGTAAAATTAATGGCCTCAATGGAATTTTTTGACACAGAGAAATTTCCTTATATCATTTTATTATTGTACTTTCACTTTACTACTTCCTTGCATATCATAACTGATGGAAATAAAAATATTTTTATTTACACATATACAAAGCATGGAATTTTATGTTTTCTAGTGATAAAAAGTCACCAATAATTTTATCAGTATAGGAAAATCTTGATATGCCCAAAGTTCTTAACTTTCTTTTCTTTAGAAGTTTCATATTTCAGTCTAGGTATGAGATGGAATTGACTGTGATCATTGTTTTTATTTCACTGTGACTACTGAGTTTCTGAAACAGTGATACTAATGTATAGACTTAAAAGCTTGCCTCCTCCTCCTCCTCCTTCTTCTTCTTCACCTCCTCCTCCTCCTTGTCCTCCTCCTCCCCATTTTGGATCTGTCTACATGATTTCTGCAGTAATATGCACCGTTTTCTGAAATAAGGTTGCTGAAAGTTGCAAGTGTAGGTGGAATTCTTTATTTTTGTGAACCTTTAGGAACAGACAAGTAAAACTGAAAGATAGTTGTGATATGAATTTAAGTCTGCAGTTTCTCATAGAAGTACAAAAAGGGTGAAAATAAATTTAAAAATACATGCCTCATCCAAAACATCATGTAGAATAATGAAAAATTTAATTTGACATGAAGACCAATTTAAAAGTTAAAATTATTTCAGGTGAAAGAAAGTAGCACTAAAAATCCTATTTTCCCTGTTTAAATACATAACTATTACTGTATCTTCAGGCTTTAAAAAGTGTTAAGGCTAACTTAAGCAAAACCTTTATGGCAATTTCTAACAATGAGTGCATCATCTTAGAATTTCTCCAAGAATCTTTTGGGAGAAATATAATCAAATTTTGCTCTATAAGCAATTGAATTAATCAATGAAATTATTATGACTGTAGTCTTGCAATTTCATTGTCCTTCTCTTTTCAGTTTTTACATATTCTCTTTAAAATTCAAGATCCCCTAGGAAAAATATGATAAATAACAATGACTGAAACAGTTGAACAACAAAAACTCAGCAGCAGACACATTTCAAGGTTTCCGTTATGAGAATGCTACACTAACCGTGTAATATACACAAGATAAATCACTGTGAGAACAAAAAAAAAAAATTTGTGTAGCTACTTCACAGTTTATACAGTAACAGCAAATATTCTCACTTGAACTTCAAAAGGGTTTTTAAACTTGTGTTTCATAAATGAGGAAAATGTGGTTTTGATTTCCTGTATTTGCCTATTACAATATTTATCACACTTATTATCCCTCATTTATCTCTGTGCCTGTAACAACTGCACTCTCAGAAGAGCAAGGACCATGTTTTTCTGAGCTTCTTGCAGACTTCCAGGCTTATTGTGGCATTTAGAAACTATCTGCTGAATGTTTGTGACATTTTCATGCAAGTTAGATTCTAGGCCACTTGATATTAATTTTCTATTTAGTATTTGGGTTTGGAGAGTTATTTTTCCTTTTCGTTTTTTTTTTTCTTTTTTTTTATACTTTAAGTTCTAGGATACATGTTCACAATGTACAATTTTGTTACAGATGGATACATGTGCCATGTTGGTTTGCTGCACACCTCAACTCATCATTTACATTAGGTATTCCTCCTAATGCTATCTCTCCCGAGCCCCACATCCCACCGACCGCCCCATGTGTGGTGTTCCCCGCCCTGTGTCCATGTGTTCTCATTGTTCAACTCCTACTTATGAGTGAGAACATGCGGTGTTTGGTTTTCTGGCCTTGTGATAGTGTGCTTAGTGTGATGGTTTTCAGCTTCATCCATGACCTTGCAACCACAAAGGGATACCATTTCATGTCAGTTAGAACGGCAATCATTAAAAAGTCAGGAAACAACAGATGTTGGAGAGGATGTGGAGAAATGGGGATGCTTTTAAGTTTTTTTAAAGTATATTTTAAGGATATACTTATTCAGACATGGAGTGGACAGTGCAGGTCATGGTCAGTGGGACCGCCAAAGGAGGCACCCCATTCAAATTGGACTGCAGGAGAGGGCAGCCAGGGTGCAGAGCTTGAAGGCGCCCTTGGGAGAGGAGAAGGTGCTGGTGGTGGACAACATCATGGTGGTGGTTGAGGAGAAGGCCAACACGGAGCCTGGTGGAGGACCAGCAGACACTGCCTGGTCCTGGCCCCAGCACACCCTGGCCAGCCACAGACTCGCTGGAGGTCCTTCACTTGAAGCAGAGTTCCATGAATAACCAGGCCACATGGCCTGCCCACAGCTGAGAGGGAAGCTTTGGCAGAGGTGCCTCCCTGGCCTGGATGGCGCAGGGGCCATCAGCCAGGCCATCTCCAGCTTCTGGGACACAGCCACATCTTTGCAGCTGCCCATTCGGAATGACTGGCAGCAGGGGGTGGGCATCTGGCTTCCTGGGGTGGGGAGCAGGGGAGCCAAGCAAGGGGCACACGGGGCCAACCAGCAGGAAGGGAATGGGGGATAGTGAGGGGACTTGAGGCCAGGGTCCTGCAGATAGGAGGGCAGCTTGCTTGGGGGTGCCCTGAGAGCACGTGGTAGGGACTGGGAGCCAAGCTCAGCACTCACAAGGGAGAATAGCGGCCCCATGGACCCTTCACGCACAGCAGAAACTTGAAGGGCATGTTTCCATGATAAATTCCTTGGAGGAATGGGAGTCTGCATGCCCATGCCCACCATAGAAACCACCCTGGCTGCCCATGTCTGTGGCCAGCAGGCTTGCCCCAGAAACACAAGGTGCTTCATTCAGACTCAGGTTCACGGTGCACGGGGCTGCTGTCGTCTGCAAGGCAGGCATAAACTCCCCAGATAGGCTTTCTTCCTTCTGCCTGCACTGCACCCAAAGAGCTGTAGGCCCTGAGCATATACAACCTCCGTTGCACAAACACCTCCATTACACACATGGGAGCCTCCATGGGGAGTGACAGGCACAGCCCTGCAGTCCCTTCTATCCACAGCAGCTCCATCAAGTGGACACGCCCACCCCTCAGGGAGACCAGAAGAAGAGGGCACTGCACACCTGGACACCCTCAGCAGAGCCAGTCCAGCATCCAGCACACAATGACCATGTGCAGCTCAGCAACTCTGAAGATACAGCCGCCTCACACAACAGCACCCCACACCCAGTCCCCTGCTTGTGCTGCCCGCTGCTTGTTGGCAGGGGCTTTCTGGGCCTCCCTCCACCCTCCCACAAGACCACCACAACCACTACCATGCCCCCAACACTGGACAGAGACAGGACCACGAATGCAGGGTACCAGGTCAAAGGTTTTGGGACAGCCCTGCCAAACACTCTCCCAGCTCTTGCAAAGTTGTGGGGTGTTTCCTGGCATGCCCACCCAATCATCTGGAGGTTCCTTGACCAGAGGCAGATTGTGCAACACACCTACATGTCGGCAGAGTTCAGAAACCATGAGGAAGTTCTGCTAAGTAAGCTACAGGATGGATTTGAAGCTCAGGCTGAGGAGCTGGGGTCTGCGGGACGGGTCCAGGGTCTTGTTCAGGTTGAGGTCCTCCTGGGGCACAGGGGTGTCTGAGTGGTAGAGCTGGGAAGGGGCAACACATGCTTCACCCCAGCCAGCAGGCCCTCAGCCCAGATAGATGAAATGGATCCTTTGAGTCTGTCCTCTTCTTCTTGGCAGGGCAGGTGGAGGAACTCAGTCATCCAGGGTACCGGCAGCAGGATGAAGTGTTCCTTTCGTCACTACCTTTATTTCCACAATAAAGTGATCATTAAGGAATATCGTGTTTGCATCCTTGGTAAGGAGTGCCTCCTGGTGTGGTAGAGAGGGTGGAGTGTGGGACGCTAGGCCTGGCATGAGCCTTTCTGACTCTTGTTCCAGGATGCAGGGCCTCTGGCTCTAGTGTAGTCCAGCGGTTCTAGAGTCATCAGAAGAAGCCCCACCTTCAGTAAGGACACAGCCTACCTGAGCTTCCTCAGCTAGTTGGCGGACTGTGACCACTCAGGGTCAGCCAGGACTGCTAAGGCAGGGGCCACTGTGGGGCGTCATGGGAAAGGACCTTGCTGGTCTTTCCTTGGCATCTTGGGAACTGGCTTTGAACTATGACCTGACCTTTCACAGACCACTTTCCCCACTCCTCCAGATCATCAGTCAGGGCTTCCGACTCAATCCCCTGCAGCACTACCTAAGGATTAGGTGCTCAGAGAGGGAACAGAGAGGAGGCCAGGTAAGCAGCCCACAGCTGGGGGCTCAAAGGCCTGTGGGTCCTGCAGCTGTGACACACATGGAGAACTCAAGGCTCAGGGAGGAGCCTGCAGTGAGAAATCCCAGGCCATCCCTGGACTGGGGCAGAAAGGCCCATCAGGGAACTGTAACACTCCTATTTCAGAACTGGGGAACCTGAAGTGCCGAAGAGGCAGAAGTGGCAAAGGTCAATGGGTGAGAAGCAAGGCTCAAGGGATAGCTGTCTCATCATCCTTCTCTGGCTCCCTTCTATGCCTTGAGGCCTGCTACTACCTGGGGCTCAGTTTGGGCTCAACTAGAGTGCACGCAGGGCATGCCTAGGTCTACCTACTTCTAGAATGGCTATCCCAGCCGTGTCATGTTTTGTTTCAACGACCCCAGGCTCCCCTGACATGCTTTATCCCCTCTGCCATCCTCACTCATGCTTTCCCGGCTCTCAAGACATTTCCTATGACATTAAAAAATAGACATAAAGTTTTTAAAATGCCTTAATAATACAGATGCAGATAAAAGATTTTATTATAAAAAGTGCTTTTCCTCTTTACTTGTATCAAAGTCTTTTTCATGATGGGGAAAAGAACGCAACATACTTTGGTAAGTTAAAAAAGTATAAAAGTAAAAATAAATGCTATTGTAGATGATCAATTAAATGGCAGGGGATCTTCGGTGTGTGTCCAGGGAGGGAAGGTGGCTGAGCAGTAAGCCTCACCTGAGTATTGGTGTAGACACCCAGTTTCCCTCGTACCAGTGTGGGTATGGGCAAGTTCCAGCTCGTGTGTCCAGCCTGTGTGTCTAAGCTGATGCACGCATGTGCACACCTGTGCCTGTGTGCCTTTGTGTACCTTGGTTTTGGGAGGGCCAACACTCCTACCCACAGGTGTGCCTCAAACCCAGCTCTTAAGCTGGCAAGCAGGGTGCCGCTGGGTTTGGCAATCCAACTTCAGGACCCATGAAGTCTGCATGCTAGGGAGAAGCAGAGTCCTCATGGTTCTCACAAGTGGCATAGGGAGGAGGAAAAGGGTGGCTGGCATGAGCTACCTAGAGGAGATGTCATAAACCTGAAATGACACCCAGAGGGATATAAAACCTAGTAGCTACCTGTGTTTACCTGTGTGTTCAGCCAGGGCATTCAGGTAAGAATCAGTGAAACCTGCAGGGCTTTGGGATTCGCTATTCGGGAATCCCTGTGCACCAGAGTGTCCGGCCCATGAGAGAGGACAGCATGTGGGTCCGGCAGGGCCTGAGTCTCCAGGGAGGCTGGCATTCTCCCCAAGAGGGCATGGGTTGGTAGGTGGAAGAGTAACCTGGGCTGTGGGGTCAGGTAGATGGGACACTTACCACTTAGCCAGGTGGGAGCTCAGGAGAAGGCCTGGTGAGCAGCGGCCTAACTGGCCGGTGACACCCCGTTCCAGTGCTGGGTGTACACACATGAGCTTTGCCCCATGCATCCTCTCCAGGATGCCTCAACTGGGCAGACAGGAAGCAAGGCACACAAGATCCTAAGCTTATGGTCATAAGTGGACCCAGATTGGGGGGTCCCTAGGATCACCGCTACCAGGAGAACCAGGCATGCAGGGTCTCTTCAGGACAGGGGTAAAATGCGTAAGCCCAGCTCTCCACCCAGTGGGTGTCTTGCCCCGATGATGTCAGCCATGGCAGATACAGCTCTTCCACCTACACTGCAGATCCACAGGCTTACAACCTCCCCCCAGCCTTCTCTGGGACAGGCCCCCGAACTCTGGAACAGCCAGTGCCCCAGGACTGTTCCTTCCCAGCTGCCAAGCTCATGGGAGGCTCAGTGGGGACTCTCCTCCTAGTACATGGCCACCCACAGGCACTGTCAACAACCCAGGGCCCTTCTACATTCCGGGGTCCTGCCACCTTACCCAGCAGTGGAATAATGGGAAGGCAAAGAGCGGGAACAGACAGAGCGAGGGCCACAAGCCTCACCCTCCCACATGGCAAGGGAATGAGGGGATCCTTCTCAGCCCAGGCAGCTGCTTTCAGAACATACCTGGAAGCCCAGCACCAGCTGAGGGATTGACTCTGCCACAGCTGGGCATGGGGAATTTCACTGTGTGCCGGGGAACTTGATCCTCATTGCCATACCAGGTGTACCTCTCTTCCAGATCACAATACGCTCACACCCTCCTTTACCTGAATGGACTCCTTGTCCTCACCACATGGTGTTAGCTGGAACTGCTACTCCTGGTGCCCCAGCTGCTGTTTCAAGGTGCAGAGACTGACCAGCAGACCCCTGAGTCCTTGTCCTCTTATCCAAGTAATATCCATAGAAATAGTAAAATAGTGGCACATTAGACCCATTGACATTTTTAAGGCTGATCTCTTTATAAGCATTTCATCCATATATTTATGACTTTATCTCATGTATTTTATTTACAACTCTCATTTCAAAATCAATTTTTGCTCAAGAGTTATTTCAACTTATAGCCAAATGTTCAGAGCTATGATACACAGGTTTCAAGTTTAAAAGTCTGTATCTGCTATTATTTTGGGAAAAACCCATCCAGCACTTGTAAAAATAAGTAATTATTAGGCATGACCACTGTAGTGGTCTAAAACACACTTTGAAATTCTTCTCAAACCCATTTGAAAATATTCCTGATGGGACTGAACACAGTACTTGCTTGTAATGAAGAGAAAACAGTGCAAACATTTTCTGGATACTGGACCACCTCTGGCCTAGTTTAGAAAAGGTGCCACAGCTCTGCCCAAGTCTCCTGCTCTCATCCCCCTTAGGAGCCCCCGACCAGTACATCATGAAGTCTAACACCCTGATGACACTATGCAGAAGGGACATCCAATGGAGAGACTCAAAGAAATAGAAAAAGATGTCTGAGCATCTCAGCAGTCCAGCCCCTGCCATTTGAGTCACGCTAGCCATGGCACCAGGGAGATGAGAAGACACCCGCCAATGTCCCCATCTTTGGCCATCACTAGATTGCATCCTCCTGAGTGTCCCTGAACCACATTCATTTGGCTGAGAGACTGAGGGCGATTGCAGAGACTGACAGTTAGGAAATTATAATTAATGTTTAAGCCACTAAGTTTTAGATAATTCTGAAAAGCACTTTAGACTCCTACAAAAACTGAGTTGTCTACTCATTTAATTGCAGAGAGCTGTAAAGGCCAACATCATGAATACTAATACCCTGGAAAAGTCAAATCATCAAGATTCTTCTAAGCACAACAGATCTTTAATGCCCCTTTGCTATGGCTGAAGAATAATCTAACATGCACCTGATAAAGATGTTTGAAAGCCTCTGTTCACATCTCTTGGCCGGGTAAGGGTCAACTCTGGTCTGGTTTAATTCTAGGTAACTGCAGCAGTTCACCTTTCATTTTAGGTCATGGCCTACACTGATTTTTTGATCACTGACTGTGTCTTTGTCTGTGTGTGTATGTTTTGTGTGTTACCATATTTTATCTGAGGAGGCTAAATAATAGTACTATAGTTGTTTTGTAAACAGAAAACATTCCAGGAAGTCAGTATTGCTTATAAACTGAGCTTTAAAACAGATACGAAATTAGACGTGGCAAGATGCCATGTCTAGTGTCATACCAAAGCTAGCCAAGCTTGGTGGCCCATGGATGTTATCCCAGCTACTTGGAAGGCTGATGCAGGAGAATCCATTGAACCCTGGTGATGGAGTTTGCACTAAAGTGAGATCACACCACTGTGCTCCAGCCTGGGCAGCAGAGCGAGACTCTGTCTCAGAAATAAAAAGAGAATAAAATAATAAAATAGGAGAGATCACTGAAGAGAGAAATGCATAAATCTGGGTGGGCATTGTGGCTCATGCCTGGATCCCAGCATTTTCAGAGGATGAGGTGGGTGGATCACTAGAGGACAGGAGGTCAAGACCAGCCCGAGCAAATATTGTGAATCCTGGTCTCTACTGAAAATACAAAAAACATATATATATATAAATACATACACATACATACATACAGGATTGGTGTCATATGATTGCAGTTGCAGCTGCTTAGAAGGGTGTGACTGGACAACTGCTTGAACCCAGGATAGGGAGGGAGCAGTGAGCTGAGATCACGCCACTGCACTCCAGCCTAGGTGACAGGGCAGGATTCTATCCTAAAAAAAAAAAAAAATCAGTGAGAGAAAAAGATACAGAGACAAAAAGAAAGAAAGACAGGAAGGAAGAGAGGAAGGGAGGGAAGGAGGAAGGGAATGAAAATTTGTACCTAACAGTTGTAAATACTTTTGGCATACACGTGATATTTTGATACAAGTAATGTGAACTGGTAAGGGAGGGATCAAAGAGGGGATGGGGGTGGGTTAAATTATACTTGCTTAGAAGGAATAAGATCTAGTGTTCAGTGGCACACGGTGACTACACTTAATAAGGATTTATTGTACATCTCAAAATAATTAAAAGAGCAAAGGTGAAATGTCACTGATACCAAGGAAAGATATGCCAGACTCAGTGAGGTGGAATGTCGCTCATAATACGAAAAGATACGCCAGACTCAGTGGCTCACGGCTATAATCACAACACTTTGGGAAGCCAGGGAAGGAGGATTATTTCGGTCTGGGAGTTTGAGACCAGCCGGAACAATATGTCCAAAGCATTGTCCCTACCACACACACACAAACACAAAAGCTGGGCATGGTGGTTGGTGTGTGTCTGTAATTCCAGCTACTTGGGAGGCTGAAACAGAAGGCTTGCACATTTGAACCCCGTGTTCAAGGCTGCAGTGAGCTATGATGGTGCCACTGCAGTCTAGGCTGGACAACAGTGTGAGACCTTGTCTCTAAACAAGAAAAAAGAATCGATAAGTGCTTGAACTGAAGGATACCCTATTTATTATTTATATATTTGTTGATGGATATAATTATTTTTGTGTTGGAGTCGCACTCTGTCACCCAGCCTAGGGTGCATGGTGCGATATCGGCTCACCGCAGCATCAGGCTCCCAAGTTCAAACCATTGTCCTGCCTGAGCCTCCCAATTAACTGCAACGTACTACAGGCAGGCACCACCATGCCCGGCTAATTTTTGCATTTTTGGTAGAGATGGGGTTTCACGGTGTTGGCCAGCCTGGTCTTCAACTCCTGTCCTAAAGTGCTCTGCAAGCCTCGGCCTCCCCAAGTGTTAGAATTAGAGACCTGAACCACCACACCTGGACAGTAAGATACACAAGACTAGGGAGATTTGTCTTTTCACTTCATCCTCACAATGCTACAGGTGAATGAAAACACTTCATAACATGAATAACTCACTTCAAAATCAAAGTTGGTAACTTCTCCCTTTAAAATTATTTGTACCCTTACCCTATAAAAATTGATGATTGTGTCAAAATTTTTCAAGAAAATACTTCCTCCTTGCCTATTAGTCTGTCAATTCTAAGAATTATGGACTGCAAAACTTCTGGAACTTGATGTATTTCATTTCTTTAGTTTGTATAATCAGGAAAATTAATTCATTGAGTTATTTCAGTCCAAATATTTTTATCATTCAATGATGTCTTAAAACTTTAAGCAATCCCATCAGAAACTTCATGCTGTTGTTTATGTTTTATATACTTCACTTTCCCCTAAGTATGAGGTTTAAAGTGTTTCCATTCATATTATCAATTAAATCTGATAGGCTGACAGTGGTGGCTCATGCCTATAATCTTAGCACTTCGGGAGTCTGAGGAGGTTGGATCAGGATTTTTAGAACACCCTGGCAAACAAGGTGAAACGCTGTCTGCACTAAAAATACAAAAATTGGCCCAGCTGTGCTGCACACATATCTAATACCAGTTACTCAGGGTGCTGAGGCAGGAGAATAGCTTGGACCCAGAAGGCAGCGGTTGCCATAAGCCAAGACAGAGCCACTGCACCCCAGCTTCGGCGACAAAGCTACACTTCATCTCAAAAAAAATTGATACTATCCCAACCATTCTAGATTATTCCTATTTGTAAGAACATATACTAAACCATTACTTACAACATCCATTGTCAAAATATTCAAGAAAAAATTAACGTGGGTACCTCACAAGAAAAAACACTTCCTTTCCACTATTTAAACTACGAACATTTAAATTCATTATGCTATGGACCTGAGAAACTTAGCTGGTTCGCTTCTGATTTAGGTGAAAAAAAAAGTTTTCATTACCGTTATCCTCTTCACTCACAGAATGCTTCACAGAGAATTTTCCGGATGTCTTAAACTTTAGTATCAGTGACATCTAATTATTTCCTTTGACCTGTACTATTCCTCTAAAAAATAAACATTTTAGGGTGAGGCAGACAGTTTTGTAGTCTTTCTGAAGACTTCTCAAACATTTTAACCTTGTTAGTTTTTAAAGAGAAAAAGCCTAATTAGAAAACTTGAGCAGCTTGCAAGGGTGACATAACACACCCCTAATTTTGAATCTGTGTTCAAAGAAACAAAGGAAAACGTACAACAAACTACACAATTTACTCTCCTATTGAATTTGCTTTAAGCATGTGCGGCTAGCCAATAACACCAGGCATCTTGCAGTACATGTAAAATTTTATTGTGAAAATTTTAAGGTAGATATTACATCTAAACACTTTTCAAATAGCATCAACAAGTATGAAATTACTTTGAAAACAATTCCTTTTCCTTTGAATACCTCAAAAAATTCATGGAGGAAGTTAGTATCTACCTCTCTCCACAAAACCAACATGTTTCTTTTAGTAATATGCAGGTAACGATGCAGAAATAACATTTCAATTTTTGATTTGCAAACAAGGTTTGGTATGCAATAACTATTATTTTGAATGCTTGCTTTAATATCTGCTCGAGTCTCCTTTTTCAGATCGACGCTCCCCACCATCTGCTATAGATGCCACATAACTTGAGCTACCATATGCTTCACGAGGATCAGGGAGCACCCTACCCAGAGAAGGCGGATTCCTTTGGTCTTTTCTGCAAACATGCTCACGATCACAATAATGAAAATCACCACAGCTCCTTGAGTAACTCTCCCAACTTCTGCCATATCTATCTCGTGTATTACTGTATGCATGGCAGGTGCTTCCACCATAAGACATCCGAGGTCCTCGTGCAGGTGGTGCACCATGAGAGGTCCCTGCAGGGTTGATAAAATAATATGTGGGACTACATTTAAACATTTTTACTGCTATCATTAAAGCATGAATTAGTTAAAGTACTATTTGGAAATATCTGCTTTCCTCCGCCTTTGTTGACAGGATATTAATCAAGTCTTCAATAGTCAGAAGGTTTTATTTAAGAGAAGTGTAAGAGTAGTATTTTGCAGCTTAACAAACTTAATTCTAAAGTAAATGCTCAGTCACATTTTCTTAAGGTTAACTGAAGTTCTTACCTTCGTATCATTCCCTAGGCTTTATACTGTTAAGAATACTCAATATTTAAACATGTTGCATATGTCCTTTACAATTTTCCTTAGAATTTCATTAAAATAACAATCTGGTCTATTCAATAAAATTCTGTAATTTACAAATCCATCCTGGACCCTTACCGTATCTCGGAAATGCATCTCTATAAGAACTTCCACTTAGATGTTCAGAATGATCTCTACCAAGGGCCTCACTGTAGCCATCATGATAACTAAATTGAAAAAAAAAAGTCTTTTCAATTTCAGAATGAACCATTTAAGAAATCTATTTGATAAATCCAGATGACATGACAGTACCCATATCCTCTAGAGGAATGTTCATCCCAACTAGAATGACCATAATCACGGTATGCATAGTCTCTAGGTGGTGGAGTATAGTCCCTGGTTTCTCGGGAACTTGGATGATTTCTGCGTGCACAAGTTTAAGCAAGGAATTTTAAATTGTCAACTTCTAGTATCCAAAACATAACTAAATTACAACTTCAACACAATTAAATTGCCAAACATCTAAATAAAATGCCCACAGAGCCCAAATGCCCAAAATGCCCAAATGCCCAAAAAGCACATGAAACAGATACTCATAATCAATGATTCAGGAAATGCATTTCAAATAAAAAAGGAGCTTCCACACTTCACACACACACACTGGAAGGGCAATAAATTTTCAAAAGCAGGAAATAACAAGTGTTTGAGAGGATGTAGCTAATTGGAGCCCTGACACAATGTTAGTTGGAATGAGCAATTGAAGAAATCTATTTGATAAATCCAGAAAAAGTTACAGTATCTATATCTTCTAGAAGAACGTTCATCCTGCCTAGAATGACCATAGTCTCGGTATGCCTAGCCTCTAGTTGGTGGAGCATAATCCCTAGTTTCTCGGGAACTTGGATGATTTCTGTGTGCATAATTTAAGCAACAAATTTTAAATTTTCATCTTCTAGTATCGAATACATGACTAACTTACAACTTTAAATTAAAAGGCCAAACATCTAAACAGATATTTCTCCAAATAAAATCGACAAATGCCCAAAAAGCACAAGGGACAGATACTCATATTCAGTGATTCAGAAAATGCATTTCTTTTTGTTTTATTATACTTTAAGTTCTAGGATACATGTGCATGATGAGTTAATGGGTGCAGAAAATGCATTTCAAATCCAAAATCAGATATCATATTTCACACGCACAGATGAATGGCAATAAATTTTCAAAAGCAGGAAATAACAAGTGTTTGAGAGGATGTAGAAAAATTGGAGCCCTGATACAATGTTAGTTGGAATGAACAATTTAAGAAATCTATTTGACAAATCCAGAAAAAGGTACAGTACCTATATCCTCTAGAATAACTTTCATACTGTCGAGAATGACCATAATCACGGTATGCATGGCCTCTAGATGGTGGAGCATAATCCCTAGTTTCTTGGGAACTTCGATGATTTCTGTATGCATAAGTTTAAGCAACAAATTTTAAATTTTCAACTTCTAGTATCCAATATATGACTAACTTACAACTTAAACAAAATTAAAAGTCCAAACATCTAAATAGATATTTCTCCAAATAAAATGGGCAAATGCCCAAAAAGCACATGGGACAGATACTCATATTCAGTGATTCAGAAAATGCATTTCTTTTTTTTATTATACTTTAAGTTCTAGGGTACATGTGCATGATGAGTAATGGGTGCAGGAAATGCATTCCAAATCCAAAATGAGACATCATATTTCACACACACACACTGGAAGGGCAATAAATTTTCAAAAGCAGGAAATAACAAGTGTTTGAGAGGATGTAGATACATTGGAGCCCTGATACAATGTTAGTTGGAATGAACAATTTAAGAAATCTATTTGACAAATCCAGAAAAAGTTACAGTACCTATATCCTCTAGAGGAATGTTCATCCCGATTAGAATGACCATTATCACGGTATGCATAGCCTCTAGATGGTGGAGCATAATCCCTCGTTCCTTGGCAACTTGGATGATTTCTGTGTGCATAAGTTTAAGCAACAAATTTTAAATTTTCAACTTCTAGTATCCAATACATGACTAACTTACAACTTAAACAAAATTAAAAGGCCAAACATCTAAACAGATATTTCTCCACATAAAATCGACAAATGCCCAAAAAGCACACGGGACAGATACTCATATTCAGTGATTCAGAAAATGCATTTCTTTTTGTTTTATTATACTTTAAGTTCTAGGATACATGTGCATGATGAGTTAATGGGCGCAGAAAATGCATTTCAAATCCAAAATGAGATATCATATTTCAAACACACAGTTGAATGGCAATAAATTTCCAAAAGCAGGAAATAACAAGTGTTTGAGAGGATGTAGACAAATTGGAATGCTGATACAACGCTAGGTTGGAACGGAAAATGATGCAGCTACTATGGAGAAATGTGGCGGTTCCTCAAGAAAACAAACATCGTTATCATAGGACCATGCAATTCCACTCATATACACCCAGAGCTGAATATGCATACTCAAACAAATATTGGTGCGTAGAAATACTGGGGTGGAAACCACCCAGATAAAATAATGGGCTAATAGCTTGTGGAAGGAGTGAAGTGCTGTGATGTAAATGAACCTTCAGGATATCATGCAAAAGGAAAGCTGACAAATACAAAAAGTCATGTACTGTTTGAGCACATTAACATTAAATACCCACAACAGGTAAGTTCAGAGGCAGAACACTGACTGGTGTTTGCTAGCAGCTAAGGAAAAGGACGAAATGGGAGGGACTGCTTAACTGGTAGTAGGAGTTTTAATTTGGAGTGATGAAAATGTTCTGGAACTCAATGGAGGTAGTTGTTGCATGGCACAGAATGTATTAAACACCCCTTAACTGTTCACCTTATAATATTTAATTTTGTTATGTGAATTTCATCACCACAGAAAAAAAAATCAACTGTGTTTTTTAATTTTTCCTTTACCCATCGTTAGTTGCATAACCATCATCTCTTGGTGACATGCGATCATTTCTCCAGGAAGATATTGTCCCTCTGCGTGGAGGAACTCCATAATTCTCTCTTCTTTGTGACATGGGACCTTTAACATTCAAATGATGGAACATTATGTAAAGAACACCAAATCTGAAACGCTATTTTCTCTTCTCTCAAACAACTTTTTAAAATTATTTCTTCTATGACTCCATTCTTTGTTTCCTAAATTACTAGACAGTCATGACACTGTGAATATTTCTTATGGCTTTGGATAATCCCATGGCTCCCACAAGGCCAGTTCTTCTAATGAAGCTGAAGGCAAACATTAATGCTTAGGTAAAAGTTGATATGTAATGGTTAATAACTACTTAGTTATTATTTTCCTTTTCATATAAATTACTGATGACTGTGAGTGACACAGGCAAAACATGTAAAACCATCAAACTCTTCACTGATTTTAAAGTTTACATACATTGTCGTTTCTCAGCCAAAGAAGGTGGATTTTCCAATATCATTCAGTCCATCTCACACACACATAAATACAGCTACCTGTAAATGACTATATGCTAAATGTTTACATAAAAGTTCTTTATCTCTAACTGGTTGGCTCTATCTTCAATGTTGACAAATTAAAATGTATTAGTGAAGATTTTCTAATGATGGTCAAGATTTGCTTTTACTGCCAAGAAAGCAATGCTATGCAAGGGGTCATTACAACATTGTTGCTATTTCAAACTAGAAAGTTTCTCCTTTAATATATTCTTCACTTGCTATTCCTTACAGGTCAGTGTTTCACATATGATACCTTTACTGGCTAATTTTCCAGTGGAAATGAGTTGGCTTGGGTATCCTGAAGCCAATAAATACCTCCCTTCACCGATACTCTACATATGAAACGTAAAATTGAAAATGGCAGTTTTTAACTTCCTCCATATTAGGATGGAGGACTAAGAAAGAATTTTAATTTGCTCTGCTTAAACTTCCTTGCTAAGAACTTTTATTTATTGTCTTATTTTCTTCTGTTCAGTCTGCAGTCTTACAATTCTTCTCAAAAGCATTACCTGCATTCAACCCTACTGCTCACCTCGGGTTGCTTAGTTCTAAATCCTCTCCTCCAATAATTTCAAATCTTACACTAAGGATCTTGTGTTAATGTTTAAACAACCCGGTACAATCTCAATTACTGATTTACATACACCTATATTTCACAGCTCTGCATTTCTGTGATATCCACTTAATTTAAGAATTTTGGACTCCTACGTGTCTACCTTTTGCGCCTGAAATTTATTTTTAAATCATATTTAAGCTCAATGACTCCTTGTCTGCTAAATGCTCTTGTAGTTCTTTTGAATCTTCATGCAAGCAGTGAGTATGCCTTGCACATACGCATTACTGAGGTCTCAGAAGCTGGAGGGCCAGGCTTAGCGGCTCACACTGTGAGTGAGTGTGGAAGGCTGAGGCAGCTGGACCGCTTGAGCCCCGGGCTTTAACATCAGTTTTGACAATGTAGTCAGATCCTCTCTCTACAAAAACATAGGAAAAAAATGTAGCTAGGTGTGTTGCTGCATGCCTGTAGTTGCAGAAACTCGGGAGGCTGAAACAGCAGAATTGCTTGAGCCCAGGAATTTGAGGCTATAGTAAGCCGTCATCTCACAAATTTGAGGCTACAGTAAGTCGTCATCTCACATAGTGTACTCTCACCTAGTAAGAGCAAGACTCCAACCCAGCAAAGTCACCGAACAAGCAATTTTTAGAATGGGACACCATGGGACTTAGGAAATGGAAGAATTAATTAGATCAAGAAGACTACCATCAAAGAATACTGCTAGGAACTTTTAGAAAAATTAAGGGGAATTTTCTAGCAAACACAGGATTAAAAGGAATGTTGGCCTCACTCTAATCACTTCTTTGATCTGCAATGAGAAGCTCAAGTATTTCTTCAACATAAATCTGAAATGTACCTAGTGAGATAGAAACTATAATAAAAGCTATCAATCAGTAATTATGCTCACATATGTGTCACTTCCCTTTTGTTCAATGAACTTAAAGCTAAGCATTCAGGTAAAACAGCTCATTTTTAGTCATACAAAAACTACGGTCTTTCTGTCAGGTAGCATTTACCTTGGCTTCCCATCCATCTACTGCTTCTTGCCACAGCAGAAGGAGCAGATTTTTTCGGAGGAGGACCTCCACTTCTTGAAGATGGACCCCTTTTAACTGGAATGAGTCCCCTAGAATAACTCATCTTGAGATCAGGAGTGTATCCACCATCATCTGTATTTCAAACAAAATCTTTTTAGTTAACTAACATCACTGTTTCTTAAATGGCTAAGTTTTAGTTGTTTACAAATATTTTCTACATTTTATAACAAATTCACATTTTGTCTAAACTAATAAAATTAGCATTCCTACATGGTATTAGTACACTTCAAGCAATACAAGTTCATTTAGAAAATCTAGAAAGAAACGCAAGTATCATAATATATCGGTATGAAGGAGAGGTAAGGAAAAATGGGGAATGAACGGGGGCAGAAATCTATCACTAAAATATCTAACAATAAAATGCATAAAAATATTAAAAGAAAAATGATAAATGACTGTTTATATCATTCTGTAATGAAAAATTTTCAAAGCACATCATAAAGATAAACTAATTTCCATTCAAAGAAACTCAAATATTTCCAGTACCAAGAAGTCACATATCAGGAAAATACATTGTCTCTAAAATTTGTTAACACAATATAGAATTCTTAAAATTCCCTTATGAGACACTGATTCTCAGATTATGCTGAGATTTAACAGTCTTTAAGAATTGCATATTCAGTAATATAAACATATTTTTATACATCTACAAAAATGTAGATATATGCCAATTGCCGGGTGGTGTTACAGGTTAGAATTTATATATACATTCTCATCCGTGGCAGAGTATAATTGAACCTCACCCTCAAGATCAGTGGAGATAAAATAGCCATGAAGCTATTCATCTTAAAATGGAGTAAACACTGCAATTTCAACTTGAAAAAAATCTCCAATTAAGTACACGTCTGACTATTAAAACTCCAAGTTAATTGTTAGAGTTTTGAAGGTTGGTCAAGAGCAAATACCAGTTAACCAACAGGTTTATTTATTTATTTATTCAGATGGACTCTTGCCCTATCACGCAGGCTGGAGTGCCATGGCATAACCTTGGCTCACCGCAGCTTTTGCCTCCCAGGTTCCTGTGATTCTCCTGCCTCAGCCTCCTCAGTAGCTGGGATTACAGGTGCATGCCACCACACCCAGGCAAATTGTTTTGTATCTTTAGGAGAGACAGGGTTTCACCATGTTGGCCAGGCTGGTCTGGAACTCCTGACCTCGTGGTCCACCTGCCCTGTACTCCCCAGGTGCTGAGGTGACAGGCGTGAGCCACCTCGCACAGCCCATCCAATAGTTTTTTCTTTTTCCTTTTTTTAAATATATGGTTTGTTTTTCTTTTATATGTACAGACGGACCCCTCATTTCTATTAAGTAAGTCACTCATAAATATCATTTTCAGTGACTCAGCCTCCAGCAAAGAAAGATTCTTACATATCTGTGAAGCAGTGGTTTTTAGACCTTTCCAGAGTCACAGACTCTTTTCAGAAATTAAAGTTCTACATTTCTTAATTTGAAAATGCTTTATGGCAGGCCAATGTACAAACTTTCTGTATCAGAATTACAAAGCAATACATTTGCACAGATGTTTCCACATGTAGACACAAGAAAACAAATAGTGTAAAATCAATCTTCAGTATTGAGTTACTTTTTCCTGTTGGAAAATTTTAAATATGACATTGCAGTTTGATAATACAACTGACATGAAGTTCTGGGCCCTAAAGTAGAAAACTCTAAGGTATAATGAATATAAATGAGTTCTGCAGAAACCCGGTTGAGTACAGGCAATCAGCATTCATAAACACAACTCAGTTTCAAATGTGTGTTACTTCAATGCAAACTTATTATAATTTTAAAACAAATTTTAGATATTAGTTCAATCATTCTTATAATACACCTCTAGTACTTAGAAATAAGTTTGCTTATTATCAATAAGCTAATTTTCTCTTCATACAGGAAATAAAAAAATTGAGAAATTTCGATATCTTCAAACTTATTTTCTTTCAGTCCTATGCTTCCATCTTTATATTTTAAAACATTACCCAGGTGTCCTTCATGTGAGGGAAGCCACCCTCTTGTTCCTCCACTGCTTCCTCTTGCAGATCTCAGACTTCCTGAAGGGCTTCTGTTTCTCGAAGAAGCTGGTGGTCTCCGCCTACCATCACTTTGAAAAGATGGTTTCTTGGCTTGTTCTACTTTTATTGCTTTTCCATCCAAAGACTAGAAGTATTAAGGGTACTATCAATAACACTGGCACATTTAACGTAAGCACATTTTACAAACAGTTTTACATCAACTCTAGTTCAATTCGAGGTATTTTCTCCCAAAAGGAAACTTTGTTTTCTCCTAAAATGAACACATCTTTCGCAATGCCAAATTTGAGATAGTTACTGAGCACATGCCTTCCATTAAGGGACCAAACACAAATTCTATTATTCAAATTCCTTGAATAATAGCAATCTGCTATTATTCAATAGCAATAATGCTAGCAATGAGTAAGGTTCCATCAGTGTAGGACCCTCTGATGCAGGCACGGGATATCATCTTCTGGTGTGCCATTTGCTAAGACCATTGGAAAAGCACAGTACTAGGGTGAGAGTGACCTGATTTTCCAGGTGTCCCTTTCTTTGACTAGGAAAAGGAATTCCCTGACCCCTTTTGCTTCCCGGGTGAGGTGATGCCTCACCTTGCTTCAGGTCACAATTGATGCACTGCACCCACTGTCCTGCCCCACTTCCCAGCACTCCCAGTGAGATGAACCTGGTACCTCAGTTGGAAATGGAGAAGTCACCCATCTTCTTCCTTCAGGTTTTGAGCTGATCACTATCCCTAGGATACAATCAAAAAACATTATTTGAATAAATATTAAAACTGTAAACCTTCTTTTAATATGTCAGCTTGTTTGATGGTGATGCCATAAACTAATTCCATAAAAAAAAAATCCTGACCTATATGCACAATGCACATGTGCGTATGTGTTTCAGTGGTCCATATGCATCTATGAAAAAAAAAAAACCTTTAAAGTACTTATTTTCCTATTTACTTACTTCCAAGGCTCTAGAACATATATCAGAGTAATTATTTAACAAACGGTTACCAATTAGTAAATACTCTTCATTTCTTTAAAAACAAAGGTGTATTATGTCTTCTTAAAAAAATGACAATTTAGACTTTCAGAAATATTTAGTAAATAGTGGTTCTGCAATCATTGTAAAATGTACCCATCAAATTCAGGTTTAAATTTAAGTAATCTATAAAGCTTAACTCCCTTAGTGAAAAAGCTGTTACAGGTAATAATAGTGATAGTAACAGTAATAATAATAAAACAGTGCCAGCACTTTGAAAAATTAGGTCAGTCACAGATTTCAATAAATATTCCTCTTTCACTACAAATTTTAGCTGAACAACTTTGTTTCTACAAATAATGCCAGCTTCTGTGCACAACTTAATGTCTGTCAATGCCTCAATTTCACACTCTCTGCATTGTTCCAAGAATGTGTCTAAACAGCAGAGCTCTCCCTTAGTATATTAAGCAAACAACATTAAACTTGCCTTTTCCTTTTAGGTGTTCAATGGCATTTTATTAACCTCAGAGAAAAAGCAAGCCCTATATGGCTAGGAGTTCTGCCTCATGGAAAAGGCCCTAGCATCAGCAACAGAGCCTACATCTCAGGCGCTAAGTTGGAACTAAGGAAACGGTGTAAATTTGGATAATTACCATGTTGCTGCTACTTGCTAATGTTCTGAAACAAATTTTTGATTGAAATGAAAAAGATTTTCCACTGTAGAAATTCACCTCCTTTTGGATTTATCTGAACATTTTCAGAAATTGTTCCTATTACATCAGTTTCCTCATTCATTGATTTTTATTTTCTCTTATTCTCTAATATGCATTTTTTGTGAATGCATACTTTTATTATGTTGGCAAAGAACTAATAATTCTGATTAAAGCTGTCCACTATGCAAACTTCTATCAAATAATTTTTTTAAAAGTAGGAGATACTTGAATATTGGTTCTACTGAACAACTTTAGCAAAATTGAAAATCCTGTAACCCCAGCTATAATCCTTGCAAACTTTGTTTCCATTTGACTCACTTATTGTAATATCCCAGGATCATTCATGACTATATTATGACTAGGATCATTCACGACTGTATTATGGATACACATTGTGCTTTCTGAATGCACAATGTGTATCCATAATATAGTGTGCCAATGCACCTGTATGCATGTGTATTATTTATGCCTTTCACTTGTGTGAAAGATTAGCTCCATTCCCAAATACCATTCATTGAGATTTCTCCCTTGGTACCTCCAAAACAGAGGCTGACTAGGGTTTTATTTTTTCACATTCATGTTTTACAAAAATATTGAAAAAGTAATTGGAAGGAAAAGCAGCAGAGAAATAGAAAACATATCATTTAGTTTCTAATCATTGATTAACTGAACTGACCTTACTTTACTAATGTTTACCCTAAGTTGAATCAATAGAACTTATGTACACTTTTTCAAATCCTTCTGCTTACGGAAACCAAACTTGGACTTAAGAAACCTTCAAAATATAACATCAAAGAGTTCTAAATGTGAGCTTTTAAAAATAATTTTCTCGAGAGATGTTTCAACACTGTTAACTTCTCAAAGGTGCCTGAGACGCAAGATTTTAGGATATTTAGCAGCATTTCTAACCTCTCAGCAATAGATGCTAGTAACAACCTTACCAATTCTACTTTGAGTCACAAACTAGGGTTAGGGTGAAATCTAAAGTAAAATCTGAAGACCTATAAAAACCCAAGAAAATCATTGGGTTTTACGTCTATGAGCTCATCCTCTATAATTTTCCCCCTTCTACAGTCTGCTGCAGCCACAGGTAGCTGACTTTTTAAAAACAATTTATACAGCCTTCCACCAGGAATCATTCTACTTATTGATCTTGCTGTATGCTTATATTATTTTCTTATTATTTTCTTTAGATAATTATTTGAAAGTCACTTTGTAAGCCACTTATTGTATGTTTGTTTTACAAAACCAAAATGTACTTTATAACAGAGAATCTTACCTCATACATTTTATACAAAATTGATAATTTCACTTAATAGAAAAACAAAAACTTTATAACATGACCACTAAAACAAAAACCTAACACCAGGGATTGCAAATTGGAAATGTAACATTCACTTTAAGTATTTTAAACAAGAGACAAAACATAAACCTCATAAATAACAATAAACTCTGAAATTAGAAAACACTCAGTGCTTCGTAGATAAAAATAAAAGTAAAACGGCAGGGATGGCAGTTTCAAACCATCCCAAAAAAAAAAAAAAGTTTCAAACCATCAAAAATGGTCTGGACCCTGAAAATCAATAGTTTATATAAACCAAGTAAACATTTAATCCAGAAAGACAATTGTAAAATGGAAAAGTTTTTTTTTTTTCTTTAAGGATTGTCATATCACCTCCTAGGCACAGATGAAGTTTTCAGAATTTAAATCCACATTGTCAAAATGAGGACTTGATTCCTGCTTCTCAAAAAAGCAAAGAAACCCTTATGTGTGAAATTATTGTGTTTTTTTTCCAGTCTTTCTAGAGGATATATGAAAATTTGATAAAATAAACATTTATTTCTCCTTTGCCTAACTCAGAAGTCACTCTCGGTCAGAAATGCCAGGAATTGGTCACGAACGTTTAAGTTGCTGAGTACAAAAAATACAGTTATCTTTTACACTAGGCAAAGGATAAACAGGAGCAAAAGTTGGAGAGATTTGTATTTGCAAAATTCTGAATATTCAAAAGCAGTTTAATATACTGAAGCACTTAGAAAATCATGTATATGCTTATGACAGGAACATTCTTAAAAAATGTAAAACAATATACTTTAGCTCTCAAGTTTATCTATAGCTTCAGAGTCAGAAGAAAGTGAATGTTAGGAAAGAATTATAAACAACCCCCCTAAGAGTTAAAGGAGAGTGTTAATACATACCCTGTATTTAAAGGTGATAGTTTTCATATTGCTCTTATTCAAATTGCTAATGGAATGTAAGCTGAGCTTTTAATAACTAATATGTTGCATTTCAGAAATAGCAAAAAGCATTCGGAGTTAGCACGTTATGACATTTCAAATACAGAGGTAACATTCAGTGTTAGCACATTATGGCATTTCAAATATAGTTTTCTGAAAACCAAAAACACAAAAACAAACGGAAAGTTTTGAACAATGTAAACTAAATGCAGGAATTAAATGTGTCCCAGATTTTATAGACAAAGAACTTAAAACAACAGTTTTAAGTAATGCTAAAGAGAAATGATGGACAAATGATGAAAGAATAACCTGAGAGCATCAGTGAGACAAATTATAAAAGAACCCATAAAAATGGGAAAACTACTGAAGATATTAAAGGGATTTAACTGCAGATTTGAGCAAGTAAATATTCACTCAATCTGAAGGAATAAAAACTGAAATAACCCAGTCTGAGAAGTACAATTTAAAGAAAGTGAAAAAAAAAAAAAACAAAACTGAAGAGTAAATAGAACACCATGCGTTATACTGGTACGTGCATTATGAGCATCATATAAATGAAGAAAAACAGAAGCCAAAAACTTTTAAGGCGAAAATGACTGAACATTTACTGAACTTAAAAATCACAATCTGAAAGATGAAAGAGGACAAAAATCTTCAACCACAATATAGTCAGTGATAGCCATATCAGAAAACATTATAGGCAATCAAGAGCCAATACAAAGAAAATTATAGAAGCAGAAAGGGAATAGCAACTTGCTATGTACAAGAAGGTCTCAATTAAAATAAACACATGATTGTTCAGCTGAATCCATGGAGTCAGAAGGTGGTGGGATAACCAAGTTTTAAGAAAAATGCTATGAAACCTGAAATATATAACTGGTAAAATGAAACTAAGAAAACATATATAGATAAAGAAAAGCTAAAGGAAATTGTGACTTAAGCTTCTCTATAACAAAATGCTATTGCTCTTTCAACCCTGGAAAACTTAACTGCTAACGAACCATCTGTGTGCACAGATAAAATCAGAGAAAGTAATATAAATTGAGAAGGATGGAAAACTACAAGAGCAGCATATTTTTATACTGCTGACCTTAAACATTAAATTATTCACACAAGTTAGTATTCTTCATAGTAGGCTATTTTACTTTTTCAATAATAATTGAAATCCCAAGTACACCTAATAGTAATATGAAAAATACAACAGCAGTTTTTAAAAATTATCCAGATTTTTTAAATGAGCAAAAAAGAAATTGAGGATCAAGCAAGAGAAAGAGCATATAGAAAACATGTAAGTCAATGTCAGAGTACGTAATATTTTACTTGTAAGAACTGTAAATGTGAGCTCTTGCTTAAAAAGGCACACACTGTTGCAAGTGTACCCTTAAACGAAGGAGTCACTTTTGTGACTTCTATGCAAGGCATACTTTAGGTGCAAAGACAAATAGGTCAAAGTAAAATAATACTAGATTCTGGGAAAGTTCTGCAATGCACAAGGGATCACTGTATATCCGTCTCTTCAACTATACAATGGGTGCAGTGGCAGGATTAGTATGATGCAATTACTATAGAATTCCGAGTCTACCTGAAGGTTTACAGCTTCCAAAAAAAGATTTGTAAAGTAAATAAAAATTAAATTTTATCAATTTTGTAGCACAGATCAACAGCAGCTACTTATTCTTTAATCACCACCACTGTGGGATGCTGCCTTGCAAATATTTCTGGAGCAGCTTACAAGAGCCATGGCAAACAGAAAGGACCCTGTCCTCCAAATCTCAGGAGGACTCATTTGCCGATTGCTGCTTCTGCTTATGGAGGTCCCGACAGAGGTGAATAGTCATTATTATATTCCCCAAATATTATGCAGGCTCTTTGTCCCTCTGTGCAACCAACTTTCAGTAGATTTAAAAAGTGAAAATATTTTTTCCTGATTGTTCTTCTTTTGCTCTTAAGACATTTGTAGACTAAAACATTCAAAATTAATCATATATATATATATACACACACAAACACACACACATATATATATATATATAATGAATTGTGGTTTTAATGATATGTGCCCCAAAACAATGTGCCTCAAAAGAGACCCAAGACGAAGCTCAGTACAGCTGATTTACAGGAGAGAAAGAGCCTTTTTAATGAGTAAACAAAACTCTACCAACCCATAGAAGTAGAAAATCTTATTTTCAATGTTACAGCACTTTAAAATTTAAATGCTCTTTTTCAGCACCAGCAAAATCACAAACCACAGAGTGAAACAGAGAAGTATGGCTCATTTTAATAACAACTACAAAATAATTACGAGAAAATAAGCTTTTTTTGACAGCCCAAATGGCAGCCTTACTAAAATATAATATTTAAAATTAAGCTACATAATAAGCTAATAGAATGAACAAAAGAAGCACAAACAATTACGGACAAAAATTATTAATCAAAAGAGTAAAATTATTTTAAAACCTAAAAAAGTCTAGAGATAAACCACAGAGTGAAGCAGAGAAGTATGGCTCATTTTAAGACGTAAAAAAAAACTATGGTCTGAAACTTTTTTTAGACAGCCCAAATGGTGATCTTACAGAAACACAACATTTAAAATTAAGTTTCACAGTAAGCTAATAGAAGAAACAAAAGAACCACAAAAATTATGAACAAAAATTAATAAAAAAGTAAAATTATTTTGAAACCTAAAAAAGCCTAGGGATAAAAAGAAAAAAATATTCACTACAGATATTTAAAAGCAGACTTGAGCTGGGGGAAGAACAAACTATCAGCAAACCAAAGAAAGGGTGTTGACATAATTAAGTTAGGAAATGATAGAAAAAGTATAAAGCAATGGGAATAAAGCCTAAAATGCCATGGAACGCTATCAAGAAGCCATATTACGCATACTGGAAGTTCAAAGGATGAGAAAAAGAATCGGGAAGACTATTTAGAAACAATAATGTTAAAGAATGTCAAAGGCAACAAACTCCAAGTAAGAGAAACTCAAATAAACAAACTCAAATTATATGATAATTAAACTCTTCAAAAGAAAGACAGAGAAAATCCTGAAAGCAACAAAAGAAGTGGTTAGTTATGTTACTGGCTAGTAACCCTCAAAAATAATTAGCAGATATCTTATCTGAAAACTCAGAGGACAGAAAGCAATAGATTAACATATTCCAAATGATGTGAGAAAAAACTTTTGAACAGAAATCTTATGTTCAAAATATTGTCCCTTATAAGTGAGGGAGAAATTATGACGTTTCCAGATAAAAGCTGGGACATTTTACCAGTAGACTATCTTTTTAAAAAATGCCTTATGGGATACTTCACGGTAAAATGAACAGATAATAAAGAGCAGTATGAATGAATATGTATTAAGGTAAAGATAAATATATAAGCTATTATAAAACATAAAGAATAACAGTGTACACCTCCACAATGTGTTTCCCATGCAATTTAAAACACAAATATATTTAACAAAAATACTATCACTAACTTGCGTTTTTGACATACAATGCATAAAGGTATCAGTTTGAGAACTCAATAAGGAAATCATGGGGGTGCAGTTATACAGGGTTAAGGGATTCGTGTGTTATTGAAAGTCAGCTAGTATAACTTTAAAAGTGGAATACCTTTAGAATATTCAATGTAATCACAGTATCAATGACAATTAAAAAAGAAAAAGAGTAACAGACAGGTAGAAAGCTTTCTGTACTACACCAGAGAGTAAGAGATGTGGATTTAGCTACTCTCACTTGAGGCTACTAAGCCAGTTATCATGCACCATGAGACAAAGCCCAAGCTTTCCCACCAGGGCGTAAGTGTGGAGAGCCTAAAGCCCATAGCATAGCAGGTATTTCAAACAATTTTCACTACATCAGTGGTGATGAAATAGAATAGGCTCATCCATACGCAGAACCTGGTAAAGAACTGGAGGCAGAAAGAAGTGGCTATGTGGAGACGCAAACGGAACAAATTTGGCACAGCAACTGCTCCAATCCTGTGTCTTTCTTCCTGGCTTTCCAGGAGTTTGAGGTTGAAACTATTGTTGACAAAAGATGAGACAAAAATGGAAAGACAGAGGCCAGGCACAGTGGCTCATGCCTGTAATCCCAGCACTTTGCAAGGCTGAGGCGGGCAGATTACGAGTTCAGGAGATGGAGACCATTCTGGCTAATACAGTGAAAACCTCTTTCTGCTAAAAATCATAAAGTTAGCCAGGCGTGGTGGCAGGCCCCTGTAATCTCAGCTACCCGGGAGGCTGAGGCAGGAGAATCGCATGAACCCAGGAGGTGGAGGTTGCAGTGAGCCGAGATTGTGCAGTTGTGCCACTGTACTCCTGCCTGGGTGATAGCTCAAGACTTTGTCTAAAAAAAAAAACAAAACAAAACAAAACAAAACAAAACAAACAAACAAACAAAAAAATTTTGGTGTTGGAAAGGTTAAGAAGAAACAATATGACACTTGGGAACCAGAGCAGTACTGGTCAAAAATGTATACATGACTTTAACAGATGACAGACTGAAAAACAGAAAAAGTAAAAAAGTGGCATGGACCAGAACAACGAGAACTTTTTCAAACAATACCAGAAGATGAACTTCTATGTCTATCAAGCCCAACTTTTCTAAGAATACTCCTAAAACGCTAGTGTCTGGCCAACACCACAAATTCAAAAGCAGCCAGTTGCGTTCTGCCAGCCAGAATGTTAGCAGTAATCCAGGGTCACCTCTGTCCGACCCAAAGAATATGGAGCTACTGTGTTCAACTATCAAGAAAGACACTTGCCCCTTACAACCCTTTTAACAACAAGAACACAGTGAGTAGCATTCAGGAACTCTAGAATCTGGACCCTATTGCAGCAGATCAGCAGGATACAGTGGTCTTCAAGGAGGAGGAAGGGAAGATCATCAGGGCTTTATCAGATCCCAGGGCAGGACAGTGTGGAATAGAGAGCAAGACCCAGATTCACCCACTATTTTCTCAGAGGTCTGGCTCAGTTATGGCTTCCATGGCTGCAGACTCAGCTACCAAAAAAGGTATAGTGGTATTAATGGGCCAATCGGCAGCCAATGGAAAAACAGATGTGCATACATTAGTTGCAAGAGTGAAAGTTGGGCAAAGAAATGTTACTGACAGTGTCAGAGACCAGCTTTTTATCCAGAAGATGTACCTCATCATAGGCCTAGCAGAAAGTGCCAGCACATACCGTGATATTGCAGTGACGAAAGAGGACAGATTCACCCAGATGTTGCTATAAACCAGATGGACATAAAAAATGTACTGAATATAGAAATAATTAAAGAAATGGTTAGTGCTCTGAATAGGGCTGCTGTGGGTGGCAGCAAGCTTGTGCTGTTCAGTGCAGCTGGAAGTGTCTTTTGCTGTGGTCTCGATTTGGGGTACTTTCTGAAGTATTTAAGGAAGGACAGAAACAGAACAAGCCTTGAGATGGTGAACACCATCAAGAACTTTGTGAATACTTTCAATCAATTTTAAAAGCCTATTTTTGTATCAGTCAGTGGCCCATCCTTTGGAATAGGTGCATCCACACTGCCTCTTTGTGATTTCTTCTGAGCTAGTGAAAAGCCTTGGTTTCAAACCCCTTATATGACATCTGGACAGAGTCCAGATGGCTGTTGTGTTACTTTAGTTCCTACTTGAACTTTGCATCATCCAGCCTCCTTAATTATTGTGGCCATCTGACATTACTTCATCCCTTGATTGATCCAAGGCCAAGGTCTCAGGCCAAGCTGTCACTTCAGCTCCTTCTTGGTCCAGGGCCAAGTTCCAATGCTGAGCCTTGTAGCTTCTACAAATCATCACTTCAGCTCCAGACGAACCCAAGGCCAAGTTTCAGGGCCAAGCCGAATAATGTCTACTCCAAGAACACTAAGCACATTTCTTTACTTCTCTGCCCTTAGAAACCATAATGCACAGCCTCATAGTAGGTAAACCACTCACATGCCACCCCCACTGTGAAGAGTTTTTTACTTTCACTTATAAAAGTTTTGATTCAGCCTTTTTGCACCCATCCTCCTTAATTTTCTTGGCCATGAGACAAGGAACTCTGTGTGATACCTCACAATTAGAGATTTCTAGATTGTAGTGCACTAATGAGACTGCAATGATTGAAGTCTGGGAATTGAGCTCTGGGATGCATCAGCCTTGCGAGACCAACTGACACACTCTCCCCACACTGTGATACACACCCTTGGGGTCAGTCAACCATATAGTGGTCACCAATGGGGTCTGAAAAGGGGCAAGGCAGATTTATACAGCCTAGAAACCTGAGGGACACCATCAAGCAGCCGTACATATGCATTTTGGAAGTTCCAAGGAAGAGACAAAAAATCATGGATACTATTTAACAACACAGTCATAAAGAATGCAACAATTTAAGACAGTAAGTAAGCACCCAAGGAGCTCAACAGACTCCAAGTAACAAAAACTCAAAGAAGCAAACACAAACTTACCTGATAATTAAACTGTCTAAAATAAATACAAAGAGAATCTTGAGGATTTTCAAGGGAAGCAGGGGAAGTAGCTAGTCATGTAAAAGGGACCCTAAAAATAACCAGTGGATCGCTTATCTGAATAACCACTGAAAAGCAGTAGACTTCTTATCGGAAAACTAAAACGATAGAAAGCAGTAGCCTAATATATTCCAAGTGATGTCAGAAAAAACTGTCAAGCCTAAACATTATGATCCACCAAACTGTCCATCAAAGGTGAGGGACAAATTATGACATTCCTGTATAAAAACTGGCACCTTTTACAAGTAGACTACCCTTTAAGAAATGTCTTATGGAGTACTTCAGGGTAGAATGGACAGACACTCAAAAGCAGTATGAACAAACAAAGATTAAGGTAAAGATAAATACATGAACAAATATGTAAGATAAAAAATTTGGCCGGGCGCATTGGCTCACACCTGTAATCCCAGCATTTTGGGAGGCTGAGGTGCGTGGATCACGAGGTCACGAGATCGAGACAATCCTGGCTAGCACGGTGAAACCCCATCTCTACTAGAAATACAAAAAATTCGCCGGGCCAGGTGGCAGGTGCCTGTAGTCTCAGCTACTCGGGAGGCTGAGACAGGAGAATGGCGCGAATTCGGGAGGCGGAGCTTGTAGTGAGCCAAGATTGCACCACTGCACTCCAGCCTGGTTGACAGGGCGAGACTCCATCTCAAAACAAAACAAAACAAAACGAAAAGAACAATCAACAATGTGCACCTCCACAGTTTGTTCTCCACATAACTTAAAGCACAAATATATTTAATAAAAAAATACCACTAATTTGTGTTTTTGTCATAAAATGAATAAAGGTATAATTTTGAGAACTCGGTAAGTGAAATAATGGAGGTACATTATACAGGAGTAAAGGTTTTTTATGTTACTGAAGGTAAGCTAGTGTAACTTTAAAAATGTTATAACATTAGAATGTTCCATATAATCGTCATAGCAACCACAATTAAACAAAGAAACACAAAAGAGTAACAGGCAGGAAGAAAGCTTTCTGTACTACACCAGAGGGTTGGGGCTGTGGATTTAGCTACTCTCACCTGAGGCTACTGGGCAAGCTGTCATGCACCGCCGCCCAAGCTGTCCCACCAGGCAGTAAGTGTGGAGAGGTTCAGGCACATGGCATAGCTGCTATTTCGCACAATTTTCACTACACCAGTGGTGACAAAATAGAAGAGGTTCATCCATACACAGAACCTGGTGAAGAGCTGGAGGCAGAAAGAAGTGTCTATGTGGAGACGCAACTGAAACAAAGGTGGCACAGCAACTGTTCCAATCCCGTGTCTTTCCTCATGGCTTCCCAGGAGTTTGAGGTTGAAACTATTGTTGACAAAAGACAGGATAAAAATGGGAATACACAGTATTTGGTTCGGTGGAAAGGTTATGACAAACAGGATGACACTTGGGAACCAGAGCAGCACCTCATGAACTGTGAAAAATGCGTACATGATTTTAATAGACGACAGACTGAAAAACAGAAAAAACTGACATGGACTACAACCAGTAGAATTTTTTCAAACAATGCCAGAAGAAGAACTTCCAGATCTACAAAAGCAAACTATTCTAAGAACTCCCCTAAAACGCTAGTGACTGATAAACACCACAGGTCCAAAAACCGCAAGTTATTTGCTGCCAGCAAGAACGTTAGGAGAAAGTCAGCTTCAACTCTCTCCGACACAAAGAATATGGAGATAATAAATTCAACTATCGAGACCCTTGCACCTGACAGCCCCTTTAACCACAAGAAAACTGTGAGTGGCTTTCAGAAACTTGAGAAACTGGACCCTATTGCAGCAGATCAGCAGGACACGGTGGTCTTCAAGGTGACAGAAGGGAAACTCCTCCGGGACCCTTTGTCACGTCCTGGTGCAGAACAGACTGGAATACAGAACAAGACTCAGATACACCCACTAATGTCGCAGATGTCTGGCTCAGTTACTGCTTCCATGGCCACAGGTTCAGCTACCCGAAAAGGTATAGTGGTATTAATAGACCCATTAGCAGCCAATGGGACAACAGACATGCATACCTCAGTTCCAAGAGTGAAAGGTGGGCAAAGAAATATTACTGATGACAGCAGAGACCAGCCTTTTGTCAAGAAGATGCACTTCACCATAAGGCTAACAGAAAGTGCCAGCACATACAGAGACATTATAGTGAAGAAAGAGGATGGATTCACCCAGATAGTGCTATCAACTAGATCGACAGAAAAAAATGCACTGAATACAGAAGTAATTAAAGAAATGGTTAATGCTCTGAATAGTGCTGCTGCAGATGACAGCAAGCTCGTGCTGTTCAGTGCAGCTGGAAGTGTCTTTTGCTGCGGTCTTGATTTTGGGTACTTTGTGAAACACTTAAGGAATGACAGAAACAGAGCAAGCCTTGAAATGGTGGACACCATCAAGAACTTTGTGAATACTTTTATTCAATTTAAAAAGCCTATTGTTGTATCAGTCAATGGCCCTGCCATTGGACTAGGTGCATCCATCCTGCCTCTTTGTGATCTCGTGTGGGCTAATGAAAAGGCTTGGTTCCAAACCCCTTATACGACCTTTGGACAGAGTCCAGATGGCTGTTCTTCTATTACATTCCCCAAAATGATGGGTAAAGCATCTGCCAATGAAATGTTAATTGCTGGGCGAAAGCTGACAGCACGGGAGGCATGCGCCAAAGGCCTGGTCTCTCAGGTATTTTTGACTGGAACTTTCACCCAAGAGGTTATGATTCAAATTAAGGAGCTTGCCTCATACAATCCAATTGTACTGGAAGAATGTAAGGCCCTTGTTCGCTGTAATATTAAGTTGGAGTTGGAACAGGCCAATGAGAGAGAGTGTGAGGTGCTGAGGAAGATCTGGAGCTCAGCCCAAGGGATAGAATCCATGTTAAAGTACGTTGAAAATAAAATTGATGAGTTTTGATTGTCAGTCTGTCTGCTCAGCACACAAGAACTAAGGGGCAACAAATGCACCATGAGTTGCAAGATGCCCTAATCCATCTTCATAGCCCAAAACAATTTCACCCATAGCTAAGGCTTGGAAACAGAACTGGAAATGTCCAAGCTATGTATTTAAATTATCACATCATTTTTAAGCACTGTAGCTTTACAAGGAGTAACAAAACAGCTTCTTTGCCCAAATGTGATTATTTTATGCACACCTAAGCCCAAATATAAAAACAGACTGTTGGGTACTAGACTCTTCTTGCAAGCTCTAATATGTATCTATGGCTACTACTATATATAAGACCAGAGTTGTGTTTTATTAGATGTTTATGACAGAGAATCCTGTAAGAATGTTGATTTTTTCTTATTTTTATATCCTAGAATACCTCTATTGGGATATAAAGCAGCCTTAGCTTCCCTCCCAGAAAGACACAGAACTATCAGAGATGGTGCCCTTGACTTTACAGTGGCACAAACGCTTCAGAGACACACAATTATAAAAGACTTATCTTTTAGAATAAATACTTATGGCACAAAATCCACTGATGATCATTCTCCTAAACTGAACACATCACTAGAATTGGTGGTGAGATATCACTTGATTTTCTTTTCCTTTATAAATGTCTAGTTCTTACCCAGTTAACAAAAGAAAACTTTATTGCTCTAAAGTAAAACTTGTTACACCACATTAGTGAATTATGGAATGATTTTGGTGGAAATATCCAGGTTCTAATGTGTGGAATGTGCAGATTTAGGTTACCTTAGTGTATGTTCTAGTTAATAAGTTAAAATTCTGGACACATTATTAAAGGCTGAAACTTCTTTCAAAACAAACACCCCTACACTTTGTATGACCTTTACAATTATCAGTGTCTCTTTTTAGGAACACACCATTTTCTAGAACACTGTACGTGCTCAGTTATGCAAAAGCTCTATGAACCCTGTCTTGTTGGTTTTTATCGAGGCTCCATTACATAGGCATAACTGAATAATCCACTGGCCACTGGTGATGAATGTCATCTTTGTCACAAGATCTCTAGGGTGTCACTTCACCAGCCAAGAATCTCTGTGGATGATGGCACCTTTGTGCAAGTTTCCCTTGAGCCTGCTTTTCTAATTTTATGAACCCATCTTACAGGCTGCACTCAGCTCAAACTATGGGTTTAGGTTTCGTTTTGCTATGGATGCACCAGGCACAGAATGGAGGCAGATGCATGAGTGAGTGTTGGTTGAGTCCAGCCACTGCACACAGCTTTGCCTGTTATCTGTGATGAGGTAAGCAGGTCAGGTGCTGGTACAGGTGACAGCTCCCTGCAAATCTTTAGGTGAATCAGGCATACCACAAGCTTTCTCTGCTGCAGGCACTGAAGAATGCAGTGGCATCCACAAAACAAGAAATGCCAGAAAATGCAAAGACCCAAAGATGTCATCCTAGCCCTGGCATGGGAAAGGTTTAGAGCTGGGGTATCTAAAGGTCAAATGTCCTGCTTTCTTTTTACTTTTTGCTTTTTTTTCTTATCTGTGGGATCACTATGACTTAAATTAGGGTTTTCAAAGGGCTCTGTCTCTCTTTCTACTGGAAATTAGCATCTTGTCTTTTCTTCACTCTTTCTCTCTTTGACTGCTTTTTATTTACTATGGCATGCTATAGAAGAAATGCATTTTGGCCCAGCATCTTTCTGTTGACTGTAGGGCTATTTGTCAGAAGCAGTAAGATTTTGGCTTAGCAATAACGTAACATCTTCCCATTTAAGATCAAAAAAAGGGCTAGATATTAGAAAGGCTCTATATATTTATTGATGTATCAGAAAACTTCCCCAGGTCTTACTTTATTTGTTTAAGGTACTGCAATGAAAAAGAAACTTGCACTTTACTGGCACCTCATTCATTGGGCATTTCCTGTAGGGGTAGTAAGGAACGTGGAGGGTTGGATGTAAAAACTGGAAAAGCTGATGATGATGTGACTAAAAGATTCTCTGCATCAAGAAGATGAGAAAGCCTGTGGTAACAAATGCGGTTTTGAGTGTTTCCAGGGAGAATGTTTCTCTGACGTTTGGGAGTTGTTTCTTGTGGGCTTTTCTGATATGACTGCTAAGAAAGCAGGAACAATTTTACAGTATTTACAAAGATGTGGGTTGTTTCACAGGGCAAAAATCCTTGCACATAGGAAATTTCAAACAATGTGCTTTTGACTCTCAGAAACTATCTAGGTCTCCAATAGTATTGACAAAGAAAAGCTACACAGTTGTGGTGGATTATTGGTAAAATTTCTGCAAGCAGAGAAACAGCCTGAAATATCAGGCTGCAGACACAAATTTAAGAATCCTGCACAATCCTGTGGCCCAAGCAAATAATTTTTTTTAAAAAGCCCAACTTTGTGTGTGTGTGTGTGCTTAAGATATGCCCACAGCTACTCAGATAAAAACAAACAAACAAGACCCCGCATTAAAATGTTGTGTCTTTTGTGTAACCAGAGTGCTTCCAGGAAATAGTCTCTCTCTTTTTTAGAACATGTACATATTGGACTCCAATGTGTTACAAAGGGTACCTTATATTACTAAACATGCTTCAGACTCCGAGCCAAATTTCCGTAAATTATCATTTAAGACTCTGGTCCCAGGCCAAGGTCCTGGGCCATGCTTTCCCTTTAGCTCTTGTGTGGCTCAGGGCCAAGTTCCTGAGCCAAGCTGAGTCATTACATCAGCCATTAATAGTTCCAGGCACAAGGACCCAGAAAAGATGAGAAGTGCTTTCTTCAAAACTAGTTAGTACCTTTTCTTCCTTCTGAGTCCATAAAAATATCGGACTCTTTCTCAAAGTGGGCAACTGACTCTACTCCACCAGAAGTTAACATATTAAACATTTATTGTCATCTCGCCTTTTGCATTCCTAATTTTTAATTTTCTTGAGATTAAAAAGATCTGTGTGTCACCTAAAAATGAGAGACTGATACATTGTGGTTCACTGGGGGACAGCAAGGTTTGTTTTTGGTTCATGGACTTGGAAAGGCCTTAATTAAAAAGGTCAATAGGGGCTGGGCATGGTGGCTCATGACTGTTATTGAAGCACTTTGGGTGGCCAATGCAGGAAGATCAGGAGGAGATCAAGATCGAGATCATCCTGGCTAACATGGTGAAGCCCCCATGAAGTCTACCAAAAATACAAAAAATTAGCAGGGTGTGGTGGTGGGCACCTTTAGTGACAGCTACTTGGTAGGCTAAGGCAGGAGAATGGCATAAACCCGGGAAATGGAGCTTGCAGTTAGCCAAGATCATGCAACTGGACTCCAGTTTAAGTGACAGAGAATCCATTAGAAAAAAAAGTGAATAGGGGTGCCATTCCAAACTATTTACATTCATATCTTCAGCTTGTCCTCTATTTGCTTTCATATCTGCAGCTTGTTCTCAGTTTTTGTTTGTTTGTTTTTGTTATTTGTTTTTTTCTTTTTTTAATTTCTGGAGAGCAAACAAAGCTCTGGGCCAGTGCCAGGTAACATCCAATGGATTGCCTGCCATTCTTACAAAGCTTAGGAGAAAGGGATTCTGGGAGACACACTGGCAGTCTCCTTTCACCCTCCACTGTTGAAAATGTTGCCTCTGTTCCAACTGTTTTCTTTCAGAGAGGATCCAGCTGTCACATAGGACTGAAAGGATATCTAAGTTAATTGAAGATTTCTGGTTAAGACTATACCACGGTGTTACGTGAAGGCCTCAAAACTAACTCGTTTCTGACAGCCCATCAGAGTGTTGCCACCAAAAATTCCAGGCTTTTCGGTGGCATTTTGTTTATTTGTTTTTTTGTCATTGTGTGGCTAATGCCTCCTATTTCTTCTTTGTATGCAATGTTGAGACCTGGAGATACAAGCTTACTGGTAAAAGTCAGTCAGTAGAAATATAATTCAAAGAGTTGCTATTTTTTTTCTTTCAAAAGAGGAAGAATTCAAAATTGTGGTCTAGAAATTTTTATTTGATAAGGGTCTTTTTGTACGCCGATGATAGACATTCATGACACTGTAGGGAATGGCATACATTCAAATAAATTTTCCGTGTTTAGTGGGTTATTTCTCTTTAAAAAGCTCAGCACAGCCATATATATCTAAACAGTTTCTTTGTGAGACACATCTTCTTTTTTCTGCAGAGACACATAATGTGGGGACAGGTGATAGAGCATTAACCTTCCCTTTCTAAGTTTTGACTATATAAACCTGGGATTCAGCATTTTCATGGAATATTTGAGAACTTAAAATGAAACTTAATGAAATGAGGTTTTTCTCTTGGGGAAGCCTTGTCCGTACTTTGCACAAAACCCTTGGATTTTAATTCCTCTCCCTGCTAGATCTCTCTAACTCTGTGCCCTATCAGTAAACAGAAAATTTCCACTTTCAATAATCAGAAAGAAGGTGTCTTTGAGAGACATATTTTAGCTAAGTGCTGTCTTATGAAAGCCAGCCATACAAGCTTTACTTGTTTTGAGGCACACCTTCTTCCTCCAGCAGCACTGACATTTAAACTAACAGAGAATTTTATGTTTCAAAGTCAATCGATCTTATTTCCTGCAATTTCAGTATTTTTTCTAAGCCATAGCAAGGGAAGCCATAAATAGTATTAAAATTCTTACTCTATACAAGTGTCTTGCTAGAATCCAATGACTATATAATCTTTTTTTTTAGGGTCCCAAGTTACTCTGGGTATCTTCTGGGTTGAGTAGGCTTAAGAAATCAACCAAGAGTCACCAGTAGAGAGCTAAAGCCTGTGCAGGAAAACGTTACTTGTCCTGCTGTCTAGATCCCCTAGAACTGTGGGTGAAGGTTTAGCTTGCATCCATGTGGGACACCTATGTCAGTCACCAGACTCAGAAAAGACAAGAGGAATGCAAAAACAAGGAATATCCTATCTTTTTATTCAGTCAGGGCTATTTCAAAAGGGGGAAAAAGAGAATAGGAAATTTTTTTATTTATTTCTTTAGAAACTTCACAAACTGTCTGCAGTACGCACCTCTCTAGATTACATTCTGAAACACAGAAATTTCATTGACTGTGAGACTCTGAAAAATGAAAGTGGTTTATTTATGTATTTATTGCTCAAGGGCATGACAGCCCTACCAGCTCCAGGACAGACATGCCTGGTTTTCTGAGGGAAGTGTTCGCTTTAGTACTATTCAACAGGTATATCTTTTCTTCAGATGGCAAAGAAAAGAGTATGATTTTTTTTTTCTTTTTTGGACAACCTTACTTTGACTTGGGAGACAACCCAGATCTTTCTAAGTATTGTAAAAATGACTCCGCCCTCTTGGCAGTCATAACAGGCAAGTTTCAAAGAGATAATTCATTAAAGTCAGAGACAAGCCCCTGAGGAACACTCAAATGTATCTTCTAAATGTCATACCTGCCACCCTCATTTAGAAGTTCCAATAGCCATTTCATCATCTTGTCTTGTTGTGCCACTAAGGAAAACCCAAACTCACCGTTGCCCCTGTAGAAAATACTCCATAGATGCGATACTAGTATAGCAGAAGTTTTCTTCTTATTGCAAGGACTTAGACAAAAAAATGAAAAAGATAAGCAAATGTCCTCTGACGACCCTGGTGGATATACAGAGATATTTCAAAATCTAACTCAAGTGTTCAATCATACCTGAATAGATGATACATTACCGCTAAACCAAACCCTAACTGTTGCCCTAAAGCAGGCAGCTTTACAGAGAGCAGAGTTATCCATGGATGAACCACATGTCTTTTATAAAATCTTGAAAAAGGGAGGGTGAAAAGGAATAAAAAATGTTGAACTGATAACAGAATTCTTGTTTGTAATAGGAAAGGACGGAGTGCTGAAAACTCGATTGGAATCTTATTGATCCTATAGAGGAGTGAAAAAAAAATTAGTGAGCCTACTGGAAGGCTTACAAGTGAAGAGGACAAAACTTTATAATTACTCTAAACTATTCATAATAGGTTAAAACCACAGAAAAATTATAGAGCCTTTTTTAAAATCCTGAGAGAGGCTTTAGTGAAACACATGTTCCTATCTCCCTATTGGGTTACGATAAAGTTAATCTTAAGAGAAAAGTTTATTACTCAAGCAGACCCTGACATCAAAAGAAAACTGCAAAAATGTGTCATAGGTTCAGATAATATTGTTCTTTTAACAATGCACCAAGACGTAACAGCCTTTCTTTCATTTGAGATTACACTAAGAGTCTTTTATTTTACATTTAAGAAGATTAAGGACTGTAGACAAAGGAAACTGTTCGGAGTAAAGTTTAAATAAGTGGCAAAAGAAGCTCTCTGCCAGCAGAGATAGAAGCTTGAATAAGTTGTCCACTGGGGTTTAAGGTTTTTATGGCCTAAAAAATAAAGATATATACTGAGTTTGCAAGCTGTCTTGGAGAATGTGTGACTTAGCTTTACCCTGGCCCAGGACCTATTAGACAGCTTAGCCCAGGCACTTTGCCTGGGAGCAGTCTGAAGTGGTAATTTGCAAAGACTGCTTAGCTCGGTACAGGACCTAAAGTAAAAGCTTGTTCTGGGATGCTGGCTCAGGACCAATCAGGGACTGAAGTGATGATTCATATGGGTTGAGCAACCAGTAAAATACAAAAGTAAATATTTCATCCAATACCCGCTAGATCCCACTGCGTTTATGCCCACAAAAAACAAAAAAAAAACAAAAAACAACTTTATTTTCTGAAAGCCCTCTGAATATACAGAAAACAACAAGCCTATGCCAGGCATTGGTTCCCCATCTGAATGAGTGGGAGGTTTGTACAAGATTTTATCTGAATGGACTGAAGGTTCTGTTATCTGTGTTGCTGCAACCATGCTGTGAGGCACAAACTTCTGTGTTAAATCTCTTACTGGTACACACACGTTTTTTTTTGGTCTGGTTATTATGTTATGTTGGAATCAGGCCCTTACTTGTTTACTGGAGGTCTTCCAGGAACCCTTTCCTTGCTGTTTACATGGGAAAAGCTGGCTAAGTTGTCTTTGTCCTCCCTCAGAAATGAAAACTCTAACTTCTCTTAGGAGATTGGGCATTGGTCTTTCTGGATACTTTCTGCTGGAGAAGAGTGTTGTGTAGAAAACAGTATGTAGGATCTACTGAGGGTTGGTTTAAGCGTTTGTAGAAGAAACGCCTGTTAATGCATGGTTTTATTTGCATTACGTTTTAAAGTGTGATAGACTTTAGGCACAAAAAGAAAACCAGTTTGGATTATTAGAAAAAGCATATCACAACTAGACAAGGAGAGTAAGAACAACTGAAGTACTTCAAGGCTGCTGATGTGCCCGTATAACTGAGGCTATATTTACACCCGTTAAGATTTTGTTACATGAGACTTGGATTTATTTAGCTTTCTTGATTTGATCCTTTGAAACAAAAATTCTGTTACAGAAACCCTATTTTCTTTTATGACCTGCAAATATTTGTGGAATGAGTTCCCAGAATTAGAATGTTGTTCTAGATTTCTCTATTACTCATATCTTTCTGTTTTCCAAGAACTGTAGCTGGACCTCACCAGTTGTCTCACAGAAAAAAAAAAAAAAAAAAAAGGTTAATTAATATTGTACGAACATCTTGAAAACAACGTATGAGATGAGAAGTTAGTGACAGAGGTGTGACAGGCTGTGAGACATCTATCTTTTTTTCAGTCCTAATTTTTGTTAAGAAAAAATTATGACAACAGTTAGTTGTTGGCAAAACAGACTTGTCCTATACTTAGCCAGAATATTTTTGTACTGCTGTGAGAAATACCTTTACATGTGCTTTCCTCATGGGCTTTTATGAATCTATATTCTACAAGGAATCTTAAATAGGACATTATAAAGCTGAGTCCAACTACAGGTTTGACCCTTAGATACATATTATTTGGATAAACTCCTCTATTTTTTTGAGATTCCAAGTGCGTGTCGTTCCTAGGCCTGATAGAAAGCGGCTTTTTTTTTTTTCCTCTTACTGCAGATTGGAAAACCTGTATTGGGACTGTGTAAACAAAGTATAAGGCTGCATTTCTTAGGGGGCTTTTATTGGTTCTAGAAGTCAGATGTAAGTCATTAAAGAAGGCACACTCTTCCAGTCAAAGCCTTAGAAAATCAACCAGCTTATTCTATTGGGTTATGTTGCAAATGAAAATACATTTTTGTTGCACTGAGTAAAACAATTATATTGTTGTAAGTTAAGAATAATCACACATACTTTCCGAATTTTAGAGGAAGTAGGCACAGAGGAAAAAAGCATCTTTCGAGTTTTGCTAACAGGAGTATACCAATTGACAGTGCTAAAAGCTGTAGCTAGTTTAAAAGAAAGTGCACTTGACTTTAAAAAACAAAACAAGAATTAGAAATGTTCTAAAACAAAGGTAAAGAGATTGTTTCATTCTTCTGTTAGTTTAGTCTATTTTAACATTTGTCCTGTTTGACATTTATAAGCATTTTAGCTATTCCAAAGTTCTGTACATTTTCCTGTTATAAAAAAACCTACAGTTGAGAACAGCTGGCACAGTTCTACAGCTAATTATAAGTCGTTATTCTTGATGAAGATTAAATGTCTGTAAATGACAAAATGTCTAGTGTGGTTAGAAACAGAATAGGCAAAGACATTTGGTTACTTCCGTTGTTTACAATAGTTTAACATAATAACTTTAAATAAAAATGGTAGCACGTATTCAGATATTAAGAACATTAAAAACCTCATGTGGTTTGGAGCCCTGTGTTAATGTTACCCACTAAAATATATTCTGAAAAAAATAAAATATTACCATCAAAATCACATGTATTTAAATGTGTTTTATAATCCTGTTTAACTTTTTCTTTTATGCCCCAGGGACTCTCTGAGGCATCCAAAATATAGGGTTCAGAAAATACATCCTTGAAGTTAAAATTTTATTCTGGGAAGCCTGCCAAATATTTTAGAGGATTAAGACACTTAGTGTTATGAAATCCAATTCCAGATTTCCATAAATCATTTGTTTTGCCAAAATACAGTAGGTAGAAATGTTTGAAAGGGAAGAAACACTTTTATCAGCCTTCAATATTACATGATAATCTCTTTCAGAAGGACAAATTTTGCCCTTGTAGTTGTCTCCTAATGTTAACCCTCAGCTTAATGAAACCTTATGTAAAATTATTTTAACCTTAGAAAGTTTGACAAAGAAGTGAGATTTTCACAAACTTATTACAACATTTTAACAACCTTTTGCAAATTTGCTAAAGAGAAGATTAATGTTTCAAGAAAGTTTTGTTGTGTTTTCACTTCAATGCTTAATGGCAGAAATAAACATAATACCCTTTTCAATCTAGTTACTAGGTTCACAGAGTTTTCTTTTGCAAGATTAATTTTTTTGCAGTATTTTTCACAATTTGTGTAAACAGCTTTATTTTAGTTAATTAAAGAAAATTCTTTAACTCTAGGCAAAATGCACATTTCCATGCCTTTCTATAATTTATTCTCACTACAAACACATTTTACTCTTCTACCACACCTGGAAATTAAATTTATATAGTTCAACTACCTATTCTTCACTAAGTTAATTAATTAGATTTTTAAAATATATACATAACACATACGTAAACACAGAGAAAACAGAAGTTCCAGGAGTTATAAAATTTTATTTGACTAATTTTCCAATTGGATTATTGACCTCTTGCTGGGGCCTTTAAGAAATGGGCTATGAATAGTTTCCAGGGCCTAATAAAAAAAGCCTCACTGATGCTGGGCATGGTGACTCACACCTGTAATACCAGCACTTTGGGAGGCCCATGTTTGGAGATCAAGAAGTCAAGAGATCATGGCCAAAATGGTGAAACCCCATCTCTACTAAAAATACAGAATTTTTTTTTTTTTTTAGTTTTTTTTTTTTTTTTTTAATTTTTTTTTTTATTATACTTTAAGTTTTAGGGTACATGTGCACATTGTGCAGGTTAGTTACATATGTATACATGTGCCATTCTGGTGTGCTGCACCCACTAACTCGTCATCTAGCATTAGGTATATCTCCCAATGCTATCCCTCCCCCCTCCCCCCACCCCACAACAGTCCCCAGAGTGTGATATTCCCCTTCCTGTGTCCATGTGATCTCATTGTTCAATTCCCACCTATGAGTGAGAATATGCGGTGTTTGGTTTTTTGTTCTTGCGATAGTTTACTGAGAATGATGGTTTCCAGTTTCATCCATGTCCCTACAAAGGACATGAACTCATCATTTTTTATGGCTGCATAGTATTCCATGGTGTATATGTGCCACATTTTCTTAATCCAGTCTATCATTGTTGGACATTTGGGTTGGTTCCAAGTCTTTGCTATTGTGAATAATGCCGCAATAAACATACGTGTGCATGTGTCTTTATAGCAGCATGATTTATAGTCCTTTGGGTATATACCCAGTAATGGGATGGCTGGGTCAAATGGTATTTCTAGTTCTAGATCCCTGAGGAATCGCCACACTGACTTCCACAATGGTTGAACTAGTTTACAGTCCCACCAACAGTGTAAAAGTGTTCCTATTTCTCCACATCCTCTCCAGCACCTGTTGTTTCCTGACTTTTTAATGATTGCCATTCTAACTGGTGTGAGATGGTATCTCATAGTGGTTTTGATTTGCATTTCTCTGATGGCCAGTGATGATGAGCATTTTTTCATGTGTTTTTTGGCTGCATAAATGTCTTCTTTTGTGAAGTGTCTGTTCATGTCCTTCGCCCACTTTTTGATGGGGTTGTTTGTTTTTTTCTTGTAAATTTGTTTGAGTTCATTGTAGATTCTGGATATTAGCCCTTTGTCAGATGAGTAGGTTGCGAAAATTTTCTCCCATGTTGTAGGTTGCCTGTTCACTCTGATGGTAGTTTCTTTTGCTGTGCAGAAGCTCTTTAGTTTAATTAGATCCCATTTGCCAATTTTGTCTTTTAGCTGGGAATGTTTGTGTGCACTTTTAGTCTCAGCTAATCAGGGGCTGAGGAAAGCAGAGCCATTTGAACCCAGGAGGCAGAGGTTGCAATGATTCAAGGGTGAACTGCTGCACTCCAGCCTGGTGACAGAGTGAGACCACACCTCAAAAAAAAAACAAAAACAGAAACAAACAAACAAACAAAAAAAGCAGAGCTGGAAGAGACAGCCTTTCATTTTCAGAAGTATTATTCACTTCTGATTCCAAGAGCTATGTAAGAAATGCAGATTTCTCATAAAAGATGATTGGTGGTGTCTCTTCTCTTAGCCTCAAGATGTCCCTGACCATCAGCTTTTATCCAAGAACCTTTTATGCATTCACCAAAAGTGTCAAGATAGAGTGGAGAAAGGCCCCTTAGTCGACTGAAAGAAAAAACATTTTCAAGGAAACAAGATTTATGAGGAGAAAATCATGAACGTCTTGAATACATGTATAGCATAAATCTCCATTTTTAATTAATCCGATTGCTTTCTAAGAGTGTTTTCATTAATTTAACTTTACAGAGAATATCAAGAGAAGTGTCTATTATTTATTTCACCGGTTTACACCACTATATGTTCACAATCAGGTTCAACAGCTCAACTTTCCCCTGATAGAAAGCCGCTGGGTTCAGGCAGGTACACGCTTTCAAATGTGCTGCAGATCCCTTCAGTAGCAAAGCTTGATATTTAAGGAGGTGACTGTCAGTTCGCAAGACACTTTTTTAAGGAAACACAGTACTACTATGCTATGTAGTGTAGAAACAGATATGTCATTTTCATGGTTAACCTGATGGTTTCTGGCACCAACAATATCACTGATGCCGCTGCTCAGCGGTAAGTTGCCCATTTTTTTTTAGAAACCAAGCTAAATTTCTTCCTTAGGTAAACCACTGGATGTTGATCTGGACCTCGAGCCTCATCCATAATTTCAACATCTGCTTTCTCTATTTCTGATACATGGAGATTAAGTGGCTTTACTATGAAAAAACCGAGGGCTTCTGCTTTAAGTAAGGTTCATTTAACTGGTTAAATTTTTTTGAGTATTAGGTTATTAAGTTAAACATGAGTTTTATCTGCTTTAGTTTCTTCTATGAGGTGGTATAAAAGATGAGCTACTTCTCCGTACTGAGGTACCTGCCATCTGAAAAATCAAGTACTGCCCAAGAATATTCTTAACTGTTAAGAAAAATGGGCTGAATTGTTTCATGACCTTGTACATTGGTCTCTTCTGATAAGAGCAGATCCAGCTACTGTACTGAAGTCTGAGAGAGCTGAGCTTTAGAGTTTGAGACCCAATAGTCTTTTTATTTTTAATTTTTGTCAGATAGTTTAGCAGAGCATTAGTACATTCCCAGGAAGCCCATCACAATCTTGCTATTATTGTTAGCTCACCAGTACACAAACACATAACAGTCTCTACTTATCTAAGGTAATACTGGAGGTTTCTTTTCTATGTTTTAGAAGAATAAAGATCCCAGACACATTTTAAGAAGGCTAAAGAGCACTAAGGTTGAAGAGAAAGTTTAGTCAGTGAAATAAGAAAGCTTGATGCCAGCAGTGATGTGGTCAAAATGGGTTAACCAATATGAAACTTGGATTTAGGGTTTTTGTGTGTTGTGAATGGCAAGAAATACACTTTGTCTGTGGGCTGTCTTAAAAAATGTGTGACGTAGTTCGACCTGGGGCCTAAGATCCCAGCCCAATCACAAAGCTTAGCCTGACACTTTGGTCCAGTACTTAGTGGCTACAGTGAATATTCATAGGGGATACTCAGTTTAGACAACCTTTCAGAAGCTGAAGTGAACCTATCGCCTAGGATTTTGTCCAGAACTAATCTGAGGCTGAAGTAATGATTCATAGAGGTGGAGGTCACAATCCAAGAAGAAAAGAAAATTGTTCCCTGGAAGGCACTTGCTCCCACTCTCCCACTCTCTTTATGTTCACCAAAGGAAAAGAAATATTTCTGGAAGTCCACTGATTATAAAATGGATAAATGCATTTCTATTTCAGGCCTTGTTTTCCCATTTGAGTAATCTTGAAGTTTCTGCAAGTTTCTGAGTGAGCTGGAGGTTCTTTTATTTGTGCAACTGCAGTCATGTCTTCAGACACAACTTTCTGTTCTAGTTCATTTATTGGTGTCTGCTGCTTGAATGTTTCTTTCCAGGCTGATTTTTATCTTATGTGGAAATGAAGCACTGTTCAGTGGGCTGAGAAGTTTCTGGAGACATTTCTCTTTCTGTCTATAGAAGGCAACCTAGCGAACTCTCTTCACTATTGGAGGAGGAGAACCCTGGATTGGAGAGAAGAAGAGAGAAACAGCCTCTAGAATTTAGAAAAACATTGTTATTGTTGTTGTTGTTTAATTTCCATTTTACCTCCAGAATTACTTGAGTCCTGTAGATCACAATGGCTTGTAGAGCTGGGGAACCATTATTTCTGCTGAACAATCTGGGAAATACACACTGGACCTGGTGACCTATGGCTCTGGGAACACTTCTACTTTCACTGGTCTCCCCCACAGGCTGGACAAAGTTGAGATATATTTTTTTTTCTGCCTGAGCAATTCATTTGAAAGTGTCCTAGCTTGTCACACTAGTAGAAATCAGCAGGTGCATCTTGGAGATTCTGGATCTTGTAGGCCTGTGAAGTGGCCAGTAATGCCTCTTTCATTCTCTTGTGACTCCCCTCTTCTTTCTAGGTCTCCTCTTCCCAGTTCTTGTTTTAAAAGATAAAAAATCCACCCCAGAAAGTTTTTCAAAGTGATATCTGATCCCACGGCCTGCTTCTGTAGTTTTGTTCTGATATTAGAGGATGGCTGAGAAATAAAGTAGTATTTTAAAATTGTGTATCCCTTGATTGAATTAGGAGATAGAGACATATGTATTGCTAAAGCTTCTCTCAGCCATTCCAAAGAATCTGTGAGATTTTTTTCTAGTTTCTGATTTCAACAAGAACAGTTCAGAATAATTAAGAAATTTTGTTCTGGTTCTTTCGAAGCCTGCTAATATGCACAGTAGAAAGTGTTTTTCTTTTCTATTCATCTGTAGGTTTACCAAGGCTTCATTTGGGGTTTTCAAACAGCACTATTTTTCTTTCTATTGGAAATAGTAATTATGTCTTCTTTACTCATCCATTTTCATCTTTCACTTCTGTTTATTTTTTGACTGACTATAGGATGTCAGTTGTTCATCTTCAAATTCCTTTGCTGTCTGTAGTGCTGCCTGTTTTTCAGCAGTAGTTGAAATGTGGCTTAAAAGTTGCACTGCATTTCTGCACATAAGAGGAAACAGCTGATTTAAATGTTGCAAAGCCTGTCCATGTCTATCGGGTTCATCAGGGAACTGTCTTAAGTCCAGCTTTATGTATATAAGTTTACTGCAATGAGAAGGAAATTTAAACCTTAGTAGCACCATATTCATTGTGCATTTGTTATAGGGGCAACAGTAAAGTTGGAAGTTTCCTGGGCTTGCACAACAAGAGGTGCTTTTATACGACTATTCTGAGTCCCAGTTAAAGGAGTCAGATAGGGCACTCAGAAATTGCATTTGACAGTTCTCTAGAGATTTCTCTCTTTGACTTTGGAAAATTATGTATTGTAGACTTACCTTGTATGGTTCCCAAAGGCACAGGGGTAATTTTACAATGTTTACAAAATCTAGGGTTTTTTTGAAGAGCAAAAGGAACTAGTTGTTAGATATTATTGAAATTATGCTTCTTTGAGAAGGCCTGTCCTCCTATCGGGAACATGGCCATATGGCCGCCTTGTTGCCAGTTGAATATCATTATTATTGTTTATAAATTTAGAGACTCAGGGTCAATGGAGTCCCAGTGCTTCCAAGGGCACTCAAGGGGAGTGCAGTCTACAGATGCTTTGTTGCCATCTAGAGACAGAGGGTAAACAAGGTGTCATTCAGATGACTTCCTCCTTTTGGTGTTACCCAGGATAAATAGAAAGTGTTACAGTATCCTTTTTCATCTTTTTCCTTTGTCTCATCTGTGCCACCAAAACTGAAATAGGTGCTGCTCAGAAATGCAAGCATAGCCTTTGCACAGATATCTGGAGGAGCTAGTCAGAAGCACTAGCCACACTCACCTGTGCAAAGCTGTAGCTTTCTGTTCTCCTTTTGTCCTAGACCCACTGAACCCCAAAGGCTTGAAAGTTACCCCAGAGGCCTTGCAAATGTTATGTAGTAGTAAAATTTGTTCTAGATATTTTAATAGAGGAAGTGTCTTCATACTAACTTTGGCGTTTGTAACTATGTTCCCAGTGAAACATCAGAATCTCAGAGAATGAGACAGATTGACTTTCAAATATTTTAAATCCAACATTATTGCAATGCAGAACAGGTGGCTCAAAACTGTAGAAACTGAACGGGTGAATGGCCCTTCATTAGACGGGGAAAGCAAAGAGGCTAAAATCTGCTCTTTAACATTGTTTTTCTCCCAATAATTAATAGTGGAGGCTGCCTGTTTAAAGATAGGACATGGGGGCTAATCGCTGATGGCAGAATGTAAATGGGAAAAGAATTTCAAAACTGTAAGTTTTGGACAATGGATTCACAAGGCTCCAGGTAGAAAATAAATCTCATTTCACTAGGGAGTGATGTTAGAAATGCTAGGTTAAAATTTCAGACACAATATTATCTTTATTCAAAAGTTAGAAAGAGAGATTTTGGGTTAGATAGGTTGTCTCCACTAAATACCCCCCAACAGGCAAAAGTTAACTTGTCTCATGATGTAACTTTTATGTGAAGGAAAATAATATCTTTCTAAAAAATTCCAGATAAAGGAAAGAGTATTTACTTGCAGTCAAATCCCTCCCATACAGTGCCATGATTATCTGTTATTGAGGGACAAAAAGGCCCTTTTATAGGTAACAATTTATAGTGAAATCTTGAATTCCCCTTGTTTCACAGAAATCACAAAAACAAACCTTTTTAAATTACACTACTAATTACTGAGACAAGGAGTAACTGTCTTAAGCAAACCTGTATACCTAGTATACCTAGGCTGTAAAAACGCCCACAACGCTGCATAGAAAAAAATATGAAACATATTATAGCTGTGAAAAGAAAAAATTTTAATTCAATAGATAAAAATAGGAAGTCCTTGTGTTAATGGCCTGATGAGTTGTCACAGACCAGAATTAGTCTAACGATAATCAGATAAAACTGAGATGTAGCCTCAAGCTGAAACTTTTAGTGTCCCTGGGGTCTCCTCTAAATCTCATGTGACTGCCAGGCTCTTTATGAAGAAAAAGTCTTGAAATAAACTAGACATTTTTGAAATGAATTTGGAAGATTAAAGTCTATTTTTACCATTCTGATGAATTGTTTCCTTCCCAGCCCATGCAGAAACATATGTATAGTCTCACCAATGCACCAATATATGTTGCAGTCTCACCAATGCACCAAGATGTAAGAGTATCCCTTTGTCTGTAATTATACCCAAAGATCTTTCCTTTAATAAAAAAAAAATAAGAAGCTGAGAAACAAAGTTGAGATTAAAGAAAAAAACAGCACAAGAAGAAAGCTCTCTGCCAATCAAAAGAAGGACTCAAATGTGTTTCCCACTATGAGGTTGGGATTCAGGGTTATTACAAACTAGCAAGAGAAAGAAATGTTTTTAGTCCGTGGGCTGCTTAGAAGACCATGCAATTTAACTTGGCTCAGGGTCTTGGCCTGAGAATAATTCAAAAGCTTAACCCAAGAAATCTGCCTAGAAATAATCAGGAGGTGTAATCATAGTTTATAGCTGCTGCTCAGCTCATCCCATGACCTATCAGGAGCTGACGTAAAACCTTGGCTCAAAAATTTGGCCCAGGCTTAATCAGGAACTAAAACAGTAATTTATAAAGGCTGGGCTCACAGTCCAAAAGGAAACAAATGTGCCAACCAGAAGCCACCAGGACCCACTGTGTTTATGCCAAAAAAAATGGACAAGAAACTATCCTGGGATAGTTGGTTCCTGGGAGCCAACCGATTACACAAATACAAGGGTATTTTTGAGCCATGGCTGGTTCTCTTATCACAATGAGCCAGAGTTTGCACAAGACTTTTCTCTGAATGGACTGAAGATTCTTCTGTCTGTGAAAATACGGATCTTGAGATACAACCCTCTGTGTCAGTTATCTTGTTGGTGTCTGCAGACTGATTTTTTTAAGGCTGCTTATGTGTTAAATGTAAATGAGAAATGAACCTGCAGAATGGTGGTTTTCCAGGGACCCTTTCCTTGCTGCCTCTCTAACTAAATCTAGCTTTTTCATCTCAGTAACACTGTAAAGAGCCTCCTGAATGTGGGTACTTCAGACTTTACAATAGGAAACATGAGGAGGCACAAAAGAAGAAGAGTAAAGGCAAGAGAAGAACAGAGACTCTAGCTAATGCAATACAGTTTTGTAAAAATCCAAGTCCCTGAGTGGCACCTGCTAACTGCCATCAGTGTGGCAAGACAGGACACTTTCCCAACAAATGCTGAGAAAACAATAGAAAGCCACCTCAACACTCTCCAACCAGTGGTGGTGACCACTGAAGGGTGTGCTGATTAATGAGACATACACCACTAAGTCCAGAACCAGTCTCACAAATGGTCCAGCAAGACTGATAGTTCCTGGAGATCAATTCCCCAGCTCTAACAGCTGCCATAGTCTTTGGGTTCCAAACTCTTCAAAATCCTTGGATGATTCTGAAGGTGGAAGAAGGGAGGAAAGTAGACTTCCTTCTCAAAATTGGAGTGGGTGTCTTTGTTCGGCTTTTCAATCTAGGCTTTCTCTCCTCCCATAATGTGACAATGATGGATGTGTCAGCAAAAGTCCTTTATAGAATATTTTCTCAGCCCATTAGTTATAGTTGAAACAACCTTCTATTTAGCCATACCAATTTAATAATTCCTGAAAGTCCCACTTTATTACTAGGTAGAGATATTTTGGCCCATATAGAAGCCTCCATATGAATGGCTGCAGGATAATCTCTTTGTCTCCACTAAGTGGAAACTAATATTGACTAAGAAGCATGGGATGTCCAGAGAAATGTTGCTGGGCTACAACCACTGTAGGCATCTGTATTTACCTTAAGGATTGCACTATTTTTTTTTTCTGACCAGAGACATTATTTCCCAAACCAGAAGGTAGAAAAGGGCTGGAAGTCATTATAAATAAGCTATAAAACAAAGGCCATTTTAGACCCTGCAACAGTCTTTACAAAACCCCAAATATCAAGGAAGGTCACTTTTTAACATGTCCAGAAATCCCGTTTGCTTGGACCTCAAGAAGGAAAATGTTTAACCAACTCATAGGTATTAGGGAACCAGCCCCCGATATTTCAACCTCAGTTCTTTTCTATTTTCCATAAGTGGCAGCCCGTCTGAGAAATAAAAGGATAGGTTAGAAAAAAAGAAAGAAATTTTAAAGCTGTGTGTCTGGGGGAGACATCACATGTCAGCAGGTTCTGTGATGCCCCCTAAGCCAAAAACCAGCAAGTTTTATTAGCAATTTTCAAAGGGGAGGGAGTGTACAAATAGGGTGTGGGAGACAGAGAGCACATGCTTCAGAGGGCAATGAAAGATCACAAGGCAGAAGTTCAGGGCAAAATCACAATGTCAGGGTGAACCTAGAATTGCTAATGAAGTTCCATGTCCTGCTGTGCATGCAGTGTCATGATAAACATCTTAACAGGGTTCCAGATCAGAGAACTGGTCTTACTAGAATTCACCAGGCTGGAATTTCCTAATCCTAGCAATCCTGGGGGTGCTGCAGGAGGCCAGGGTGTGTTTCATCCCTTACCTGCAACTGCATAAGGCAGACACCCCTAGAGTGGCCATTTTAGAGGCCTCCGCCTGGGAATGCATTCTTTTACCAGGGCTGTTAATTACTAATATTCCTTACTGGGGAAAGAATTCAGTGATATTTATCTTACCTGTTTTTGGCAATAAGACAAATATGGTTCTGTCCTGCCCAGCTCCCAGTCAGTCAGACCTAATGGTTATCTCCAATGTTCCCTGAACATCACTGTTATCCTGTTCCTTTTTCAAAGTGCCCAGATTTCATATTGTTCAAACACACATGCTTTACAAACAATTTGTGCAGTTAACACAATCATCACAGGGTCCTGAGGTGACATACATCCTCAGCTTACGAAGATGATGGGATTAAGAGATCAAAGTAAAGACAGGCATAGGAAATTATGAGAGTATTAATTTGGGGAACTAATAAATGCCCATGAAATCCTCACAATTTATGTTCTTCTACCACAGCTTCAGCAGGTCCCTCTGCTTGGGGTCCCTAATTTCCTGCAACACATCAGTATTTGGAAGTAAAACCCATGGTTGTGCTTGGCTTTAAGGGGTTTTATCAGAGTTTCCTCATGAAGAAAAGTTTCATCAAAACCAATGTACAAAGCCTATTTAAGAGCAATTATTTGGCCCACAGTTTATGCCAATAGTTATTTTAACTATTAAATTATAGACCATTTTGCTGTCAACCCAGGCCTATTAAATTTGTTTTTTACAGAAATGAACAAGGAAAATAGAAAAAAAATTGTTTCAAATCTTACATTGGCCATTGTCTTCTAGTCTCATTAGTTGTCTTTAGAATTTGCCTGTATTTTAAACTAACCCTGTTAATTTCTGTGAGCCGGTCAGAAAACTCCAGCTACAGCTAAGTAGAAAACATAAAAAAGGTTAACATTTTAAAGTATGTAACAATATTTTCTTCTGGGCAATTATTCTACAAATCGTGCCAGGTAATGAAAGTATAGTGTGGACTCATAGTTAAGGGGTGTTTGTCTTTGTGGGGATAAGACTAAGGACACTAAGCAAAGCTAAGCCCTATGAATCCACAATTCTCTGGCATAATTATAACCCTCAGTTTTCAGGGCATGTGAGCAGCCTCAGAATTTTTAAGTTGTTTATTGCCTCATCTCATCTCATTTTAAAACACATATTTTTATAACCCAATTTTTTCTTCTCACATAGAGGAAATCAAATTCTAAATGGTACTGGAAATGAAACCACTTATGAAAAACCATGCGTCTGTGAAACCTTATCCTGACCTCAGACAGAGCTCCAGCTGTTGCGTTTCATTGCACTACCCCCCTCCCTAGCGGGAGGTAGCTAGAAAGATCAATTCTGTCTAACAGCAGTTAGTTAGGTAGTAGGGTTGTTCTCTCCCTAACAGTAAAGAAAAGTTAGGTAGTTGGGGGGGCCCTTGGTATAACTTCTAGGAACAAAGATCCAGCTTACTGAAAAATAGGCTACAGACACATATTAGTAAACTCACACAAACCTTCAGCCCACTCACATGAAGAAACACAGTCCGACATAGACAGAACTTTGTTCTTTGTGCACAAATATATGCTCACAAAGATACTGATTGAAAAACAAGAACAACAAGAAAACACCCTTGTCTTTTGTATAAGCAATGGACTTCCAAAATTAGTGGCTTTTTTGGGGGGTGAGGAAAGTACACGGTGGGTGACAATAAATTTTAGTGGGCACTTTTCTGGACATGCTTTGGAATGTAACCTGAAGTGGTATGAACCACCACGTCAGCCTCTGATTTGTCATGGGTAGAGGTTGTGAGCCAAGCTTTCACATCAGCACTTGTTTTGTCCCAAGCAAAAGTCCAAAGCCAAGCTGAGTAATGCTTTTTCCGAGATCAATCATCACATTCTTCCATTTCCCAGCACATGAGGACCCCAAACACCAGGGTGACACCTGACAACCAAATTGGGTTTCCACCGTGGAGAGCCATTTTAATTTCCTTCTTAAACTTCAGCGCTAACTTCACTTTGTGTGCACGTTCCTCAAGTTTTTGGACCCCAGATAAATAACTCTTTGTGATGTCACACAGTGAGAATTTGCTACATGTGGTGAACTGGTGAGACTACAATTGAAGCCTGAATTGAGCCCTGGGATGCATAAGTCTTACTTGATTATCTAAAATCTGGCCCTGTAATGCAAACTATGTCTCTGCAGGCATTCCACCTTCCAGTGGTCACCACCACTGGCTGGACAGAGTTGAGGTGGCATTGTTTTCTTTTCTCTGCTGTTCTTCCTGAAGAGTCCTGGAGCTTGCCAAACTTTCAGCAGTTAGAAGGTCCAGCTCAAAACTCCTGGAGTTTGTAGACCTGTAATTCTGTCACTAATGCCTCTGCCTATCTCTTACTTTTTCTGCCTTTCCTGTGCCTCTTTGTGGGCCCTGCTGTAAAATACCAAGGATGCCACCCACAATTTTTCTACTGTGATATCTGGGACCATAGTCTGCTTTTGTAGTTATCTTCTGATTTAAAGTTTGAGTAATAAACTTGCCTATTAAGATTACCTGTATTTTATTTAAACCAGGAGATAGAGAAGATTGTTTCAAAAAATCCACAGAATCCTCTCTCAGCCTTTCATTAAGGCTGGAATATTTTGATTTGGTTTTTATTTCAATATGGCCAGTTCTGATTAATTAAGAGGTTTGATTCCAGTTTCTTGGAAGCTTTTTAACACGCACATTAGAAACTCTTTTTGTTTCCACTCTTCCATAAAATCAGTAGGTCTTTAGTTATGGTTTTTAAGGGGCAATGTCTCCCTTCTTATTGGAAATGAGGCTTCTGTCTCTTTTCCCATCATTTTTTTTTTTTTGGACTGGTTTTCTTCTTTGCCTGGATATATTAAACATGCTATTTGTCTCTGAAACTCTCTGTTGCCTGTGCGGCTTCCTGTTGCTCAGCAGTACTTAACGTTTGGCTTAGGAATGACATAACATGTTGCCATGTAAAACCAAACACTTGGGTAACATTTTGGAACACCTGTCTGTATTCATTTGAGTTATCAGAATACTTTTCTAGGCCCCAATCTATCTGTTTGAAGTCTTATAATAAAAAGAGAACCAGTAATTTAGATGCACCATGTTTATTGGGCATTTTCTTTAGGGGTAACAGTTTAATGGAGGGTTGCTTGGGAGAATTGAAGAAGATAAGGATGATAAAGTGACTAGAGGAGTCTGTGGATGGGGGGCGCAGGAGAAGCTGGAACATCTGGAAGTTTCTTCTGAGGGTTTCCTGGAGGTTTGTTTCTCTGACTTTTGAGAATTGTTCACTATAGAAAAGTCTGATATGCTAAGAAGGCATGGTCAACATTACAATGTTTACAAATACCTGGGTTGTTTGCCGGACAAAGAAATCTGACATATATGGTACCTCAGACAATTTGCCTTCTCAATTGCAGAAAATATCTAGATGTTGGATAGTATTGAGAGAAAAAAGTCAAGTAGATAGGCTGGATTCTTGCTAAAACTACTTTAAGCAAAGAGACAGACTGAAATACCAGGCTTCATGCAGATTAAAAAAAAAAAATCCTGCGCAAACCTGCAGTCCACTCATATAAAGGAACATAGCCTTATAAATAAACTCTTTTGTAATTTTTTTTGACCTAAAACATGCCTAGATTTAGACAAACTAGATTTAAAGCGTAGATTTAGACAAACTTGACCCCAACATCAACCCTATGCCTAGCCACTCACCAAAATCTAAACTCTAAAACAAATCCCAACTCTAAATCCTAAAGCTAACAGCTAAACCTGAATTTGACCCTGACCCTGAAAATAACCCTAATCCAAGTGTAATGCAAACATTACAGAAACCTGAACTTAAGCTCTAAGCCTAAATCCTTAACCCTGAAACACGAACCCTAAGACAAAAACACTAACACTAAACAAAAAACCATCTCTAACCCTGAAAAGCTAACGTTAACCCTAACACTAACAACAACCCCTAAATCTAACCCTAAATTCTAACTTCTAAACCTGCTTTTTGAGCATGATCATAACATTCACAATAAGTCTAATACTAACCCCTGACCCGAATGCTAAAACTCTTATTACAACCCTAATCCTACACCAACATGACACCGAAACCTAGCTGTTACATAAAACCCAAACCCTAATCCTAACATTAATCTTTAGGTCAACGCTAACCCTATACCTAATCCTAACCCCTGACCCTAAGCCTGACTACTAACATTAACTCTAACCCTAATGTGTTACTGCAATCTGTACCCTAATGCTCACCCTAACACTAGTTCTAACCAATAATTGTAACCTCAACTGTAATCATATTAATAAACATAACCTTAACCCCTTAATCTTAATTTAAACACTCACCATAACTATAACCCTAAAGCTTAATCTACTCTTACCCTAACCCTAAAAATAACATTAAAGAATAATTCTAATCTTAATCCTAATTCTAACACTGTGCCCTATCTGTAACACCAACAGACCCACAACCACTAAACTCCAACCTTAATACTAACCCCTAACACTAATTCTATATCCTAAAGCTAACTCTAACCCTGAATTTTAACCTGTAACGCTGTAACGTAAATGCTGTACGCTAAACACTAAACGCATAACCTGTAACACTAAACATAAAAGTTACTCTATCTGGTAACCTAAATGTAATCCTTCCCCTAAATACTAACCCTAACACTTAGCCCAAAATCTAACCTTGAAAACATAACCCAAAGCAAACCCCTTATTTTTAAATGTAATCCTAATGTTAACAATAAAACACTGAAAAACTACACCTAACCACAAACTCAACACATAACCCTAACAATAACACTAATCCTAACTGTAAAAGCATGAAACCTGAACTTTAACATTAAAACCAACCTAACTGTAAACCCATTAATAAAAATAAGCCTAAATCATTACTCTAAACCTAAAGCCTAAAACCTAACTATAATGGTAATCCTAAACCATAAACTCTAACTATAACCTGTAACTGTATCCAGAAACCAAAACCCTAACCCTAAATGCTAAACTAAACCTTAGTCCCTAACTGTAACACTAACTAAAATGCTAATCCACAACACTAATCCTAAACCCTAACACTAACTGAAAACTCTATTTCTAATCCCTACCCCAAATCCTAACCCGAACTTCAACACTAACACCAACCCCAAATGTATGCCCTAACAGTAAGCCTAACACTAAGCCTAACTCTTACCACAAATCCTAACCCTTTTACCCTTAACTTAACCCTACCCCTACATGAACACCAACCCCAAACACAAACATAAACCTTACCTTACACTAAACAGAGAATCCTAAGCCCAAATCCTAACCCTAACTATAACACTAACCATAAACAATGCCCTAAACTTTAGCCAAACCCTAAACACTAACTCTAACACTAACACTTCATCAAAATCCCTACTCTAAGCCTAACACTAACCCTCAGCCTAATCTTTAGCAAAATGCTTTAACCATCATCCTAACCCTAACTCAACCACAACCAGGCACCCAATGTTAAACCACAAACTAACCTTAAACCCTAATCCTAAATTTTAACACTAAACCAAACATTTTAATTATAACTCTAACAATAAGTATAACACTTGCCCTACTTTTAACCCTCATCCTGAATCCTAAACCTAACCCTCACCCAAACTCTAATCGGAACCCTTACACTACCACCCAAAGCTAACCCTAATTCTAACTATAAATCCCCAAATCCCAAAAACACTGAAGGTAGCTTTAACTGCATCCCATAACTCTAAAACTCACATTAACACTAACCCTAATACTTTTATCCTAAGAGTAAAACTAACATAATTCTAACATAATCTTAACCTTAGCACTAAACCTAAAAATAACTCTTATCCTAAACACTGAACCTAATCATAACCTGAACCCTAAATCAGAAAACCTAACCCTTAACACTAACCCTAGTCCTAAAGCAAAATCTGTAACCCTAATTAAACCTAAACCCTAAACCTAAACCTAATCTTAGCCCCTAACTCTACAAAAACCTTAATACTAACGCTAACAATAAATGCTAACCCCTAACGTTAACACTAAACAAAACCCTAACACTAAACCCTAACCCTAAACTCTAAACTGAACCCTAAGTGTTACCATAATGGTGACCACTAACCTCAGCCTCAACACAAACTCAGCCTTAACAGTCATGCTAAACTTAAATCCAAAACCCTAACCATATGCCCAACACTATCACTAACATCTAACCGTAAATGCTGAACACTATCATTAACAATAACCCTAAACCCTAACCCAGAACCCTGAACTCTAACCCTACATGTAACCCTAAGCCCTATCCTAATGCTAAACACTAACCCAAATACGGAAATACTCCAACACTTACCCTCACGCTAAACATTAATATTAACCCTAACCCCAGCCAGGACCCTAATTCCTAACCTCTAACTGGAAGCCTATCTTTTTACCCTAAACCTAAGCATAACCCAACCCCAAACCTAACCTCTAACCCTGATTCTGACCCCTAACCCTAAACTCAACACTAACCCATAAACCTAATCTTAACTCTAACTGGAACCATAATCCTACCACAACACTAAATCTTATTTCAAGCCCAGCCCTAACCCTCGATCTAATCCTGAACTTTTTCTGCAATTGTAAACCCTATCCCAATCCTCCGTTTCTATTCTATCCTTAAGGTTACACCATTATGCTTAAAAAGCTTGAATACATCCTGTATGACTCTAACCTCTAGCCCCTTATGCCCATAAGAGTACAAGAAGTCATATCTCTTTCTAAGCCCAAATTAGTATTGAATTAAACAAATGATATCACTGGGATGAAAAACTAAATGTTAATATATCTGCTAACTGTAGACATTATAATCTTTAACCAAATAAGTGAAGACGTTATAAAGCAAGATGTTTAAGATCTTTTCTCAGAAAATCAAAGTTTGTTTTTTTTTTACCATTCTAATGCCATCCCTTTTCAACATATTATGTAAATCAAATATTGAAATACACCACGTTTGTCTCAACTTTTGTAAAAAGTACTTAAAGACAGTCAACATATTTAACAATTAAAAATCCAATAAACTGTATTTCAACTTTTTCCCATGATAAAACATCTTTATGCAAAACCCATAACAATCATCATCTAAATTGTTGGGAACGAAAGCTTTAAGATGAGGAACACAGCATTGATGCTCAACTGTATTAAACCCCGTACTAGAAGTTCCAGAAGAACAATTACATATATACATATACATATATATGCAAACACGCACAAAGCTATTCGTATGTGGAAGAGAAAAGTAAAACTATTCACAGATCTCATACACAGAAAACCATAAGGAACCATCTAGAAATTATGAAATCTAGGAAACAAATTAAGAAAAATAACAGGACAGAATATCAACACAAAAAACACTTTTTTTTTCTTTTTGATGGCGTTTTGCTCTTGTTATCCAGGCTGGAATGCAATGGCACGATCTCGGGTCACCGCAACCTCTGTCTCCTGGGTTTGAGCAATTCTCCTGCCTCAGCCTCCTGCGTTCAAGTGATTCTCCTGCCTCAGCCCCCTGAGTAGCTGGGATTCAGACATGTCCCACCATGCCCGGCTAATTTTGTATTTCTAGTGGAGACTGGATTTCTCCATGTCAGTCAGGCTGGTCTTGAACTCCTGACCTCAGATGATATGTCCACTTTGGCTTCCTAAATTGCTGAGATTACAGGCGTGAGCCACTGCACCTGGCCACAAAATCTATTTCTATTCACTAGCAATAAACCCTATAAAATGAAATTAAGATGACAACTTTATTTCTAAAAAAAAAAAAAAAAAAAAGAAGAAGCTGGAATATTTCCCACTGCCTTGAAAGACACAGATATCAGGCAGCCGAGGTCTGGGACAGCCTTGGAGTTGAGGCTGTGCTACTATATTGGGACCTTGCTGGAATCACTGAGGGGCTAACCAGAAACTGTTCAAGTTCCTGAGAAATCAACGTCAAATTCCTTTAAAATATAATGGGTGAAGAAAAGAAAACTTCTAGCGGTTTTGAAAACCCTAATGCCATGATGTCAAATAAATGTCTTTTGAGCCATAAATTTTTAGAAAAGATCATGCACAAACATCAGCAATAATGAAACAGTGGTTGAGTGGCCCAGGCCATTTTGCTGAGAAGAAAACCATTGAGGTCAATTTGAAAGACATCCCTTCATAAGTACTGTCAAGAGCATGCACATATTTTACCTACACATTTTACTACACCTACAGCTCCACAGGGATTTTTAAATTCTGATTTCACATAAAACTGCACTAGAATTTCTGATGGCTGTAAACTTTCTAGATTGTATGTAAATACAATTGATTGTATATCAATACAATAGACTGATACAATAAAATAAATTATAATCACCTGGTAACTCTTTTCAGTGTTTAAGACTTGTAGTTGAGTTTGTATTTTTTCACAGACAGCACATTCCCTGTATGCAATGTAACTATAAAATTAATTGCTAAGAAGGTTGTCTTCAGTTTTTCATAACAGAGTTGAAATTTGTTTGCAATGTCAACAAATTAAGGACATTTTCATAACTGAGAAATAAATATGGCAATTCATAGGTGGTTTTGCTTTATCCTATGGATATGACTTTTAAAATGAACAATGATGATCTAGAAAATGCTGGAAACTAGAAATAATAAACATGTTTTTCAGTTAAACAATTGGGCTAAGTGTTTTTATGTATTTAGTTGTTTGCTAATAGAATTCTTCAGTTTGTAGCTGCCCATAGCATTGCTGCAGTTATTCAAATAATTGCATTATAGGTATGTCCATAACTTAGCCAAAACATTGATTTATTTTTACTGACCCTAACACAATAAATGTTTTATTGATGCCTGTAATCTCAGCACTTTGAGAAGTCAAGGCAGGCACATCTCTTGAGCCCAGAGGTTTCAGAAGAGCCCAGGCAACATGGCAAACTATTGTCTCCAAGAAAATAAAAAAGAAAGAAAAAGAAAAATAATTAGCCAGGTATTGCAGCTGTAGCTAAGGCAGACAGATTCAAAGGAGCCCAGGAGTGAGAAGCTGCAGGCTGCAATGAGCCATGATGGCACCGTTGCAGTCCACACTTGACAAAAAGTGAGACCCTGTCTGAAAGACAAAGAAAGAAAGAAAGAAAGAAAGAAAGAAAGAGACATATGAGTTGAAATTCCTTAAGTCCTTTGATAAACTTCAGTATTGTTTAAATGTGCCTTGTCATCTCATTTTTTTTATTCCTACAATTCAAGGAGTTTATTTGAAAAAAATTTGGGAAGGTTAACAGCTACAAATTTTTAAGAAGTAATTGAACTTTACCCAGGTGGTTGATAAGTCAACTATACAACTTAGAGTTCTTGTGCATTATGTCTTCTGGCCAATTCAAAGTACTATATTTTCATTGATTATAAAGCAAATTATCCTTTCAACTTTCAAAACAGAAACCAAAAACAAACAAACAAACAAACAAACAACAAAAAAAAAACAACAGGCTGAATGTTGTGGCTTACACCTGTAATTCCAGTACTTTGGGAGGCCAAGGGGGAAGGATTGTTCAAGCCCAAGTGTTTGAAGCTGCAGTGAGCTATGATGGCACAAGTACATTCCCACCTGGGCCAAAGAATAAGGCCCTGTCTCAAAGAGAAACAACTAAAAGCCAACGACCATAAAGTTTTCAAGGCGAACTTTTATCAAGGTGCAAGAATTAGACATGAAAAATTACAAATACTGCTGAAATAAATTCCAGAAACCCTATATAAACGTAAAGACACTCAATGCTTTTGGATTAGAAGATGATTTTTTATGTGACAATACTGCACAAAGCAAACTGCAAATTCATTGTGATTTCTATGAAAATACCAAAGACCTTTTGGCAGAAATGGGCAAGCCAATTCTAACATTCATATACATTTCAGGGGATCCTGAATAGCCAAAATATTCTTGAAAACAAAAACCAACTTGGAGGCTCACATTTCTCAATTTCAAATATTACTGCTAAGCAGCAGTCATCAAAACAGCATAATACTGGTGTAAGGACACAGAGGTCAATGGAACTGAAGGTTAAATCCAACCGTACCTCCATCTTCAATTGATTTTTGACATGTAACCAAGATCAGTAAATACAACAAATGCTGTTATGCAACTGAATACTGCATTCAGACAAAGAAATTGTACTTTTCTCACAACAGAAAATAAAATTAAGAAAATGTGTCAAAGCCTACATATTAGAGGTAAAAAAAGAAACTTTAGAAGAAAATATGGGGATAGATCTTCATAATGTTGGATTTAGCAGTTGTTTCTTAGCTCTGATACCAAAAGCACAGTCAACTAAAGAAACAATTTTCTCAAAATGAAACATTTTTGTGCATCAAAAGACACTGTCAAGAAAGTGAAAAGACATGGTACAGAAAGGAAGGCTTGCATTTTATGTATGAAACAACAGTCTGTTATCGACAATGTATGAAGACTTTGCATACCTCAGTAACAAAATAAAAGACAAACAATCCAGGTACAAAACAGAGAAGTAGTTGAATACACACTTCACCAAAAAGAGATGCATATGGAATACAAGCACATAAAAAGATGACCAGTAAAATATATAAGTTTTACTCCATCAGGTGTTTCCTAAATAAGCTTTTCTCATAGTCATGTGATTCCGTGTGGGAAAATTAGTCCTGTCCAGCTTGACCTGAGAGGCAGCTAAGGTAACAATACTGCTGGGGAGCAAGTTTGCTTGGATGAGAAAATAAATACCTGGCAAGAAATAATATTCTGAAATGAAAACTTTCTTGCTGGACTAGAGTTTCCAATAGAGCTGACAGTTTGTCCCTCAGCCTCCATGGGCCCAAAATTTATCATCCAGCAGGAAGTAATAAGGGAAGTCATTAAGTTAATGAGGTACATGGATACACAAATGCCCCAAGTCTCATATCAAAGCTGTGACATAATTACATACCCTCACAGCATTTCAATATTCAAATATTAACAATTCATCTGCTTAAATATCTAAGCTTACTTTATCTTACACTGTACAGTTAAGGAGGTTGACAAATATTTATATGAATTGTCATGTCGTGTTCTAGGACTTTTTTGTCACTTAAATGTATTGATGGACTACGTTACATGTAAGTACTTAAACCTAACATAACTTGAAATTAATAACACACAGTTACAGAAGATAGCAAGGTAACAGTCTGTCCAATAAATTCTTATGTAATTTCAATAATTAATAGTGTCATTAGTCTTCAGCACTGAGATGTTTTATTTACTAATTTCCCCAAACATGAACTTTCATTGCATTAACTATTATTTCCTTGATTTATAAATTGAGAGTGATCTCATCAATTATCTAACAAATAATGAATTTCTTTTTATCTTTAGAAACAGCACATTATTATCTTTTCTACAGTTAAATAGCACAAGCTCTGACTTTATTATTAGCTGGACAAAGCCTTGGGAAATTAGATAAGTGTGGGCACTAGGTGAATAGATTGAGAGATAGCACATAAAATTCCTGAGACACTCCAAACACTGTGTTCCCACAATTACAATCAGATGAGACTGCAGGCAGTTGAGCGGACTGAGTGGGCACGGGAAACAGGCAGGAGAACTTGGGGTCTGCAGCCATGGTGAGTTCTATGGTTCTTTTTCTAAGGTCGGTGGGAAGCCATTGGCAAAATTAAATCAGGAGAGTGACAGGATGAAACTTGCATTTGTAAGTGAATATTTTGCCATTACCATTACCAGTACCAACCCTGTATTTCCTGATGTTGTAGTTATGTGGTGGTACCCTTGGAGAATGTCTCCAATTTTTGTAAAACCCACTGGGATATTTTGCATAAAGCTTCAAATCTGGCACAGCAGAAACCACTGGAGATTCTGGGAGAGAGGATTAATCTGTACTAATAGCTATTGGAAGTTTCCTAGAAGTATGAAATTATTGAGAAATAAACTACTTTTTAATAAAAACAACCATGTCAATATCTTGTCACTAAAGCAGAGACAACAACATCAAACATCATTATAGAGGCCAAATCCAACCCAAATCCAGCTCAGTGGAAGCTCTGAAAAAAAGTACCAGAGTAAGAGTAGGAATGTTATGTCAGCATTGCAGGTGTTACATCTTTATGATGAGTGTTACATCAGTAATTATGGGTGTTACGTCAGTATTATGGTTGTTTCATTTGTATTACAAATGTTGTGTTAGTATTATGGGTGTTAGTACTACCGGTGTTACATCACTATTACAGTTGCTACATCAGTATTACAGTTGCTATATTTGTATTGCAGGATGATATATTGGTATTATGAGTGGTATCTTGGTATTATGAGTGTTACAGTTGTATTAGAGGTGTCAGGACAGCATTACACGTGTTACATAAGTGTTATGGATGTTTCATTTGTATTGTGGGTTGTATATTGGTATTATGAGAGTGACACTTGTATTATGGGTCTTAGATCAGTATTATGGTTGTTATATTTGTGTTTCACATGGTATACTGGTATTATGAGTGTTTTATTGCTGTTAATGAGTGTTACGGTGGTAATACCGGTGTTAGATCAGTATTTCAGGTGTTACATTAGTATTACGAATGACACATCTGTATTATGGTTGACATATTTGTTTACAGATGTTACATTTCTATTACAGATGTTATATGACGAATGATACATTTGTGGCACGAGGCCACGGTGTGGACCTGGCATTGTGGCCACCACACCTTGTGTGTGGGGAAGGATGTTGGGGTGCACTAAAGCCATGGGATATTTTTATGTTTAATTTTCCACAAGAAGCCCTTCTCCTGGGTCCCTGATCCTCAGCAGTCAGAGGGAAGTTTTTACTTACCACTCCCTCCAGCTGTCCCACAGCAAGGCGTTGTTGCTCTGGTCTGTGCTGAGAAGAACGCTGCTCTCCCCCTCAAGCAGCATGCGCCGAAAACACCTGCACTCCCAGGATCAGAAAAGGCAGACTCTTGCGTCCCCTGCTAGCAGCCGGAAGAACTGCAGGACACTCATGGTCAAGGTGAAGCAGCCGCGTGCGACGCCCCGCCTGGCTGGCCTGCGGCACCAAATAAAAGCAGAGGTCAGACTGTTCAAAGCCATCATTTTAGAAATTCAAATGGAAATGTTGCCTATTATCTTGGTTTCTTCTTTTATTATTATTTTAGTTTCAGGCGTACATGTGAAGGTTTGTTATATAGGTAAACTCCTGTCATGGACGTTCGTTGTACAGATCATTTCATCACCCAGGTATTAAGTCTAGAACTCAATAATTATTCTTCCTGCTGGTCTCTCTTTTCCCACCCTCCACCCTCAAGTAGGTCCCATGTCTATTGTTCCCTTCTTTGTGTTCATGAGTTGTCATCATTTAGCTCCCACCTCTAGTGAAAATATGTGGTATTTGGTTTACTGTTCCTACATTACTTTGCTAAAGATAATATCCTCCAGCTCCATCCATGTTCCCTCAAAGGCATAACTGTATTTTTTTTATGGTGGCATAGTATTTTTTGTGGGTATGTGCCACATTTTCTTTAATCCAAACCATCATTAATGGGCATTGAGATTAATCCCATGTCTTCTGTTGGGAATAGTCCGCATGAACATTTGCATTCATGTGTCTTTACGGTATAATGATTTATATTCCTTTGAGTACATATCCAGTAAAGGGAATGCTGGGTTGAACAGTAGTTCTGCTTTCCAGTCTTTGAGGAATTGCCCTGCTGCTTTCCACAACAGTTGAACTAATTTACATTCCTACCAAGAGTGCATAATTTTTCCTTGGTTTCTGTAACTTTGCGTGCATCTGTTATAAGTTTTCTTTATGATAATAGCCATTCTGACAGGTATGAGATGTTATCTCACTGTTTTTTTTTTTTGCTTTGATTTGCACTTCTGCAATAATCAATAATATCGAGCTTTTAAAAATAAGTTTATTGGCCGCCTGTATGTCCTCTGAAAAGTGTCTGTTCACACTTCTTAAAAGAAGACATTTATGCAGCCAACATACGAAAAATGCTCATCATCACTGGCCATTAGAGAAATGCAAACTACCATGCCATGGTGGTTTGCTGCACCCATCAACCCATAACCTGCATTAGGTATTTCTCCTAATGTTTTCTCCACACTATCCCACCACCGCCACCATGTGATGTTTTTCTCCCTGTGTCCATGTGTTCTCATTGTTCAACTCCCACTTGAAAATCAGAACATGTGGTGTTTGGTTTTCTATTTTTCTGATAGATTGCTGAGAATGATGTTTGCCAGCTGCTTTCATGTCCCTGCAAAAGACATGAACTCATCCACTTTTATGGCTGCATACTGTCCCATGGTGTATATGTGTCATTATTCAGTCTATTATCGATGCACATTTGGGTTGGTTCCAAGTGTTTGCTACTGTGAATAGTGCTGCAATAAATATACGTGTGCATGTGTCTTTATACTAGAATGATTTATAGTCGTTTGGTTATATGCACAGTAAGGGGATTGCTGGGTCAAACGGTATTTCTCGTTCTAGATCCTAGTCTTCCACAAGGGTTAAATTATTAACAATCCCACCAACACTGTAAAAGCATTTCTATTTCTCCACATCCTCTGCAGCATCTGCAGTTTTCTGATATTTTAATGATCGGCATTCTAACTGGTTTGAGAGGGTATCTCACTGTGGTTTGGATTTGTGTTTCTCTAATAACGAGTGATAACTTAAGGAGCATTTTTTCATATGTTTGTTGGCTGAATCAAAGTCTTCTTTTGAGGAGTGTCTGTTCATTTCCTTTGCCCACTGTTTGATGAGGTTGTTTATTTCTTGTAAACTTGTTTAAGTTCCCTGTAGATTCCTGATATTAGCCTTGTCTCAGATAGATAGATTGCAAGTTTTTGATCCATTCTGTAGATTGTCTGTTCACATTGTTGATAGCTTATTTTGCTGTGCGGAAGCTTTTTAGTTTAAGTAGATCCCATTTGTCAATTTTGGCTTTTATTGCCATCGCTCTTGGTGTTTAAACATGAAGACTTTGCATACGCCTATGTCCTGAATGTTATTGCCTAGGTTTTCTTCAAGGTATTTTATGTTTTTAATCCTTATGTTTAAGTCTTTAATCCATCTTGGGTTCATTTTTGCATAAGGTGTAAGGAAGTGTTCCAGTTTCAGTTTTCTGAATAGCTAGCCAGTTTTTTCAACATCATTCATTAAAGGGAAAATATTTCCCCCATTGCTTGCTTGTTTCAGGTTTGTCAAAGATCAGATGGTAGTAGATGTGTCGTATTATTTCTGAGGCCACTGTGCTGTTCCATTTGTCTATGTATCTGTTTTGGTACAAGTACCATGCTGTTTTGGTTACTGTAGCCTTGTAATATAGTTTGAAGTCAAGTGTGATGCTTGACTTTGTTCTTTTTGCTTAAGATTGTCTTGGCTGTGCAGGCTCTTTTTTGGTTCCATATGAATTTTAAGGTTTTTTTCCAATTCTGTGAAGAAAGTGATTGGTAGCTTGATGGGGATAGCATTGAATCTATAAATTACTTTGGGCAGCATGGCCGTTTTTACAATATTGATCTTCCTATCCATGAGCATGGAAGGTTTTTTCATTTCTTTATGCCCTCTATTATTTCCTTGAACATTGGTCTGAAGTTCTCCTTGAATAGTTTCTTCACATCCCCTGTAAGTTGTATACCTAGGTATTTTATTCACTTAGTAGCAACTGTGAATGGGAGTTTATGCATAATTTCACTGTCTGTTTCTCTGTTTTTGTGCATAGGAATGCTTGTGATTTTTGCACATTGATTTTGAATCCTGAGGCTTATCTGAAGTTGCTTACCAGCTCAAGGTGATTTTGCGCTGAGATGGCAGGTTTTCTAAGTTTATAATAATGATCTCTGCAAACAGAGACAATTTGACTTCCTCTCTTCTGATTTGAATACTCTTTATTTCTTCCTCTTGCCTGATTGCCCTGGCCAGAAGTTTCAATACAATTTTGAATAAGAGTGAAAACAGAGTGTATCCTTGCATTGTACAGGTTTTCAAAGGGAATGCTTCCAATTTTTGCCCATTCGCTATGATATTGGCAGTGGCTTTGCCATAAGTAGGTCTTATTATTTTGAGATACGTTCCATCCTTACCTAGTTGATTGAGAGATTTTACATAAAGGGGTGTTGAATTTTGATGAAGGCCTTTTCTGCATCTATGAAGATAATCATGTGGTTTTTTTCATTTGTTCTGTTTATGTGATATGTTGCATCTATTGATATGCATATGTTGAACTAGCCTTGTATACCAGGGATAAAGCTGATGTAATTGTGTTGGATAAGTTTTATGATGTGCTGCTGGATTCAGTTGGCCAGTATTTTATTGAGGATTTTCACAGCAATGTTCATGAGGGATATTGGTCTGAAATTTTCTTTTTTGGTGAGCGTCTGCCAGTTTTAGCATCAGAATGATGCTGGCCTCATATTTAAGGAGGATTTCCTTTTTTTATTGTTGTAATAATATCAGAAGGAATGGTACCAGTTCCTCTTTGAATCTCTGGTAGAATTCGGCTATGAATCTCTCTGGTACTGGATTTTCTTGGTTGGTAGGCTATCAGTTACTGCCTCAGTTTCAGAACTTGTTAATGGTCTATTCATGAATTTAACATCTTCCTGGTGTAGACTTGGGACGGTGTATATGTCAAGGCATTTCTCCATTTCTTTTAGATTTTCTAGTTTATTTGCATAGAGCTATTTATAGAATTATCTGATGGTAGTTTGTATTTCTGTGAGATCAGTGGTGATATTGCCTATATCACTTTTTACTGCATCTATTTTATTTTTCTCTCCTTTTCTTCTTTATTACTTTGGCTAGTGGTCTATGTATTTTGTTGATATTCTCAAAAAAACAGTGCGTGGATTTATTGATCTTTGAAAGTTTTTTTGGTGTCTCTATCTCCTTTAGTTCTGCTCTGATGTTAGTTATTTCTTGTCTTTTGCTAGCTTTTGAATTGGTTTGCTGTTACTTCACTAGTTCTTTTCATTTTGACGTTAGTGTATCTATTTTAGACCTTTCCTGTTTTCTCTTGTGGGCATTTAGTGCTATCAATTTTTCTCTACACACTGCTTTAAATGTGTCCCAGAGATGGTGATACGTTGTGTCTTCATTATCATTGGTATCAAAGAACGTCTTTATTTCTGCCTTCTTTTGTTACTTACTCATCAGTGATTTAGGAACAGGCTGTTCAATTTCCATGTTGTTGTGTGGTTTTGAGTGAGTTTCTTAATCTGGGTTCTAATTTGATTGCACTGTGGTCTGGAAGGCTCTTTGTTATAATTTGCATTCTTTGGCATTTGTTGAGGAGTGTTTTACTTCCAATTATGTGGTCAATTTTTGAATACATGTTATGTGACACCGAGAAGAATGTATATTCTGTTGATTGGGGGTGGATAGTTCTGCAGATGTCTGTTAGGTTTACTTAGTCCACAGCTGATTTCAAGTCCTGCAAATCCTTGTTAATTTTCTGTCCATTGATGGCTGCCTGTTCTTTTCTCTGGAAGCTTCATCCCCAAGGGACACCTTCAGATTCCAGCCAGTGCTCTCCTGTATGAGGTGTCTCCCAGTCAGGATACACAGAGGCCATGGATCCACTTGAGAAGGCAGTCTGACCATTAGCAGAGCTCAAACGCTGTGATGGGAGGTCTGCTGCTCTCTTCACAGCCATCAGGGAGTTATGTCGAAGTCTCTGACGCTGCATCCATGGCTGCCCCTTCCCCTAGACGCTCTGTCCCAGGGAGACAATGGTTTTATTTATAAGCCCCTGACTGGGGATTCTGTCATTTTTTCAGAAATGTCTTGCACAGAGAGGAGAAATCTGGCAGCCTAGCCACATCAGCCTTGCTGAGGTGCAGTTGGCTCCAACCAATTCAAACTTCCCTGTGGCTTTATTTACACTACAAAGGTAAAATGGCCTACACAAGACTCAGCAATGGCAGATGACCCTCCCCCCAAACAAGCTCGAGTATTTCAGGTCGATCTCAGACTGCTGCTGTGCTGGCAGAGAGAATTTCAAGCCACTGAACCTTAGTTTGCTTGCCTCTGTAGGGGGTGTCACTCCCCAAGCCAGACAACTTGGCTCCTTGGCCTCATCACCTCTCTCCAGGGGAGTGAACGGTTCTGTCTCCTTCACATTCCAGACACAATTAAGGTATGAAAACAAACAAACAAACAAAAAATTCCTCCAGCTAGTTCAGTGTTTACTTCAACAGCTGCCCAGTTTTGTGCTTGAAACCCATGGCCTTTATGGGGTAGGCACCAAAAGGAACATGCTGGTCTGTAGGTTGTGAAGACCATGGGAGAAAGGCATATCTGGAATAGGGCCCTTGGTTTCTTGGGCTTCCCAGGTGAGGTGATGCCCCATCCTGCTTCATCTCGCACTCCATGGGCTGCAACCAGTGTCCAACAATTCCCAGTGAGCTGAACCGTGTACCTCAGGTGGAAATGCAGGAATCACTCACCTTCTGCAACGATCTCTCTGGGAGCTGCAATCTGGAGCTGTTTTTATTCAGCAATCTTGCCAGCAATTCACCCTCATTTTCTTTTTAAACGGTGAAGGAGCCATTAACTGGAAATGTAAAACTATGCAAATTCTAGAAGAAAGCACAGACATAAATGTATGTGATCTTGGATTTGGTCATAAGTTTTAACAAATGACAACAAAGCTGATCAGCAATGGTAAAAAGAAAAATTAATAATTTAAGATTTCTCACATTAAAAGCTTATACTCTGAGTAAAATCTTGTTCAGGAAATAGAGAGATAAGCACCACACTGAAAATAAATATCTGCAAACTACAGTTCTGGGTAAAAACTTGCACTTAAAATAGACAAATCTTGAAACTCAACAATAAAACAGACTACCCAATTAACAATGTGTAAAAAGCTGAGCTCACCAATGAAAATACAAAGATGGCAAGCAAACAAAAAGATGCTCAAACTCATATATCGTTAAGTGACTGAAAATTACAACAAAGAGTTAGCATGGCCCATCTATGTTTGTTGGAACGTGCTAAACCATTTTTAAAACATGACAACTGATTTGCTGCAGGAAAAACAACAACTCATTCATTGCTTGTGGAATGCATGATGGTACAGAAAGAAAAAGAACTCTTTCAGACTCTCATATTAACCTGAAAGTCTGTTTCTGTCCTCTACCATAAACACAAGGTGCTATCTGGTCTACCTTTTGGTGACAGACTCAAGACCCAATATGATCTGTGCATCTGTAAGAAGCAGCTGGGATCCAGACAGAAGGCAGATGGTCCGCAAAGTCAAAGTCATCTAAGAACTTTTTAATAAAGAGGGACTTATTCAGGGTATCTACAAAAGATGGTGGAGTTCCCTGGGATAGTAACAGGACCATACTCTTTGTACTCCTTGGGAATGGAGAATTAGGGGAGAGATTAAATTCTCGGCACTGGAGAGACAGAGATGGTTCAGAGCACTTGAAAGATGTCATCACAGGCACTATGACCTCTCTGGGACTTGAGATGAAGCAGCCAGTCTAGGGCCACTGTATGTGGAGGCTGGTGTCCCCACTAGCCAAACCCAATCAGCAGGCAGAGAGCAAAAAAATGCCTTGATACCACCTAGAGGCAGGTTAGCAGAGTTTAATCCAGAAATCATAATTTTATAAATCTTTCCAATTTAAGCCTCCTTTACAAGTATAAAACATAGTTTTATACTGACTTAGTATGAATCACTAATACATGCAAGCCATGCACAGTGGCTCATGTCTGTAATCCCGGCTATTTGTGAGACCCAGACTAGTGGAACATTTTGATCAAAAGATTGAGACCAGCCTGGCCAACATGGTGAAACCCTGTCTCTATTAAGCATATAAAAATTAGCTGTGTGTGGGGGTAAATTCCTGTAGTCTTACCTACTTGAGAGGCAGAGGCAGGAGAATTCCTTGAACATAGGAGGTGGACATATGGTTTAGGAGATGCATGTTTGTATTTTTATTCTCTCCCAGTTTTTCTTCCTTTAGTAGTAAATAGTCACTTATCTCTTGAACACTTCCATTCACAATATATTTGTTTTGTTATGCCAAAGACTGTGCTTTGACAGACATTAACTCAATCTGAAAGTTAAAAGGGAAAATTTGCATTTGAATGATGACTTTACAGTGCTGCAAAAGTAAAAGCTGGCAGGCTCCTTTTAGCATAGTGTCACAATTTAACTGAGGTCACTGAACCGATGTCTGACTCTCTGCAATAAGACCCAAACTACAGTAACAAAAATTGTCTTCTGCCCTGCAGTTGGGGCAGAGGAAGTTTTATGGACAACATCCCATGAAGCAAGTCCTTCTAAGTAAGATTACCACCCCATTTTGCATAGGCATTGAAGAACCTAAAACAATCACTCATCATAGCAATATAGATTTGTTTTAAATATGAAAAGGTAAGGTAAAAATGGCCAGGCATGGTGGCTCCCACCTGTAACTCCAGCACTTTGGGAGGCCAACATGAGAGGATAGCTTGAGCTCAGAATTTCCAGACTACCTTGGGCATCAAGGAAAAACCCGGTCTCTACTAAAAGTGCAGCCGGACACTGGCTCAGGCCTGTAATCCCAGCACACTGGGAGACCATCATGGGCAGATCACTGGAGGTAAAAAATTTGAAACCACCCTAGCCAACATGGTGAAACCCAGTCTCTACTAAAACTATAAATAGTAGCCAGGCATGGTAGCAGGGGTCTGTAATCCCCGCTACCCAGGAGGTTGAAGCAGGAAAAATCACTTGAAAACAAAGGCAGTGGTAGCAGTGAGCCCAGCTTGCATCATTACACTCAAGCCTGGGCAACAGAATGAGACTCCATCTTAAAAAATTAAAAAGTAAAAAAGTAAAAAACAAAAAACAAAAACACACACAATTTTCTGGGTGTGGTGGGGTATGGCTATAATCTGAGCTTCTCAGGAAGTGGAGACACAAGAATTGCTTTACCCTGGGAGGTGATGATTGTAGTGAGCCGATATCACACTAGTGCACTCCACACTGAATGACATAATGAGGCTCAGTCTCAAAAAAAAAAGTAACATTTTATGTAGAGCTTTTCTTTTCTTAGTATACTGTATGTCATATTTGAATATGAAGGCATACAAAGTTCTCACAAAAGTTCAAGTTGCAAAAATGTTTGAAGTGCCTAAAATTCCAGCTTCATCTTCAGACAGCAAGCATAAAAATAAACAGAAAATTAAACAAGCAATGGTGGGTGATAAATGCGTTGCATTTTGTTTTAATATGTGAGATAACACTATAACGTCAAAAATTTTAGCTGCTGCTGATGAAAGGAAAGAACAGGTTAATGTAGAAACAGAACAATAATAATATTGGCCACCTGCTATGAACTAGGCTCATAAGTTAACTCACTGAATTCCCTCAACAACCCTATAATGTGGAAAACATCCTAGAGTTTACAGCTGAGGAATCTGCAATCAAAGGACCTGCCCAAAGGCACACAAGCAATTAGGCCACGGATAGGATTCAAGGAGGACTCTAAGACTCAAAGCACTGTCTACACTTTCATATATGATGTTGATTGAAAGTAAGAACAGTTGAGTTAACTTTAGTCATCCCCCTCTTTGCCATAGAAATGGCAGTTTAAACATCTCGAGAGAAAGACTTTGGATAAATCATACATGACTAAAATTTTATATATTCATTAAAATCTACTTCAAAAAATATGCTAAACAATTCTTTGAGTTCTTACATAAAACTTACAGATTGATTGAGTTCTTCCTTTTTTGGATTACTAACTGTGAGCTCCTCTTGCAAGTAAACAGCTTTTCCTGAAAGAAATAGCCCTTTAAACGCCATAATGTTTTCCTTGTGAATACAAAAGCTATTTAATATTTACGGCCAGTATGTCAGACCTAATGATCATTATTTTATAATATGAAATAGCCTGTGTAGGAAACAAAATTTTCACAGGCAAGTAAGAAATAAGCCCTGTTAGCTAACAGGTGATGTGAAGCTATAACTGTCATCTATGTGGTGAAATTCCACCATCTACACCTGCTAACCAGAGAGGTTTTAAGTTCCTTAAAGAAGAAGATCTGTCTGTTACTATATTGTAAAAGACAATATTGTTACTGTATTGTAGGTATTACTTGTCATTTTCATTTTATCTAACTTGAATCTATGTAGATATAATATCAAGGCAAAATTTGTTACATAGATGATGGTATTAATTTATAAAAGAAAGGTTATTCTCCACAAGATAGTAGTAAAAGGGGAAGCCACACACTGGGTGTCTGGACAACAGCAAATAACTACTTTGGTATACTCCCAAGAATCTATTTGAATATTCCACCAAAACATCACTTCTCAATACAGGCAATTTCCTAAAAATATATTGAAATATAAAATATCTGAAGATTGAGACATTACTCATCTTCCAATTTCAAGTGCAATATACACAAGAATTCAGGAGGTTATATGTAAAGTAAAAATATTATAAATAAAAAATATTTTAGAAGGCCACAAAATAAGAAGCTATGTCACAGGAAACAGAGAAGTTAAAATTCTTCCATAAGTGAAAAAGAACATATCTCATGGCTAAAAGTAATAGGCACCAGAGGCAATAAGTTGCTGCCACCTTGATAATTACAGGTTTATAAAAATATATTGAAATAAAGCTTATTTAAAATATAGAAACAATCACTGGCCTTTCTGACTATATAAAATATTTGAAATAATGGTTTCTCAAAAGGCAGTGAAGACAATTTTTTTAATTTTACATAATTAAAATTACAAAAAATATGAACTATTGAAGAGACAATGAAACATAAAGGTTTTTTTTTTTTTTTAGAATATAAAACAGACCCAAATTGGGAAGCTAATAACCTGTATCAAAACTGAAAACTACAGCTACTTACCCCACCCAAACCTCACATTTATTCTTCCTTTTCTCTTCAATCAGTCAATTAGTTCTAATGATGGAGTCATCCATTAGTTCAAGTTGTTACCTGATATTTAGAATGAGTCAATATAAATTTCATAGTTATCTCTCCAGAAAGATGGTTATCAATGTAGGAACTTATCTATGGTACAGGTGAACCTGAGGGCACTGAAGACGACATTACGTGAACTTCAATGTCCCTCAGTACTAAAGCCAGGGATAGGAATTTCAAACATAACATGTCCAGTAAAACCCTGCCTTGATGTTATAAAGCACCATCATATGAAATGGAGGGTTATGTTGTCATAAGGTTACTGAAAGCATCATTTTCCAGTTGGCCTCAGGTGACCCAAAGAGCAAGGAAGAAAAGTAAATGTACACAGCACACGACAGACTCAATCCCACATGATAATTAGACAATCACTTTCATCCCACCTGTACTATCTGCCCAGGCCAAACAAATGTAAGGACTTTTGTGCCCAGGGAACAAGCACAGTCTGGGGAACTAGGTGCTAAGAGCGTTGTATCTGAATTAGCAATACCTAAAGGCATATTTTCACAGTTTTACTTTTCTTTCCCAGCTTTTACAAGCTGCCTTTTGATTCCAAAAGGATAAAGAAACACTCCTGTGGTGAACAGTCCCCAAACTCCAACACTTGCCAAAGTCATACGCGAATTCCCAGTGCCAGAAAGACACCATGCAGACCGTGGAAGCTGTCAAAATGATACCAAATAGTTCAGTAGCTCCATAACAAAATAAAATTAACAAACATACTTTAATACATGTATTCCTGACAATTCAGTAACTACAGAAACTTCATGTTAGCTCTCTTAATGTAGAAACTGACAAAAAATTGGATAAAATACACCATTTTACAAGTAAAAAATAAAGTTTCTCATGGTTAGGAGTAATATGTACCAGAAGCAATAAGCTGCTGCCAACTTCTTGACAACTACGGAGTTATCAAAATATATAGAGAATATATTAGGAATTCAGAATCTATAAAAAAACTAGTCTATTTTTTAAAGATAGAATTTGTTTATAGAATAACCTCAAGAAAGCTTTGCAAGTTCTGTGTAATGGAATATTGATGATAAATTATGAGGAAGGCAATAAAAAGAGGCCAAATAAATGCCCAGGGCACCTGAGTTGAGTCATTTCCTCCTGATACGTAAACTACAAATATTAACTGAGAATTTTTTATGTGTTTGATGCTTTCAAACCCACTGAAAAGTGACCACATGGGCATAAGGTCTTAGCACTGAGGTATAACTGGTATAAAAGATCAGAGTAGAGAAAAGCCAACGTAATCATAGTTGTCCATATTTTCTTTCCCTCTATCAATTTTTGCCTCAAATACTTAATTTTACCTCCTTTCTTTTGATTCTGGCTTTGCAGAATCATGACGGAATACAAGGAACATGTTCACTGACAAACATTCGGACCACTAAGTGTAATTTATACATTGTTAGATATCCCCATCATTGTGGCAGTATGAGAGGAAAATGTAACTGAAAGTGATTATAATTCAAACTTTACAGCTTATCAACTATGCAACCTGAGTAAATCACAATGTGCACTGCCCTTGATAAGTATTTGAGAAGCCACAAGGAAGAATAACAGAGGATGTGCTTTTCTATACCTTGTCTTTTAAAAACTACTCTAACTCAAATATGGGAAAGTATAGGCTATAGATAAACATATGTATTTTTTTGAACACTAAAGTTTGCATAAGATGGAAACCTTAGAATACTTCCGTAGTTTTTGTTTTATGTCTCTGCCAATGTAATTTAAACAAATTACTTCTTCAAACGTGCCAAACCATTACGCTAGAAGTTTGTATTTTAGGTTTCTGTGATAGGTCTCCTCAAGACACTTTGTATTCTGCTCCCATCTACTAAGTCCTCAGTCATGCCTTTATATTTTTCTTCCTGGAGTTTATGGGTTCTGAAATTAGCAAAAACATAAAGTAAATAAACTATAATAGCTGAGTTAACACATTTAGGAAAAGCATCATGTGACATGTTTTTACTTCAACAGACTAAAACTAGTACATGACAGTTACTACTGGGACGTAAAACAAGGGACCAGAAGTCCTCAGTGTATTTTATGAACCGACCTAGTTACAATGTGTTGAAACTAGCAGAAGCAGGGGGCTGTGGCATATGAGTGAGAAGAGGGGGAGGGTCTCTTACTGAGGGGAGTGAGAGAGTCTCAATGAAGAAGTGATTTCTCATAGAAGATAATTAACACTTAAACAATAGTTAAAGGTGATAAACGGTCCAAATCAATTCTGGGATGAAATAATACTATTAGTTACAAAGTCATAAAAGTGCACTTATGGGCTGGGAGCTGTGGCTCATGCCTGTAATCCCAGCACTTTGGGAGGCCAAGGCAGGTGGATCATCTCAGGATAGGAGTTCAAGACCAGCCTGGCCAACATGTTGAAACCCCATCTCTACTAAAAATATAAAATTAGCCAATCATGATGTCACACACCTGTAATCCTAGCTATTGAAGGGGCTGAGGAAGGAGAATCGCTTGAACCCAGGAGGCAGAGTTCACAGTGAGCTGAGATTGTGCCATTGCACTCCAGCCTGGGTAACAAGACCAAAACTTTATCTCAAAAATAAAAAAAGTGTACTCATGTATTTGAATCTTCTATAATGCCATTTGTAACTCTGGAATTTAATTAATTGTCTCATAGATATGTAAGGTACAATATTTGTTTTTCTCACTTAATAATCTATCAGCTTTAGTCAAGTATGGTAGCTTTCAGCTATAATCCCAGCTTTGCAGAATGCTGCGGCAGGAGAATCACTTGAGCCCAAGAGTTTCTGACCAGCCTCGACAACATAGCATGACCCTGTCTCTTAAAATCAAAACAACACCAACAAAAAAACCCTACAGAACAAACAAAAAAAAACCTATTGATTGAATACTGATCAAGTACCAAAAGAGAGGGCAACAGATAGATGAGTCATTCCAGGCTTCCAAATACTTAAGAATAAAATAATCTTCATAGTGAGACTTCAAATCACCCATTGCACCGATTCCTAAGCCAGGGAGGTGGATTTACAGGAGATGAGATTCAGCCATCCTGAGAAGTTCTGTAAAACACTGACTAGTCTAAGAACAGTTAAAGGTTCCAGGTATTAGCTCCCACTGCTGGTAATCTGGAAAGCCATGGAGAGATAAACTACATTGATTTAGTATATATGCTGAGAGAAGGGAAAAGGAGTAGAGAAAATGGAGGTTAAAAAAAGTGGCACACTCTCTCTGACCAAAAGTTGTTTCTCTTTTTTTCTCTATCTCAATTAATTTACCTTTTCACTGTTCCCAAAAAGAGAGTAAGGTACACAGCAAGCTGAAATAAAAAAAAAAAATTCAAACCTAGAGAAGTGAGAAAACAACATTAAATAAGATGGAGACAAATTCTTTAATTAGCTAAAATCCCTAAATTTTCTATGGGTGTCAATTAACAGCACATTCCCAATAAAAAAGAAGGCTTCTTGTGCAAACCACAGACAGGTGAGATTGCTGTCAATCCCAGATAATATATGAATGATAAAACATTTCTGAGCACTTGGACAACGTGAATAGCATTCAGAAATAGTTTCATCCAGTACAAGTCAAGTCAAACCACAATACTTCCTTTTCTTGAGCACAGAGCTGGTAAAAGACGCAGGCCTGGATATTTGGAATTCAGTCACAACATATAAACACACAAAACTATCAGACCTGAAGGACTGAAGTTAACTTTAAAACATATGATCTGTTCAAGTATTAACAGTGTCTCCAAATTTTCTGTTTGATGTTACTGTAGCCTGGTGATAACATCTCATTCTGCCTTTCATCTTAATAGTTAACATTTCAAAAGCACAGCCTTAGCGTTTGTTTCTCTTAAAGTGTAACTTCCAATGCTGTGTGATATCACCTTTACAAAAAAAGAATTCTACTTGGTAATAAACATTAGAACATTTAGACATATATTTAGTAATTCTTTTTAATCTCATCATTCTGAACATCCAAAATAAACATGCATACCTGCAATTCAAAAGCTTCAACTCTCTGCTTCAGCTCTGCTTTTCTTTCTCTTAACAGATACATATCTTTAAGTAAAAGAAGACTTTCAGCATAAAGTTTCTCATTTCAACTGGTAAAAAAGCATTAATTCTGGCCACTTACAGTGGCTCAACACTTTGGGAGGCTGAGGCAGGAAGGTCATGAGGTCAGGAGTTCAAGATCAACCCAGCCAAGATGGTAAAAACTCCATCTCTACTAAAAATACAAAAGTTAGATGGGCATGATGGCAGGCTACTCAGGAGGTTGAGGCAGGGAATTGCTTGAACTTGGCAGGCCAAACAGCAATGAGCTGAGATCATGCCAATGCACTCCAGCCTTGGTGACAGAGCAAGACTGTCTCAAAATTAAAAAAAAAAAAAGCATTACACTTTAGCAAGCAAGTTAATGAAAGCATAACAAATTTGAGTAAATACACTCCTTCCTGAATTCCAGAAAACAAAGTACAGAAATACAGAATAACAATTTCACCTTCAAATGATTGCAACTCAGTTGGGCATGCTGATTCACTCTTATAATCCTAGTCATTTGTGAGACCAAAACAGGCCGATAACCTGAGGTCAAATTTTGAGACTACACTGGCCAATATGGTGAAACCACATCTCAACAAAAATTACAAAAATTAACTTGGTATGGTGGTGGGCATCTCTAATCTCAGCTAATTGGGAGGCTGAGGCAGAAGAATCTCATGAACCTGGGAGACAGAGGTTGCAATGATCTGAGGTAGTGCCATTGCACTCCAGCCTGGGCAAAAGATTAAAACTTCATCTCAAAAAAAAAAATCCACTTCAATGTATTCCACAACTAGCTATTCCAGCTGCATAAATATTTACTTTTTCAATTTATGTTAAACTACCTTCCCATTTATTTTTAGCATCCCTTGTGTAATTTATGCTACTTAGTTAACTTCTCTCAGTCCCTTATGTATTTTTTTTTTTTTTTGAGACTGGGTTCTCCTCTGTTGCCCATGCTTGAATGCAGCATTGTGATTTTGGATAACTGCAACCTCTGCATCCCAGAATCAAAGGATCCTCCTACCTCAGCCTTCTGAGTAGCCGAGACTACAAACACTGACCACCAAGTTCAGCTACATTTTCTGTAGAGATGGGGTTGTGCCATGCTGCACAGGCTGGTGTTGAAGCTCTGGGATCAAATGAATCACCATCTCAGCCTCTCAAAGTGCTAAATCTATAGACATGAGCCACACACCTGGCCTCCTTAACTAAAATTTGGTAAGTTCTTCAGGAAAAAATAATTAAAATGTACATTCAGAAATAAAACTCCAAAGGAGTGAAATCCCCATGGTTTTCAGTGGTGCTGCTGTCTGAAAGTTTCAGTTTTATGAGTCATCATGACTGAGAGTTAGCAAGCTCATATGAACTTGTAAAAGAATGAGCCAACCTTCCACTTATGTCTTCACAGAGTAAGAATTTACTAACTACCTGTCATATATCAAGCAGCATACTGGGAACTGGATATAAAATGTAGGCAGATACAGTCCTCATCTCTGAAGACCTCACAGTATAGTCAGGGAGAAACAATCACACTATGATAGGATAAATTTATAACTGAACTTAATAAAGACCGCATGCAGGAATGAGACCTAAATGAGTTGCTCAGTGGCAGTCAGGGAAGGCATCGCAAGGGTGACATCCAAGCTTGGCCTTGAATGACACTATGGTTTTATCAGGGAGAGAAGGAGATTGATATTCCAGGTGAGGAAATACAGGCATAGTGGTTTTTATGAGAAGGACAGTCTCCCTCAAAGACTTCAGATCCTGGCAGTTGAATAAACAGAATTCTAGTCGGTCAACTATCTTGAAGATGAAGTTACTAGTCTAAACACAATCTAATCATCTCTAAGATCTGTGCATCCAAAATTCCATTTTATAGCTGAAGCAAGCCCTAAATTTCCAGAAATGTTATAGAAAATTTTAGAGCTGGTGCCCTTAGTATTAAAGAGCTATGTCTCATTGAGAAGTTCCAAGCAAGAGTGGGAACTAGGGGGAAGCCTTCCTACTTTTAACATCTGTCAGTAGCTGTTGTAGATGTATGTTTGAAATACTGCTGTAAATCCTGTCTCTTCTAAAACACACACTTGGAAAAGGAATAAGATTACCTAAAGGAGTATATCCAATCCCACTTGCCAACTAAAACTCCTTGTCATTCCTCATCGTCTTAATCTCCTTTCCAGTTACTTTCCTGGTGATGAGATCAAATGGCCACATTGATGACCCTGGGGACTCTGGTGAATCCTTCACCCCAGGAATATTTACTCTTGCTCATTTCCATGGCTCCATCCAATGACAGCCTACTGCTTTTGATTTCCAGTCTCCACCTGAAACCTCATTCTGCAATTCCGCACTCCTGGACCATCGTTATTCTTGCACCTGTCAGTCTCTTCAGATCTAGTTCTTGATCACTGAGACTACCACTTAACCCTCCCTTTCCCCAAAGGTTACCAGCCACCTGCCCTCTCCTCTGCTTACCCTCACTACACAGGAGAATGATATAATCTTCAATTAAATACTCTGACTTTCTCAAGGAAAATGAATTATGTTCTGCAAAGCTCCACTTCCCAAGTATCTCCATCTCTCCACCCTCACTGAAAAGGGCAGCAGAGAGAGAGCCTTAAAATTTCTCCCTAGATCTAGAACAGAAAACTCAACTATAAACATGTGGTTTTGTCTCTCTCAATCCCAGGTTACTGTAACCAAAGCTGGGCCATCAGTACAGGTAACCAGTCTGCTCTGCTTTAAAGAGCTGTTCTTACCTTACCCACATGAGCTACTCTGCACCTCTGAGCTGCTCCTAAAACTCATGACCTATCTCCTTAATTGGCCTGAGAAGATGAAGCATTTTTATGGTGTGTTTCTCATAATTCCAAGTTGACTTGTCACCTCTGCAATGCTTTCCTTTCCACTAGTCTCAAAGGACACAAATCTATGTATCCTTTTCAAGGTCCATTGTCCTTGTTTTTTTGCACTGTTAGCCACAGTCCGTACTGCTCATCTGGGGCTTTGTTCCATCAATTGCAACATCTCATTCCTGGATCTTGAGTCAACCCTGTAATAGCTGTAGGAAGTAGCCACCCAGTAAAATATTCATAAATACCACCTCTTGGTGCTTTTGATTTCTCTCAAGGATACACTTTTCCTGAAGATTGAGGGCTTCAGATTCTGCTTGACAAGCTCTCTCAAAATCACTTCAGAACATAGCTAATTCCTTCTCATACTCTCTTATCACTTCCATAAAACTTCAACTGCAAATTGATTACAAAAATATAAAAGTCCCAATCACTATACTATTAGAAAAGCAACAGATCCTCTCTCCACCACTAGGCTCCATATCAATGCTCTGTCCAAATATGTTATATTTATTTAATCTACAGTTTTATATCATTTACTGTATTTGTAGGACTCAAACAAAAGGGATAAACAAATCTCATAAGAAAAAATTGATATGTGCAACAGTGAAGTACCCTATTTTTTATTAAAAATTCCAGGTATATTTTTAACATACCTAAGATTAAATCTTTAGATGACAAACAAAAATATGACTCTTGTTAACTGTAACAAGGTACAGATTACCTTTTGACACATTTCTGCTGGAAGTTGTTTTTCTATTTCTCTCTTATATTCATTTAGCTTTACTTCTAAAGACTCAAGCTTTATATGCTGAGGATAAGCATCTGCCAATTGGTCAAGTAGCTGAAGGTTCTCAACTATGAAAATATAGCAGGCCAAATTAGGACACAGAAGCATGGTCAGGTGTGTAAGAGGCCAGATTTCTGGTTCGAAAGTAAAAAGTATACTTAGGGGAACCTATCGCTGCCTGCAATGTACTTTGAAATACCAAAAAAAAAGTAAGATGAATAGATGCACAGATTAAAATGATAAAGCATATATAACACAAATGTATTAGTAGAATCTAGGTGGTAGGTATGTAAGTGTTGACCAGAATTGTTTCAACTTTTCTGTATGATGAAAATGCTCAGGAATTTACCACAATGCACCAGGCCCAGCTATTTTTTTTTTTTTTTTTTTTTTTTTTTTTTTTTTTAGAGAGAGAGGGTCTCGGTATGTTGCCTTCCTGGCTGATTTCAAACTCATGGCCTCAAGTGATCCTCCTTCCTGGGCATCACAGTGTGCTGGGATCACAAGAATAAGCCACTTTGTCTGGTTATAGCTTTTAAGAATAAATCTTAAAAAAGTCTTTCCCAAGCATGATATAAAACCTGAAAGGAATAAGGAGAAATATTTATCAATCTCACTACATATAAATAACAAATTTACATATGGCATAAGATAAAGATAAATAATACACTGGAAAAGTAGTTGCAACAATATGGAGGCACAACCAGGACTAAAGTGATGACATTTTAATATTGTTAAACAGCTCTTACAAATCAGTTAAAATAAAAAAAACTGAAAAATGGGGGAAAACATGGACAGATTGTAGGAAAAATAAAAAGTAAAATGGCTCAAAGATGAGCAAGATTATCAGATGTTGAATAAATGTGAAGAAAATCATAAATGCAAATTAGCAAAAAAGAAACCATTATTTTCCCTGTAACACCACTAAGATTAAAACTTTGTTAACGCTAATGTTGGCAATGGAGTGGAAGTATAACTATGCTGATACACTTGGAAGAGAAATGTGTCAGTGCTTACATATATTCAAAATGCAAGTGCCTTTTTATCTACTCATTCCAATTCTATGAATTCACACAGCTATATTTGTACAAGCACACAAAGGGTGCACCCTGTATATTGGTTACCTCTATTGGGAAAAAGCAAACAAGAAGACAGCTAAATTTCCTTCAGTAGGGGGTTAAATATTTACTTTAAAAATAATTAGTCTCAATATACTGCTACAGGTATATATATTGGTGGATAGAAAAAGCAAACTGCCTACAGGATCTATAATATAATTTTATTTGATTGTGTGTTTTAATTAGAAATACATAGAGTTTTAAACACAAACGATTCTACAAAAATAACCAAGAAACAAAATTGTTGAAATTCTGGTTATCTCAGATTCTCTTTTTTGGTTGTGTCTCTGCCCAGCTTTGGTATCAGGATGATGTTGGCCTCAGAAAATGAGTTAGGGAGGATTCCCTCTTTTTCTATTGATTTGAATAGTTTCAGAAGGAATGGTACCAGTTCCTCCTTGTACCTCTGGTAGAATTGGGCTGTGAATCCATCTGGTCCTGGACTGTTTTTGGTTGGTAAGCTATTGATTATTGCCACAATTTCAGAGCCCGTTATTCCTTGATGAACATTGACGCAAATATCCCCAATAAAATACTGGAAAATCGAATCCAGCAGCACATCAAAAACCTTATCCACCATGATCAAGTGGGCTTCATCCCTGGGATGCAAGGCTCATTCAATATACACAAATCAACAAATGTAATCCAGCATATAAACAGAACCAAAGACAAAAACCACATGATTATCTCAATAGATGCAGAAAAGGCTTTGACAAAATTCAACAATGCTTCATGCTGAAAACTCTCAATAAATTAGGTGTTGATGGGACGTATCTCAAAATAATAAGAGCTATCTATGACAAACCCACAGCCAATATCATACTGAACTGGCAAAAACTGGAAGCATTCCCTTTGAAAACTGGCACAAGACAGGGATGCCCTCTCTCACCACTCCTATTCAACATAGTGTTGGAATTTCTGGCCAGGGCAATTAGGCAGGAGAATGAAATAAAGGGTATTCAATTAGGAAAAAAGGAAGTGAAATTGTCCTTGTTTGCAGAAGACATGATTGTATATCTAGAAAACCCCATTGACTCAGCCCAAAATCTCCTTAAGCTGATAAGCAACTTCAGTAAAGTCTCAGGATACTAAATCAATGTACAAAAATCACAAGCATTCTTATAAACCAATTACAGTCAAACAGAGAACCAAATCATGAGTGAACTCCCATTCACAATTGCTTCAAAGAGAATAAAATATCTAGGAATCCAACTTACAAGGGACCTGAAGGACCTCTTCAAGGAGAATGACAAACCACTGCTCAATGAAATAAAAGAGGATACAAAGAAATGGAAAAGCATTCCATACTCATGGGTAGGAAGAATCAATATTGTGAAAATGGCCATGCTGCCCAAGGTAATTTATAGATTCAATGCCATCCCCATCAAGCTACCAATGACTTTTTTCACAGAATTGGAAAAAAACTACTTTAAAGTTCATATGGAACCAAAAAAGAGCCCGCATCACCAAGTCAATCCTAAGCCAAAAGAACAAAGCTGGAGGCATCATGTTACCTGACTTCAAACTATACTACAAGGCTACAGTAACCAAAAGAGCATGGTACTGGTACCAAAACAGAGATGTAGATCAATGGAACAGAACAGAGCCCTCAGAAATAATGCCACATATCTACAACTATCTGATCTTTGACAAACCTGACAAAAACAAGCAATGGGGAAAGGATTCCCTATGTAATAAATGGTGGTGGGAAAACTAGCTAGCCATATGTAGAAAGCTGAAACTGGATCCCTTCCTTACATCTTATACAAAAATTAATTCAAGATGGATTAAAGACTTAAACGTTAGACCTAAAACCATAAAAACCAGAGAAGAAAACCTAGGCATTACCCTTCAGGACATAAGCATGGGCAAGGACTTCATGTGTAAAACACCAAAATCAATGGCAACAGAAACCAAAATTGACAAATGGAATGTAATTAAACTCAAGAGCTTCTGCACAGCAAAAGAAACTACCATCAGAGTGATCAGGCAACCTACAAAATAGGAGAAAATTTTCACAACATACTCAACTGACAAAGGGCTAATATCCAGAATCTACAATGAACTCAAACAAATTTACAAGAAAAAAATCAAACAACCCCATCAAAAAGTGAGTGAAGAACATGAACAGACACTTCTCAAAAGAAGACCTTTATGCAGCCAAAAAACACATGAAAAAATTCTCACCATCACTGGCCATCAGAGAAATGCAAATCAAAACCACAATGAGATACCATCTCATACCAGTTAGAATGGCAATCATTAAAAAGTCAGGAAACAACAGTTGCTGGAGAGGATGTGGAGAAATAGGAACACGTTTAGACTGTTGGTGGGACTGTAAACTACTTCAAACATTGTGGGAGTCAGTGTGGCAACTTGTGGACAGTGTGGATCTAGAACTAGAAATACCGTTTGACCCAGCCATCCCATTACTGGGTATGTACCCAAAGGACTATAAATCATGCTGCCATAAGGACACATGCACACGTATGTTCATTGTGGGACTATTCACAATAGCAAAGACTCGGAACAAACCCAGATGTCTAATAATGATAGACTGGATTAAGAAAATGTGGCACATATACACCATGGAATACTATGCAGCCATAAAAAATGAGTTCATGTCCTTTGTAGGGACATGGATGAAATTGGAAACCATCATTCTCAGTAAACTGTCGCAAGGACAAAAAATCAACTACCACATTTTCTCACTGATGGGTGGGAATTGAACAATGAGAACACATGGACACAGGAAGGGGAACATCACACTCTGGGGACTGTTGTGGGGTGGGGGGAGGGGGGAGGGATAGCAGTAGGAGATATACCTAATGGTAAATGACGAGTAATGGGTGCTACACCCCAGCATGGCCCATGTATACATATGTAACTAACCTGCACATTGTGTACATGAACCATAAAACTTAAAGTATAATAATAATAAAATAAAATAAAAAATTCAAGTTATCAGTGGTGAGTGAGATTAGACAAAATGAGCAGAAATTGCTAGTTTCTTTTCACTTTATATCCTTCTGAATAGCCTGAAACTTTGTTTTAAACCAGAAGCATAAATTATTTAGAAATTTTTAGTTTCTTGAAACTAAAATCATTAGTCAGCTCAACACCTTATTACCATCCCCATCCTCTAAGTGAGGGGATTACAGTTAGATTGTTTTGTCACAGTCTGCATTCCATGCAGAAATCACCAGACCAAAATTTGTGAACATTAATGTTTACTCTTGGTGATGTAAACTTCATGGGTTTTGACAGTGGGTCATTTTCATTCTCTTAACAGTGTCTTCCAGAGTGATGCTTTTAATTTCAATTAAGCATCTATTTGTTTTTTCATTTATCTTTTATATATCATATATCACAAAACTCAGGATCACATGGACTTTCTCTTGTTTTTACCTGGAAATTTTATAGTTTTGCAATTTGCATTTAGGCCTATGGTTCGTTTCCCTGCAGGCCTATGGTTCATTTCCCTGCATGTGAATATTCAATGGTTCCAGAACCACACTTTGAAAAGACTATCTTTCCTCTATTGAATTGCATTGCTCCATTGTTTGAAAAATCAATTGACAATATTTGTGTGAATCTATTTCTTGATTCTCTATTTCTGTTCCCATTGATGTATGTGTCTATTCTTTGCCAATTATAGATAGAATTTTAAGTTTCTAAAAGCAAAGGGCCAATGTCCAAATTTTCTTTCCTCATCCAAATTTTGTGCATATCACTATCTGTGTATCTTTATCTCTCAAAGGAAATATTAAGAGTGGGAAGAATGGGTGACTAGAATCTAGGAGGAGAGTATTGTGACTATTCAACAGCTTAACATCCCCTGAGTGTAGGTATACTAGGATAAGATCAGATCACAGGTGTCTGAGTCAGAGCACAGAACAGAGTTCTGTACAATATATCTCCCTATAAGTTTTCTGTTGTTTAATTGGAAGCCACCACTTTTTAAAATAATTTTGTTTTACCAGAAACTATTTTATTGTTAGCTAAGTGTTCTATCCAGATTTTGGTACTAGGATGACTCACATGTTTCTTACTCATCATTTTTCTGACTTTCAGAAATTTTACCAGGATGCTAGGTAAAGCCAGTAAGGTTTGACAGCCAGATGTTTTTGTAAACCGGATATAGTCAAAGAGACTGTGTAAAGATGGAAAAACTATTTTTAAGGATAATGTAATATAGTAAGTATATAGATTCTTTCATGTTGGGGGCTCAGTCAGGCTGGTGGGAAAAATATTAGATAGTTATAGAAATAGCCACAAGCCATCTTGGAAGGTCAGAGAGTTAGCATAACTTCAGTTATAGATATGGTTGAAGGTAACCTGCTTTACTTTTAGTTAAATAAATTAACGTAATAACAAATGAATGTGGGGAAGTTATCTAGCTAGCTTGCTTACTCACATGGTCTTAAGACTCACCTTTGATATACCATGTGTGCTTAAGCGCTTTCCACTCGGGAAGTCCACAATGTCAATTACCCCCAGTTTCACTTACTCAAGTCTTTGTCAATTAAACTTTACCGATAAATGCGAGTCTCAGTGGCTGGTCAGGACAACAGTTGCAACTGTTCACAAAACTCTACTGGAGTCTGTAAGTGGCTCAGAAACTCAGCTTCTGCTGGACTGGCAATGCAGAATGTCTGTGTGTCAGTGTACTTCATGCATCCATTGTGGGGTCAAGTGTCTGCAAGAGACAGATCCTCGAAGCTGGTGTCACCATGTAAGAAGTGCTACAAAAGCTTCCTTTATTTTCTTTATTTTTTCTTTCCTTCCTTCCTTCCTTCCTTCCTCCTTCCCTTGCTTCCTTCCTTCTTCCTCTCTTCTTTCTTTCTTTTCTTTTCTTTCTTTCCTTTCTTTCTTGTCTTTCTGTCTTTGTTTATTTCTTCTTTCTTTCTTTCTTTTTCTTTTCTTTCCTTTTCTTTTTTTTTTTTGGTGGGGAGTAAAATGGCATCTAGTTTTGTCACCCAGGCTGGAGTGTAGTCATGTCATCTCAGCACACTACAAACTTCACTTCCCAAGTTCAAGTGGTTATCATGCCTCAGCCTGCAGAGTAGCAGGGAAAAAAGGCACTTGCCACCACACCTCACAAATTTTTGAATTTTTGGTAGAGATGGGGTTTCACTCTTCTGGCCAGGCTGATTTAAAACATTAGACCTTCAGTGGTCCTCCTCCTTCAGCCTCCCAAACTCCTGGGATTGCAAGCCTGAGGCATTGTTCCTGGCCCATAGATTATTCCTTAATATCACTTGAAGCCATCCATTTTCTTTTGAAGTAACAATTAAGTAATAGATACCTGCTATATACTTTAGAATTATGCTGTTCATTATGGTAGTCACTGGGCATATGTAGCTAACTAAATGTAAATTAAAAATTTATTCAGTTATATTAGCTACATTTCAATTGCTCAATAGCCACATGAGACTAGCAGCTACCACATTAAACAGTATAGATAAAGACATTTCCACCATCAAAAAGAGTTACTCTGGATCATGCTTAGAGCACAGAATATAGAATCACTTACCATACTGAATTTCAGTAGGGATGGTCTAGTGTGCAGGCAGCCTAGAAAGTCTTGTTCAATTTGTGTATCTTCTGCTAACATTATTACAATGAAAGTTGGCAATTAAGTCACGGACTCAATGGCTGGCAGAAAGTATGTACTCAAATGATTAAGTTCTGAATCAATGGATGAATGAATAAATGTCTCTGTGGGGATGATAGAAATGCATGCAACAGACAAAATCCCAAGGGGGTAGCAACAAAAAAAGACTATTACTAATGCACAGATTATTTTAAAAGACCTAAGGGATAACTTAGAATAAAGTGCAAGTTGCCAGCTTATGTTTATGCTACAAAGCCCATTATCAAGTCTAACCAATGATCTGGAACCCACAGTAGTTACAAACTTCATAAAAGTTTTATATAAAGGCCAAAATTTAGTCAATTAATCAGATCTGTGCAAACATTTAAGAATAAAAGGAATATTACATATTACTAAACATGTATTTTCTTCTTTAATGACATATTAATACATTTAATGGTCTATCAGTTGTACATGAGAGGCATACTTATTATACAAGACAATTGGCTTAAAAGTCAGTTTTTTGAGGGTTTTGTTTTTTTTTAAGAAGTGTTCCCAACAGTGGATATTTTTACAAGCAGTATCTCTCAGTGTCTGTAGGACCCTTGGTACTGTCTGAAGTTTTCTTATTTGACTATATAAAAGTTATTACAAAAATGAAAATACGGGAATAATGACCTGCAGAACATGTGAACTATTGTTTAAAAAGCAAGATATGGTCAGTAAGGAAAAACACGTAATTTAAATCAACTTAAATTTCTTACTCTTCTTCCTCAAAATTAGCTTAATTCTTTTATAAGAAAAAGTACACAGAAAAATTTTGCAATAGTTTACAAAGTTGCATGCTTCTACCTTTTTGATTTTCTGTATCAAATCCTGAGACCTGTTAAAATAAAACATTTTACCTTTATAAAGCTATTCAGTTATCGTTAACAAACCAAAGTAGATTATAGAAACTAAGTAATCTAACAATGATTTCTAGAAACTGGAAGTAGGGTGATTTTTTATTGAGTGTAATCAATGCTGCAAAGTAAATACCTTAAAAAAATAAAAGGTTACTAATCAGACATAGTTTTATAGTGGTGTTTAAATGACACAATATAATATGTTTATGAATATGAGATTAAGAGACACCTTTCAGAAAAAGTAAGATTATGACCATGCTAACAAAGCAAAATTAAAGCTCTTTCTTACACTGTTAAATTACAAATCATATTGAGGTCAAAATAATAAAAAGTTTTTCTTGATCATGTACTTAACCTCTAAGTATTTTACATCAAAGTTCATTCAATTACAATTTTTTAAAAGTAGTGTTGAAAAATGTAAACAAACCAAATTTTCACTGTCCTTAAAATCATAATTGAACTGCACTTACAATACTGTTAAACAGACATTTTGGACAGCTGTTTATATATATTCCTACTACAGCATGTATCAGTAATTATGTCTAGTCTGAGAACACTGACGTGTTTTCAACTGGATTTCCTTTAAATAAAATATTTGAATGGGTAATGTATATTAGCAGAAGCCATTAAGTTGTTTGAGTGGGATTAATTCCTGTTATAACAACTATACAATTGGTAAATACACAATAAGTAGAAGTATAGAGTGATTAGAAAGTTAGAGAAAGATGTATCAAAAATGAATTTCAGGCATGGCACACTGCCCTACAGTTATAATTACAGCTCTTGGGCAGGCTAAACGGGCAGAATACATGAGCTCATGATTTGAAACAACACTCACCACCATACGAAACACAGTCTACCAAAAAAAAAAAATAGCAGAATGTGGTGTGCACCTGTAATCCCAGCTGCCTGAAAGTGTGTAGTAGTATAATTGCTTGAATCTGGGAGGCAGATGTTGCAGTCACCTGAGAATATGCCATTGCACTTCAGTCTTGGTGACAGAGCGAGACCCTGCTACTAAAAATTAAATACATATACAAATATATTCATAATGCCGGTAAGTAAAATTTGGTTGCTCATGAAGAAACTCAGCATACTTAAAGTTTTCATTCAAATACTGTACTAAGGCCAGGCATTGTGGCTCACATCTGTAATCCCAGCATGTTTGGAGGCCGAGGCAAATGGATTACTTGAGATCAGGAGTGTGAGACCAACCTGGCCAGGATGGTGAAAACCCACCTCTAGTAGAAATACAAAAATTAGACAGGTGCTTGGGCAAGTGCTTGTAATCCCAGGTACTTGGGAGGCTGAGACAGGATAATCACTTGAACTCGGGAGGTGAAGTTTGCAGACCAAGATCATGCCACTGCACTCCAGCCCGAGCAACAGAGTGATACTCCATCTCAAAGAAAATAAATATGATACTAAGCTTCTCGTGTTCTTAAAACTTTGGAATAGGAAATCTTTATATAATTATAGACAACATAAAGAAAGTAAAAAATATATACACACCACCAAGAGTGAAATTTAATGTTAACTATAGATTTTGGGCAATAATGACATGTCAAGGTAGGTTTATCAATTGCAGCAAATGTACCACCTTGATGCAAAATGTGACAGTGGGAGAGACTGTGCATGTGTAGGGGCAGTGGGTGTATAGGAGTTCTTTGTACATCTCCATCAACCTCACTGTGAACTAAAAACTTCTCTGAAAAGCAAAGTCTATGAAACATGCACACAAACTCACACACACATGCCCCTATATTTACAGGGAAAAGTTTGCTGCCTCTACCTTTAAAATAATAAAGTGGGACGAATGTTCAACAATAATAGTGAAGAAATATAGTTAAATAATTAGAAATATACTAAAAATAGGATGAAAGTCTTTTTATTATTTGGAAACTTTACAGGTTTTTAAGAATTAAATCATTTAAGTTACTTAATTCACTTCTCCACAGCCTGGTTCCTCATGTGTGACAGACAAAACATCTGTTGTGTGCATATCACAGTGCCAAGCTCAGAGCAGACATTCAGCAGGTTGGCAGAGTCTTATCAAACAACACAGAATATAGATAAATCAATTTTAGCTCTTAAACATTTAGAGATTGTAGATCACAATTTTACCAAAGACTAAATGTGATACCAAGAAATCAATTTCAAATTTACTACCCACTTGTTATATAACAAATGCATTATATGCAGGTACAATGTAAACTCCAAGAGGAATGAGAAATGGACCTAGCTTAAAAGCAATCCACTGTAATGCAGCATGTTACAGTCAGCGAAGAAGAAACTGTCAATAAAAAGTTCAGAAACAGAAAAGGAAATATGTTAGCTTTTATTTTGCTAAACAATTTCTGGAAAAAAAAAACAGAAAGTGAATAGTCATAGCAGCATCTTTTGTAAGTTATCAGCCACTAAAGAATTAGAGGCTGCTAGTAAGAGGGAGTTCCTTTGACATGAAATGGACTGAGGTTGCAATTCTCCATTCAATACAGGGTGCAACCGCTCATGAATTAGCTGGTTTTGAGTTTGCGTCTTGCAAGAGAGAAAGGAAGGAAGAAAGAAAGAAAGAAATGAAGAAAGAGAAGAAGGAAAGAAGGAAGGAATGAAGGAAAGAAGGAAGGAAGTGAGGGAGGGAGAAAGGAAGGAAAGGAGAAAGGAAGAAGGAAGGAAGGAAGGAAATAAAGAAGGAAATCAGGCAAGGGAAAAAAATCTCAGTACGATTGTCTCAGAAGAGATATACCAGATGTAGTACATTCATTAGACAACTCCCTTTTACTTCCATAATGTTTCTAGATCCATGACCAGAAATTAGGAACCTTCCCCTGCACAAGTGAGAAAAGAAGGCCAGTGTGTTCTAGAAAAGTATTTCTTTCCTCAGCTTCCACGTGAAACTAACCCATTTGCAGACTCTTCACTTCACTTCCCTAGAAACCCATTTCACCAGCTTACACTTGGGATATGAAGTATAGGAAAAAATTCCGCCAGTTCATCACACCTCTGTGGAATGCTGGAAAATATAACCAAAATATTCAACAACAAGGGACTGCTATGTATGTTACAAAAATTTCCAAAGATCAGCCTGTTTCCACTAAGAAAGGGCATTTCAAGAAACTTTTAAGGAAACAGAGAAATGCTCACACCATATAATTTAAATTTAAAATGGATATATACAGAGCATATATACATTTTAAATGTAAAATATGCCTTTGAAATGCATATTGCAATGAAAACACGTTGAGCTAATCCAATTCCTAGCTCTTAATCCAAATATAAACTATACTACCAGATATGTGCTGTTCAAAGGAAATATTCAGGCATTTCACTAGAGTTTAAAGATGAAAGTATTCGTTCCCCAAACTATTAAAATGGTACACTAGTATTTTCTATATGGTGTCAATGTCCCTCATCCAAATGTATTACAAACCCTTTTGTTAGTTTAGGAACCTGTAAGCCAATTTATAAAACAGGCCCAATCTTATTAAATTGTGATCATTACATAAATGCTTTCTACTCCTTATTGTCATCTCAATTAATTATTTGAATATTCTCCTTTAATGTGACTCAAATGCAACATTTTCTCAGTGGTTTCAAAGAGACTGTAATATTTCATTATAGAGTATCAAACTGAAAAACACTGGGTGAATTTAAATGTGAACTACCTGTTACAGGTTACACTTTTAAAAGATATGGAACAGATAAACCTAAATCCGACACTTTGAGTGTGCCCAGTACACCCCAATCCTTCAACATTTGGTGTCGTTTTTTGCACAGCTCATCTTAACTCAACACATCAGACATAGGGAGCAAGTTGGACTAGAAGACAAAATGGTTACAACTTACCTGGGGGATAGAGGGAAGGTGGACAACTGAAAAAAGACCAGTGGCCTCTGGGGGAGCCCCGAATGTCCTAGTGGGGAAAGAGGTTTTAAGGAACATCAAGGAGACTTCATTTCCACCTGTCCCCGATGAAGGGCACTTGTGTACTCCTGAGTCATCAGGTGCCAGCTTTCTTCCATCGTCAGCTTCCTCCCAAGTCTCCTCACTTGCCCGGCCATATATACAACCCTCCAATTCTAAATTTAAAACCGCCAGCTGTGCCTTGATTTTCTTGATAAAATGTAGTTCTGTGTAGCTACCTCCTCAGGGTCTCTGGGACAAGTGTTCCTTGGAAATTCTTCAAAGGACCCTATTTTAATCAATGGAAAAATTGAGCAGACCATGAATACACACTCATGCCAATGCAGGTATGTCAGTCATGGCAGCTGTGCCTTGATTTTCTTTATAAAATTTGTCATTCATTAGCAAGTACATATCATGTTTCTTCTGATTTCATTGTGTGTATGTGAATCAGCTGAAGGCCCGGTGAGGCTTCATGAGACTTGTCTTCTAACCCACCTCAGATGTATCTTCCAGGAGTCTGACTAACTCCTTGTTTACTCAATTTCCACGCCATGTTGAGAATTTTACTAGTCACCACATATCAGTGTGAATTTGGTCTTCCATGTTATTCTAGATAATATTAATTGAGCATGTCCTGTGAGTCAGACATTGTGCTGGGTACTTTACTGGAAGGTGCTACAAAGTTACCACTATTCCATAAAGGAGAAGACCAACAATAGATGATGGGCTCCCTCTGGTCACATTGCAAGTAAGTAGCAGAGCTATATAGAAACTAACTTCGTTGGATTTTAAATCCCTTGTGTTAAAAATACACACAGATGGGTTCCCATTGATTATATCCACCCACGTTCCCACCCATCCATCATTCATCTATATTTTAATTATCTGAACTAGAAGAAATGAAATCGCTTATATTTTCCCGTTTCTCATAGATTTATTTCTTTTGTTAATATGTTGATTTTGTTGTTGTTGTTGTTGTTGTTGTTGTTTTTTGTTTTTTTTTTTTTTTTTTTTTTTGGTCAGGGTATTTCAGCTTACTGCTGCCTGGAGCCCTGCTGGGATCAGGTGATTCTCCCCTGTCAGACTCCAGAGTAGCTGGGACTACAGGCACACACCAACTCACCCAGAAAGTTTTAGTATTTCTGTAGTGATGTATTTTTTGTAGAGATGTATTTCTTCTTTCATGTTGTTGCCTTGGCTGGTCTCAAACTCCTGGGCTTAAGCAGGCTGCCTGCCTCAGCCCTCCGATGTGCTGGGGTTACAGGCATGACCAACCACACCTGCCCTAATCTGTTAAACTTAGTTTTAAGATCTCTCAGTGCCTCAGAATGTTTTCCTTTATGGATTATTTCTTCCATCTTTTATAGAATACGAAACTTTCTTTCTTAGAAATTGGTGTATGACGAGGCATATCATAGTCTCTTTTATTAGCAAGGACATATATTTATAGTACACATAGTTCAAGTAGAAAGAAGACAAATGGAGCAAAAAGGGCTACATAGCCTCTCTTTTTTCTGTGAGTGACAGGAGGGATAGTTGGTTTTATCTTCCGCCAACGGATGTCTTATGGAAATTTCTAAGGCAAGCTAATTAATTCCTTCATCTTCTCACCACTCGATGGTCCTTAACTTACCATCTACCTCTGTTAAGCTTTTTTTAAGTGTCAGTGCTTCTGCTAACTGGTCCAGTCCAAGTGGAGTCCAAGTCCACTAGACACTCAGGGTCCCTTGAGCTGAATGTGCCATGCTTTCAGATCATGAGAATGTTGTCTGTGATTTTATCTTAGGGATCTTTTAGTTTTCTTATGGAAACACATAGGATTCTACAAGAAATATCAGTTTTATGCTTTGTTTATTCCAGAAGCTACGTATCTTCACTAGTATGCGGGAAATGGTGACAAGTTTACTGGCATCATTCAGGTTTAAGTTAGAAAGCAAAACAAAAGAAGAATTTTACACTTCCCATTAGTCACATTTAAATTTCAGTATTGACTGCTAAAAACATATACTATTTTTTACTTCATCAGGAGCCACATATTTAAGACCATGTCTAGGAGCTTCTACTTTGTAATTGTTGGCCACCATGATAATCCAGTTTTTGAAAGGGAGGTTTTGCCAGCTGGGAAGGCAGAATCCAAAGTACATGTGGAAGCTTAAATTTCATAAGAATTTTTATTCTATTGTAATAATATAGTGTAACATAATTTAAATGAAATCCAACACAATTAAATAAGGCTTACTCTGGAGTCCCAGAGCCTGATAGAAGCCAGCTGGGGAGTATCCTGTGAGTTGATTATGTATACTTTATTTCAGCACAGACTAGCATGACCTCTGACTTTCCCATGATATTCAGTTCACTGTGTCACCGACCATGAATTGCTGCTGCTTCAGCACTTAAAAACCTAGTCCACATGTAGCAAGTTGTGGCCTTGAAATGTCATCCATGAATATTTAGGCAGTTTTCATGAATCCCGTTTTCTCATCAGGACCTATGGGGTAAAAAAGACCTTCAGGGACCCCTAGCAGCACTTCCTGGCTGGGTCATACGTGCATGCTTTCCTCCCCAGTGACCACCATGGCCGTGCACAGGGAGATCAAAAGCAGCACCAGAGGTGATGACACCTGACTTTCTTGTCAACAATGTTTCCAGAAAGCAGGCTTGGCTGGAGAACATGTTGCCATTTGGAGGAAACAGGCTGGTAGATTTTTTATATAAGAGCCCAGTCCTTTCCAATTTATGTTTCTAATATGTTGCTGTCATGTTTGCACTGTTTCTCTCAAGCACCCAAGTCAGATTTAATGACCTTTAAGGAACTGACATGGTAAGTTACTTGCAATGTATAATGTTTATGTGTGTGATATTTTTCAACTATTGAGGACCTGTCACCAAAATATGATAGACAGAATTATATGACAGGTGTTGTTGTGACATTATTTTTTCATATTATGAGAACACTACTCATTAAAACTTGTTTCCAATAGTTGTAGCAGTATTGCTTTCTGGGATACAGCTATTTGTATATATGTTCTGTGCACTCCACTGGCCCTCTAGTAAACAAAGGAGAACACATAAAAATAATTTGTTGCATATATTGATTTTAGTTCTTTCTCCTGCTACCATTCACCTCGTTAAGGCATTTTCACAATTTACTCTTGATCTTTCAGTATTGATCATTATTGTAAAAGAAACCACTGTGGGATTGAGATAGAAAAACATCCATTTATCTAAGGATTCACTTAGGTTTGTTGTGATGATATGAGTGAAGTAAAACATGCTTTAGATGTCTGAGGGATTTTGGGGCATTTGGCCACCCTCTTCCAGCCCAGGATTGGGAACAGCTTCCTTGGCGAGGAGGCTCTCTCTGTTTCCTGTGCCTGTTGTAACAAAGTACCAAAAATTTAGTGGCTTTGGACAGCAGAAATTTATTGCCTCATTTCTGAGGGCCACTGTCTAAAATCAAAGTGTCAGTGATGCCATGCTTCCTATGTGGGCCCTCAGGTAAATATCTGTTTGGTTTATCTCTCAGCTTCTGGAATTTCCCTGGCTTGTGGCAATGTAACTCCAGTCTTCCTGTGTCATTTTTCTCCCTGTGTGCATCTCCAAATGTTCCCTTTTTCTATATACACGAGTGGTTTTATTAGGGGCCCACCCCACTCTAAAATGACCTCTTCTGAAATAATGACATGTACATGTAAACTCTCTTTCTCAGTGAGGCCACATTCTATGGTACTGCCCCTTTGGACATCAATAAAGGAATTTCGGAGAGAAGACACTTCAACCTGTAACTGAGGTGTTATTTTAAAACTATATTTTTAAAGAAATAATTACATTGGTGTAAGATTACATTCCAAGTTGTGAATTTCTTCTTCATATCATGGTCAGACAGTTCCACCTCCTGTTAACTTTAGTCATTTCAGCCCAGGAAAAGGACACCCCCAGCTCTAACAAAACTTTTTCCTTTTGTTGACACAGATGACTGCTCACAGTCGGGGCTGGGCATCATCTGTAACTACGCCCAGGACCGGCTACCATGTTAACTACATGCACTGAATAAAGGCATCTGTAGCCCTTCCAAGTGTCATTTCAACTGTCTCTAGTGCTTACCTGGTGATACCTGGTGCTAATTTGCATAAAGCCCAGCCTGCTCAGCTTCCTCTCAGACCTTGAGGCCTGGTGTGAATGGCACCTCTTCTCTACAGGATATGTGTATGTGTGTGTGTCTATGTGTCTGTGTGTATGTGTTTGTGTATCATTGATTAATTGACTGTTTCTGTTCTTTGAGTTTTAGATATGAAATTTAAAAATAGAATAGAATGTGAAAACAGATCTCTTGTGTGTCTCTTGACAATAATAAACACAGTAAAATTAAACTGTTTTTTTTTCCTGCATGCACAAAACAATCTATAGGATTTACAGAATGAAATGTTGGCATTCTTCATTCCATGTGGATATGTTAATCTGTTGTTGCTCACACTGTCATTTACAACAACTGACATCATCTGCACCAGTTCATAGGCCATGCTGCTCTCGACCTCATAGATGAGAACATGTGACTTTTGAACAACATGTACTTGAAAACTGCAGAAAAGTCCAGAAACTGGTTTGTGTCAGTATTCATTACTCCAGGGTATACCTTTACCGTTTTAGTAAAGATAATTAACTAAAGTTTGGGTTCACAAACTAGAAGAACATGTAACACAGATGCCAGGCTCTGACACTGTACATGACACAATTTGTATGCATGTAAAAGTTTCCATTTATGGGGCTACATTTTTTATTAGGGGAGAAAATATTTTGTTGAACAGCTAATTTTTAAACTAAGTTGCGTACACACCAAAAAGTTTATCTGAATCATATCGAGGGTGATGCTACCTTATTTTGTAGTTATTTTTTCATTTACAATGCTTATATTCACTTTCTGATACAACTAAGATAATTTTAAACACAGGTAAAGTATTCAACTCTTCCATCAGAAATACGTGGCACATGACCAGTTTGAAGACTATTATATCAATGAACTGGTTGCTTTTTGTTTTTTATTTATAAGGAAAATATTGCCTTATTTATGTCACATATGAGATTTATTATGCTTCATGGCAAGAAGATGGAATAAATCACATCTTTACTGATGTTTATGATTTACATATAAAAGTAAGGCATGTTCTATAATTTTTAAATTTTAAAATCTGATGATAGAATAAAGGATTCAATTTTTGTCAGGAAACTGGCCTTTTGAAGTAACTTCCTTATGCTGCACAGCTTACCTTTCAGAGGGCCTTTTCTCATCAGAACTATCTCTGTCAACTCCCTTGGCAAGCAAGTCTTCACAGCCAGTCAAATGGGTATTCAGGAACACAACCTATGACAGTAATTTGTAGAATATTCTGGAGGCAAATGGTTTTTATATTTTCCCTCTTAGCGCTCATAGTTGATTTTATTAGAGAACTCTAAAGAGAGCAAGGAAGCAGCCTATATAAGGGAAAACTAATTAAAATTTAATCTGAAATGTTTCCATCTGCTTTCAAATAAGTTGCTGTGCTATTAATAGAGATCATGAACTGGCAGGAATTGAGTTTTCCATGATCAAATCATCAATCGAGAATAATGGTGCCACTTGTTTATTTGGTTTGTTTGTGATTTTATTGCTGTTGCTGTTGTGATGAAGTCTCGTTCTGTTGCCCAGGCTCGAGTGCAATGGCATGATATTGACTCACTGCAATATTTCCCTCACGGTTTCAAGTGTCTCTGCTGGCTCAGTCTCTGGAGTAGCTGGGACTACAGGCCCCAACACCATGTGTGCTGAATTTTTGTATTTTTAGTAGAGACAGGGATTCACCATGTTAGCCAGACTGGTCTCGAACTCCTGACCTCAGGTGATTTACCCACCTCTGCTTTCCGAAGCCCTGAGGTTACAGGTGTGAGCTACGGAGAATGTCCTAGGTGGTTGATTTTAATGTAACAATCCAAAAATAAATGTCAGAGTCAAGATTTGGTAGATAGATTTAAAACTAACATATTCTGCAGCTGGGAATGAAATGTGATACCACATACATTCACAGTAATTCATTTATACATTTAGGGATGTTATAAAAATGTATAGGCAGTATAGACAGCAGGAGTCAAGAAGCCAAGGAAACATGTGTGCTGTGCTAAGTGTTGCATATATGCTTCTGCCAGTGGCTAGGAATAGTGGTCCTGCTGATGATTTCCTTTCCCTCAGAGAGTAAACCATTGATACTCATACTTGCAAAAAGTTGTAAGGCAGTTTTTAGGAGAGTTGTCAAAGATAATCCAGGATTACATTAACATTTGTGCTCAGCTACTTAGATGTGTCAAAGGCCGCTATATATATATATATATATATATATATATTTTATATTTTTATTATACTTTAAGTTTTAGGGTACATGTGCACAGCGTGCAGGTTTGTTACATATCTATACATGTGCCATGTTGGTGTGCTGCACCCAGTAACTCATCATTTAACATTAGGTACATCCCCTAATGCTATCCCTCCCCCCTCCCCTCATCCCACAACAGGCCCTAGGGTGTGATGTTACCCTTCCTGTGTCCATGTGTTCTCATTGTTCAATTCTCACCTATGAGTGAGAACATGCGGTGTTTGGTTTTTTGTCCTTGTGATAGTTTGCTGAGAATGATGGTTTCCACCTTCATCCATGTCCCTACAAAGGACATGAACTCATCATTTTTTATGGCTGAATACTATTCCATGCTGTACATGTACTACATTTCCTTAATCCAGTGTATCACTGTTGGACATTTGGGTTGGTTCCAAGTCTTTGCTGTTGTGAATAGTGCCACAATAAACATACATGTGCATGTGTCTTTATAGTAACATGATTTATAATCCTTTGGGTATATACCCCATAATGGGATGGCTGGGTCAAATGGTATATTTCTAGTTCTAGATCTGTGAGGAATTGCCATACTGACTTCCACAATGGTCGAACTAGTTTAACGTCCCATCAACAGTGTAAAAGTGTTTCTATTTCTAAACGTCCTCTCCAGCACCTGTTGTTTCCTGACTTTTTAATGATCACCATTCTAACTGGTGTGAGATGGTATCTATTTTGGTTTTGATTTGCATTTCTCTGATGGTCAGTGATGATGAGCATTTTTTCATCCGTCTTTTGGCTGCATAAAAGTTTTTTAGACAAGTGTCTGTTCATATCCTTCGCCCACTTTTTGATGGGGTTGTTTTTTTCTTGTAAATGTGTTGGAGTTCATTGTAGATTCTGCATTCTGGATATTAGCCCTTTGTCAGATGAGTAGATTGCAAAAAGTTTCTCCCATTCTGTAGGTTGCCTGATCACTCTGATGGTAGTTTCTTTTGCTGTGCAGAAGCTCTTTAGTTGAATTAGATCCCACTTGTTATTTCTGGCTTTTGTTGCCATTGTTTTTGGTATTTTAGACATGAAGTCCTTGCACATGCCTATGTCCTGAATGGTATTGCCTAGGTTTTCTTCTAGGGATTTTATAGTTTTAGGTCTGACATTTAAGTCTTTAATCCATCTTGAATTAATTTTTATATAGAGTGTAAGGAAGGGATCCAGTTACAGTTTTCTATGTATGGCTAGCCTATTTTCCCAGCACCATTTATTAAATGGGGAGTCCTTTCCCCATTGCTTGTTTTTGTCAGGTTTGTCAAAGATCAGATAGTTGTAGATATGCGGCATTGTTTCTGAGGGCTCTGTTCTGTTCCATTGGTCTATATCTCTGTTTTGGTACCAGCACCATGCTGTTTTGGTTACTGTAGCCTTGTAGTACAGTTTGAAGTCAGGTAACGTGATGCTGCCAGCTTTGTTCTTTTGGCTTAGGATTGACTTAGCAATGAGGGCTCTTTTTTGGTTCCATATGAAATTTAAAGTAGTTTTTTCCAGTTCTGGGAAGAAAGTGATTTGTAGCTTGATAGGGATGACATTAAATCTATAAATTACCTTGGGCAGTATGGCCAGTTTCACGATATTGATTTTTCCTCCCCATGAGCATGGAATGTTCTTCCATTTGTTTGTATCTTCTTTTGTTTCGTTGAGCAGTGGTTTGTAGTTCTGCCTGAAAAGGTCTTTCACATCCCTTATAAGTTGGATTCCTAGGTATTTTATTCTCTTTGAAGCAATTGTGAATGGGAGTTCACTCATAATTTGGCTCTCTGTGTGTCTGTTATTGGTGTATAAGGATGCTTGTGATTTTTGCACACTGATTTTGTATCCTGAGAGTTTGCTGAAGTGGCTTATCAGCTTAGGGATATTTTGGGCTGAGATGACGAGGTTTTCTAGATATACAATCATGTCATCTGCAAACAGGGACAATTTGACTTCCTCTTTTCCTAACTGAATACCATTTACTTCTTTCTCCTGCCTGATTGCCCTGTCCAGAACTTCCAACACTATATTGAATAGGAGTGGTGAGAGAGGGCATCCCTGTCTTGTGCCAAGTTTCAAAGGGAATGCTTCCAGTTTTTGCCCATTCAGTATGATACTGGCTGTGGATATGTCATAAATAGCTCTCATTAGTTTGAGAACATTTCATTCAATACCCAATTTATTTAGAGATTTTAGCATGAAGCGCTGTTGAATCTTGTCAAAAGTCTTTTCTGCACCTGTTGAGATTATCATGTGGTTTCTGTCACTGGTTCTGTTTATATGCTGGATTACATTTATTGATTTGCATATGTTGAACCTGACTTGCATCCCAGGGATGAAGCCCAGTTGATCATGGTGGATAAGCTTTTTGATGTGCTGCTGGATTCAGTTTGTCAGTATTTTATTGAGGATTTTTTCATCAGTGTTCATCAGGGATATTGATCTAAAATTCTCTTTTGTGTGTGTGTGTCTCTGCCAGGCTTTGGTATCAGGATGATGCTGACCTAATAAAATGAGTTAGAGAGAATTCCCTCATTTTCTATTGATTGGAATAGTTTCAGAAGGAATGGTACCAGCTCCTCCTTGTACCTCTGGTAGAATACAACTTTGACTGCTTCTGGTCCTGGACTTTTTTTGGTTCGTAAGCTATTAATTATTGCCTCAATTTCAGAGCCTGTTATTGGTCTATTCAGAGATTCAACTTCTTCCTGGTTTAGTCGTGGGAGGGTGTATGTGTTGAGGAATTTACCCATTTCTTCCAGAATTTCTAGTTTATTTGTGTAGAGGTGTTTATAGTATTCTCTGATGGTAGTTTGTATTTCTGTGGGATTGGTGGTGATGTCTTCTCTATCATTTTTATTGCATCTAAAAGGCCTCTATTTAAAGCAATTTTTAAAAAGTTTAGCAGACCATGAATACACACTCATATCAAGGTAGGTTCTTTGGTCACAGCAGTTGCTTTATTTGTAGTATATATTGGAATTCTCAGTAATGCTTGTTTTGTAGGTGAAGGGAAGTCGGAGGAAGTCACAGAACCTTTATAAAACTTTTGGATTTGGCCTGTACATGGTGGATCATGCCTGTAATCTCAGCATTTTGGGAGGCCGAGGTGATACACCAGTAAAGGCTGGGAATGGTCTCCTTGTTCCTATAATGTCTTACTTTAAAATAGGCAATATCCATTGAATATCAGGTCATACAGCCTGTGCTAATGGTGAGCACTTGAACCATTTTGTTCCATTCTGAATTATCTTTAAGCGAGTAATTGCCAATTTTTGTCTTGTGTCCTTGTGTGAAATAGCTACCAACATTTTTCCCTGCTTATTTGACTTTTAAAATAAACATGTTTGTTCAAGATTGTTTAAAATAAATGTGTTTGTTCAAGATTCATTTTTTAAGTGCTGCCCACTACAGTTGTTTTTGTTCTATTTCCCCTGTTAGTATTGTGCAAACTAATATGATTTCTTAACCTGTTATACAGCACTCATATTGAAACAGACCAAATTCCAGAGCTGTGGGTGCAGAAAAATGTAAGACACATCTAGAAATCTGGGAGTCATTTCAACAAACATGTAATTTTTAATACAGATTTTTCTGCCCTCAATGAGCATATAATCCCGAGGGTTATGTTGAAATCCAGCCAAAAGCAGCAGGATGAGTGACAGCAGGAAGATGTGGCTCAGCTGCACAATAGTGGCACATTGATAAGAGTCTTTTTTCCATGCTAATGAAGTTGAGGTAGGCACTAGTAATTCAGGTCCTGGGTGTGTATGAGTAAAGTTAAGTGACAAATTTCATGTGTGACAAATTTTTTGATGGAGCTGGAAGGAAAGTGGAGCATTAAGTAGGACCTTCAATGTGGGCTGCAGATAAAAGTATTGCAGGCATGAAGGTTTGAAGGAGAGCACTCCTGGGGGCACATGGGTAGAACTGTTAGCTGATTGATAGGAGCTGATCATGAGGAAAGATAAGCTGGCAAAGCTGGGATCTTGCAGTAGATTTCCCTTGAAGGCTCCTTAACATAAGAAAAATGAAATGAAATCAGTCTTAAAATCAGGCTCCCCTTAGCATCTGTATGTTAGTACTAAGTTGTTGATCTGCTTTCGTACTCCAAAAGCCATCCAGAAGAAATGTGCATATGAAGTTTTTTCCTCTTGCTATAGCCAGAAACTTCCTAGGATACTTCCTTTGGCATGGACATAGATACTTTCAATCCCTGTTTTGCCCATGCTGTACTTGTGATCTTTAACTTTTCAGTCACTTTAACACTTCCTGGTTGTCAGTCCAGAGTTCCAGAAAGCACTGACTGCCCAGATTCCAGCTTTCACTGGGTACCGCACTGGTGTGTTTCTCTACTTATCACTTTACTACTCTACATGACATGTTTATTGTGAGAAAACTTACATGGTGGTGTCATAATATAAAAGTGAAAACAGGTTTGTACAGAAACATAAATAGTTTTCTTCTAAGACAAGAAACAGTATAAATATTTTATCTTCAGCTAGGAAACTTTTCCCAATGATGAAAATTAACAAAAATATTTATTTGATTGGAATGGAATTGTAATTTTCTATCCTCTACTCAGCACATTGTAATTGTTACAGAAGTTATTAAATGTACATTCGTCTATTCTCCAAGTTCTGTAGTTAGCCTTTTTCTATAATCCAAACTTTCTCTATGGAAAAGCTTTCCATTCATAGCTCAAGTCTAGCTAAATATATGACATACTCTATGGAGCAACTTCTGCACCACTGGGAACCACACTTCCTTCAAAGTATGGAGCATCATCTCTGGTTCTTCTGTCCAAGGTGGCTCTGCAGCTGCTTCTCACTGCTCCTGCTGCTACACTCACCACCTGCTTTGTTCTTCTATCATTTTCTATTGTATTTTTTATTAAATGTTTCCAGATGGCAATATTGAGTGAGGCCAGGAAGAGAAATGTTTTGATGTAATTTTTCAAAACTCCCCTCCCTATGTGAAAGCCACCTCCCCTCACCCAGCATGTCCTTTGATATTCCCATCACTCCCCAGTTGCAAGTCTCATCCACATTCATTCCAAGCTTCAGTTAACTTCCATAGAATCAGATACTCACGAATTGCACAGAATATGAACATCCACAAGAGGCCACAATTTGCTTTAACAAGTCTGATTATTGCAGCAAGGATTTTTTCTGAAACAAACACAAAAATCCTTGAGAGCAACTCACTGAACAATGTTCAGTAATAGAGGAGACACTAAGTAAATACATGGCCTAATAAAGATGTCTTGATTTACCCTCTGACAAAGTACAATCCTTCTTAGTATTTCCTCTGAAAGTGATAAAAAGGAATGCATTAACTTGAACTAGAAGACTTTCCACAGGGGTCAAGAATGTGACACAAATATTAACTATCCCATTAGTGGAATTGTCAGTTTGTATCCTCCACACACACGTTATAATTGTTAAATCAGTTATCAAATGCAAATTTGTCATTTCTCCAAGTTCAGTAGTTAGCCTTTTTCTGAAAACTGAACTCTGTATGGAAAGATTTTTTATTCATAGACAGCTCGAATTTAGCTGCATGTGTGACAGACTGTCTGAAGCAACTCTTTTACTTCTGTTGGCCCTTCATCCTCCTGGGGCTGTGAAACATGATCTATTGTGGTAGAACTTCATTAATGGCACACAAATGGTGAGTCATTACTAACGAGAGTAATCGTAATGATATGTAGAATGAAAATAAAAAATGTGAAGTAATTTTGAAAAGGATAAAGAAGTAAATTAAATAAGAATGCATTGCAAATACATTAGATTCATATCTAACATTATTGCTTTAGGAAATCGTTATCTTTCACCAAGAATACAATACTAATTGCATAAAAATCATGTACATACAAAAGTAGTCTCCCGTTTTTCCAGGAAAAAAATCTGAGTATAAATTCTAGAGTAGTCAAGTTTCTTATTTTAATTATAATTTAAGTTTTGGTCATCTCATTTATTAACTCTCTAATTTGCATATGTAAACCAAGCAATGTTTTCAGAAAACCATTACAATTTATAAATGTAAGGTGCCATTATTGAGAAAATATATTCCTCCATGAGTGGATGTGTCCCTTCTCCCACCCACTAATGATACAATAATATAGACTCACCGAATTCTATTAGTAAAGTAATACACTGCTACAAACACTAATTCTCTTCTCCAAGTACATGTTGATTTTCTGTATACATGTGAGTTGGTTAGAATGCATCTGCCTTATCTCTAACACTCAACAGAAAGATGAGCAAGGCTTGGGGTTTAGGTGAAGGTCGACCATGTCTTTGTGCATCAAGTGATCTGACATATCCTCAGTTGCACAAATGTTTTTAAACCCTTCCTCAAAGGCTGATGCTGCATTTGTGGCATCTTTTGCACTTTTGACAAAGTAAGGATAGTCACTGTTCTCACTGCATAAGCTTCACTTCTTCTATAAACACCTGCCATTGGATTATGCCAGTCTTGGAATCCAGAATCACAAAAGGAACGCTCTCGGGTTCTTCTACCTCTGCATAACTTATGAACTCTTTCTTCCAGTTAGTTAAGTTCTGGAAACTTTGTAAATCACTTATACTAAAAGTAAGCAGACAACTCTCAGAATCTCTGTAAGATGGCATCCTCAGGCTTTGCAATATCTCTTGACCTGCCGTGCCACAAATTTGAATGGTAAAAAAAAAATGTCCATCCCTTTCAAATCTTATTTAAAATGTTCACGTCTATTGCATGGAACAGTAGAGTATCAAACTTATTCATTACATATCTGTTCATAAATGAACTCCTCCCAATCCCACCATTTCCAAAGATAATCACTTTAAAAAGTGATGAATTTCCTTCCACTGTTCATCTCAAGGGCTTCAAGAGCCCTAGAAAATAAAAAAGGTACCATAACATTCCTTTTTACCTACATATTCTTCTATATGAGTCTATGAATATCAGCATTTAGCTGAAATAAAACATAGCCCTAGGGAATATGTAATAATAAGACATTGTTTACTGAGCATGTAGCCATGAGCGGGCTACTATACTACCATGATTCTCTAAAACAACTAAAAAGGGCTCACTCTTCCCCTTTCTCAGGTCACAGTTGACTGTGAAGCTGGCACTTTAGCCTAAATGTCACATCAAAGCTCTTGTTATGAACAGTGATTCTATGATAAGCGCCTCTCTGCTCATACTAAGCTCCACTACAGTTTGGTTAGAGATGGATAAAAGACAAAAGTTTGTAGGTTTCTGAAACAGCAAGATTTATACTTTAGGGAGTATATTTATGAGAAATGTAATAGAAGTTAGTGTTGAGAGAGCAGAAAACTGTATAGTTATGTCTGGGCCAAAAAGAAGAGCAAGGTTGAAGCTGTACATTTTGATCCACGCCTGTAATCCCAGCTCTTTGGGAGGCTGAGACAGGTGGATCACAAGGTCAGGAGTTTGAGACAAACATGAAAAACATACTGAAACCCTATTTCTACTAAATATACAAAAATTAGCCAGCTGTGATGGCGTGCACCTGTAAACTTAGATACTCAGGAGGCTGAGGCAGGAGAATCCCTTTAACCCGGGAGGAGAAGGTTGCAGTGAGTCAAGATCATACCCCTGCACTCCAACTTGGGTAACAGAGAAAGACTCCATCACAAACAAACAAACAAGCAAACACAAAAACAAACTAGCAAAGTAGGTTTAGTCTTGTCACATAGTCCCACATTTCTTGGAGACTTTGTTTCTTCCTTTTTATTCCATTTTTCTAATCTTTTCCTCATGCTTTATGGCATTAACTTGATCTTCAATCTCTGTGCTGTGTTTTTCGGCTCCATCATCTTGTTCATGTTTTTCTCTAAAATGGTTATTCCAGTAAGCAATTCCCTGACCTTTTTTTTTGAGGTTCTTAGCTTCCTGGCTTTGGGTTAAAACATTCTCCTCTATCTCAGAAGAGTTTGTTGTTACCCACCTTCTGAAGCCTACTTCTGTCAATTCCTCAAACTCATTCTCTATTCAGTTTTGTTTTCTTGCTGGCGAGGAATTGTGATCTTTTGGAGGAGAAGGGCCATTCTCGTTTTTGGAATTTTCTGCCTTTTTGCCCTTGTTGTTGTTGTTGTTGTTTTATCTTTGTGCATTGATATTCCTTTGGTCTTTCACGTTGGTGACTTTTGAATAGTTTCTTTTTTTTTTTTTTTTTTTTTGGAAATCCTTTTAGTAGATGTTGATACTGTGCCTTTCTCTTACTAGTTTTCCTTCTAACAGTCAGGCCCTTCTGCTGCAGGTGTGCTGGACTTTGCTGCAGGTCCACTTCTGACCATTTTTGTCTGTGTATCACTATCAGAGAATGCAGAAAAGCAAAGATTGCTGCCTATTCCTTCCTCTGAAAGCTTCATCCCAGAGGGGCAGCCTCCAGGTGCCAGCCAGAGCACTCCTGTATGAAGTGTCTGTCAATACCTGCTGAGAGGAGTCCGCCAGTCAAGAGGCATGGGATTTATGGATCTGCTTGAGGAGACAGTCTGTTGGAGATCTGCAGCTTTCTTCAGAGCCAGCAGGCAGGAAGGTTTAAGTCTGCTGAAGCTGCACCTACAGCCACTCCTTCCCCCCAGATGCTCTGTTTCAGGGAGATGGAAGTTTTATCTATAAGCCCCTAAATGGGGCTGCTACCATTCTTTCAGAGATGCCCTGACCAGAGAGGAGGAATCTAGGGAGGCAGTGTGGCTACAGCAGCTTGGCTGAGCTGCAGTGACTTCCCAGTGGCTTTGTTTACACTGTGAAGGGAAAACCACCTACTCGAGCCTCAGTATTGGCGGGTGCCCCTGTCCCCACCAATCTGAAGCATCCCAGATTAACTTCAGACTACTGCACTGGCAGCAAGGATTTCAAGGCAGTGGATTTTAGCTTGCTGGGTTCCATGGACATGACATCCACTGAGCTAGATAACTTGGCATCCTGGCTTCTCCCCCCTGTCTAGGGAGTGAACCATTCTGTCTTTCTGGCATTTCAGGAGCCACTAGGGCACGAAAAAAAAAAAAAAGAAAGCTTCAAGCTAACTCAGTGTCTTCCCAAACCAATTTTTAAATTTTTAATCAAAATGTACATTTTTATATCTTTTTACAATTTTTTTATTGTTTTTATACACCTCACATGAAAATTTATGTTTAGCACTTTTCATTACATGTTATAATGAAATTTTATCAATTTTTAACTTTATGTAAAATGTGTTAAGTTGTTTTGTTTGTTTTTCCTGAAAATGGCAGTAACACTAAACCTTTCCCCTTGGTACAATTGAATAATATATTTGTACATTCTCATACTTAACAATTAGCATTTCTGGGAAGCTGGATTTGCTATAAAGGTATTTTGAAAAATGTCTGTTTTGTTCTAGATGTCCCCAGACAATAGACAGAGACCCGGAATCCTCTTTATGAAAGAGGACAGTTACACTGAGAAAGCACTACATGTCCCCATGGTTTCCTCTAGCTTAGTCCTATTGGTCCTTCGAAGAACTGGACAGCAGGCTGGACTTTCTCCAGCACCAAGAGAAAGCCAGGAAAAGGTAGATCTTACCAGACGACTGAATTAGTGTTGTCTGTTGGATGTTCCACTTGGAATTGTCAAAGGGACTCCAAGACTGGAGCTATATGAGGAACAGAGAGTAAGAGAACTAGAGAGAGAGAGAGAGAGAGAGAGACAAAGGGAGAGAGAGAGAGACAAAGGGAGAGAGAGAGAGAAAGGGAGAGAGAGAGGAAGAGAGAAGAGGAAAGAGGGAGCCAGTGTTAGGGGTGGATTCCTGAGACTTGAGGGTTTTATAGACCTGGCCTGAGCCTTGCAGTTTCCTTCAGGTCATTTGTCCTTCTCACACAAACTGCTTGAAGAGTAAAAGGAGAGAAAAGATGGGGCAGGTGGCCAGAGACTCTCAGGATCCAGGAGTTAACTTAGGATAAGCTGCCACTGCCCACAGCTTCCTGGGATCCAACGGGGCCTCTACCCCCAACACTGGTCCTGGGTTTCAGCACCAAATGTAAAAATTAAAGAAAGAGGCGAGAAACCCAAAGGGCAGCATGACTGTCAACAAGCACAGGTTTATTTTGAATCAACCTGAGAGGGGTGGCTGGCCAGGTTAAGTCAGAGCCACACTCTCTTAACAGACTAAGAGATTTTCAAGATTCAGTCTCAGAGAGTTTATCAGTCTTGGACTGCTTCTGTGTCTCTTTGTTGTGGTTATCTGACAGAGAGAGCTATGGGTCTGTTTTCATACATCTTTCTGGAGTTGCAGGCATATTTCCCATGTCTGCTTCTAGCTTCCCTATCTTAGTGCACCTGAAGGGAAAGGAATGTGCTTATTATTTATAGTTAGAAGACAAGTGATTTCCTTGAAATGCATGAGGCTAAAAAGAGAGTTGGATGTTAAAGTGGTGATATTTGTTCAAGATGAAGGTGTTCCTGTTCTATCAATTTCTAGTCAGGTAATTGCACAACTATTAGATTTTGTTTGTTTGTTTTTGGAGTAATTATATATAATTATATACTTAGAAGTAAATTCTGTTGTCTGTAAATTCAAATCAGCAAATTTATATGACTCTATTTAATGTATTTGCCTTACACAAATGCATGCTTTATATTATAGATACATTATAACACTTGGGAGTTTTAAAAATTATTTTATGGTGATGAAGAGTGATTTCTTGGCCCTCTGAAAAACAAGATTAAATTATTTTGTGTATTGAATATTCACAGTTATTAAGGAAATCTGTAAGGTTTATTTTTTTAAATTAACTTTTCATTAAATTGAAAGGTATTTTAGTAAAAACACTGTAACATAAAATTAAAATTAGTGATAATACAAATAACTAAATGGCTTTAATTATTCTGTTGAAGTTGTGGAAGTGTTGTTGTTATTTTAATTAGAGCAGCATACAATATCTACAAAAAAATTTACCAAAGCTCTTTATTTTCTCTCTCAAATAGGAATTTGTATTTAATAATTTTCTTTGTGAGATGTTTGCTCTTTATAAGAACAGGACTCTTTATTCAAATAGAAGCTGTTTTGTAATCTTGATTCTATTACACCAATGAATACTTCTTTTTCACAGAAATGTAACAACTTGAACAAGGGTGATCAGTTACTAAGAGGAGTATTTAATCTCCTGAGAAGAAAATATACAGAGCATAGCTATTATATTTACAGAAATATATTTAATTGTTTGTAACATATGCCAGTTTAGGTAACATAATTTCATAATTTTATATCAATTAGGTTTTTATTTTTAAATATTAAATGAGAAGCACATTTTAATCATTATAATATGTAAAGCATCCTAAAGTACAAGCAATATTCCATATACATACATATACATATAAATACATATAAATGCATCCCAAATGTATGTAACTTTAATGTATTTCATGTATTCTCAGGTTATTTATGCACTTGTTTCATTTTTCCGGTAATCTTTAAGTTTAGATATTGTAACTGATTGATGTTGTCTTTCTCTCTCTCTTTTTTTTTTTTTTTTTTTTTTTTTAGATGGAGACTAGCTCTGTGGCTAGGCTGGAGTGCAAGGGCAAGATATTGGCTCACTGCAACCTCCGCCTCCTGTGTTCAAGTGATTCCTCAGCCTCAGCCTCCCTAAAAGCTGGGACTGCAGGCATGCCACCATGCCTGGCTAATATATATATTGGCCAAGATGGTCTCTCTCCTGACCTTGTGATCTGCACGTCTTGTCCTCCCAAAGTGCTGTGATCACAGACTTGAGTCACTGTGCCCAGCAAATGTTATCTCTTAGTATTGCTTTTTGAAAACTACTGGCTTCCAGGTCATATGCCACACTATCTAAATCAGAATTTCTAGAACTTGGAAAAGGAATCTATATCCTTAAGGGATCTCAATTGGTCATTTTGTTTGTCAGTTTTAAAAATGTCTTCTATGAGAAACTTAGAATGTATGTGTGTTTTTGTTAAAATAAAGTAAAATAGTGATAATGTAAATAAATAATTTACTTAAACTTTTTGTTGATGTTAACATAAATTAAGAAATGTGATTTTCAGTAAATCTCTCTTAGGGTAGCCTGATTTTTCTCACATCAACCTATTGCACAGTACTACTAAAGGCATTAATAGATTGTCAAAAATGTAAAACAAAAATATTTGTACTGTTTTCAGTGTTAGGGCAACATTTCAAAATTACTAACATGGATACAGTTAAAATTTAATTACTATTAAATTTTATATTTATATGTGATGTTGATAAATATTATGTGACACTTATATGAATGATTGACTCAGACAATTAGGGTTTCACTTTATGTAACTTGTTAAAGTCACAAACATTTTACTATCAAAACTAAGTTCTATGGTCACACATTCCTGTAATGAAAGTGTTATTTTATTTACCTTCAAGAGGAAATAAATTTTACCCTTTACTCTTCCTGCTCTGATCATCTCTGTGCTTTCTTTTTTCTCATCCTTGCCTGACTACATCTGAGATGCTGGGATACTTTTAGTAGAGTAGCAGCATATATCATACAAACATAAATACAATATTTATTTTAAATGTAAAAGTATAAAACTTAAGAACTCAAAAAAAATTGTTTTCCCCAATTTAACTTGAGATTTCAGTGGCTCATACACAACACATGATTGGTTTATAATATAACCTAAGCATAATTTTAATTGACAAGGTTCATTATACATTTACACATCTTAAGGCATTTAGGCAGTGTGTTTTAGGTTTTAGGAATTTTTGAATTTGAGGAAACTGAGTCAACACATTTGCAACACATTGTGTACTATTCCTTGTGAGGCCCCAAAGGTACCCAAGAATCAAACATACTAACGTTTCTATGAAGAGAAATGAATATTCCCTTTAAGGGTGAAAGGTACATGAATGAAGACTTAATAGATTCCATCAATTAAGTCTTTATTACATCAGAAATCAAATTACATACCAACTTTATTTTTAAAAGTCTTGCTTAATTGAGCATTTTGAATTTCAGATAAAGTGTTTTGAATCTGTCTTAATTATGATTATGAAAATACAGCACTGAATAAACAGCCCTGGTGGGATACAAAGCATCATAATAAACAAGAAAAATGCAAAGTGACCTGCTGCCTGTTGTAGGGAGTATATGACTTAGATTTGGAGGTAAAAACCATCTTGCAGTAGAAAAGACTTGCTTTGTTAAGCTTTTTTTTTTTTTTCTAAATAGCTAGTTGGTACAGACTTAGTATTGACATAACTTGATTTTTAGCAATTATGTGCGATATTCAGTGTGACTTGATAAACCATTAGAGGATCACAAAAGTCATAAATTAGTAATATCTCACTGGCTATAACATAGAAAGTTTCACAATAGACCACAGTAAGGAAGTATTCAAAATTATGTGTAGAAAAAGATTGTGGGTACTCTATATTATGTAACTAACCTGCACGTTGTGCACATGTACCCTAAAACTTAAAGTATAATAAAAAGGAAAAACTGGCAATGTGGAACATATGTGTTGACAGATTTATGAGCTCTTTATGAGTTACAATAGATAGGTGCTGGTAATTGGATATTTGAGGAAGTGGAATAGGAAAGCGATGTTAACACCTTTGTCTCTTGTGTGATTTGATATGCCGAGGGAATAGTAATGCACTTTACTGATAGAAAGAAAGGAATCTGTTTGCGCGGATTGCGATTTAGAAGCATATGGGAGATCAAATAGAAAATTTTAATGGGGACTTGCATACCTATGTCCAGAATTTGCAATCATCTAAAAGGATACATGTGTTACTACAGATGTAATAATGAAAAAAAGTCATAGAAAGGAATGTCATTGAATGGAAACTTTTTTAAAAAAAGTGAATGTTATCATGGTAGATAACATTAAGTTATCCAAAAAACAATCCATAGCCTCTAAGTAGTTAGTTTAACTTGTATGTAAGAAGGAGAGTTTTTTGTTTGTTTGTTTGTTTGTTTGAGGGAGTCTCACTCTGTCACCCAGACTGGAGGGCAGGAACACAATCTCGGCTCACTGAAACCTCCGCCTCCTGGGTTCAAGCAATTCTGTGTGTCAGCCTCCTGAGTAGCTGGGATTACAAGTGTCCACTACCACATCTGGCTAATTTTATATTTTTAGAAGAGATGGGGTTTCATAATCTTGGACAGATTGGTTTTGAGAAAAATTATAATTTTAAAAAACTGTGGTTACACTCAAGACAGATCTTTAGCCTTCTTCTAGAGTTCTTAGCTGTATCATCTGCAGTAAAATAAGACCAAGATTGGCCAGTTAGTTACCCAACTCTGCTAGGAGATTAAAAGTTTTATTGTTCTAGGATTTTAGAAACAAATCATACTATATAACTGAAAACTCTATACACACACGCCCCCACACACGCAAAATCATACACAATTTTCACTCAATAGACATTATAATAAGCATACCAAAAACCTGATTTTCACTCAATAGACATTATAATAAGCGTACTGAAAACCTGATAATAAACTAAATGTATTATAAAGCTGTAGAACACAATGATTAAAGCCAAATCATAATCTTAAATTTTAAACAACTGAAAATGTTAGATTTTAACAATTAAATTTTTCTAATTGTTCTTTTGTCCACCATCATAGATTTCAAGCAGATTAATTAATGTTGTAAAATGATATTAAGAGTTTCTATCAATGGAGTTTAATTTATACCATTTAAAAATAGTTTGTAGTCTTATATTGTTTACTATGTAACTTCTTTTATTTGCTCTAAAGTAAGGCTAAATCACATCTTAACCTCATCTCATCCAAGGAAGTGATTACAGTAAAATTATACATGTCGGGTCAATGTGGAAAACAGTGAATGTAGATTAATGTGGGTTTTTTGCAAGAATTTAGTATTCTCCTTATTAAGATTAGCTTGAAATGTTTTGTGTAATGAATATTTAGTCTATTCAATAGGCGTTATTCAGATATATATCAACATCTGCTATGTACCAACCACTGTTCAAGGCAGCAGATAACAATATAGGCAAAGATAATATTAATCCAAATTGCATGTGAAAACAAATGATACTATTGATAATGTGGCAGATGAAATGATTTTCACTTTATTATAATTTTTAAGAGAATAATACAATGAAATATGTACTGTAAGGGTTACAAGAAGTCTATCCATGTTATTCTTTACCTGAAATAATTAGATTACACAAATTACCTTTTCAAAAGGAAATTTATATTATAAATGCTCCTATGGCAAAAAAAAAACCTAGCTTCTGACTTGGAATATAATATTACTATATTAAGTAAACACGTGGTATAGAGAAAAAAATTTATTTATCTTTCATGGTAATGACAAAAAAGTTAGAAGTCTCTTTTTTTGCATTTTTAATATTGACTCTTAAGAAGAGTAAACAATTTTCAGTGTCAATATGTTGCAATTTAGCCAGACCTAAAAGAAAAATGACTGATTATTAGCAAATCAGGAAAATTTTATTGTTGCCATTGTAAGTTGCTTTAGCCATCATGTGTGTGTTCTTACACCATTAGAATTGAAATCAATTTTCTACTGCCAATTTATATTGCTGTTCTATAATCATGGGATTCTTGCTTTACATTCTTAAATGTTGTCTCTGAAAAATGAGTGAATACCAAACAAGTTTTTCTTTTTTATTCAAAAAGTTAGTCTTAAAAGGCTATTCCTGTTTAATAAAAAATAATGAGGTGATTGGCATATGGTGATGCATTTCTCTAATCCCAAGTAGTTGGAAGGCTCAGGCAGGAGTATTCCTTGAACCCTGGAGTGTGAGACCTCATTGAGCTATGAGCTATCATCATGTCACTGTAGTCCAGCCTGGGCCACAGAGCATAATCCTAAGTATAGAATAAAAAATAGAACTATGAAAAGTAATATAGCCTGACTGTTTTTAATTCACTTTTAATAATGCATGGATAGTATATTTAGCCAAAACATTTTAAATTAGTAACATGCCAAGAGATCAGATGTTTTAGTCAGATTGCTAGCTCCTCAACTGGCTAAATATGTAATATTTGACAAAGTATTTCTCCTAACAGTAATTGATTTTTTTATTTGTTAAATGGATTTACTAGGGCTACCCTCTTAGGGAACTAACTCTGATATTAATTAGATTACCTCAAAAACTTGTTACATATTAAGCAATAAAATATTAGCACATGTTTGGCAATAAAATATTAGGCACATATTAGGCAATAAAATATTAACTACTACTAGATATTACAGATTATTTCCATCTGCTTATTTTAAAGCTCACAGTGCATATAATAAAATTCCAGCCACCGAAAATGACTGTTAGATACAATAAAACACTCTAAGAGTCATTATCAAAAATGAGCATATCAGTGTATAAAATGTATGGTAGTTTTATTTAACGGTTGTTTCATTGTTTACCATAGTGTTTTGTCTTACAATTTTGTGGAAGCCTGTGTCAGAGTTAAGAACTTTTATAGAAGAGAATAATCATGGATGATTGAAATTGACATTTTAAGCTGATACCGACAATTATTGTAACTTCTATTACATTTATAGTTGTATTTTCTTTCAAAGGATAATGGAAGTCTTAAAAAGAAAATGGATACTTCCCTGACAGGGGAGATACCTAGGAATCCAACTTCCCAGGGCAAGGCTGATCTATTGCACTCTGGATGTGCCGACCCCTGAGATTTACAAAATTGTGGGAAACTCAACTGCATAATTTATGGAAATGAAGGACTGTGTTTGCACTTTCACGTGGAAAAAAGAAAAAAACAGAAAAGAAAAGAAAAATGACTTGTTTAGCGGATGTAGAAACTTGAAACTAGACCATGTACTGGAAACAATTCAGTATGCCTACAAAAGTTGATCTCCAGCACAAAACAATAAAATATCAAATGGTTATTTCTTAGGCAGATCAAATAGTGTTAGGATGACACTTGCAAAACCTTGCAAACTGAGTCCATATGAGGAGATGAGGGGCAGCACCCAAAGGAAGCAGATAAATCTGGGAAAAAGAGAAGTCATTGTTAAATGTGTAAGCCAATGATCATGTATTAATATTTCCCTTAAAAATACTTATTTTATTAAATGGTTAACATTGATTTCTTTGACCTTAAAAAGTAGGTTTTCTTTTGGAAACGACTGGTGTGAAATGGTCTAGAAATTATATAGCTAAAATAATTCAGATTTTTCCCTGAATTATAAATCATTTGCAGGAGTTGTGAAGATGTTAAAGATGCCAGCTTTTTTGCATTTCTTAAAAGTTTATTCTAAATGAAGAAAATTAAATATAAAGTATAAAATTACTTTCATAATAAAATTGTCAATCTTTTTACATATTTTGAATTTGAAGCCAGATAATCAAGATTCCTTAGATGAGCACTAAATGCTCTCCAACAGAAGATGCTACATTATGTCCTCATCCAACAGGCTTTATGTATCAACAGGTAAAAATAAATACACACATACATACATAAACTTTTTATTTTTCTTTTTCAAACTCATTTTGATCTTTACTTGTATGGTTTTCAATTTTATTTTCTTACATATTTGGTAACATATCAGCTGTGACTTCAAATTAAGAAAAAAATTATCGAAAGAAATAAAGGTTATTCAATTAGGAAAAGAGGAAGTCAAATTGTCCCTGTTTGCAGATGACATGATTACATATCTAGAAAACCCCATTATCTCAGCCCCAAATCTCCTTAAGCTGATAGGCAACTTCAGCAAAGTCTCAGGATACACAATCAATGTGCAAAAATCACAAGCATTCTTATATGCCAATAACAGACATAGGGCCAAATCATGAGTGAAATCCCATTCACAATTGCTTCAAAGAGAATACAATACCTAGGAATCCAGCTTACAAGGGACGTGGAGGTCCTCTACAAGGAGAACTACAAACCACTGTTCAATGAAATAAGAGGATACAAACAAATAGAAGAACCTTCCATGCTCATGGGTAGGAAGAATGAGTATCATGAAAATGGCCATACTGCCTAAGGCAATTTATAGATTCAATGCCATCCCCATCAAGCTACAAATGACTTTCTTCAAAGAATTTGGAAAAACTACTTTAAAGTTCGTATGGAACCAAGAAAGAGCCCACATTGCCAAGTCAATCCTAAGCCAAAAGAACAAAGCTGGAGGCATCAAACTACCTGACTTCGAACTATAGTACAAGGCTACAGTAACCAAAACAGCATGGTATTGGTACCAAAACAGAGATATAGACCAATGGAACAGAACAGAGCCCTCAGAAATAATGCCACATATCTACAACTATCTGATCTTTGACAAACCTGACAAAAACAAGAAATGGGGAAAGTATTCCCTATTTAATAAATGGTGCTGGGAAAACAGGCTAGCCATATGTAGAAAGCTGAAACTGGGTGCCTTCCTTGCACCTTATATAAAAATTAATTCAAGATGGATTAAAAACTTAAATGTGAGACCTAAAACCATAAAATCCCTAGAAGAAAACCAAGGCAATACCATTCGGGACATAGGCATGTGCAAGGACTTCATGTCTAAAACACCACAAGCAATGGCAACAAAAGGCAGAATTAACAAATGGGATCTAATTCAACTAAAGAGCTTCTGCACAGCAAAAGAAACTACCATCAGAGTGATCAGGCAACCTACAGAATGGGAGAAAATTTTTGCAATCTACTCATCTGATAAAGGGCTAATATCCAGAATCTATAATGAACTCTAACACATTTACAAGAAGAAAAAAAAAACACCACCAAAAAGTGGGCAAAAGATATGTACAGACTCTATTCAAAAGAAGACATTTATGCAGCCAAAAGACACATGAAAAAATGCTCATCATCACTGGCTATCAGAGAAATGCAAATCAAAACCACAATGAGATATCATCTCACACCAGTTAGAATGGCAACCATTAAAAAGTCAGGAAACAACAGGTGCTGGAGAGGATGTGGAGAAGTAGGAACACTTTTACAGTGTTGGTGGGACTGTAAACTAGTTCAACCATTGTGGAAGTCAGTGAGGCAATTCCTCAGGGATCTAGAACTAGAAATATCATTTGTTCCAGCCATCCCATTACTGGGTATATAACCAAAGGATTATAAATCTTGCTTCTTTAAAGACACATGCACAGGTATGTTTATTGTGGCACTATTCACAACAGCAAAGACTTGGAACCAAGCCAAATATCCAACAGTGATAGACTAGATTAAGAAAATGTGGCACATATACACCATGGAATACTATGCAGCCATAAAACCTGATGAATTCGTGTCCTTTGTAGGGACATGGATGAAGCTGGAAACTATCATTCTCAGCAAACTATCGTAAGGACAAAAAACCAAACACTGCATATTCTCACTCATAGGTATGAGTTGAACAATGAGAACACATGGACACAGGAAGGGGAACATCATACACTGGGGACTGTTGTGGGATGGGGTGAATGGGGGGAGGGATAGCATTTGGAGATGTACCTAATGTTAAATGACAAGCTAATGGGTGCAGCACACCAACATGGCACACATATACATATGTAAGTAACCTTCACATTGTGCACATGTACCCTAAAACTTAGTCTAATAAAAAAATTGTATCAAGCACCTACTAGAAAAAAAAAGAAAAGAATTATCTAGGACAGCTTTGGCAAGATGATCAGAAGAAGAATACTTTAAGTGTGGTCATGTTTTATTTTACCCTTGTGATATTTTCTTTGTAAGTAGGTACTACCTTGCCCTAGTTCATAAAAATTTGTGATATTTCAATAAGAGCATAAAGTAATTTATTTATTCTTTCTCAAAATCCAGAGACAGTAAAAATTAACCATTTTACGGGCTTTAATACAAAGTTTACTAAAAAAACAAATACTGATCAAAATATAAATAAATACCATTTATGAACACTTCTAAGTTAAAACGAATATTTTTGTTAAAATTTTCTGGGAAGATTAGCCACAACAAGGGTAATGCAGTCTTCTCTTTTCTTTTCTTTTCTTATCTTTTTTCTTTCTCTTTCTTTCTTTTTCTTTCTTTCTTTCTTTCTTTCTTTCTTTCTTTCTTTCTTTTCTTTTCTTTCTTTTCTTTCTTCCTTTCTTTCTTTCATCCTTTGTTTTTTCTCTTTCTTTTCTTCCTTTCTTCTTTCCTTTCTTTCTTTCTTTCTTTTTTTTTTTTTTTTTTGATGGTGTTTTACTCTTGTTGCCTGGGCTGGAGTGCAATGGTTGTGATTTTGGCTCACTGCAACTTCCACCCCAGGAGTTCAATTGATTCTCCTGCCTCAGCCTCCCAAGTAGCTGGGATTACATGCATGTGCCACCACACCTGGCTAATTCTGTATTTTTGGTAGAGACAAGGTTTCACCTTGTTAGCCAGGGTGGTCTGGATCTCCTGACCTCACGATCCACCCTCCTCAGCCTCTCAAAGTGCTGGGATTATTTTGAGTCATGGCACCCAGCCAGGTTAATCATTTAAAAGATTTTAGTGTGCTATAACATTTAGCATGACTTCTCACCAAGTTCATGTAGCCAAAAATTGGAATTACCTAAATTACAGCAGTTGTCCAGAGTAACAGCTCTATTGCTCAGAAACCTTATTTTTTATAACCAGAAAAAATCAAAGACAGGGGAAAAAATGTAAAAAACAAGCAGATTTTAATTCTACACATTCTTCACCTTTAATGTTTGATAGCTTAATTTCTTGCTGAGATAAAGATATTGCCATATTTTTAATAGGAATTCTTAAATATTACAACCAATATACATACTTTTCATGTGTCACAATGTTTGGAGCATGGTAGGTTGTATTTTTTGTGCTGGGGGCACTTTTGTGGCAGAATTTACTAAGGGATGCTTCTAAAATTCGCTTCACCTAATTCCAGTAAAGTGCATATTATCAGAATCCACAGTACTTTGAAGCACCATTGTGCCAAGATTTCTGACTGTTTTGCTAGCCAGTCACAATTTTCCTTGAAAGCAGTAAGTCTCCTAGTTTATTTCTACATTATTTTAAAGCTTTTGTCATTAGATGTAGGGTTTACTGAAGATAAAAGTGCCTTCCGATTTTAAATAATTAATATTTTTTAATTTGATGTAATATCTCCATGCCCATGTTGGAAACAGTAGGATATGAAGTGTGTTGCATAGTGTGAGGATCAGCAATTCATTTGTTTGAACCGGTTACAATATACTATGTTTTTATCTTTTTACAGTATATAAGCATTAGCATTGAACACCACGAATGCAAAATGCAGTCTACATTAGTCAAGACCTATAAATACACTATCAGGGCTACTGATATTGGTATATTGTAATCCAACTATGTCATGTGTCTTCCTATATGGACTATTGTTATTTGCAGTCTATGTTTCTCTTCTGGCCTAGACTTAGATTTTGGAATTTCTGTTCCTTAGAAAGTACGAGAGAAGTACGTTTAGATTAATCCCATTTCTGCATTACTGCTGCACCTCTTTAAGGTTGCCACCTCAAGGGACTACATCATGATATCCTGTTTCTAATGACCTCCCAATCATCCTTCAGAAGATTCTTCAAATGGGGATCAACATGTCCTTATTTAAGGTACCCCTTAAATTTCTACTATTAAGTGGATGCCAGGATATGATTCAGCCCATTGAAAGTCTGTGTATCACATACTGGCATCTGTTTGAAAGTCCAGTTTTCTATTGTTCACATGGCCAGGATACTGATTACTCTTTACGACTCATGAATTCAAACAATTGCCTTTATAAAACAATCATTTAACAGCTTAGAGTTCAATCATTGAGCTAATTTACTCATTCAATCTTCAATTGGTCTTCATTTCTTGTCTCTATGAAAGCCTGCCAAGAGGACATTATACATCCACCTTGAAACTGCCATTCATCAACTAAGCAGGTTGTTGTTGTCAATAGGGAGCTCTTCAAAGGGCATTGCCCATGTGACAGTGGGATCCAGTAATTCCTGAGTTTATTGCAACCTACATGCTAGAAAATACCAGACTGCCTGCTTTTGAACAGGATCATCACCTCATTGCACTTCCCTGGTAATATTTTCCTCTATAAAACCATCTTTTTATGTTATTTGAAAGTCTTCTGAGCACTTCCTCATTAGACTGTTTCTTTAATTTGCCCAACACTTTATACGTGTTGCAAGTTTTATAATTATTTTATGGTCTTCAGTCAAAGAAGCTGTCTCAACACTAAGGCAAGAAAACCTAGTAATTTTCTTTCCAATGGCACATATTGTTTCATGGCATCCAGGAGTGCCCTGGACCACAATTTCCAGCTAATGCTGAAGAGGGGCATGTGTGGCTTTTCTGCCATTTCCTCAGTCTGCCCAAGAACATGTTGCAAGTACTTCTAAAATCAGAAATTGGATCACAAAGTCCCAATGTGTAGAGAGAAGGAACTTTTTACAATTCAGAAATGGCCACATTTAGTGAAATTTCTGATTTAAACAGACCATTATTTATCATTTTTTAAACTGATGCATTATAATTTTGCATATTTACAATGTAGAACTAGTATCTTGATACATGCACACGATGAGCAATGACCAAATTTTTAAATGGCATATTGGTAATTGGTATATTAGTCATTTCCGACATATATGACATATTTGTTTCAAGAACTTTCCAAATCTAAACTTCTAGTTATTATGAAATCTATAATAAATTATTCATACCTATAACCTCCCTCCTATACAATCAAACTTTAGAACCTATTATTTCTAACTATTTTTTACACATTAACTAACTCACTTATTTATTTGCTTAATGTCTTTCCCAGCCTATAATAGTCTGTCATTCTATTCTCTACCTATGTGAGATCAACTTTGTTATTTCTCACATATGAATAAAAACAACCAATCCTTGTGCTTTATATTTCCTGGCAAATTTCACTTAATATAATGTATCTTAAATGAAGTATTTTGCCCCGGTAATATTTATTTAACTTATGGACGCTTTTATACAACTGAAATAATCACTCAGCTAAAATTTACCTTAACTGTTACCAAAATTCTTTGGGTACATAGGATTGTACTTTGAAAACAGCTCAATGAACAGAGATGTCTTGAAGATGTCTTAGGACAAAAATATTGTTCTCTTTTCTATCTCCTGTCTTTATTAACTCTGGATTGTCTTCCAATTAATAAAAATATTCTGATAAATTATCTTGGGGATCAACATTAAAGACCAAAAAATCAATAATGCACTCATTTAACTTTATAAATATAAGGAAAGAAGTTGAAACAAATTAAAAACTTGCTGAATAAAATTATATACATTTTGTACACTCCTAACTTTCAAAACACTTAAATTACTTTTTATTTTTTACTCTTATTGCTCAGTTCAAACATAGACTATTATAACTGGGTTTACAGAATAGTTATCATAAAAGATTCATAAAATAATAACCTACACTGGAGATAATACAATATAGTAAAATTTGTTCCAGCAGGCAGGAGTAAGACAAATGAGTCCTCTGCCATGAGTAACTTTGGGGAATAAGTAACTTTGGGGGAATAAGTTACTTAGTCTCTGTAGGATTCTGTATCTTCTTCTGGGAATAATGCATTTTCCAAATTACATAAGATTATTTACATGATGAAATAAGAATTATTAACACCGAATAAATATACCTATTAACCCTAGTTTTGGAAGGATGGGGTGGGGAGCATAGACAGAAACTCCAAAAGTCAAAACATGATTGTAGCCATAAAACAAAGTACAGTTGCTTTCCAAATATCTGAGAGGTCTCTGTATGCTTTTCATTGTATCTTAGGTTTGTGATGAAGAAATAAACAATACCCAGTTCCTGCCCTAGAGAAGCTCATTGCATAGAAAAAGGAAAAAGGCAGATATACCTGCCACAGTATAGTGCTGAGACAACATAAATCACAAGCAACCAAGTCCAAAGGTAAGATATCTAATTTGAAATTTTATATTCTGTTTCTATTGCTTCTTGCTGTTGTGATTAGCCATCTCTATATGTGTTAAATTCAACACCCTAGGGGTAACACGGGCTATCGTGTCAGAAATTACATTCCAACTTTTCTTCCAATAGTGCCTGTTAACCAAGGATTGGTGAATATCCTATATGAAGATTCTACTAAAAGTAAAGCTACCCCAACTGCAATGCTGGATGATATAATTTTCTGGGTCTAAGAAAGAGGAAGAAAGTGTGTGTTCTGTAATTTCTATAAATCATTAAGTGCTGAGACACTGGTAACTGAAAGACAAACTATTTCTGCCAACCGAAAGGAAAAAAAGAAGAAATTGTAGGAAAGCAATTTATTACAGTAAAACTATTCTGATTTTTTAATTTAGTTTCTATCAATATCTACACAAAAAGTAAAATTCATAATAATAATAATAATAAAGATCTTGAGTATAAACATTACCAAAATTTAGGTGTTCCATGTTTACTTATTTGGATGTGTATGCTAAATAGGTGACCACCACTGTAACCTAATTTTTTACTGCTTTATGTTCAAATTAAACTTTTCATAGGCAGTGTTATGATAATTCTTAACTAATATTTTTTACAAAATCACGGAGCATAATTTGAAGAACGCATTTGATTCTTTAGCAGGAAAAGCTCTAATTTCATAAAAACATATTAGAGAATTTTAAAAATAAGCACAGCTTACGAAACACAGACAATATAAATATAGTAGTCATAGTTTCTTAGCGATTTAAGCCACATTATGAAAATGTACTTTCCACAAATTCTTTTAAAGAAGAATAATTGCAGAGAGAAAAACTGTAGCTGCTATCAGAATCTTCAAACTATTAGTAATTAATAACTAGAATTTACCTCACTGTTCTGCTTCTCATCTTCAAACAATCATTATCTATATTTTTACCTATGCATTCAATTGCAAGAATACTGTTTCCAGTGTAGGGGGAAACACATACACACACGTATGTATATCTATAACATGTACATAGATATATGTGGCTGCTGGATCACAGAATTCATATGATAAGTAGCACCAGCATTTTTGAGTCCTACAAGTCTTTCTGGCAGGTGAGATCTAACAGAGAGCAGATATTCCCACTCAAAAACTGCTTCACAACCTGAGATCAGAAGAAAAAACAATGCTTGTACTATGAAAATCATAATTCTGCCCACTCTTCTTTCCATCACGTGACAAATTAATATTGACAACAACTCATTTATCATCACAGCCATTTTGAAAGAGTACTTTGAATTTTCAAACTAACAACAAATCAAGTGACCATTACAGATTTTTAACTTCAGACCCCTTAGGTACATAGTTTAATGCCATTACATCTGTTTGTTTGTTTAAAAAAGTGTTTATTTTAAAAAATGTCTTTTGAATATATATATACATATATAAACTATGTCAATTCAATTGTTAAATAAATTAACATACAAGGCATTTTTAAGAGGGGAAACTCTTCTCTTTGCATAGATCTCACGAGACAAATAAAGATCTGACTTTTTAAGTGGTGAGTTTAGCTAGAAACTCCTACAATATGCTAGAAAATATACTCACCCAGAGAAAAACGTAAACAAATAGAATTTCACATTCATCAATTAAAGATCTGTACAGAATGCTGTGTTAACTGTATTATTAATCCTTGGTTTTCTCTTAAAATAAACTGAATTTTGCTATCATTTGCTCATTTACTTATATTAACTCCCAGCCTGAGTTTCTGTTCTGTGTAAGATTTGAACATTGATACTTACTTTGTTGGACTTATGTGGACATTTAGAAGTAACAAAATTCACTCAAAAGTTTTCTTCTCACATTATGATTTTTAAAGCCATACCTCTCTTAGAATTTAACTAAAATAACATTAAGTAACTTCGAGGTTTGGGTTATAAAAATCATTTTAATGCACACATTTTAAATATAAAATTTGGACCATTAAATTTGGCTTCTGGATACTCTGAGGTTTCAGTATTTTTTAACATGTGATTCAATAAAACCCACTTTGGTTACCAACACCAAGTATAGGGGAGCACTTAAGAAATACATATATTTTTTAAAATTTAATATTGGCTGACATAAACGGTTTTAAATATATACCTGATGGCTACAAAATGTTAAACTAGTTGATCAAAAACAAACAAGCAAGAAAACTATGAGTTAATTTCTTCTAAATAAAAAATAGACTTTCAAAGTAAACTATTATTAATGAAGAAAAACAGCTTTATAATGTAAAAATTCACTAGTTGTTGCTTTCTCTCTGTAATATATTGCATTCAAACAGTCTAGTATCTTTTTGAGGTTCTTTACACAGCCAGTAGCTGGTGCTACAAGTAGATCAAAACCAGGACTGATGGTAGTGGAAGAGGAACAGACTGGAAGAGCTGGCTCTTCTGGCAGTTTTTTATTTCTTATACATTACAGTTAAACTTTTGATGCAGGGAAGACAACAACATCAATTAATTCCTAGTAAGTTAGAAAAAGAAATCACATGTTATTAGTAGAAAATATGTGTTATGAAAAATATGTATTTTCAAGAAAATACTTTTATGTTTATTTGACATAATTAAACATCTCATTATATCTTGAAACAATTTTGAATTTTGTTCCAAAGAAAAATCATTTCAAAAAACCCAAGGACAGTCAATGAATGTAATTCATTTCCAAAATTAGATTGTTGAAGAAATTTCTAAAACCTGAGAACTTTACCCAAAACAAAAATAACATTCTAAATTAACCTACTTTTTAAATTACATATTAATGGAAATAAATTTATTTTCAATAATAATAAAAGGCATTAAAATTACATTATTTTTCTTGAATTATGAAACATATAAAGAAAAACATCAAAAATATAATATAAAAAATAAGTTTTTGCAAGATGGATTTTTTCTCAATTAGAAATTCAATCAAGGGACAGGTGTGGTGGCTCACACCTGTAATTCCAGCACTTTTGGAGGCCAAGGCAGGCAGCATACTTGAAGCCAGGAGCTGGAGACAGGCCTGGCCAATATGGTGAAACCCCACCAGGTGTAGCCGTGCTCACCTGTAATCTAAGCTAATCAAGAAGTTCAGGCAGAATAATCACTTGAAACCAGGAAACAGGGGTTTGCAGTGTGCCAAGATTGCACTGCTGTACTCCAGCCAAAGAGACAGTTTGAGATTCCTTTATAAAAATAAAAGAAAATAAATTCAATCAATTAAGAATTGAGATATACTACTTATTTACTTTTCAATGTAGTTTCTGGCAACTTCGAATTGCAATTACAAAAATGTCTTAAATAAGGTGTGGCACACATTTCAAAGTTACTGTAATCTCACCTCTACAAAAAGAAAGCTTTTTTTATTTAATGTATTCAATTTCATTTTATATTAAGTTCCAGGGTACATATGCAGGGCATACTGGTTTATTTCATAGGTAAACTTGTTCCGTGATTGTTCACTGCAACTATTAACCCATCACCGAAGTATTCAGCCCCACATAAATAAGCTATTTATTCTGAAGCTCTTTTTTTCTCTGCCTCCGGACAGACCAAGTTGAAAGCTGTTCTGTGTGTCTTTAATGTTCAGTGTGAACGTTTAATGATTGTGAACATGGAGTGCTTGTTTTTCATTTCTCTATTAGTTTTCTGAGGATAATGGCTTCCAGTTTCATCCATTTCCCTTCAGAGAACATGATTTCTTTCATTTTAGTGGATGCATATTGTTTCATGATGTATATGTGCCATGCTTTCTTTATCTAGTCTGTTACTGATGGGCATTTGAGTTAATTCAATGTCTTTGCTACTGTGATTAGTGCTGTAATAAACATACACATCCATGTATACTTAAAATAGAATGACTTATTTTGAAGGGGAGCTATATACCCAGTAATGAAATTGCTGAGTCCAGTGGTATTTCTGGTTCTAAATATCTGATGAATTACTACACACTTTTCCACAATGTCCGTACTGATTTACACTCCTAACAACAGTGTAAAAGCATTGCTATGACTGCACTAACTCACTACCATCTGTTGTTTCCTGGCTTTTTAGTAATGTCCATTTTGTCTGGCCTCAGATGATTTCTCATTGTGATTCTGGTTTGCATTTCCCTAGTAATTACTGATGCTGACCTTTTTGAGTTAAATGGCTTCTGAAATGAAAGACACATAACTCTTTTCTTACCCCACTGTGTCCTCTTTATATCTGCTAATCAGCACTCATTTCACCTGTGTTTTAACACTGCCCTGCAAAAGAAAAAGTATTATAGGCTCAACTTATTAGATAGAGAAAATGATAGGATATTAGAACAGCAGAAAGTTAGAGAAAAATGAGATCTCATATAAAATTTCCACAAGTTTTTTCTTTTTTTTTTGACAGAGTTTCTCTGTTTTCATGCAAACTGTAGTGCAATGGTGCAATCTTGGCTCGCTGCAACCTCAGCCTCCCCGGATTAAGCAGTTCTCCTGCCTCAGCCTCCTCAGTAGCTGAGATTACAGGTGTCAGCCACCACGCCCAGGTAATTTTTTATCATTGTCACATCAAATCTACAGCTAAGCATATGAAGAGATAATAAGTTATCAGAAAAATGAAAAATCAAGCCACAATGAGATACAAGTTTATATTGAATAGAATGGACTGTAATGTGAAATAAATGACAGATGTTTTCGAATATATGGAAAAATTGGGAAACTCATCCAATTGTTATTGAGAACATGAAGTGAGGTTGCTTCTTTAGAAAACAGTCTAGTAGTTTCTCAAATAATTGGATGTACATTCAGCATATTTCCCAAAAATTAAGGTATATTTATGCCAATTTGTATAGGAATGTTTGTAGTAGCATTATTCACAATATAAATATTTCCATCAACTCCTGATGTGGAGGTGGACCTAGGCCGACACAACCTTGCAGTGCATTCACATCATACATTTCCTTACCATATATCTGATACAATTGATGCAAATTCATATATTTCATAATGAAACCACCAAAATAAAGAATTTAGACAAAATACTGGAACTTTTTTGCATCAGTATGCTTGGCTTAAAAATAGGACAGAATATCAAGCCTGTTTCAGAAATCTCAAGCTTAGGAAATGCCGGAGTTTTAAAGAAAGGACACTCTGCCTTGGAAGGAAGCATTATATTTATCTTTCATGGGTGTTTGTTATACATAGCCCCATTGAAGATAATCTACAACACAAGGCTGTAAGTCACAAAGAGCCTCATATTGTATGAGTCCATTTATATGAAGTGTCTGTAATAGGCAAATCCATAGTGACAGAAAATGTCTTATTGGATACCAAGGGCTTTAGGAAATGGGGAAGCTGGGATTGAATGGTAATGGGTGCAGTGGTAGTTTTTTATTTATTTAAAGTGATGGAAATCTGTATTTAAAAAGTGGTGATATTTGTACACCTTTATGAATACCCAGAATATCATGAAGTGTGTACTTTAAAATGGCTAATATGATAGTTTGTGCGTTATCTCTCAATTAAAAACGTGTTGAAACCTCAGTGAAAGTTTTGAGCACTACAAGCCTTAGCAGGAATGTAGATGCAAGTTAAACACACAGATATGTGTTTAAAAGCAAGTTAAAAGTACTGAATGTGCCCCAGTCACATAAAGTGGCAGTGAATTGAACAACTGAAAAACAATGTGAGGTAAACTCAAAATTGGAATTAAATATGAAAGAATGCTTTCTCCAGTCTATGTAGCAAAAAGTGGAGGAAAAGGCCATGTAGTTGGACGACACTTTCCTTATAAATAAGGCCTCTAACTTTGCCTTAAATGTTAAATCATTTTTTATAAGAAAGTGAAACTCAGAATCTGGAAAGAAGTCAGGAATATCAGCATTAAATTATAAATTGTTCAGCATACATCTGAAGAATTTAATTTACCTTTTAATTCTTGTTATACATAAATAGAATCACACAGAATTATCTAGTTTGTTAATAAAACCAGCAGGATAAATAATTTAGACAAATTGCTTAACCTTTTATTGCTTCAATCTCCACAGTTTAATACGAAGACCAAATAATAAGTCTGTTGCAGAAATTATGTCTGTGAATCTTTTAGAATAGAGATCATGCCAGGCATGGTTAATCACACCCGTAATTGAAACAATACAGGGGGCCCAAGGCGGGTGGACCACCTGAGGTCAGGAGTTTGAGACCAGCCTGGCCAGCATGGTGAAATCCCGTCTGTACTAAAAATGTCAAAAAAAAAAACAACAATCAAAAAAGAACTGCCAGTTGGGCTGGCAGTCCCCTGTGTTCCCAGCTACTTAGGATGCTGACACAGGAGAATTGCTTGAACCTGACAGGCAGAGGTTGCAGTTAACTGAGATCCTGTCACTCCAGCTTGAGCAAAAGAGCAAGACTTAATCACACCCCACTGCAGGCCAAAAATAGGTAAATAAATAAATAAATAAGAAAAAAGGATCAAATTAACTGCAAATATATCAGGTATTATTTACTTTAGTTCACCTGACAAAAGACAAAAATCCACATACTGACGGAACTTATATTTTGGCTTTAGTGGAAAGTAGTGACAATATCTAGTGATTTAATTTTAATTAAGAAGGACAAGGATGGTGGGTTTATTTATGGTGGAAAGTAGAAGATAACTAAAGGGGATGAGTGAATCAGAAGAGAAATGTGGATGACCTGTATCTGGGTGACAGCAGGAGAAATAGGGAAAAGTGGTTAGATTGTGGACCTGTTTTAAAAAGAAAACATGCAGAATTTGAGGATTAATAGAAAAGATGAGATGAAAATAAAAGCATCAAGGATGACCTTACAGTTTTAGGCCTTTGCAACAGGACGTGATTACTATCAGGTGAAATGGGAAACAATTGGGGAAGGTTATTTCCTCACCCAGGAAGTACAAGGGGTCAGGGAATTCCCGTTCCTAGTCAAAGAAAGGGGTGACAGAAGGCACCTGGAAAATCGGGTCACTCCCACCATAATACTGCACTTTTCCAATGGGCTTAACAAATGGCACACCTGGAGATTATATCCCACACCTGGCTCAAAGGGCCCTACACCCATGGAGCTTTGCTCATTGCTAGAACAGCAGTCTGAGATCAAACTGCAAGGTGGCAGTGAGGCTGGGGGAGGGGCGCCCACCATTGCTTAGGCTTCAGTAGGTAAACAAAGCCGCCAGGAAGTTCAAACTAGGTAGAGCCCACCATAGCTCAAGGAGGCCTGCCTGCCTTTGTAGGCTCCACCTCTTGGTGCAGGACACAGACAAACAAAAGACAGCAATAACCTGTGCAGACTTAAATGTCCCTGTCTGACAGCTTCGAAGAGAGTAGTGATTCTCCCAGCATACAGATGGATATCCGAGAACAGGCAGACTGCCTCCTCAAGTCGGTCCCTGACCCCTGACCCTGAGCAGCCTAACTGGGAGGCACCCATCAGCAGGGGCAGACTGACACCTCACACAGCTGGGTACTCCTCTGAGACAAAACTTGCAGAGGAACGATCAGGCAGCAGCATTTGCGGTTCACCAATATCCGCTGTTCTGCTGTCACCACTTCTGATACCCAGGCAAAGAGGGTATGGGTAGACCTCCAGTAAACTCCAACAGACCTGCAGCTGAGGTTCCTGACTGTTAGAAGGAAAACTAACAAACAGAAAGGACATCCACACCAAAAACCCATCTGTAAGTCACCATCATCAAAGACCAAAGGTAGACAAAACCACAAAGATGGGGAAGAAACAGAGCAGAAAAACAGAAACTCTAAAAATCAGAGTGCCTCTCCTCCTCCAAAGGAAAGCAGCTCCTCACCAGCAATGGAACAAAGCTGGATGGAGAATGACTTTGATGAGTTGAGAGAGGAAGGCTTCAGAAGATCGAACTACTCTGAGCTAAAGGAGGAAGTTCAAACCAATGGCAAAGAAGTTAAAACTTTGAAAAAAATATTAGATGAATGGATAACTAGAATAACCAATGCAGAGAAGTCCTTAAAGGACCTGATGGAGCTGAAAACCACAGCATGAGAACTACTTGATGAATGCACAAGCCTCAGTAACCGATGCCATCAACTGGAAGAAAGGGTATCAGCGATGGAAGATGAAATGAATGAAATGAAGTGTGAAGAGACGTTTAGAGAAAAAAGAATAAAAAGAAAAGATCAAAGACTCCAAGAAATATGGGAGTATGTGAAAAGACCAAATCTATGTCTAATTGGTGTACCTGAAAGTGACGGGGAGAATGGAACTATGTTGGAAAACATTCTGCAGGATATTATCCAGGAGAACTTCCCTGATCTAGCAAGGCAGGCCAACATTCAAATTCAGGAAATACAGAGAATGCCACAAAGATACTCCTCGAGAAGAGCAACTCCAAGACACATAATTGTCAGATTTACCAAAGTTGAAATGAAGGAAATAATGTTAGGGCAGCCAGAGAGAAAGATCAGGTTACCCACAAAGGGAAGCCCATCAGACTAACTGCTGATCTCTCAGCAGAAACTCTACAAGCCAGAAGAGAGTGGGGTCCAATATTCAACATTCTTAAAGAAAAGAATTTTCAACCCAGAATTTCATATGCAGCCAAACTAAGCTTCATAAGTGAAAGAGTAATAAAATATTTACAGACAAGCAAATGCTGAGAGATTTTTGTCACCAGCAGGCCTGCCCCAAAAGAGCTCCTGAAGGAAGCACTAAACATGGAAAGGAACAATCAGTACCAGCCACTGCAAAAAACATGCCAAATTCTAAAGATCATTAAGGCTAGGAAGAAACTGCATCAACTAACGAGCAAAATAACCAGCTAACATCATAATGACAGAATCAAATTCACACATAACAGTACCAACCTTAAATTTAAATGGGATAAATGCTCCAATTAAAAGGTACAGACTGGCAAATTGTATAAACAGTCAAGACCCATCAGTGTGTTGTATTCAGGAAACCCATCTAATGTACAGAGGCACACATAGGCTCAAAATAAAGTGATGGAGGAAGATCTACCAAGCAAATGAAAAACCAAAATAGGCAGAGGTTGCAATCCTAGTCTCAGATAAAACAGACTTTAAACCAAAGAAGATCAAAAGAGACAAAGAAGACCATTACATAATGGAAGACTTTAACACCCCACTGTCAACATTAGACAGATCAATGAGACAAAAAGTTAACAAGGATATACAAGAATTGAACTCAGCTCTGCACTAAGTGAACCTAACAGACATCCACAGAACTCTCCACCCCAAATCAACAGAATACACATTCTTTTCAGCACCACACCACACTTATTCCAAATTTGAAAACATAGTTGGAAGTAAAGCACTCCTCAGTAAATGTAAAATAATGGAAATTATAACAAACTGTTATAATTTCCCCATTTATTAAATGGGGAAAGATTCACCATTTAATAAATAGTGTTGGGAAAACTGGCTAGCCATATGCAGAAAGCTGAAACTGGATATATTCTTTACACCTTATACAAAAATTAATTAAAGATCAATTAAAGACTTACATGTCAGACCTAAAACCATAAAAACCCTAGAAGAAAACCTAGGCAATACCATTCAGGACATAAGCATGTGCATGTCTAAAACACCAAAAGCAATGACAACAAAGCCAAAATTGACAAATAGGATCTAATTAAATTAAAGAGCTTCAGCACAGCAGAAGAAACTTCCATCAGAGTGAACAGGCAACCTACAGAATGGGAGAAAATTTTTGCAACCTACTCAGCTGACAAAGGGCTAATATCAAGAATCTGCAATGAACTCAAACAAATTTACAAGAAAAAAACAATTCCATCAAAAAGTGGGTGAAGGATATGAACAGACACTTCTCAAAAGAAGACTTTTATGCAGCCAAAAGACACATGAAAAAATGCTCATCATCACTGGCCATCAGAGAAATGCAAATCAAAACCACAATGAGATACCATCTCACACCAGTTAGAATGGCTATCATTAAAAAGTTAGGAAACAACAGGTCCTGGAGAGGATGTGGAGAAATAGGAACATTTTACACTGTTGGTGGGACTGTAAACTGGTTCAACCATTGTGGAAGTCGGTGGATTGCTTCCTCAAGGATCTAGAATTAGAAATACCATTTGATCCAACCATCCCATTACTGGGTATATACCCAAAGGATTGTAACTCATGCTGCTATAAGGACACATGTATGTGTATGTTTATTGTGGCACTATTCACAATAGCAAACGCTGGGAACCAACCCAAATGTCCAACAATGATAGTCTGGATTAAGAAAATATGTCACATATACACCGTGGAGTACTATGCAGGCATAAAAAATGATGAGTTCATGTCCTTTGTACGGACATGGATGAAGCTGGAAACCATCATTCTCAGCAAACTATTTCAAGGACAAAAATACAAACACCGCATGTTGTCACTCATAGGTGGGAATTGAACAGTGAGAACACATGGACAGAGGAAGGAGAACATCAAACCCCAGGGACTGTTGTTCGGTGGAGGAGGGGGGAGGGATAGCATTAGGAGATATACCTAATGTTAAATGATGAGTTAATGGGTGCAGCACACCAACATGGCACATGTATACATATATAACAAACCTGCACGTTGTGCACATGTACCCTAAAACTTAGAGTATAACAATAAGAAGAAGAAGAAGAAAAGTAATTACACCAGGAAATAGAAAAGCCAATATTATTGTATTTGGGGATTCTGCAACTTTATTTTTCTACTAGATTTAAATGACAAGAGGTAAGCCACAGTATCTCACAAATGTAATACCAACCAATGTGGGAGATTTCCTTGAGCACAGGAGTTTGAGACCAGCCATGGCAACAAAGTGTGACTCTGTGTCTACAGAAAATACACAAAATTATCCAGCTATGGTGGCATGCACTTGTGTCCCAGGTGCATGGATCCCTTGAGCCCATGAGCTTGAGGCTGTAGTGAACAAGGGTTAGCCTGTGTGACTGAAACTCTGTCTCAATAAAGTAAAATAAGATAAAGAAATAATAAAGAATAAAACAATAATTACATATCTGTGTTGTTCTCACTTATTGTATAACAAACAATTTTTGATAATAAAATAGGAAGTTACGGAGAGTAGTATAGGTAAATGATTTTTGTATAATATCAACACTCAGTTTTTATAATTCACATTACATAATTACAAAGTTAAGATATTAATTATAATACCATTAATAATCACTAAGAAAAATACTGTTCAAATATACTGAAGAGAAACGTGGAAGTCAAAATGGTACCCTAGAAAAACAATCAAATGCAAATTGAACAGTTTTGGGGAAATAGAAGAATAATAACAACAACAAAACTAGTAGAAAAAATGACACAAATAGGAAAATAAATTCTTGTCAGCAATTGCTTTCCATCCAAATAAACTAAAATCCAGTTAAATGTCAAAGATCAGCAGAGTAACATTTTCAGTGTTTTAAAGGTGAGGAAAAAAATAATGCAAACAGTGACCAAATTAGAGCTGGAAAAACTATACAAATATCAAAATTTTTGTTTAATTCATCAAGAAGATACAATACTTATGTATATATCTAATAACATATTCTCAGGATATATAAAACAAAAATGAACAGATTAGTCTTGGACACCACTCCTGGCCAAGACTCATTTTTTAAAAACTGAAAAATATATAATGTTGGTAACTAAAAATTACACTCTTCAACAACCTGTGATTAACTGAAGAATCTGCAAGGAATTAAATAATTTTTGCAGATAAATAAAAAATTAAAACATACTAAAACTTCTGAAATGCAGCTAAATCAATGTTGTGAAATATACACATGTAAACATATAGATAAATAAGAAGAAATGTAAAATTTCTAACATAAATTTACACACAAGGAAGCAGAAAATGTGCAAAGTAGAGGAGAGTACTTTTACAAAAAAAAAAAAAAAATGGCCTAGTAAAGGAAGCTGCCATCATTGGCCCCCAACACTAACCCCAAAGAACACACACAGAAAAACCAAAACCAAGTACACAGTGCTGAGATTATTACCAGCAATAATGCAGAGCCCAAATATGATAATGAGCAGCTCCTAGGGTGACAGAAAAGTGAAGGAACCAGGCAGATGGTAAGAAAGTTTGCCTTTTATATTCATGACACACTTCCCCTAGTCAGCTGGCAACCAAGTGTGGAAAACAAAAAAACAAAAAACAAAACTCCTCTGACTCATGATTACCACACTGGATAAAATAAAGTTGAAGTGGATGACCAGCTTCCCCATGACTTTGGATTCCCTGGCAGGAGATCTATTCCTGCCTTAACCCAAGGAAGCCTTGTGAGTAACTCAAAGAGACAAAGTAGAAAGGCAGGACTCCCATCTCCAGCCTGGATATCTCAGTCACAGGAGATGCCAAACCCAAGTGCTGGTGCAGCATTACCATGGGGTAGAGGTATATTTCATAATTTCCTTGATCACAAACCTATAGACTGCTTTCCCACAGATCCTATAGATCACCTTCAAGATCTCTCAGATAGGAGACTGACTGTTTCAAAGTTTGTTAAAGCTGAGACACACCTGGGATTAAGGCAACATCTACTGCCAAAACAGAGGCACTGAGCTAGCCCAAAGCAAGTAAACAAAACCCCAACAATGGTTATGTGTTAAAGAAAACTCAAAGCTATCATATACAATAAAATGCAAACTAAGACAGAGAAAACAAAGGACTAAATAACTAGTCTTTCAATAAAAATATATAGTTATATAACCACAATAAATAACACCAAACAAGAAACTGTAACCTCCTTAAATGGACAAAGCCATAAACCATTGACCAGCGCTAATTAATGAGATGGCTACCAGTGGTTATGTGATCAAGAATTCAAAATACCAGTTTTCAGGAAACTCAGATCTCTAAAACAGCAGAGAAAAGGAACTGATATACTTCTGAAAGAAATTTTTAAAAATGGACTTAATTAATTTAAAAATAAAAAAATTTCTGGAACTGAGAACTATATTTTCTGAAGTAAAAAATTCAAAAGGCTTTCAACAACAGAATAAAGAATGATTAGCTTTAAAATGAATTATTAGGGCCAGGTGTGCTAGCTCATGACTGTAATCACAGCACTTTGGGAAGCTGTGATGGTTTGATCACTTGAGGTTGGCAGTTCATGACCAGTCTGGACATCATGGTGAAACTCAGGCTCTACTAAGAATACAAAAAATTCTCTGGGCATAGTGGTGCACACCTCTAATCCCAGCTAATCAGGAGCCTGAGAGAGGAGAATCACTCGAACCTGGTGGGCAGATGTTGCAGTGAGTTAATGTCGTGCCATTGAACTCCAGCCTGGGCAACACAGTGACACTTTGTCTCAAAGGAAAAAAAAAAAAAAGAAAAGAAAAGAAAAGAAAATTAACACAGGTTATTAGGAAACGAACAAACAATGAAACACAAAAACAATAAAAAATAGAACATTTACATGATATAAAAATTACCTAAAATAAGCAAATCGAAGATTTAGCACTATTCATGGAAGAGCTTAGCAAGAGGAAGGTATATACAGCAGATTTACATGAATAATTACAGCTTTCAAAAATTTGAGAAACAGCTACTTATACAGCTTCAGAAAAATCCTAGACTACAAAAAACTTTAATACCCCATAAAACTACCCCACAACAAATAAGAATCTAACTCTCAAAGGCCGAGAAATAAAGAAAATTCTGAAAGCAATACTGGCAAACAAAAATTGGAGGAGTTTGAAATCATTCGGCAAAAGACTTGTCAGCGATAGGTTTTTAAGGAAGACCCAGAATTAAAAATATAAATTGTGACGTCAAAAACATAGTTGGAAGAAAGGGTAAAAGTCTAGAGTTTTTATGTCACAAAATTTTCAGCTTAAACTAGTTGATTATTAACTATAAGATGTTTTCTCTGAGCCTTTAATAGCCATCAAAAAGTACAGCAGCAAAACCAACGATAAATACAAAGGAATTAAAGCTTAGCACTACTGAAAATATTTAAATGCTAAACATTTAAAAGCAGACATCAGAGGAAGAAAGGAAATAATCAATCAGATTTTTTCTTGTTTTCTGACTCAATCAGAAAACAACTAACAAGATAACAGTAGTAAGAACTTACTTATCAATAATTATCTTGAATGTAAATGAATTAAATTATGCAACTAAAAGACATAGAGTGACCAAATGGATTTTAAAAATGAGATTCAACTACATTTTAACTACGAGACCCACTTAATCTTTAAGGACAAACATTGGCTGAAAATGAAGGAATAGAAGAAGTTAACCTATGAAAATGTGAATAAAAATATTAGAGGTGGCTATACTCATATCTGATAAAAGTGATTTCAAGTGAAAACATGTCATAAGACTGAAAATGTCAGCATTTAATGATAAAGCAATCAATTCATCAAAAGTATACAACTGTCATATATACACACATATGCACTCAACATTGGAGCACCTAAATATGTAAAGCAAAGATAAATAGAAATGAAAAAAACAGTAAATAAAATAATAGTACGTAAAATAGTACATAGCAAATAAAATAACAGTAGGAAATTTCAGTACATCAACTGCAACAAGGAATAGATAAACTTGACAGATATTTAACAAGTCTTAACAAAATTAAGATGGCTGAAAACATATTTAATATTGTTTCAGGCCATCATAGTAGCAAACCAAAAATCAGTAGCAGGATGAATCTTGAAAAAAAATCATGAACACAAGAACATTTTTAAAATATTGCTCCTAAATAACCCATTGATGAAAAATAAAAATGAAAATGTATAAATATCTTCAGATAAATGACAATGGAAACACAACATACCTAAACCTATGATGTTCAGTGAAGCACTATTATGATGGAAGATTATAGCAGTAAGTGCATGCATTAAAAAAAAGATACAGATTCCAAATAAGCAACATCTCATTGTACCTACTGAATTAGAAGACAAAACAACTAAATTCAAAATTAACACAATAAATAACATAATAATTAAAACAGAAGCAAAGCAAACATAGCTAGATGAAGAAAAATATGACCAAAAAACAATAAAAAATTAAATTATAGAAATTACAAAAAACAAACAAAACAATTACAAATGATGGATGAGGAGTGATTTTATAAAGCTTTCCAACAAAGAAAAGGTAAGAAACAAAGGGCTTTGGAGATAAATTCTACCATATTTTCAGAAAAGAATATTAATATGTTTCAAAGTCTTCAAAAAAAGCAGTTAAATGTAATACTTCCAATTTTTTTTTATGAGACCTATATCATCTTCATACTAAGGCAAACAAAAACATCATGAGAAGTGAGAACTATAGGCCATTACCTCTGCTAAACATTGGACCAAAAATCCCTGATAAAATATTAGCAATCTGAATCCAACAACATGCCAAAAATATTATACATCATGGCCAAGATTTTACATCCCTGGCATGCAAGGCTGGTTATGTATACAAATAAATCAATGTGATTCATCACATTAACAGAATAAAAGATTAAAAGCATGTATACATCCCAATTAATGTGGAAAACACTTTGGAAAATCCCAACAATCTTTCTTGATTAAAAAACCCTCAACAGTTTAAGTATAGAAATAAAGTTTTTTTTTGTAATAAAGGCCATTTAAGAAAAAAAGGAAAAGCTAACTTTATCATTAACAAGGAAAAATTGATGGTTTTCCAAAGAGATCTGGTACAACACGAGGATGCCCACTCTCCTCACTTGTATTTAACATAGTTCTGAAAGTACTGGCAAGAGTAATCGGATAAGAAAAAGACAATGAAAGGCAGACAAATTACAGAGCAAGAAATAAAGTTATCTCTATTTGCAGATGACAGACTCCTATATGTATAAACAGTTCGAATATTCTATTTAGGAAACTTTTATAAGTAATGAATAAATTTAGTAAAGTCATTGTACACATAGTTACCTAACTGAAAAAGAAATAAAGAAACTCTTCTCTTTTATAAGCATATCAAAGAAGTTAAATTCTTAAGAAAAAATTTATCCAGAAAGTAAAAGATGTCTCCACTGAAAACGATTAAATGTTGATAAAAGCAATTGAAGAAGACACAAATAAATGGAAATGTGGTCCATGCTTATGGATTGGGAGAGTTAATATTGTTAAAATGTTTTTAGCATCCAAAGCAATACACAGATTCAATGCTAGCCAATCAAAATTTCAATGGCATTCTTCATAGAAATAGAAAACAAAATATAAAATTTATATAGCAATCTGGAAGTCTTTAAATTGTCAAAACAATTCTTAATAAAGAAAAATGAAGTAGGAGGAATCACCCTACCTTATTTGCAACTGGCATGAACATGGAATCCTGGCCAAATGAACAGAGCAGAGAGTCCAGAAATAAACCCAAGCTTATATAGTCAATTAATTTTTGAATTGTGCAACAAAATGATATGATAGAAGGGGATCATCTCTCCTATGAGCAGTGCTGGGAAAACTAGATTTCCACATGCAAAAGAACAAAATTGGACCCACATTTTACATCATACACAAAAATCAACTGAGGATGTGTTGAAAATAAATGAGCAAGACTACATTCAATGAAAAAGCGTTTGCACAGTAAAGGAAACAATCAACAAAATAAAAATAGACTAAATGTTGGAAAAGTGTTTTCAAGCTACATATCTGATGATGGGTTAAAATCTAAAATTTATAAAGAACTTGTACAACTCAATAGTAGGAAAACAAATAAACACACTAAAAGATGGGCAAAAGCTCTGAATTAACATTTCTCCAAGGAACACAAAAATGGGCAACAGGTATTTAAAACATATTTGACATCATTAATCATCAGAAAATTTTAAATCAAAAGTACTTTGAGACATTACATAACTCACATCGGGATGGCTATTATCAAAAACTCAAAAGATCACAAATGTTGGCTAGGATGTAGAGAAAATGAGACTCTTGAAGAGTGTTGTTGGTGATGTACAGCCATTATAAAAACTGATATGGAGGTTTCTGGAAAATTAAAAATAGAACAACCATATGCCTCACCAACTCTTCCTTTAGGGATATAAACAAAGGGAATCACTACCTCATAGAGGTATCTGTACTCTAATGTTCATTGCAGCATTATTAACATAGCTAAGATATGAAAAAAATCTTATTGTCCAGTATAATGAAGTACTATTTAGCCCTGAACAAGAGTGAGATCTTGCCATTTGCCAAAACATGATGACCTTGGAGGAAAATATGCTAAGTGAAATCAACTAAACACAGAGAGAAAAATATTGTGTAATATCACAATATTTTTGTGAGGGAGGGTGATGCCAGCCTTTTTTTTTTAATCCATTTTCAAAAGCTAATAGAACAAGATCTCCCTCCTTATCACAAGAATGATACCAAACTCTTCATAAGGGATCCACCCTCATGAACCAAGCATCTGCCACTCAACCTCACCTCCAACACTGGGGATCAAATTTCAACGTGTAGTTTGTAAAGGCAAATATCCAAACTATAGCAGTAACTATGTGAGATTGCAAACATGTTAATTTGCTTCAGTATAGTAGCCTTTGAAATATCAAAATGCATCCCATAGCATCATGTAGTACACATGAAATGCACATAATAGGATGCATTTATTTATTTATTTATTTATTTATTTATTTATTTATTTATTTATTTATTTATTTATTATACTTTAAGTTCTAGGGTACATGTGCACAACAGGCAGGTTTAATACATACGTATTCATGTGCCATGTTGCTTTGCTGCCCCCATCAATTCATCATTTACATTAGATATTTCTCTTAATGCTATCCCTTCCCAAGCCCCCCACTCCCCACCCCCAGACAGGACCCAGTGTGTGATGTTCCCTGCCCTGTGTCCAAGTGATCTCACTGTTCAAAATTTCCACCTATGAATGAGAACACGCAGTGTTTGGTTTTCTGGCATTGTGATAGTTGGCTGAGAATGATGGCTTCCAGCTTAATCCATGTCCCTGCAAAGGACATAAACTCATCCATTTTTATGGCTGCATAGTATTACAAGGTGTATATGTGCCACATTTTCTTAATCCAGTCTATCATTGATGGACATTTGGATTGGTTCCAAGTCTTTGGTATTGTGAATAGTGCCACAATAAACCTATGTGTGCATGTGTCTTTATAGTAACATGATTTATAATTCTTTGGGTATATATCCAGTAAAAAGATTGCTGGATCAAATGGTAATTCTAGTTCTAGATCTTTGAGGAATTTCCACACTGTCTTCCAAAATGGTTGAAGTAATTTACACTCCCACCAACAGTGTAAAAGCATGCCTGTTTCTCCACATCCACTCCAGCATCTGTTGTTTCTTGACTTTTTAATGATTGCCATTCTAATTGGTGTCAGATGTTGTGTCATTTTGGTTTTGATTTGCATTTCTCTGATAACCAGTGATGATGAACATTGTTTCATGTGTCTGTTGGCCACTCAGATGTGTTTTTTTTTGAGAAGTATCTGTTCATATACTTTGTCCACTTTTTGGTGAAATTTTTTTCATGTAAATTTGGTTTCTTTGTAGATTCTGAATGTCAGTCTTTTGTCAGATGGGTAGATTGCAAAAATTTTCTCCCATTCTGTAGCTTTCCTGTTCATTCAAATGTAGTTCCTTTGGCTGTGCAGAAGTTCTTTAGTTGAATTAGATTTCATTTGTCTATTTTAGCTTTGGTTGCCATTGCTTTTGGTGTTTTAGTCATGAAGTCCTTGCCCATTGCCTATGTCATGAATGGTATTGGCTAGGTTTTCCTCTAGGGTTTTTACGGCTTTAGGTCTAATATTTAAGTCTTTAATCCATTTTGAATTAATTTTTGTGTTAGGTGTAATTAAGGGATGCAGTTTCAACTTTCTACAAATGGCCATCCAGTTTTCCCAGCACCATTTATTAAACAGGGACTCCTTTCCCCATTTCTTCTTTTTGTCAGGTTTGTCAAAGATAAGATGATTGTAGATGTGTGTTTTTATTTCTGAGGCCTCTCTTTTGATCCATTGGTCAATGTATCTGTTTTGAAAACTGCAGTAACCATGCAGTTTTGGTTACTGTAGCCTTGTAGTATAGTTTGAAGTAACCATGCAGTTTTGGTTACTGTAGCCTTGTAGTATAGTTTGAAGTCAGGTAGCGTGATGCCTACAGCTTTGTTCTTTTTGCTTAGGATTGTCTTGACAATGTGGGCTTTTTTTTGTTCCATATGAATTTTAAAGTAGTTTTTTCCAATTCTGTGAAGAAGTCTTTGTTAGCTTGATGGGGATGACCTTGAATGTACAAATTACTTTGGGCACAATGGCCATTTTCAAGATATTGGTTCTTCTTATCCATGATCATAGAATATTCTTCCATTTGTTTGTGTCCTTTTTTATTTCGTTGAACAGTGGTCTGTTGTTCTCCTTGAACAGGTCCTTCACATCCCTTGTATGTTTCATTCCTACATATTTTATTCTCTTTGTAGCAATTTCGAATGGGAATCCACTCATGATTTGGCTCTCTGTTTGTCTGTTAATGGTGTATAGGAATGCTTGTCATTTTTGCACATTTATTTTTGTATCCTGAGACTTTATTGAAGTTGCTTATCAGCTTAAGGAGATTTTGGGATGAGATGACAGGGTTTTCTAAATATACAATCATGTCATCAGAAAACAGGGATGATTTGACTTACTCATTTCCTAATTGAATACTCTTTATTTCTTTCTCTTGTCTGATTGCCCTGGCCAGAACTTCCAACACTATGTTGAATAGAAGTGAGCATCCTTGTTGAGAGAAGGCATCCTTGTCTTGTGCTGCTTCTCATAGGAAATGCTTCCAGTATTTGCCCACTCAGTATGATATTGGCTGTGGGCTTGTCACAAGGAACTTTTATTATTTCGAGATACATTTCTATCAATACCTACTTTATTGAGAGTTTTTAGCATGAAGGGCTATTGGATTTTGTTGAAGGCTTTTCTGCATCTGTTGAGATAATCATGTGGTTTTCGTCATTGGTACTGCTTATGTGATGGATTATATTTATTGATTTGTGTATGTTGAACCAGACTTGCATCCAAGGGATGAAGCTTACATGATCATGGTAGAGAAGATTTTTGATGTGGTGGTGGATTCTGTTTGCCAGTATTTTATTGAGGGTTTTTGCATTGATGTTCTTCAGGGATATTGGTCTAAAATTCTCTTTTTTTTATTGGTATCAGAATGATGTTGGCCTCATAAAATAAGTCAGGGATGATTTCTTATTTTTTATTGATTGGAATAGTTTCAGAAGGAATGGTACCAGCTCCTCTTTGTACATCTGGTAGAATTCAGCTCTGAATTAAACTGGTCCTGGACTTTTGTTTTTGGTTGGTAGGCTATTAATTAGTTCCTCAATTTCAGAGCCTGTTATTGGTCTATTTAGAGATCCAGTTCTTCCTACTTTTGCTTTGTGAGGGTTTGTTTGTCCAGGAATTTATCCATTTCTTCTAGATTTTCTAGTTTATTTGCGTAGAGGTGTTTACAGTTTACTCTGATGGTAGTTTGTATTTCTGTAGGGTCGGTGGTGATATCCCATTTATCATTTTTATTGCATGTATTTGATTCTTCTCTCTTTTCTTCTTTATTAGTCTTGATAGTGGTCTATCAATTTGGTTGGCCTTTTCAAAAAAGCAGTTATTGATTTCATTGATTTTTTGAAGGTTTTTTTTTTGTCTCTATCTCTTTCAGTGTTGCTCTCATCTTAGTTATTTCTTGCCTTCTCCAAGCTTTTGATTTTGTTTGATCTTGCTTTGCTAGTTCTTTTAATTGTGATGTTAGGGTGTCAGTTTTCCTGCTTTTTCTTGTGTGTTCAGTGCCACACATTTCCCTCTACACACTACTTTAAATGTGTCCCAGAGATTCTGGTACATTGTGTCGTTTTTCTCATTGGTTTCAAAGAACATCTTTGTTTCTGGTTTCATTTCGTTTCTTACCCAGCAGTCATTAAGGAGCAAGTTGCTCAGTTTTCACATAGTTGTGAAGTTTTCAGTGAATTCCTTAATCCTCAGTTCTAATTTGATTGCACTGTGGTCTGAGAGACAGTTTGCTGTGATTTCTGTTCTTTTACATTTGCTGAGGAGTGTTTTACTTCCAGTTACTTAGTCAATTTTAGAATAAGTGTGATGTGTTCTGTAGATATCTATTAGGTCTGCTTATTGCAGACCTGAGTTCAGGTCCTGAATATCCTTGTTGATCTTCTGTCTTATTGATCTGTCTAATACTGACTGTGAGGTGTTAAAATCTCCCATTATGATTGCATGGGAGTCTAAATCTCTTTGTAAGTCTCTAAGGACTTGCTTTATGAATCTGGGTGCTCTTGTATTGGATGCATACATATTTAGGATACTTAGCTCTTCTTCATGAATTGATCCCTTTATCATTATGTAATGGTCTTCTTTGTATCTTTTGATCTTTGTTGGTTAAATATCTGTTTTATCAGACTAGGATTGCAACCCCTGCTTTCTTTTTCTCTGTTTTTTTTTTGTTTGTTTGTTTTTGTTTTTTTGTTTTTTGTTTTTGCTTTCCATAGACTTGGTAGATCTTCTTCCATCCCTTTATTTTGAGCCTATGTGCATCATTGCATACGAGATGGGTCTCCTGAATACAGCACATTGATTCATCTTGACTCTATGCAATTTGCCAGTCTGTGTCTTTTAACTGGGGCATTTAGCCCATTTACATTTAAGGTTAATATTGTTATCTGTGAATTTGATCCTGTCGTTATGACGTTTGCTGGGTAGTTTGCCCGTTAATTAATGCAGTCTCTTCATAGCATTGATGGTCTTTACAATTTGTCATGTTTTTGCACTGGCTGGTACCAATTGTTTCTTTCCAAGTTTAGTGCTTCCTTCATGAGCTCTTGTAAGGCAGGCCTGGTGGTGACAAAATCTCTCAGAATTTGCTTCTCTGTAAAGGATGTTATTTCTCCTTCACTTACAAAGTTTAGTTTGGCTGGATATGAAATTCTGGGTTGAAAATTCTTTTCTTTAAAGATGTTGAATGTTGGTCCCCACTCTCTTCTGGCTTCTAGGGTTTCTGCCAAGAGATTCGCTGTTAGTGTTATGGGCTTACCTTTGTGGGTAACTCAACCTTTCTCTCTGGCTGCCCTTAATACTATTTCCTTCATTTCAACCTTGGTGAACCTGACAATTATGTGTCTTCAGGTTGCTCTTCTCGAGCAATGTCTTGGTGGTTTTTTCTGTATTTCCTGAATTTGAATGTTGGCCTATCTTGCTAGGTTGGGGAAGTTTTCCTGGATGATATCCTGAAGATTGTTTTCCAGCTTGGTTCCATTCTTTCCATCACTTTCAGGTACACCAATCAAATGTAGATTTGGTCTTTTCACTTAGTTCTATATCTTTTGAGGCTTTGTTTATTTCTTTTTGCTGTGTTTTGTCTAACCTTGTCTTCTTGTTTTATTTTATTAATGTAATCTTTAGTCACTGATATCCTTTCTTCCACTTGATTGAATCAGCTACTGAAGCTTGTGGTATGTGTCACAAAGTCCTTGTGCCATGGTTTTCAACTCCATTAAGTCATGTAAGGTATTCTGTACATTGTTTATTCGAGTTAGCCTTTCATCTAGTCTTTTTTCAAGGTTTATAGCTTTCTTGTGATGGTTTTGAACATGCTACTTTAGTTTGGAGAAGTTTGTTATTGCTGACCTTCTGGAGCCTACTTCTGTCAACTTATCAAAGTGATTCTCCATCAGGTTTTGTTCTGTTGTTTGTGAGGAGCTGTAATCCTTTGGAGGAGAAGAGGTGCTCTCATTTTTAGAATTTTCAGCATTTCTGCTCTAATTTCTCCCCATCTTTGTGGTTTTATCTACCTTGGATTTTTGAAGTTGGTGATCTACAGATGGGGTTCTGCATAGATGACCTTTTTGTTGATGTTGCTGCTATTCCTTTCTGTTTCTTAGTTTTCCTTCAAACAGTCAGATCCTTCATCTGCAGGTCTGTTGGAATTTTGTGGAGTTTCGATACAGATTCTGTTTGCCTGGGCATCACCAGCAGAGGCTGCAGAACAGCAAATATTGCAGAACGGCAAATATTGATGCATGATCATTTCTCTGGAAGCTTCATCCCAAAGGAGCTGCCACCTATATGAGGTGTCTGTTGACCCCTACTTGGAGGTGTCTCCCAGTTGGGCTACATGGGGATCAAGGACCCACTTCAGGAGGCAGTCTGTCCATTCTCTGCACTCAAACAGCATTCTAGAAGAACCACTGCCCTCTTCAGAGCTGTCAGACAGAGACGTTTAAGTCTGCAGAAGCTGTCTGCTGCCTTTTTTTCAGCTATCCCCTGCCCACAGAGGTGGAGTCTTGAGGCAGTAGGCCTTGTTGAGCTGTGGTGGTTTCCACCTAGTTTGAGCTTCCTGGCTGCTGTGTTTACCGACTCAAGCCTTAACAATGATGGCTGTCCCTCTACCAGCTAGGCTGCCACCTCGGAGCTTGATCTCAGAATGCTGTGTTAGCAGTTACCAAGGCTCTGTGAGTGTGGGACCCACCAAGCAAGGCATGGGAGAGAATCTTTTTGTCTGCCAGTTGCAAAGACCTTGGGAAAAGTGCAGCATTTGGGTGGGAGTGTCCTGTTTTTCCAAGTAGTTTGTCACAACTTCCCTTTTCTAGGAAAGGGAAATCTCCTGATCCCTTTTGCATCCCAGGTGGGGTGACTCCCCAACCTGTTTTAGCTCTCCCTCAATGGGCTGCACCCACTGTCCAACCAGTCCCAATGAGAAGAACCAGGTACCTCAGTTGGAAATGCAGAAGTCACTCACCTTGTGTGTCGATCATGCTGGGAGCTGCAGACTGGAGCTGTTCCTATTTAACCATCTTGGAACACCCTCATAAAAATAAATAGGATGCATTTTTAAAGGTAATTTTTTTTTTAGATAGAGTCTCGTTCTGTCACTCAGGCTGCAGTGCAGTGCCATGATTCAGTCTTACTGCAAGCTCCGCCACCTGGGTTCATGTCATTCTCCGGCCTCAGGCTCCCAAGTAGCTGGGACTACAGGCACCTGCCACCACGCCTGGCTAATTGTTTGTATTTTTAGTAGAGATGGGGTTTCACCATGTTTGCCAGGATGATCTTGATCTCATCACATTGTGATCTGCCCCCCTCAGCCTCTCAAAGTGCTAGGATTACAGGCATGAGCTACTGTGCTTGGCCCAAGGTAAATTCTCTATTTAAGTGCTCATACATCCAGTTTTGTTGAACACATACTTTAAACCTGTATTACAGATAAACGTGAATTGCAGGGTTTTCTTCACCCACTTCCCTGTCCCTTTCAATCAGCTGGCTGTGAGATCACTTAAACCAGGGACATGAGGCTCAGGACTGGCCCAAGGTGTGTTGTGGTTGCCCCTCTACATTTCAAGGTCACTGTGTGGCAGGGTCAGGTCTTTGGCTGGAGAAAAGTGCATTGTGTCACCAGAGGAGGTCTTGGTCAGTTGATTTGAGAAACAACACAAGCACTAATATTTGGAATGTCGCAGGTTAGTGTTGGGGAAGCCAGCCCCACACCACCTGATGGGTACCCCAATACTGGCAGAGACAAATGAGTTGGAAAGAGACAGAATAACTGCTTAAAAGATGGGTCCAGGGGTCTGGAGCATAGGAGGCTTGCTTACAGCCCAGATCTCTAGGGCTCCACCCAATTTATTGGTTTACAAGCTCTTTGTTCTCAGGGCAGTTGTGAGGATGAGGAAGGGATGAGGAAAAGGATTAGTCATTGAAGGAGAAATCATGAGTCATTCAATAAGATGTATACTGGTGGCAGTTTCTGTGAATTTCCTAGAGCAAAGGCGTATGTCTAAGCTACTTAAGATCTTTAAATTATCGGGGCTGAAACAGTTCAGAGTGGGTTTCAGGAAGAGCCAAGATGTTTGATTATGCTCTACTGCTTCAAGGGAGTGTTATCTCCCTGAGCAACCTGTGGAATGCTGCTGAGCAGTTATGCTCTCAGGGCATACAGACTTCAAGGCAATAAGACTTTTCTCCACAGAAGCTGCCCATGGCTCCCCATGGATGTCTCACAGAGGGTAGACCAACTCACCTGGCACCTGAGAAACTCTCTTTTCCAATTACAGATTGTTGGTTTAGACTAAAAGCAGTAAAAGAGATAAACAAACCATATCGGAGTGGCCCTGTGGTGACAGCATTTTCTGGCTGGGCCTCAGAGTCCCACAAAACCTCCCCTGCCATCTGATCTCTTGTAGAGGGACATGAATAAAATGGACCACTCAAGGACCATCACAACCACTGGGCTTGGCCTTGGACTTTCCAGGAGACAAGAACATTTGAAAGCCACTGACTGCCAGATACTGTCATCCTATGGGCCATGGGACCATCTCACCTATTCAGTTCCCCTCTACCATCTAGTAGCGAGTAGAGCATGGAGTGGGCATAGGGATGACAGGGCCCTGTCACTGTGATCAAGTCAGACCCCAGGGAGGAGAAAACCACCAGCAAGGAGCCCATGTCACGGGCCAGGTTTGGGGAGCAGCTTTCTCTAACCTTACTCTTGCTCCTGCAGCCTGACTCATCACCTGAATTTACATATATATTTGGAGAATGGAGACAACAAACTTAGAACAAGACACACAGGCCTGCCACCTAAAGACAAACCCAGCTATCATTGTGGGGTGTTTATTTTTATTATTTTCTTTGTTTTACTCTTCTCATGTTTCTGATACATATCAGTGCCTTTTGAGCACCCTCCCTGCACTCTGTGATCTTCCTTTGATGAAGAGGATCCTTTAAGGATAAGAGAAGTACATAGGTTGGCCAGCTGTGGCTCTGGTCTACATGTGGGGTAGGCCTACATCTTGGCTGGCCTTCACACCATGTGCACATTTGCTCCTTCATTTCACATAACATTATGACTATAGCATCTTTCTTGACACCTCATGTGCCTGCTTATATTTAGATCCTGCACTGCCCAGGTGTGTGACCCTAGAAAGATTCATGTGACATCTCACCTGTACAGTAGGGATGCTGCCAGGACCTGCCATGGGACTGTTGCAAATGTTAAGGGGCAGTGGTTATCAAAAGCCTGAGTACCATTGAGACACAGTTAGCATTCACAAAATGCCAATTCTTTTTTTATCAACTGTTGCCTAATAGTTCTTTAGGATAAACTGTCGTTTATTCACATAACTAGTAAGCTCTTGCTAATTGTTTTCCTAGTTTCAAAACTGGAGAACAATACTTCATTGAAAGTCATTGTAAATAAAGTGCTAACATATTATCGTTTTCCAGTAATAGGCTTTATTAAGTGTTTCAAGGTGGCCAGGTCAATCAGAGCCTGGACAAAGTCTTTGCAACCACAGGGAAAATGGTAAAGGCATTGCAATTTGTGATATCCTGGAGCCCACAGCCACTAGTAGCCAAATTGAAACAGGAACCCACATTCTTAGCTTGGCTTCAGTTTCTTTCCAGGTCTTACTGAGAGGTGAAGCCAGGCTTCTGGGTGGGTGGGGACTTGGAGAACTTTTCTGTCTAGCTAAAGGATTGTAAACACGCCAATAAGCACTCTGTGTCAGGCTAAAGGTTTGTAATTGTACCATTCAGGGCTCTGTGTCTAGCTAATTGGGTGGGGACTTGGATAACTTTTGTGTCTAGCTAAAGGACTGTAAATACCCCAATCAGCACTCTGTGTCTAACTGAAGGTTTGTAAATGCACCAGTCAGCACTCAGGTCAAAAGGGACCAATCAGCTCTCAGTAAAATGGACTAATCAGCACTCTGTAAAATTGACCAAACTGAGCTCTGTATAATGGAACAATCAACGCTCTGTAAAATCAGCAGGACATGGATGAGGCCAAATAAGGGAGTAAAACCTGGCCACCTAAGCCAGCAGTGGCAACCCGCTTCAGTGTCCTTCCATACTGTGGAAGATTTTTCTCTTGCTCTTCAAGATAAATCTTGCTGCTCCTCACTCTTTGGGACAGCACTGCCTTTATGAGCTGTAACACTCACCATGAAGGTCTGCAGCTTCACTCCTGAAGTCTGCGATACCACGAACCCACCAGAAGGAAGAAACTGGACACATCCGAACATCAGAAGGAACAAATTCCGGACACACCATGTTTAAGAACTATAACACTCACCATGAGGGCCCGTGGCTTCATTCTTGAAGTCAGTGAGGCCAAGAACCCACGAATTCTGGACACAGTACTGCTCTGGCCTGAGAGAGCCTCTGCCCACAAAAATATGGTGTCCTCTGTGTCCCCCAGGTCACTGCAGGGTGGCGAGATGTACCAGTAGGGGAATGACCATGATGCTCCCACCCTCCCCTTCATCTTTTCTCGTCCTTTCCTCTGCCCACTGGTTGCTTGCAGTAACATGCTAGACCTCTCTATGGCTGCACCTGAATCATGGCTGATGCCTCTACCACTAGCATCCTCCAAGGAAGCTTCCTTCCAGACTCGGCAGTTGGTCTACAGTTAGGGGCTGGACTTCATGACACACACTGCAAACACCTCTGTGGCTGTGTCTATTGACACCTTTGGTGATGCCTACATGTGGATCTCCTTTGACAGATCTTGATTGAGTTTTTGAGCTGGATATTGTGACTACTTGGTTCTTGTTTTGAGGGAGCAGAAGTGGGGTAGAGCCAGGATTTTCTGCTGGAATCTGTGGTGTTTAATTAGGCTTCAAACCAGTAGAGCTGGAACAAAGACTCTTCCTAGAGTCTCTGAAACCACAGATTATTTCTCATATACTTCATTTTGAAAATAAAAATATATGCACATGACTGAAAAATACAGAAGTGAGGCAAGAGTTACACAGAAGGAGCTGCCACCATGTGCACCTAATCCTGGTGCGCTGAATTACCTGTTAACACCAGGTACAACAGACGAAGGCTGAGCTTCTTAGACTCCTGACCTTTCATCCACTCTCAGCTAATGGTAGGCATATCATGAGTTTAGTTTCTTTCTTAGTGATCGTTGAAGTTGTAAGCAACTGTAGAATATATATATTTAGATATCTATTTCATCAGTCCAATACAAGACAATCTCGAGACTTTCCTCTTGTAGGGAGTATATTGGCATTGTGAATTTACCTACATTTCTTAGTATTCTATGGGTAATAGATATTTTGTCTTTAGCTTTCTGTTTTCTTGGAGTTTCTAATTGCCTTTTCTTCTTTCCATTTTAAATTAAACTGTCTACTTTTATCACTTCCTTAATGTCTTCCCACATTTCTAATCTCCCATCTGAAAAGTCATGGCTGGACACCTTCCTTTTTCCCTTTCCCATCCAACCAACATCTCTCTAGGCCTGGGGTGGATCTGTCATTCCCAGAGCTTTTATAATTGCCTCCCTGGGTTTTTACGTGTGAAATTCTATTTCACTACTGCAGCTTTGGAACAAATCTCCCAGAGAGCTAGACAGTTTTCTTATGATTTATTTTTTTAATTGTATGTGCTTTTGAAATATATTTCAGATTCTCTCTCCCATTTTTTTTGAAAGCTACACATTTTAAGAGAATTTCAAGCTATCTTTCCTAATCTCTGGATTTTCCTCTTATCTTCCTGAATTTGGTTACTTTCTATGGATGCAATATTTTATACTTCTCCAAGACTTTAGGGAGCATGGGTTTTGAACTTTCCTTGAATAGAGGTCATGGGGCCAGAAGGAAGAAGGAATTTAAAGGCTCATTTCTCTGGAGGTGGGTTGTCTGTTTGATCATATTTGTCTTTTTTATTTCAGTGTTTTAAATTGTTGGACACTCATGTTTGCCAGTGCAATTAGTACTAAGGTGGAAATGGGGATGGTCACAGACTCATTTCATATTAGGACAAGAGGAACTGGCCTTCAAACCAGGGGCCTACACATGGGAAGTATAATTTCCTCTGGGAATCCCTAAGCTTCCTTGTTTCCTCTGCAGAAACCTTCATCTTCGGTTGCCCTGCTGCTGCCTTGGCATCGTGATGCTCTTCCTCTACTTGCCCAACTGTGGACATTGTGCTCATGGATTTTCCCTTTTCTTTCTCTTGAACAGAGAAGATGCAAACCATTTCTCTACTGTGATGGAACCAGAATGTCCACATTAGAACTTGAACATTATTTCCTCTACATCAGAGGGCATGTTAGCTTCTCCATGAAAAAGGAAATAGCAGAAAACAGACACATGGACAGGAAGGTCACTTTGACCTGTAAAGGTCTTAAGGGGCAGCTGGGTACTGTGTCAGGTGGTCACTCTTCCATGCAAAAGGAAGGACTGTGTGAGCCTTTCTGTCAGACCTGTTCTGTTTCTGAGCTCAGGGCCAACTGAATTCTCATGTACAGACTCACGCATTGAAAAAAGAAAGAACCTGCCTTCTCAGGCATCCTGCCCATCCTTATTCTTAGCTCCGGATTGTGATTCCTTATTTAAAAACAGCTTCATTGATGTGCGATCGGTATATGGTAAACTGCACATGGGTAGACAGAACTGATTATTTTCTCCATGTGAGTATTCCATTCACCGCAAGGCTACAAGTGTGATGAAGGTCATGAAAACGTATCTTACTCCCAGCAATAATGATCTCTCACTGGCCACCCTACGACCACCTACCTTCTTCTTCCACTAAAAAGTAGTGGTGTTTTATAGAATTACATGTAAATACAATATGTACTTGGGTCTTTCTGAATTGTTCTGATCTGGCTTCTTTTATTCAGCAGAACTACTTTAAGAGCCACACTGTTCTGAGTGCATCAACAGTCCATTATTTTTCATGATGAGCCACATGCCATGGTGTGGATATGCCACAGCTCGTTCACCCTTATTCTGCTTATGGGCATTTGGGGGCTCCTGGTTTGGCACCATTATGTGTAAGGATGTCATGAATATTTATTTATGTACATGGCCTGTGAACTTGCCTTCATTTCTCATGGTTCATTCGCAGGAGTGCATTGGCCACATCATGTGATGCTAGGTATGTGTTGACCTTGCTAAGTGACCAGTGATCTTTGTCCTAACAGTTTGATCCATTTCCTGTTTTCTCTCTTGCTACCTATGATTTAGTCATACTAACCTCTTGCCTCCTTCACCTCCAGGGCGATAACTTCTTAGCACACCACCCTTCCTTTACACTTGGAATCACCAGCTCATTCTCCATGTACTGACTCTGACGCTCTCATTAAAGTTGCCTTCTGTGATGCATGTGTAACACATTCCCCTTGAAACACCCTATGTATGAGAGGGTTTTGGGATAAGAGACTGTTCCTGATGAGTATCAAATACCTACAATGACTCTGAATGGGAGAAAGATGACTGGGTGGGTCTTGTCACCCATTGTCCTTGGAGCTCATCTTGGTTGATGGAAAGAAGACTTGGTGGGGCATGGACATATTTTCAAGTGACTCATAGACTTTTTCTAAATGACAACTGGAGACCTGGCCATGGGTGGAAACCTGAGTATGGAGTTTTTCGGAAGCTGAGTGATTTTAAGTGAGTCACTCAATCACCTGATCCTGGTCTTTTCCTCTATGTGTGGGACTACTGTTACCTTGCAGTGTTGCCGTGAGTTCACTGGAGCAAGACACCTGCAAATGGTGCTTCTCAGAACATGTTAATTTCCCTTTATTGAAATGGAATAACCCATGGGTATTATGAGCTGAGGTCTGAAATACAATTGAGCAAGATGCAGAAGAACTTGTAAACCCTGTGGAGGCTTCACTGATCACTTGGTCTCTGGAAAGACAGCAGAGAAAAAGTGACCTAGAGCTGGAAATGGCCAGTGGGTCTTTTAAAGGTAGTTAAACAGGGATGAGTGGGGCAGGAGAGAGTTCTCTCCATCCACCTACCAGGAATGTCACCCATTGTGTGACGGTTGGACAGTTGTCATATTTCTTCACTAAAAATAGTAACTTAGCAACAGGATCCAGTGATATACAAGTTCCTTCTGATTCACAACAGCTGGTAACATTAAAGTGTTAATTAAACTCACACACCAGGGAGGAAAAATGGTTTCCAACAAAATCTCACATATTGAGTGAGTGAACCCAGGCATGCACATTAAGAGACAAAATGGCAGAGTATGACTTTCTGAGGTCACTCCACCAAAAAAAGGGAGGAAACCTCAGATGGGCTTACAAATAACTGCTTAAACACACTGCCTATACTCACTTCCCAAGGGTAAGGAGGGAACTGTGTCTATGGGCAGCCCACACTAAGGGAAGCATCATGGAAAAGAGTGCACCCGTTGCTGGAGGTAGGCCAGCCTGAAAAGTCTCAGAATAAATGTTAATGGCTACACTTGTTCTTCAAGTCACACATTTGGATCTCTTCCAAGTGCCGTTTTCATTCTTTCCTGCTCTATACCTTTTTCATAAATGTCCACTCCTGCTGTGAAACTTGCCTCAGGTTTTTTTTTTCTTCTTCTTTATGCCCATCAGTTGAATTCTTTCACCTGAGGAGGCAAGAATCACCATTGCTAAAGACCCGGATGGATTTGCTGCCAGTAACTCAGATACCTTCCACTGGTAACAGGTCTAGGAGCTGGTGGACATAGAAACTGGAATATGTGTCCAGAATGTGCCTGCCCTGACCCCAGGCCGTTATGGACTGTGCAGGTACTTGAACCCCGGGTTAAGGGGACACCATGGAAAGAGAGCTCAGTGTGATGTTGGAATACTGGGGATAGGATATTTTTTACTGAGGTAAAATTCCCGTAATATTTCAACTGATTTTTAAGATATAATTCAGTAACACAGGAAAGTACATGTTCTACCACCATTTAATTCCAAATTATTTTCTTCATCCCAAATGGAAATCCCCTACCTATTAAAGAACTACTACCCAATCTGTCCTCTTTCTGACTCCTGACAATTAGCAATCTGCTTTCTTTACCTATGAAATTACTTATTCTGGAGATTTTTATACAAATAATGTAATACAGTATGTGACTTTTGTGCTTAGCTTGTTTAAACACAATGGTTTGCACTATCTTCACATTGTAGTATGAGTGTCTCAATCCTTTTTATAGCTAAATATTATTCCACCGTATGGATATACTACGTTTTGTTTTTCTATTATTTGTCAGCGGACGTTTGCTTTCTTTCCATGTTTTAGTTATTGTGAATAATTCTGCTATGAATATATGTGTACAGGTTTTTGTTTGAATACCTGCTTTATATTTTTTTGTGTATACACCTGGGGAGGATTTGCTGGTTTCTAGGATAATTCTATGTTTAGATTTTTGCAGAAACACCAAACTCTATTCCACAGCAGATGAACTATTTTATCTTTGTGCTTCTCCATTTCAATGTCAACTTTTTTAGTTTATGGTTTTTAAATAATAATAATTATAATAGGTGTAAAGTGGTGTCTTATTGTGGCTTTGATTTGCATTTCCCTGAGGTGGGTGATGTTGAGCTACTTTTTATGTGTGGTTTTTTGTATATTTTTTTAAAAATATTTTCAATTTCTCTATTCCTTTTTTTTAAATTGCATTGTTTGTCTTTTTGTTCTTGAATTGTAAGAATTTCTCCTACATGCCAGACACTAGGCTCTTACCTTTATATATGACTTGCAAATATTTTGTCCTATGCTGTTGGTTTTCTACTGACTATCCTGATAGTAGTGTCCTTTGAAGCATGAAAGATTTTAGTTTTAAAGAGGGTCAATTTATCTATTTTTTCTTTTGTTTTCTGTGCATTCTCTGTCATACCCAGGAAACTTGATGAATTCAATATCAATAAGCCCATAAAAATATGTTTGACATCACTAGCCATTAGGTAAAGGAATATCTAAACCACAATTATATTACCACTTTTTACCCACTAGAATGTGATTTTTTTTTTGAAAAAAGGACAGTTGGAGAGAATGTGGAGAAAATGGAACCCTTGTGCATTGCTGGTGAGAAAGTGAAATGGTGGTGATGGTTTCACAATAACACGAACATACTTAATGCCACTTACCTATACACCTACAAATGTTTAGATTGGTAAATTTTATATTATGTTTCTTTTACTACATACAACAAAGTCTTCCTGAGAACTGGTCCTGAATTAGTTTCATGTGAATGAAAGAAGACCCGTCTCTCCTAGAGGGAGTAGAAGATTTTATTTATTTATTTACTTTGAAATTGAGTCTTGCTCTGTGGCTCAGGCTGAAGGGAAGTGGTGCGGCCTCTGCTCACTGCCAGCTCTACCTCCCATCTTCACACCATTCTCCTGCATCAGCCTCCTGAGTAGCTGGGACTAAAGGTGCCCATCACCATGCCTGGCTAATTTTTTTTCTACTTTTTAGAAGAGACAGGATGTCACCATGTTAGCCATGATGGTCTCGATCTCTAGAGCTTATCATCCACCCACTTTAGCCTCCCAAAGTGCTGGGAATACAGGCTTGAGCCACCACACCTGGCTAAGTAGGAATCTTTTTATTCATGCTTGTACCGCACACTCCTGGCTCTTCCACACACAAAGCATGACCTCACAAATCACAAGCAGTTCAATTCTAACTGGTCTATTTGTACCTCTTTCCAACATCCTGTTCCCCTATTCAACTTACTCTCTGCCCCCCTACAAGCCACTGTACATCACAGGTTTGCTTACCTTCTCTGTAGACTTTTCTATAATGTCATAAAAATGCGATCATACAATATGTGATCTCTTCAGACTGGCACTTTTTGTTACTAATGTTTTCTCATTATTCCACAATTGCTGCCAAAATAAGCATGCATGTCTTGTGCCACAGAAAACTGATCACACACTATGCTCTACTTAGTAAAAACTAAAAAAAAATAAAAATGCTAGTACATATTGTCACATTTAAACTCTTTTTTTTAAATTCATGATTTCTACAATGAATAAATGGATGAATAAAGTACACTGACACACAAATATTCTGTTTTGCCAGTCCAGCTGAGCATCAGGCTGCTTGAAGACTCCAGGCAGAGTGTTGTAAACAGTTTTGACTGTGGCCCTTACCAGCTAGTGAGACTCGCATTTAGTAAGTAAAGATTAATTGACCAAGGCTTTAAGTCAACACCACTAAAGGGTAAATGACAGTGTGGACTTCCCAATTAGAAAGCAATTAATCACTGTGGTAAGTCCAAGATTAGTCTTAGGACAACATGAGCAAGCAAGCTATTTAGATAAACACCCCATATTCCTTTGTTTCTACTCTAACTTATTTAACTAAATGGAAAAGGCTGCCTTTAGCCAAGTTTATTACTGGAGCTTATGCCAACCCCCAAAGCCTTCCAAGAAGGTTTGCATCTGATAATTTTCCCCACCATCCTGACTGAACCCACACAGATGTCAAAGAAGCAACAAGAATTTCTGGAGTACAAACTAGTTTCTGTGGGTATTGAAAAAGCTATTGATTTCAATTTCAGTACATATTTTCATTGCTTAATACATGATACAGATTAGAACTCTGGAGGTTTACCTTCTTGAATCTGCTTTTTCAAAAATCAGACAAAGTGTAAAATCACATGTATTTGGTCTGTTAGTTTCTCTTCACCTTTCACAAGATGGCACTTCTTTTGATTGATATTTGAAGACAGAGACTAATTTATTAAAATATTTTTCACTGTCCTTTTCATTGTTGCTTTTACACACCACAAGTGAAATTTCTGGAAACTTCAACAGTGCACACTTCAAATAAGAATAAAAGACAGTGGGCATCTAGCAAGATGGTTGAAAAAGAACAGCTCTGGTCTGCACCTCCCAGTGAGATCAACACAAAAGACAAGTGATTTCTGTGTCTCCACCTGAAGTACACAGTTCATCTCATTGGGACTGGTTAGACATTGAGTGAGGCCCACAGAAGGCAAGCAGAAGCAGGGTGATTGTTGCCTCACCCAGGAAGTGCAAGGGGCTGCAAACTTCCTCCCATAGCCAAGGGAAGCCATCCCGGGCTGTGCCATCAAGCCTGTATCCAGCACTTTTCACTGGTTTTTGCAACCCACAGACCAGGAGATTCTCTAGTGTGCCTACAGAACCACAACCCTGGGTTTCAAGCATGAAACTGGGTGGCTGCTTTGACACATACTGAGCTAGATGCAAAAGATTTTTTTTGTACCCCAGTGGCACCTGGAACCTTACTGGGACAGAACCATTCACTTCCCTGGAAAGGGGGCTGAAGCTAGGGAACCAAGTGGTCTCATTCATCAGGTCCCATTCACATGGAACACAGCAGGCTGAGATCTACTGGCTTCAAATTCTCACTACCTGCATAAAAGCCTGAAGTCAACCTTGAATGATCAAGCTTGGTGGGGAGAGGGCCGACCACCATTACTGAGACTTACGTATAAGGGTTTCCCTAACAGTGTTAAGAAAGCTGCCAGGAAGTTTGCAGAAGCATGCAAAGTAGCTGTGGCCAGATTGGCTCTCTAGATTCCACCTCACTGATTGTGTCATTTCTGAAAGAATGGCAGCAGCCCCAGTCAGGGGCTTATACTTAAAACTCCCATCTCCCTGGGATAGACAACCTGGGAAAAGGGATGGCTGTGAGTGAAACTGCAGCAGAATTAAACATTCCTGCCTGCCTGTTGTGAAGAGAGCAGTGTATCTCTGAGAACAGTGTTCAAGCCCTGCCCAGGGACAGATTGCCTTTTCAACTTTGCCCCTTACCCCTGTGCCTCCTTACTAGGGAACACATCCCAGCAGGTTTCAACAGACACTTCATACAGAAGAGCTCTGGCTGGCACCAGTCAGGTCCCACTCAGGGCAAAATCTTCCACTTATTGCTGTTCTGCAACTTCAGATGGTCATACCCAGTAAAGCAGCATCTGAAGTAGATCTCTTGCAAACTCCAGCAGACCTGCAGAAGAGATGCTAGACTGATCAACATCAACAAAAAGGGTGCTCATACAAAAACCCAATGCAAAGACCATCGGCATAAAATATCCCAGGTAGATAAATCCATGAAAAATAGGAATAACCAGCACAAAAGAGCTGAAAATTCAGAAAATTAGAATGCTTCTTCTCCTCAAAATGATTGCAACTCCTCCCCAGCAAGGGTACAAAAGTGGATGGAGAAGGAGGTTGATGAATTGGCAGAAGTAGGCTTCAGATGGTGTGTAATAACAAAATTCTCTGTGGTAAAGGAGTATGTTCTAACCCAATGCTAGGAAGCTAAGAACCTTGATAAAATGTTACAGGAACTAAAACAACCAGTTTAAAGAAGAACGTGTATGATCTAACGGAGCTGACAAACACAGTGCAAGAAACATTGTGAAGCAAAAACAAGTATCATTGGCCGAATCAATGAAAAGGAAGAAAAGATATCACAGATTATAGATCAACTTAATGAAATTGTAGGGAAAAGAAAGAGAGATCAGACTGTAACTCTATCTATGTAGAAAGAAGTAGACATAAGAGACTCAATTTTGCTCTGTACTAAGAGAAATTCTTCTGCCTTGAGATGCTGTTAATCTGTAACCCTAGCCCTGACACTGTGCTCACAGAGACATTTGCTGTGTTGACTCAAGGTTTAATGGATTTAGGGCTATGCAGGATGTGCTTTGTTAAACAAGCTCTTGAAGGAAGTATGGTTGTTAAAAGTCATCACCATTCGCTAATTTCAAGTACCTAGGGACACAATACACTGCGGAAGTCCACAAGGACCTCTACCTAGGAAAACCAGGTATCGTCCAATGTTTCTCCCCATGTGATAGCCTGAGATATGGCCCCATGGGAAGGGAAAGACCTAACCATCCTCTAGCCTTAAGGGGTCTGTGCTGAGGAGGATTAGTAAAACAGGAAGTCTTCTTTGCAGTTGTGATAAGAGGAAGGCATCTATCTCCTGCTCATCCCTACCATTCCCCTCTCGAGATGGTAGAGATAATGATTAATAAATACTGAGGGAACTCAGAGACCAGTGCTGGCATGGGTCCTACATATGCTGGGAGCTGGTCCCTTGGGCCTACTTGTCTTTCTCTATACTTTGTCTCCGTGTCTTATTTCTTTTCTCAGTCTCTCATTGCACCTGATAAGAAACAGCCACAGATGTGGAGGGGCAGTCCACCCCTTCAGAAATAAAGCATGAAGACAAGATTAGAGAAAAATGTTTGAAAAGGAAGAAATAAAGCCTCCAAGAAATATGGGACTATGTCAAAAGACAAAACCTACTACTGATTAGTGTACCTGAAGTGAGGGGGAAAATGGAACCAAGTTTGAAACTACACTTCAATGCATTATCCAGGAAAATTTCCCCAACCTAAAAAGACAGGCCATCACTCAAATTCTGAAGATACAGATAACACCACTAAGATGCTCTTTGAGAAGAGCAACATCAAGACATATAACTGTCAGATTCTCCAAGGTTGAATCAAAAGAAAACTAATGTTAAAGACAGTCAGAGAGAAAGGTGAGGTTACATAGAAAGAGAAGCCCATAAGAATAACAGTGGATCTCTCTGAAGAAACCCTACAAGCCAGAAGAGAATGGGGCCAACATTCAACATCCTTAAGAAAAAAACCAACAACCTAGAATTTTATATTCAGCCAAACATATCTTCCTAAGAAAAAGAAAAAATTGTTACACACAACCAAGCATAGATGATTTATGTCACCACCATGCCTGCTTTAGAAGAGCTCCTGAAGTAAACACTAAATATGGAAAGAAAAAACTGTACTCACCACTGAAAAAAAAGCAAAATATAAAGATCAACAACACCAAGAAGAAAGTGCATCAACTAATATACAAAATAACCAGCTAACTATGCCAATGCAGGATCAAATTTACACATAACAATATTAACCTTAAATGTAAATGAACTACATTTGCCAATTAAAGTACACAGACTAGCAAATTGGATAAAGGGTCAAGACCCTCTGATGTGCTACATTCAGGAGACTCATCTCATGGATGAAGACATGCATACACTCAAAATAAGTAGAAAGTCAAAAAAAAAAAAACAGGGGTTGCAATACTAGCCTATCTTAAGACAAACTTTAAACCAATATAGATCAAAAAAGACAAAGAAGGGAATTACATAATGGTAAAGGAATCAGTGCAGCAAGAAGAACTAATGATCCTAAAAATATATGAACCTAATACAGGAGCACGCAGATTTATAAAGCAAGTTCTTAGAGACCTACACAGACTTAAACTACTACCCAATCATAACAGGAGATTTTAACAGTCAGATATATTATTCAGACAAATGAGACAGCATATTAACAAGAATACTCAGGACTTGAACTCAGCTTTTGACCAAGCAGAACTAAGAGACATCTACAGAACTATCCACCCCAAATCAACAGAATATACATTCTTCTCAGCACCACATATCACTTATTCTAAAATTGACCACATAATTGGAGGTAAAACACCCCTTAGCAATTGCAAAAGAATGGAAATCAAAACAGTCCATTATGCCAAAGTGGAATAAGATTAGAACTCAGGATTCAGAATCTCATTCAAAACTGCACAACTAAAAGAAAACTGTAAAACCTGCTCCTGAATGACCACTGGGTAAATAATAAAATCAAGAAAGAAAGAAATAAGTTGTTTGAAATCAATGAGAACAAAGACACAACCTACCAGAATCTCTAGGACACAGCTAAAGAAGTGCTAAGAGGGAAATTGATAGCATGAAATATTCATATCAAAAAGTAGGAAGGATATAATATCCACACCCTAAAATCACAATGAAAAGAACCAGAGGGATGGACATGGTGGCCCATGCCTCCTATTTCAGCACTTTCAGAAGGTGGGCCAGGAACGTCCCCTGAGTTCAAGAGTTCTAGAGCAACCTGGCCAACCAACATGGTGAAACTCTCTCTCTACAGAAAATACAAACAAAACAAAACAAAAAAAACCTGGCCTGGTGGCACACACCTGTAATCCCAGGTACTTGGGAGGCTGAAATGGGATAATTTCTTGAATCCAAAAGATAAAGATCACAGTGAGCTGAGGTTGCACAACTCCCCTCCAGCATGGGTGACAAAGCAAGGCACCTTCTCAGAAAAAAAAAAAGACAGAAAGAAAAGGAACTAGAGAAGGAAGAACAAACAAATTCAAACAGTGACACAAAAAAGAAATAACTGAGATCGGATAATTGAAGGTGATAAAGTCAGGAAAATCCTTCAAACATCCATGAATCCAGGAGCTTTTTTATTTTTTTTGTAAAGCTTAACAAAATAGAGTTGTAGCCAGAACAATAAACAAAAAAGAGAGAAGAATCAATTAGACATGGTAAAGAAAGATAATGGGAATGTAACCACTGATCCCACAGAAATAAAAACTACTATCAGAGAATACTGTAAACACTCTATGCAAATAAATTTTAAAAATGTAGAAGAAATAAATAACTTCCTGGACACATACACCTTTCCAAGACTAAACCAAGAAAAAGTAGAATCCCTGAAGAGACCAACAAATTCTAAAATTGAGGCAGTAATTAGTAGCCCACCAAACAAGAATGCCCAGACCAGACGGATTCACAGCTGAATTCTACCAGATGTACAGAGAAAACCTGGTTCCATTGCCTTCTGAAACTGTTCCAAACAATACTAAAAGAAGGACGCCTCCTGAACTTATTTTATGAGGCCAGCATCATCTTCATACCAAAGCCTATCAGAGACCACCACCCAAAAAAATTAGGCCAATATCCCTGATTAATATCGATGTGAATGTCCGCAACAAAGTACTGGCAAACTGAATGTAGCAACACATCAAAAAGCTTATCCATCAAAATCAAGTCAGCTCCATCCTTGGGTTGCAAGGCTGGTTTCAACATACGCAAATCAATAAATGTAATCCGTCACATAAAGAGAACCAATGGCAAAAAACACGTAATTATCTCTATCGATGCAGAAAAGGCCTTTAATAAAATTCAACATCCCTTCCTACTAAAAACCCTCAATAAACTAGGTATTGATGAGATGTATCAGAAACTAATGAGAAATATTTGTAACAAACCCATAGGCAATATTATACTGAATGGGCAAAAACTGGAAACATTCCCTTTGAAAACACAAAACACAAGGCACAAGTCAAGGATGGCCTCTCTCACCACTCCTATTCAACATAGTATTGAAAGTTCTGCCCAGGACAATAAGGCAAGAGAAAGAAATAAAAGGAATTCAAATAAAAATAAAGGAAATCAAATTTTCCCTGTTTGCAGATGAGATAGTTGCATATTTTGAATACCCCATTTTCTTAGCTCTAAAACTCCTTAAAAATAGAGAAGCAACTTGTCTTTTTTATAAGTTTGCTTAAGCTTGTAAGCAACTCCAGCAGTTTCAGGCTACAAAATCAATGTGCAAAAATTACAAGCATTTCTATAGACAAATAATAGATGAACAGATAGCCAAATCATGAGCGAACTCAAATTCACAATTGCTCCAAAGAAAGTAAAATAACTAAGAATAAAACTTACAAGGCATGTGAAGAACTTCTTTATGGAGAACTACCAATCACTGCTGAAGGAAATAAAAGAGGACACAAAAATGTGGAAAAAATTCATGTTCATGGATAAGAAGTGTCAATAGCATGAAAACGACCATACTGCTTAAAGTAATTCACACATCTACAACGATCTGATCTTCAACAAGCCTGATAGAAAGAAGCAATTGGGGAAAGATTCCTTGGTACTGAGAAAACTGGCTACCCATATGCAGAAATCTGAAACTGGATCCCTTTCTTACAACACATACAAAAATTAACTCAAGATGAATTAAAAGACTTGAACATAAAACCTAAAATCATAAAAACCCTAGAAGAAAACCTAGACAAAACCATTCAAGATATAGACATGGGAAAGACATAATGACAAAAACACCAGAAACAATTGGAACAAAATCCAAAACTGACATATGTGACCTAATTAATCTAGAGAGCTTCTCCACAGCAAAAGAAAATATCATCAGAGTGAACAGGTGACATACAGAATGTGAGAAAATTTTTTCAACCTATCTATCTGACAAAGGTCTAATATCCAAAATCTACAAGTAACATAAAAACATTTACAAGAAAATGAAATACCCCATCAAAAAGTGGGCAAAGGATATGAACAGACACTTCTCAAAAGGAGACATTAGATCAGCCAAAAAAACATATGTAAAAAATGATCAGCATCACTGGTCATTAGAGAAATGCACATCAAAACCACAATGAGATATCGTCTCACATGATATCTGCGTGTCAGAATGGTGACCATTAAAAAGTCAGGAAACAAGAGATGCTGGCAATGATGTGGAGAAATAGGAATGCTCTATACTGCTGGTGGGAGTGTAAATTCATTCAATCATTGTGGAAGAAAGTATGGTGATTCCCCAAGGATCTATAACCAGAAATACCATTTACCAGGAATCACATTATGTGGTATATACCCAGAGGATTATAAATCATTCTACTATAAGGAAACATGCACATGTACATTTATTACAGCACTATTCACATACAAAAAAGACATGGAACAAACCCAAATTCCCATCAATGATAGAGTGGATAAGAAAATATTGCACACTGACACCACGGAATACTATGCAGCCTTTAAAAAGAAGAAGTTGTAATACACATACACATGCACATGACCTTGTGATAGAATGACTTATTTTTTGGGGGGGTGCTGTATACACAGTTATGAAATTGCTGGGTCCAAAGGTATTTCTCATTCTAGATACTTGATGAAACACCACACATTTTTCCACATTGTCTGTACCGATTTATATTTTGAACAACAATGTAAAAACAATTTTATTACTGCACTACTTCACTACCACCTGTTGTTTCATGGGTTTTTAGTAATCACCATTTCCACTGGCTTAAGACGGTATCTCCTTGCCATTTAGATTTCTTTTTCCTTCACCATTGGTGATGTTGAGCTTTTTGACATGAAGACAGAAGACCAGTAACTCTTTTCTTACCCCAATTTGGCCTTTTTATATCAGCTCTTCAACACCCATTTCACCTGTTTTTTAAACACTATCCTGAAAAAGGAAAAGTATTATGTGTTTAATTATATGATAAAGATAGTCATCAAATTCATTTCCACAAGACAGAAACATATTTGGGTATTGCTTCCATGGAAAAAGGAGTTTACAATTGCACTTAATGTAAGAGGCCAGAAATTCTGCTCATCAACATACAATGCACAAGGAAAGCTCCTCACAAAAAGAAATTATATGAGTACAAAATGTCAAAATCCAGGGATCAGAAATTCTGTTCCATTAGTAAGCTTTATAACCTACTGGAAAAATATTAACCTTAAGCCTAATGCCATGAATTAGAGAAGTATATTCTCACAGAATATATGTCTGTGTAAGCAAGTGGGATAGGGTGGTTCAATGTAAATACCAACTTTTCAACTTTAAGTTCTAAAAGATTTTGAAACAAAATGATTTTCAAATAAGGTTTAAAAATTCCAAATTGTGGGAGACTGAATTTTAAGTATTTCAAGATCCAATAGAAGTAACACATTTAAACACAACTAGCTATGCTCCTTTTTTCATGGGATTTTGGGAGAGTCACCTTGACAGTTGAAAACCTCAGTGGCCAGTGGTGCCTTTGCCTGAGTTTTGCTCAGGTCTGCTAAGCTAGCTCTACCCACTCTGCCTGACAGGCGGCACTCAGCTTGCATTATGGGTCAGGATTTTATACCTGCCAAGGGCAAACATGAGGTAGAGTGGCAAGTGGTGTATGAGCAAGTGTGGGGTCCAGCCGCTATACACAGCCAGGCCTGCCAGCAGTGGCAAAGCAGGAAATTTTAGGTGCCAACAGAAATGCCATCTCACTGAGACAGCAGCTGGACCAGGCATACTGCAAGCAGCTTCCACAGCTGATACTGGGGAATGTAGTGGTGCCCAGAAGTTTTGGGATGCCAAAAACAGCAAAGCCTTAAAGAGGGTGTCATAGCCCTGTCTTCGAGAGACCCTAGGTCTGTGCACCCTGAAGGTGCACCATTTGTGATTTGAGAATCACAATGGTGGATTTGAGAATCCACCATTCAGTGATTCTCAAATAGTTGTTCTGCAACCAGGAAGAATGAGGTAGATGGACACATGGAGAGTGAGAAATGTATAGATAAGATTTACTCAGGAACAGAACTCAAAACAGATCCCCATCGGGTAACTCCTCTCCACAGGCTGGATGTTCTGATGAGTGTCCAGCTCCCAGCAAAGAGATGGCTTTAGAGTGGGCAGCTCTTTCCACAGGCAAAGTGTCAAGGATTAGTATCCAGCTCTCAGCAGGAAAGAAACCCTGGACTTGGTAGCTTCTCCATCCAGCTGATCATCTTATGAGGTGTTAAGTTCTCCACAGAGAGAAGAACTCGGAGTGGGTAGGTCCTCTTCACACCTTGTGGTCCTAACATTGGCTAAGCCTTCAGCCAAGAGAGGACCTTCAAGTGGGTATCTCCCTTCTCTAGCTGGTCATCCCCTTATCTTCCCAGCAGAGACTGTGGCAGGTAGCTCTAGCCCACCACTGACAGTCCTGATGTCTCCTCAGCTCACAGCAAAGAGATGGCCCTTGAGTGGGTAGTGCCTCTCCACAGTAGGTAGTCTGAAAAGTCCTCAAATCTTGCTGAGTCCAGGAATATTATGTGCTTCAAAGGAAACAAAGTGCTTGCTGATTGGATTATTTGGCAAAAATGCGTGCATTTCAAAAAGCACCATTGGTTCCCATTCTTGTCCATCAGCCTGAGATCCAGACTTCAGGCCATCACTGGCTTGAAGGTGGAGACACAGTGGGGCCTCTTTGGGAGCCAGCAAGTTTATTGCCATGAGCCTATGATGGCTAATACTGAGTGTCAACTTAACTGGATTGAGATATACAGAGTATTAGTTTGGCATGAGTCTGTGTGAGTGTTGCCTAAAAGAGATTAACACTTGGGTCAGTGGGCTGGAGAAGGCAGAACAGCCCTTAATCTGGTGGGCACAATTCATTAACTTCCAATGAATATAAAAAAGACAGAAAAACATGAATAGATGAGATGGGCTTAGCCTTGCAGCCTACATCTTTGCCCTGTGCTGCATGCTCTCTCCTCTCACAAGTTGGACTCCAGGTTGTTCAGTTTTGGGACTCAGACTGGCTTCTGTTGCTCCTCATCTTGGTGACAGCCTATTATGTGACACTGAAATGGTGTAAGTTAGTATTTAATAAACTCTTCTAAAGTACTGCCCCTTAGAGAATCCTGAGTAATACAGATTTTGGTACCAGAAGTGGTTCTAGGAAAACAGAATATTGAAAAGGAAGTTCTTTCATTGGTTTTGGAGATTCTGGGGTTGCCTGCTATATATAATTTGATGTGAAAATGCTAAGGATTCTACTTCTAATTATATGGAGAACACTGATAATCCTTGGTGGAAACCGTTTATACAGTTATGCAAAGTAAATGCATTTGACACTTCTGATTCACCAATTGTGAGAGGCAAGGAGTTTTGTTTACTCTCTGCATAATAATTTTGACATATATGGAGAACCAAGGATCACAATGAAGCAGGTTGGTAGCTCTTAAGTTCAGTGGACACAATGATCAGAGGTAATGATGCACTCAGAAATTGGGTCTCCCAGTTTCAGAAGCCCCAAATCTGTTAATTTTGTCCTGAGTTAGAGTCTTATCACCTGTAGAGAAAGATCCAAAATTACAGGTTTTTATCATGTAAGTGACTGACCTTCAATGAAAGTTGCATGCACATCCTCAAAAGTTGTCTACTGTTATAGTGAGGCATTGATTGAGTAGAATGGGACCCTGCAACTCTGAAAGGATGAGTCAGAGGACCCTGATGAAGCTGGGGATACTGAGTGTATAAACTCTGATGAAGCTTTTTGCCAAAAAGAAAAGCTTTCTCATTTCCAGAAGGGGCAACGTCATCTTTCTGATCCATGCTGACATCAGTCTTTCCAACTCAGTCTGAGGTAAACACTGCACTGGTTGAAGCAACAGTTATGGCCTTCCCTACGACAGTTGCCAGGAAAGATAATGTTGATTCTTCTCAGAAGCCATCCTGAACACATCTGTTTTTTTCTAAACTGGGCTAGAATGCTGTGGTGGGCTCCTAGAGGTGAGGTAGAGAGTGTGACACATCAGGTAGTGTGCTACACACACACACATACAAACACACATACACAAATAAACTGTTCAAGTTATCTCATTTATATGAACATCAGTCTGGAGAAAAGGCATGGGGATGGATATTAATTGTATGAGATTATGGTGTAAGGAACATAGAGTTGTATCAGGCTGAATTTACTGATTAGGACCATCAAGGTAGTGACTTTGTGTTTAATATGGCAGCTTGGTGAGTTAAAAAGAAAAAAAAAATTCCAATAGTTTACACACTTAGTTAGCTGAACTGTGGATTAAAAGATGGCCTGCTGTGAGTTAGCGGGAAATGCCTGGCCTACACTGGTTTAATGGAGAGGAGAAGATCCAAAAGCTTTGGGAGATTGGGATGGTGAAGTAGACTCATCCTTTAGACTTACTCATCCTGTCTGGTAGGGTCCAGAACACATATCCTTGACCAATGCCTTGTGAAATAGATTGGGTGGTCAGCACCTGCATCTTTGAATAGCCCTGTAATTGCTCTTCTCTTTTGTCAGATCTAATGGTGGAAACCACAATCACTCAGCTACAAAATTTAAATACAATGAGAAAAATTGGATCCTGATGTGACAGGGGCCAAGCAGCAGCACTCAACCATCAAAGGCAATGTGGGCACAGCTAAGGGATAGTGGCAGTCAGAATAATGTGACTCCTGTAGAGCTCTATCATTGGTTAATTAATCATGGTGTTCATGGAACTGATATTGCTCAAAAACTGCTGCATTCATACTTAGGTTATACCTACAAAAATCTTTTGGTCAAAAGGACAAAAGACTATTTTGAATGATGAAAACAGAGAAGTACAGTCTCTCCACGAATTTCCAGATGAGAGCCAGTTTAAAGACCTAGAACCCATTGAATGAAGGGGAAGCTGGGTTCCCTGGACCAAGAAACCCTACATAAGTATTTATGCAGTGAATTTTTACACCATCTTTCCCCAAGGAGACCTTCAGGCTTTTATCAAGGTGACTGTGCATTAGGGAAAGGGAAATAATCAGACTTTTCAGAAACTACTGGACACTAGCTCTGTGCTGATGTGGGTTCCAAGGACCCAAAATATTATTATGGTCTTACAGTTGAAGCAGGAGCTCAGGGAGGTCAGGTAGTTAATAAAGCTTTAGCTTATTAGGTCAGATTTACACAGTGTTCAGTGAGTCCCCGGAGTCATTCCCTGGTCATTTTCCCGGTGCTAAAATGTACAACTGGCATAGACATACTTGGCACCTGGCAAAATCCCACATTTCTCTGACGTGTAGGGTGAGGGCTACTCCAATACGAAAGGTCAAATGGAAGCCACCAGAGCTGCCCCTAATTAGAAAAATAGTAAATAAGAAAAAATACCAAAACCCTGAGAATATTGTGAAGATGGCTGCCACCATAAAATATTTCAAAGTTGCTGGGGTGATAATTACCACCACATCCTCATTCAACTCTCTTATTTGGCCTGTGCAGGAGACAGGTGGATCTTGGAGAATTACACTGGAGTATCATAACTTAACTGAGTTTTCAGTCAACTTGCAGCTGATGTACTAGATGTGGTTTATTGTTTGAGCAAATTAATACATCTCCTGGTACGTGGTATGCAGCCATTCACTTAGCAAATGCCCTTTTCTTTATTCCTGTCTATATGTACCACCAGAGGCATTTGCCTTCAACTGGCAAGGCCATCAATTCACATACATTATCCTCCCTCAGGAATATATTAATTCTCTGGCTTCCTGTCATAATCTTATTCAGAGATCTTGATTTCTTTTCACTTATGTAAGATGGAACATTGGTCCATCACATTGATGATATTAGGCTGATTTAATGGGTGAGCAAGAAGTAGCAAGCACACTTGAATTATTGGAGAGACATTTATGTACAAGAGGATAGAAAATTAATCTCACCAAAATTCAGAGACCTTCTACCTCCATAATATTTGTAGGGGTCCAGTATTGTGAAGCCTGTCAAAATATCTTTTGTAGGGTACAAGTTGTTGTATGACCCTCTTATATCCAAGAAAGAGGCACAATACCAGCTAAGCCTATTTGGATTTTTGAGACAACATATTTTTCATTTTAATACATCACCCTGGCCCACTTATTGTGTGACCTGAAGGGCTGCCAGCTCTCAGGGACAAACAGAACAGGAAAAGACTCTGCAACAACTGCAGGCTGCAATGCAAACCCCTCTACCACTTGGGCCATATGCATTTTAAGTATTATCTAAAGTATTTCCTCCTTCTTTTGTTAAAAAGTTTGTGCAGATATACGCATGTACTAAGAAACTATCTTCCTTTTTATTTTCCTTTATCATATTACATAAGATTTACTGAGTTCTTATCAACATTGGTGTATTGTAAACTTTATGAAGTATGGTTTGATTTGGGGATTGCTGCATTCCTGGTTGTAAGAGGATAATTGTATTATGTTAGTTATGATTATGACCTCATTTTTGTCTGCCTTTGAAGATTATGTATTATAGCAGGAGGTGTGTATTGATTCAAGTTGACAAGGGGTGGACTTTGATGGTTAATACTGAGTATCTAATTCATTGAATTGAGTGATACACAGTATTAATCCTGGGAGTGTTTCTTGGGTGTTTCCCAAATAAAGATTAACATTTGAGTCAATGGGAAGATCTATATTAATCTGTTGGGCACAATCTAATAAGCTTCTAGCAAATATCAAGCAGACAGAAACACATCCAAAAGTAAGATGGGCATAGCTTCCAAAGCTTGTATCTGTCTCTCATGCTGGATACTTCTTGCTCTTGGACACCAGACTCCAAGTTCTTCAATTTTGGGACTCCAACTTACTCTCCTTGTTCCACAGCTTGCAGGCAGCCTATTGTGATCATGTACATAAGTACATATTTTTATATACATATATACACACACATACACACACACATACATATATATGTGTATATATATATAAATATACAAAGGGACGCCAAATTAAATAGTTTGTAAGTATTCTCCAAAAGCATTCTTTGAATAAATACTGTAACTGTAAACCTTCTTTTATTAAGTCAGCTTATTTGATGGTGATATCCTAAACTAATACCATACAAAAAATCTTGACATATATATACATATGAATGTGTGTTTCTGTGGCCCATACATATCTCTGTAAAACAAACAGTTTTAGAGTATTTATTTTTCTATTTACTTACTGCCAAGGCTATAGAACCTACATCAGGTTACTTAATAAATGGTTACAAATTAGTAAATACTCAATTTCTTTGAAAATAAAAGTGTATTATGTCTCCTTAGAAAATGACAATTTAAACTGTCACAAATATTTAGTAAATACTGGCTCTATATTGTAAAATGTAGCCATTAAAATCAGGTTTAAATTTAAATAATCTATAAAGCCTAACTACCTCAGTGAAAAGGCCTTCATAAATAATGATAATAGCAATCATATGAAGCAGTGCCAGCACTTTGAAAAATCAGAAGTTCAATTACAGACTTCCATAAATATTCCTCTTTCACTACAAGATTGGCCCGAACAACTTGGTTTCTACAAATAATGCCAGCTTCTGTACATCACTTAATGTCTGCCAATGCCTTGACTTGAACTCTGCATTGTTCCAAGAATGTGTCTAAACAGCAGAGCTCTCTCTCAGCATATTAAGTAAAAAAACAAAACAACAACAAAAAAAACTTGCCTTTTCATTTTAGGTATTGAATTGCATTTTATTAATCTTGGAAAAAGTGCAAGCCTTATATGGGTAGGAGTTCTGCCTTGTAGACAAGGCTCTAGCATCGATAACAGAGCTTACAGTTTAGGCGCTAAGTGGGAACAAAGTATGCTCTGTAAGTGTGGATAACTACCATGTTGTTGTTACTTGCTAAAGTCCTGAAACAAATTTTTATTCAAACTAAAAGGATTTTACATCGTCAAAATTCAACTGCTTTTGGATTTATCTTAACATTTTCAAATATTGTTTCCTAGTAGATCAATTTCTTCATTCATTGATCTTTATTTTCTCTTATTATCTAATATGTATTTTTGTGAATGCATTTTTATTACGTTGGAATAAGGCAGAGCACAAATAATTCTGATCAAAGATGTCCACTATGAAAACTTCCATCAAATAATTTTTAAGAGGTGAATATACTTGAGCATTAGTTTTATTCAACAACTTTAGCAAAAGTGAAAATCCTCTAAACCCAGCTATAGTCCTTGAAAACTTGGTTTTCATTTAGCTTGCTTATTGTAATATCCTAGGAACTTTCATGTCATGAGACATACTGAATGCACAATGTGTATCCATAATCAATGCACATGTGTGCATGTGTATCATGTATGACTTTTCAACTGTAGCCAAGATTAGCTCTATCCCAAATGCCAGGGATTGAGTTTTCTCCCTTGGTACCTCCAAAGTTGAGGCTGACTAGGGCTTTAGTTTTTGATATTAATGTTTTGCAAAAGATTGAAAAAGTAATAGGAAGGAAACGCAGAAAAATAGAAAATATATCGCTTAGTTTCTAATCATTGATTAACTGAACTGACCTTACTTTACTAATGCTTACCTTAAGTTGAATCAATTGAACTTTATATAGGCTTTTTCAAATCCTTCTGCTTTATGGAAAACAAAGTTGGAGTTAAGAAATCTTCAAAATATAATATCAAAGAATTCTAAATGTGTGTTTTTAAAAATAATTTTCTCCAGAAATGGTTCAACACTGTTACTTTCTCAAAAGCACCTGAGACTCAAGATTTTAGGTATTTAGCAGCATTTCTAACCTCTCAGCAATAGATACTAGTAATGTACCAGCCTCAAAACTTCAACTTCCAATCATGAACCAGGCTTAGGATGAAATTTAAAGTAAAATCTACAAACCTATAAAAACCCTAGCCAATCACATGGACTGTTGGTTACTTCTATGAACTCATCCACTGTAACTGTTTCCCTTCTACTGTGTGTGGCAGTCACAGTTAGCTGGCTTTTTAAAAACAATTTAAACAGGCTTCTACCAGGAATCATCGTACTTGCTGACTTTTCTGCATGCTTACATAATTTTTTTCTTATTTTATTTAGATATTCACCTGAAAGTCACTTTTTAAGCCACTTATTGTATATTTGATTTACATAAAACCAAAATGAAGTTTATAACAGATAATCTTGCCTCATATATTTTATATGAAATTAATCATTTCAGTTAATTTAAAAAACCAAAAACTTTATAACATAAAAACTAAAACAAAAGCCTAACATCTGGGATTCTAAATTGGAAATGTAACATTCAATTTAAGTATTTTAAACAAGAGAGAAAACATAAAACTCTTAAAGAAAAATAATCTCAGAAATTAGAAAACACTCAGTGCTTCATAGATAAAAATAAAAGCAAAACTGCAGGGCTGGTAGTTTCAAACTATTTCAAAAAAAAATTCAAAAACAGCCTGGACCTAAAAATCAATAGTTTATATCAACCAAGTAAACATTTAATCAAGAAAAACAATTATAAAAGGCTAAAGTTTTTTAGTTTTTTTTTTTCTCTTTGTGGATTGCCATATCACCTCCAAGTCATGGATGAAGCCTTCAGAATTGATATCCACATTGTCAAAGTGAGGACCTTATTCCTGCTTCTGCAAAAAGCAAAGAAACCCTTATGTGCTAAATTATTGTGTTGTTTTTTCCAGGATTTCTAGAGGATAAATGAAATGTTATAAAATAATTCTGTATTTCTCTTTTGCCTAACTCAAAAGTCACTCTCTGTTGGAAATGACAGGAATAGGTCACAAATATTTAAGTTTTGGAGAATAAAAATATAGTTATTTTATAGAATAGGCAAACTATAAACAGGAAGAAACATTGGAGAGATTTGTATTTGCAAATATCTGAATATTCAAAAGCAGTTTAATACACTGAAGCACTTAGAAAATCATGCATATGCTCACTATGGAAACATCCTAAAAAATAATGTAAAACAATTTGCATTAACCCCCAAGTTTATCTATAGCTCAAAGTGAGAAGAAACTGAAGGTTACGTCAGAATTAGCAAAAACCCCCCAGAGAGTTAAAAGAGAGTGTTAATACATACCCAGTATTTAAAAGTGATAGTTTTTATATTGCTCTTATTCATTTTAATAACTAATAAAACACTTCTCATTTCAGAAATAAAGAAAAGCATTCAGAGTTACCATGTTATGATGTTTCAAACACAGAGTTAGCATTCAGTGTTAGCACAGTATAACATTTGAAATATAGTTTTCTGAAAAGCAAAAACACAAAAACCAAGAGAAAATTATGACCAATGTAAACTAAATGAAGGAATTAAATGTGTCCCAAATTTTACAGACAAATAACTTAAAACAACAGTTTTAAGTAAGGCTAAATAGAAATGACTGACAAATGATGAAAGAACAACATGAGAACATCAGTGAGACAAATCATAAAAGAAACCACAAAAAGTGGAGATAATGACTGAAATCAAGTCGACCATAAAGGTGTTTAGAAGCAGATTTGAGCAGGTAAATATTCAGTCAGTCTGAAGGAATAAAAACTGAATTAACCCACTTTGAGAAGTAAAATAAACAAAATTACATGAAAAAAACTAAAGAGTAAACAGAACACTGCGAGGTATACTGGTGCATGTAATATGGGCATCTGATAAATGAAGAAAAACAGAGGCCAAAAAAATTTTAGGCAAAAATAGCTGTACATTTCCTGAACTTAAAAATCTGTGTCTAAAATATGAAAGAGAACAAAAATCTTTAACCACTATATAGTTAATGATAGCCACATCAGAAAACATCATAGGCAATCAAGAGCCAATGCACAGAAAATTGTAAAAACAGAAAGGGAACAGCATCTTTCTATGTGCAAGAAGATCTTGATTAAAATTAACAGATGACAGTTCAACAGAAACCACAGAAGTCAGAAGGTGGTGGGATATAAAAATTTTAGCAGAAAAATAAATGCTATCAAGCATGAAATATATAGCTGGTAAAATGACATTCAAGCAAAAATATCTAGATAAAGAAAAGCTAAAGGAAATTATGACTAATGCTTCTCTAAAAGAAAATGATATTACTATTAAAACCCTGGCAAACATAACTATTAATGAACACTCAGTGTACACAGATATAGTCAGAGACAATAATATAAATTGAGAAGGATGGAAAACTACAAGAGCAGCATATTTTTATATTGTTGACCTTAAACATTAGATTATTCACACAAGTTAGTATTGTTCATAGTACATTATTTTAAGTTTTCAATAATAATTGAAATCCCATATACACCTAATTGTAATATAAAAATACAATGAAGTTTTTAAAAAATTAACCAAATTTTTTTTAAATTAGCCAAAAAAATGAAGATCAAATAAGAGAAAGAACATACGGAAAACAAGTAAGTCAATGTCAGGGTATGTAATATTTTACTTGTAACAACTTTAAATGTGAGCTGTTGCTTAAAAAGTCACACATTGGTGCCAGTGTACCCTTAAACAAAGGAGTCACTCCTTTGTTTTTTTTTGTTTTTTTTTTTGAAACGGAGTCTGGCTCTGTCGCCCAGGCTGGAGTGCAGTGGCGCAATCTCAGCTCACTGCAAGCTCCGCCTCCCGGGTTCACGCCATTCTCCTGCCTCAGCCTCCCGAGTAGCTGGGACTACAGGCGCCCGCCACTACGCCCGGTTAATTTTTTGTATTTTTAGTAGAGACGGGGTTTCACCATGTTAGCCAGGATGGTCTCGATCTCCTGACCTCGTGATCCGCCCACCTCGGCCTCCCAAAGTGCTGGGATTACAGGCGTGAGCCACCGCGCCCGGCCTCACTGGGTGACTTCTATGCAAGGCATACTTTAGGTGCAAAGACAAATAGGCCAAAGTAAGATGATAGTAGATTCTGGGAAAGCGTTGCAATGTACTACAGAGCACTCTACTTCCATCTCTTCAACTATACAATAGGTGCAGTGGCAGGATTAACATGATGCAGTTACTGTAGAATTTGAGAGTCTATCTGAAGTTTACAGCTTCCAAAAAAATTTGTATAGTAAACAAAAATTAAATTTTATCAATTTTATAGCACAGATCAGCAGCAGCTACTTATTTTTATTAATGAAGGGATGCTGCCTTGCAAATCTTTCTGGAGCAGCTTACAAGAGCCATGGAAAACAAAAAGGACACTGTCTTCCAAATTGCAGGAGGACTCATTCACCAATTGCTGCTTCTGCTTATGGATGTCCCAACAGAGGTGAACAGCCATTGTTTTATACCCCAAACATTATTCAGTCTCTTTGTTCCTCTGCACAACAAACTTTCAGAAGATAAAGAAGTCAGAACATGTTTTCCTAATTGTTCTTCTTTTTCTCTTAAGAGGTTAGACATTTGTGGACACAAACATTCAAAACTAAACACACACACACATATATGTATGTGTATATATACATATAGAATGAATTGTGATTTTAATATATGCCCCAAAACAATGAGGCTCAAAAAAGACCCAAGAAGAAGCTCAGTAAGGCTGACTTACAAGAGAGAAAAAGCCTATATAAGAATAAACAAAACCTTACCAAACCATAGAAGAAGAAAATGTTATTTTCAGTGTTACAGCACTTTAAATTTAAATGCTCTTTTCCAGCACAATCAAAATCACAAACTATAGAATGAAATAGACAAGTATGGCTTATTTTAAGAACATAAAAAAAATACAAAAAAGAGGTTCTTTTAGACAGCCCAAATGGCAGTCTTACTAAAACATAATAGTTAACAATTAAGCTTCATGTTAAGATAATATAATCAACAAAAGAAGCTCAAAAATTATGAAGAAAACTTATTAATAAAAAGAGTGAAGTTATTTTATAACCTAAAATGTCTAGAGATAGAAGTAAAAAACAATTCACTACAGATATTTAAAAGCAGACATGAGCAGGAGGAAGAACAAAATATCAGCATAGTAAAGAAAGGGTAGTTGACATTATTTATTACATTATGAAAGGAAAGAAAAAAATAAAGAAATGAGAACACAGCCTAGAATGCTGTGGGACACTATCAAGCAGCCGTATTTACACATAATGGAACTGCAAAGGATGAGACAAAGAATCAGGGAGACTATTTAGAAACAACAGTGGCAAAGAATGCCAAGATCCAAAAACTCCAAGTAAGAGAAACTCAAAGCAACAAACTCAAATTCTATGATAACTAAACTCTGTAAAAGAAAGAGAGAGAAAATCTTGAAAGCAGCAAAAGAAGTGACTAGTCATGTTCAAAGAAACCTCAGCAATAATCAGCAGATTTCTTATCTGAAAACTCAGAAGAGAGAAAGCAATAGACTAACAAATACCAAATGATGTAAGAAAAAACTTTTGAACAGAAATCTTATGTTCAAAAAATTGTCATTCATAAGTGAAGGAGAAATTATGACATTTCCAAATAAAAGCTGGGACTTTTACCAGTAGACTACTTTTAAAAAAATGCCTTATGTTGTCCTTCATGGTAAAATGAACAGAAATTAAACAGTAGCAAAAATGAGTATATATTAAAGCAACGATAAATACATTAACAATTACAAAACATAAAATATTAGCAATGTGCACCTCCACAATTTGTTTCCCATATAATTTAAAACACTAATATATTTAAGAAAAATACTATCACCCAGGTGTGTTTTTGACATACAATACATAAAGGTATGATTTTGAGAACTCAATAAGTGAAATATTTGGGGTGAAGCTATACAGAGGTAAGAGATTTGTATGTTATTGAAGGTAAGCCAGCATAACTTTAAAAGTGGATTAACTTTAGAATATTGAATGTCATCATATTATCAATGACAATTAAAAAAGAAAAAGAGTAAAAGGCAGGTAGAAAGCTTTCTGTACTACATCAGAGAGTAGGAGCTGTGGATTTAGCTCCTCTCCCCTGAGGCTACTGAGCCACCTATCATGGCACCATGAAACAGAGCCCAAGCTGTCACATCAGGGAGTAAGTGTGGACACTTTCAGGGAGAGAGCACAGCTCCTATTTTACACAACTTTCACTAAACCAGTGGCGACAAAGAGGAAGGGGCTCATCCATACACAGAAACTGGTGAAGCACTGGAGGCAGAAACAAGTGGCTATGTGGAGACAACTGAAAGAAAGTTGGCACAGCAGCTGCTCCAATCCTGTGTCTTTCTTCATGGCTTCCCAGGCGTTTGAGGTTGAAACTGTTGTCGACACAAAACAAGACAAAAATTGGAATACAGAGAACTGGAAATGTCCAAGCTATGTATTTAAATTATCAAAACATTTTTAAGCACGGTAACTTTAAAATAAGTAATAAAACAGCTTCATTGCCTAAACGTGATTATTTCATGCATACACAAGCCCAAATATAAAAGCAGACTGCTGAGCCCTAAACTGTTCTTGCAAGATCTACATTTTATCTATGTCTACTATGATATATAAGACTAGAATTGTGTTTTATTAGATTTGGATGGCAGAAATTTGTGTAGTAATGTTTGCTTTTGTTATTTATTTTTACCTTAGAATGCAGATGCTACTGGGGTATGAGGCAGCCTCTGCTCCCTCCCACAAAAAAAAGACACAGAATTATCAGTGATGGTGTCTTTGACTTTACAGTGTCACACATAACTCAGAGAAACAACATTCTAAATTAAAAGACTTGTCTTTTACGATAAATACTTCTGACACAAAATTCACTGATGATCAATTCTGCCAAACTCAACATATGGTTAGAATTTATGTTGAGATATAACTTTTCTTTTATTTTATAAATGTCTGGTTCTTATTCACTTAACATAAAGAAACCTTTATCTCTCTAAAGTAAAACATATTGCACTCTAGGTGAATTATGGAATCATTTTTGTGGAAATATCCATGTTTTAATGTTTATCCTGTGTAGACATAGATTAACTTAGAGTATGTTCTAGTTAACAAGTTAAAATTCTAGACACATTATTAAAAACAGAAACTTCTTTCAAAATAAGGAAAAGACTCCTACACTCAGCATGACATTAAAAATTATTGGTGTCTGTTTTTATGTGCACACAATTTTCTAGAATACTCTACCTGTTCAGCTACCAGAAGCTTTCTGGATCCTTTCCTGTTGGTTTCTATGGAAGTTCCATTATATAGGCATAAATGAATAATCCACTGGCCACTGTTGATGAATGACATTTGTCACAGGATCTCAAGGGTATGGCTTCACCAGCAAAGAAACTGTGGATGATGGCACATTTGCACAATGTCAGAGTGGGCACTGGGAGCTTGGAGAGGCCAGGCAATGGGAACGGGAACTTCAGGGAATTTGTTGGAAGGATGGCTTCCCACACCTTGGAAAGTAGATGGGTGCTTGAGTCTGCAGCTGTGGTGGGGCAGCTGCCACTGTTCCTGAGTAAGTGGGGCTCCTTATAATTCCACTTGGAAGTGAGTGTGGTTTCTGCCTTTTCTCTGTTTCCACCAGTTTCACAGAGTGCGCAGTTCTGGCTTCACCTCCCTCATTGCACCTGAAATCTTCACGGCAGCCTCTCTAAATGGGCTGCCGCTGCCGTTACCTGCAGCATCTCTCCCATTTCAGAATGACGCAGAGTGCATCTGAGAGTTCCTACCATTAAATCATGCCATTGTCTTTTCATTGAAAAGCCCCAGCGTGCAGATCTACATCAATATTATCATATTAAAAGACAGCACTTTGGAGATTCCAAAGGTTTTAGGAGTTTTATAGCAGAAAGCAGACAAACATCAAACATATTTTACAAACTTATGTCTACTAAAACGAAAACCCCAGGACTAGAGTTTCAAATTTTGAATTCTAAGCATTAAAACAATGTATTCCTTTATTAAAAACATTTATTTTAAAAGAAGAAAGTACAAATTGAACATGGCTAACACAAAAATTTCAAATGTACTCTAATGTGAGCTTTGATAGATTCCATGACAAAAGTGAAAAACTGCACAGAAAAGCCCTTAACACAGATGTTGTTTAATCTACAAAATATACAAAATTACTTTCATGAAAGTGTGAGAGAAAAAAGAAGTGAGGAAGCTAGAAGCAGTTTTTGGAAAAACTCTTTTACACAGAGGAACAGCCTGAAAACTTAGGAGGCAGACACTGATAAAAAAAAAATGAAGAGGATGATAGCCTAAAGGTATATCCACAACTGCACTAATAAGACAACAAGGCAGAATATGAAAATGAATTTGTCATTTTTGCCTAAAACATATTCATGGCTATACAGATAAGGGAACAAGGCCAAAAGAATAAATGCCTTCGTCATTCATATAACCAGCAGACTTCAAGAAAATACACACTCCTCCATTTGTGGGCATAACACACGATAGGCTCTAGTGGGTTCTGATGTAATATATTTTTTCTATTTTGGACATGTGAGCCAAGCATTTATTAATTATCCCTTCAGCTTCTCTTTTCCCTCGGCCCAATGTTCCAGACAAAGCTTTTACTTTAGCCTCTCATTTTTCCCAGGCCAGGTGCTGAAACTAGCTAAGTAGTGCTTCCTTCAAGACAGCCCAGAGACACCTCAGAACATTTTGTTCTTTCCAGTTCATAGAAAGCCCTGACCAAGCTTTACCGTTGCTAATTTATTACTACTTCTTCATCTGCTTTTTAGCTTGTAACCTTATATTGCTGCTTTCTATTTTCTTTTTCTCTTTTACTTGTGGGTCAAATTTAGTGGTTTTTGAGTCAGTGTAATGCCTCAGTTTACCAAATTCTTAACTAATTTTACCTATCTTATTTAAAAATGTTCATTTTAAGGCTATAAATCTTCCTCTAAGAACTGCTTTAGCTGCATTCCATAAGATTCAAGATACATTATTTTAGTATTACCGTTGGAAATTCTCTCAAATCTCTTCTTCACTGTTAAGAGTTTTCTTCTTTTGCTTGTTAACGTTTTGTTCCTAATTGAACTTTGCATCATGCAGACTCCTTAATTATTGTGGCCATGAGACATTACTTCAGCCTGTGATTGGTTCCAAGCCAAGGTCTCAGGCTGAGCTGTCACTTCCATTTTTGTCCATGGCTAAGTTCCAAGGCTGAGCTTAGTAGCTTCTATAAATCATAACTTCAGTTCCAGATGAATCCAAGAAAAATGTTCAGGGCCAAGCCAAATAACACTTACTCCAAGACCACTAAGCACATTATTTTACTTCCCTGCCTTTAGAAACCATACATCCCAGTCTCATAGTAGGTAAACCATTTGCATTCCAACTCCACTGTGAAGAGTTTTTTACTTTCACTTACAAAAATTTTGCTTCAACCTGTTTGCATCAATTCTCCTGCATTTTCTTGGCCATGAGACAAATACCTCTGTGTGATACCTCACAATTAGAGATTGCTATATTGTGGTGCATTAGTGAGACTGAAATGATTGAAGTATTGGAATTGAGCTCTGGGATGCATTAGCCTTGAAACACTGTAATACACAGCCTTGGGGGCAGTCAACCATGTACTGGTCACGAGTACAGGTTGGAAAGGGTCAAGGTAGCTTCATGCAGCCTGGAAACCTGAGGGACACCATCAAGCAGCCATACTTATGCAATTTGGAAATTCAAAGGAAGAGAGAAAGAATCAAGGACACTATTTAACAAAATAGGCATAAAGAAGGTAACAATTTAAGACAATAAATAAACACTCAAGAATCTCAACAAACTCCAAGTAACAGAAACTCAAAGAAACAAACTCAAACTTACCTGATAATTGAACTGTCTAAAACAAATACAAAGAGAATCTTGAGGATTTTCAAGGGAAGCAAGGGAAGTGGCTAGTCATGTAAAAGGGACCCTCAAAAATAACCAGTGAATTTCTTATCTGAATAACCACTAAATAACCGGTGGATTTCTTATCCAAAAACTAAGATGATAGAAAGCAGTAGACTAATATATTCCAAGTGATATCAGAAAAAAACTGTCAAACCTAAAACTCATGATCCAATAAATTGTCCATCAAATACGTGGGACAAATTATAACACTCCCAGATAAAAGCTGGCACCTTTAACCAGTAAGCTACACTTCAAGAAAACACTAATATATTTAATAAAAAAAAAACTACCACTATTGGGGGAACCACCACTGATAATTCAATGTAATTTATTTTCTATTTTTCCTAAGTGTCAGCCAGTATGAGAAATAAAGGGAGAGACTACAAAGAGAGAAATTTTAAAGCGGGGTGTCTGGGGGAGACTTCACATGTCGGCAGGTTCTGTAATGCCCCTCAAGCTGCAAAGCCAGCAAGTTTTTATTAGGATTTTCAAACGGGAGGGAGTGTACAAATAGAGTGTGGGTCACAGAGATCACATGCTTCAAAAGGCAATAAAATATCACAAGGCAAATGGGGGCAGAGCACTGGGGCAAAATTAAAATTGCTAATGAAGTTTCAGGCACACATTGTCATTGAAAACATCTTATCAGGAGGCAGGGTTTGAGAGCAGACAACCGGTATGACTAAAATTTACTAGGCAGGAATTTCCTCATCCTAATAGGCCTATGAGCACTATGGGAGACTGGGACTTATTTCATCCCATATCTGCAACTGTATAAGACAGACATTCCCAGAGCAGCCATCTCGGAGTCCTTCCTTCAGGAACACATTGTCTTTCTCAGGGCTGTTCCTTGCTGAGAAAAGAAAAAAAAAATAACAGTGATATTTCTCCTATTCACTTTTGTAAGAAGACAAACATGGCTCTGTTCTGCCTGGCTCTCAGGCAGTCAGACCTGATGGTTATCTCTCCATTCCCTAAACATTGCTGTTATCCTGTACTTTTTTCAAGGTGCCTAGATTTCATATTGTTTAAACACAAATGCTTTAGAAACAATTTGTGCAGTTAACGCAATCTTCACAGGGTTTTGAGGCAATATAGATCCTCAGCTTAAAAAAGATGTTGAGATTAAGAGATTAAAGTAAAGACAGGCATCGGAAATCACAAGAGTATTGATAAGGGAAGTGATAAATGTCCATGAAATCTTCACAATTTATGATTGGAGGTTGCAGTAAAGACAGGTATAAGAAATTATAAAAGTACTAATTTGGGGAATTAACAAATGTCCATGAAATCTTCACAATTTATGTTCTCCTGCCATGGCTTCCGCTGGTCCCACCATTCAGGGCCCCTGACTTCCTGCAACACTACCACTAATTTGTGTTTTTGACATACAATGCATCAAGGTATAATATTGAGACCTCAATAACTGAAATAATGGAGTTAAGTTATACAGGAGTAAAGGTTTTGTATGTTACTAAAGGTAAGCTAGTGTAACTTTCAAAATGTTATAACATCAGAATGTTCAATTTAATCATCATAGCAACCACAACTAGACAAAACAAACAAACAAACACAAAAGAGTAACAGGCAGAAAGAAGGCTTTCTGTACTCTACCAGAGAATAGGAGCTGTGGATTTAGCTACTCTTATCTCAGGCTACTGAGCCAGCTATCATGCTTCATGAGATAAAGCCCAAGCTGTCCTACCAGGGAGAAAGTGTGAAGAGCCTAAGGCACATAGCATAGCTGCTATTTCACACAATTTTCACTGCACCAGTGGCAATGAAGTAGAAGAGGCTCATCCATACTGAGAACCTGGTGAGGCACTGGAGGCAGAAAGAAGTGGCTGTGTAGAGATGCAACTGAAATAAAGCTGGCACAGCAACTGCTCCAATCTTGTGTCTTTCTTCATGGCTTCCCAGGAGTTTGAGGTTGAAACTATTGTTGACAAAAGACAAGGAAAAAATGTGAATATAGAGTATTTGGTTAAGTCGAAAGGTTATGACAAGCAGTATGACACTTGGGAACAAAAGCAGCACCTCATGAACTGTGAAAAATGTATGATTTTAACAGATGATAGACTGAAAAACAGAAAAAAAAATACATGGACCAGAGCAAGTAGAATTTTTTCAAACCATGCTAGAGGGACTTCCAGATCTACCAACCCCAAGTTTTCTAAGAACTCTCCTAACATGCTGGTGACTGGCAAACACTACAAATCCAAAAACAGCCAGTTATTTGCTGCCAGCAAGAATGTTAGGAGAAAGGCAGCTTCACTTCTCTTTGACACAAGAATATGGAGGCAGTAAACTCAACTATGAAGACATTTGCACCTCACAGTCCCTTTAACAACAAGAAAACTGTGAGTGGCTTTCAGTAGCCTGAGAAACTGGACCCTTTTATGGTAGATCTACAGGACACAGTGGTCTTCAAGGGGATAGAAGGGAAGCCCATCAGGACTTTATCAGGTTCTGGTGCAGAACAGGTTGGAATAGAGGACAGGACCCAGATACACCTGCTAATGTCTCAGATGTCTGGCTCACTTACTGCTTCCTTGGCCACAGGCTCAGCTACCAAAAAAGGTATAGTGACATTAATAGACCCATTAGCAGCCAATAGAACAACAGACATGAATACATCAGTTCCAAGAGGGAAATGAGGGCAAATAAATGTCACTGATGATGGCAGAGACCAGCCTTTTATCAAGAAGATGTACTTCACCATAAGGCTAACAGAAAATTCCAGCACATACAGACAAATTCTCGTGAAGAAAGAGGATGGATTCACCCAAATATCGCTATCAACTCAATCGACAGAAAAGTATGCAGTGAATACAGAAGTTCTTAAAGAAATGGTTAATGCTCTGAATAGGGATGTTGTGGATGACAGCAAGCTTGTGCTGTTCTGTGCACAATGTCTTTTGGAAATGTCTTTTGCTATGGTCTTGATTTTGGGTACTTTGTGAAGCACTTAAGGAATGACAGAAAGAGAGCAAGACTTGAGATTGTGGACACCATCAAGAACTTTGTGAGTACCTTTATTCAATTTAAAAAGCCTATTGTCGTATCAGTCAATGGCCCTGCCACTGGACTAGGTGAATCCATACTGCCTCTTCGTGATCTCGTGTGGGCTAATGAAAAGGCTTGGTTCCAAACCCCTTATACAGCCTTTGGACAGAGTCCAGATGGCTGTTCTACTGTTACATTTCCAAAAATGATGGGTGAAGCATCTGCCAATGAAATATTAATTGCTGGGCAAAAGCTGACAGCATGGGAGGCATGTGCCAAACGCCTGGTCTCTCAAGCGTTTTTGACTGCAACTTTCACCCAAGGGGTTGTGATTCAAATTAAGGAGCTTACCTCATGTAATCAAGATGCACTGGAAGAATGTAAGGCCCTTCTTCTCTGTAATATTAAGATGGAGTTGGAGGTGCTGAGGAAGATATGGGGTCAGCACAAGGGATAGAATCCATGTTAAAGTGGCCGGGCACGGTGATTCACGCCTGTAATCCCTGCACTTTGGGAGGCCAAGGTGGGTGGATCATGAGGTCAGGAGATAGAGACCATCCTGGCTAACATGGTGAAACCCTGTCTGTACAAACAAAAAAAATACAAAAAAATTAGCCAGGTGTGGTAATGGGAGCCTGTAGTCCCCGCTACTTGGGAGGCTGAGGCAGGAGAATGGAGTGAACGTGGGAGACAGAGCTTGCAGTGAGCCAAAATCACACCACTGCACTCCAGTCTGGGTGACACCGGGTGACAGAGTGAGACTCCATCTCAAAAAAAAAAAAAAAAAGGAATCTTTGTTTAAGTATGTGTAGAATAAAACTGATGAGATTTAATTGTCAGTCTGTCTGCTCAGGACACAAGAACTAAGCTGAAACAAATGCATAAGGATTTGCTGTCTTCATTGCCCAAAACAATTTCAATCACAGCTAAGGCTTGGAAAGAGAATTGGAAAGATCCAAGCTATGTATTTAAATTATCAAGGCATTTTTAAGCACTGCAACATTAAATGAGTAATAAAACAGCTTATTTGCCCAAATGTGATTATTTTATGCACACATAAGACCAAATACAAAAGCAGACTGATGGGTACTAGACTGCCCTCATTTGTGTCTTTGTGTCTATGGCTACTACTATATATATAACCAGAATTGTGTTTTATTAGATGTGGATGACAGAGAATTCTGTAATAATGTTTATTTTTCTCATTTTTATATCCTAGAATACAGAGTCTACTGGAGTATGAGGCAGCTTCACCTTCCCTACCACAAAGAAAAGCACAGAACTATCAGAGATGGTGCCTTTGACTTTATAGTGGCACAAATACTTCAGAGACACAAAATTATAAGTTAAAAAAACTTATCTTTTAGAATAAATACTTCTGACACAAAATTCACTGATCATTCTCCTAAACTGTACATATGATTAGAATTTTTGTTGAGATATTACTTGATTTTCTTTTCTATTATAAATGTCTAGTTGTTACCCAGTTGACAAAAGAATATTTATCTCTCTAAAGTAAAACTTGTTGCACCCTATTAGTGAAGTATGGAATCATTTTTGTGGAAATATCCAAGTTCTAAACTTTATAATGTGCAGATTTAGTTTTAGGTTAACTTAGAGTATGTTCTAGTTAATAAATTAAAATTATGGACACATTACTAAACGCAGAAACTTTTTTCAAAACAAATAAATGCCCCCTACACTCTGTAGGAAATTTGAAATTATCATTGTCTGTTGTTATGTGAACACAATTTTCTAGAACACTGTATGTGTTCAGCTACCCAGAAGCTCTCTGAATCCCGTCCTGTTCGTTTTTATGGAGGCTCCATTGCATAGGCATAATTGAACAATCCAGTGGCCACTGGTGAGGAATTTCACCTTTGGCACAGGAACTCTAGGGTGTCACTTCGACAGCCAAGAATCTCTGTGGATGATGGCACCTTTGCACAAGTTTCTCTTGAGCTTGCTTTCTAATTGTACAAACCCATCTTGCAGGCTGCACTCAGCTCAAACTATGGGCTTAGGTTTCATTTCACTATGGATGCGCCAAGCACAGAATGGAGACAGATGTATGAGTAAGTGATGGTTAAGCCCAGCCACTTCACACAGCTAGGCATATTATCTGGAATGAAGCAAGCAGGTCAGGTGTTGGTACAGGTGACAGCTCCCTGCAAATTTTTGGGTGTATCAGCCATACCACAAGCTTTCTTTTCTGCAGGCACTGAAGAATGCAGTGGAATCCAGATACATAGAAATGACAGAAACTGCAGAGATCCAAAGACGTTGTCACAGCCCTGGCTTGGGAAAGGTTTGGATCTGGGCTCTTTTAAGGGCCAAAGCCCTGCTTTCTTTTTTCTTTCTTTCTTTCTTTTTTTTAAACTTATCTATGGAATCACTAGGGCTCAAATTAAGGTTTTCAAAAGGCTCTGTCTTGCTACTGGAAATTAGGATCTTGTCTTTTCTTCACTCATTCTCTCTTTCACTGCTTTGCATTTATTATGACATGCTATAGAACAAATGCTCTTTGCCACAGCATCTTTCTGTTGCCTGCAGGGCTGTCTATTTCACAGAAGCAGTAAGATTTTGGCTTAGGAATAACATAACATCTTCCCATGGAAGATGAAAAAATAAAAGCTAGATATTAGAAAGTCTCTCAATATAAACTGAGGTATCAGAAAACTTCCCCAGGTCTTACTTTATTTGTTTGTACTGTAATGAAAAAGAAACTTGCACTTTACAGGCAACTCATTCATTGGACATTTCCTATAGGGATAGTAATGGACTTGGAGGGTTGGATGTTAAAATTGGAGGATCTGATGACGATGTGACTAAAAGGTTCTCTAGATCAAGAATATGAGAAAAAGTGGGGCGACAACATTTGCTTTTGAGAGTTTCCAGGGTGAATGTTTCTCCGATGTTTGGTAGCTGCTTACTGTGGGCTTTTCTGATATAACTGCTAAGAAGGCACGAACGATTTTACAATAGTTACAAAGATTTGGGTTGTTTCACAGGGCAAAAATGCTTTGCACATAGGCAACTTCAAACAATTTTCCTTCCCACCCTCAGAAACTATCTAGGTCTTCAATAATATTGAGAATGAAAAGCTACATAATTGTGGATTACTGGTAAAATTTTGACAAGCAGAGAAACAGCCTGAAAAATCAGGTTGCAGACACAAATTGAAGAATCCTGCACAATCCTGTTGCCCATGCAAATAAATAAAATATCCAACTTTGTGTATGTGTGCTTAAGACATGCCCACAGCTACTCAGATTAAAAAAAAAAAAGATCCTACATTAAAATGCTGTTTTTTGTATAACCAGAGGGCTTCCAGGAATTACCATCTCTCTCTCTCTTTTTTCCAGACATGTACACATTGGCTTCTAGTGTGTTACAAAGGGTACCTTACATTAGTAAACATGCTTTAGACTCTGAGCCAAGTTTCTTTAAATTATCAATTGAACCTCCGGTCCTAGCCAATGTCCCAGCCATGGTTTCACTTTACCTCTTGTGTGGCTCAGGGCCAAGTTCCTGACCCACGCTGATTCATTACTTCAGCTATTAATAGTTCCAGGCTCAAGGTCCCAGAAAAGAAGAGTAGTGCTTTCTTCAAGACTAGTTAGTGCATTTTCTTTCTTCCATAAAGATATCATACTCTCCATCAAAGTGGGCAACTAAATCTACTCCTTCAGAAGTTAATGTATTAAACATTTCCTATAATCTCACCTCTTGCATTCATAATTTTTAATTTTCTTGGGATTAAAAAAAATTCTGTGTGACACCTCAAAATGGGAGACTGATACATTGTGGTGCATTAGGGGACTGCAAGGTTTGTTTTTGGTTCATGGACCTGGAAAGGGTTTAATTAAAAAGGTCAGTAGGGGATGGGCATGTGGACTCATGCCTGTAATCCCAGAACTTTGGAAGATCAAGGTGGGCAAATTAAGAGTAGGTCAAGATCCAGATCATCCTTTCTAACATGGTGAAAACCCCTGTCTACTAATAATACAAAAAATTAGCCTGGTGTGGTGGTGGGCAACTGCAGTCCCAGCTACTCTGTAGGCTAAGGCAAGAGAATGGCATAAATCCAGGAGGCAGAGCTTGCAGTTAGCCAAGATCACACCACTGCACAGAAGCCTAAGTGACAGAGAGAGACTCTGTCAAAAAAAAAAGTCAGTAGGAGTGCACTTCCAAACTATTTACATTCATAGCTGCAGCTTGTCCTCATTTTTTTTATTTTTAATTTCCGAAGAGCAAGAAAATTCTGGGCCAGTGTCAGGTAAAATCTGATAGATTGCCTGCCATTATTACAAAGCTTAGGAGAAAGGGATGCTGGGAGACACATTGGCAGTCTCCTTTCGCCCTCCGCTGTTGAAAGTATTGCGTCTTTTCTAACTGTTTTCTTTCACAGAGGATATAAGTGTCACATGGGACTGAAAGGATATCTAAGGTAGCTGAAGATTTCTGGTTAAGACGGCACTATGGTGTTATGTGAAGTCCCAAAAGCAACTCCAGTTTCTGACAGCCCATCAAAGTGGTGCCATTAAAACTCCAGACTTTGCTGTTGCATTTTTTTTTGTCATTGTGTGGCTAGTGTGTCTCCTATTTCTTCTTTGTATGCAATATTGTGACCTGGAAATATAATCTTACTGGGAAAAGTAAGTGGATGTCCTAGTAATTAGAAATGTAATTCAAACACTCGCAAAACAAGAAGAATCCAAAATTGTAGTTTAAAAATTTCTATTTGATAAGGGTCTTTTTGTCCCATGATGATAGATATTCACGCACTGTATGGAATGGCATACATTTAAATAAAATTTCTCTTTTTGGGTGCTTATTTCTCTTTAAAAAGCTCAGCACTGCCATATATATCTAAACAATTTCTTTTTGAGACACATGATTTTTTCTGCACAGACCCACTGTGGGACAGGTGATAGAATGTTAACTTTCTTTTTCTAACTTTTGACTATATAAACCTAGGATTCATCACTTTCATGTAACATTTTAGATCTTAAAATGCAACCTAGTGAGATGAGGTTTTTCTCTGTGGGAAGCCTTGTCAGTACTTTGCACAAAACTTTTGTTTTTTTAACTCCTCCCTTTCCTATGTCTTTCTAACAGTAATAAGACTCTCTGCCCTATATGAAAACAGAAAATTTCCACTTTCAATAATCGGAAAGAAGGTGCCTTTTAGAGACATATTCTAGCTAAGTGCTGTCTTATGAAAGCCAGCCATACTAGCTTTACATGTTTTGAGTCACACATTCTTCTTCCAGCAGCACGGACATTTAAACTAAAAGATAATTTTATGTTTCAAAGTCAATCGATCTTATTTCCTGGAATTTCAATATTTTTCTAGGGCCATACGAAAAGAAGCCAGAAACAGTACTAAAAGTCTTACTCTATATAATGGTCTTGCTCGAATCCAATAACTATATAATCTTTTTTTAGGTTCCAAAGTTACTTTGGGAATCTACTGGGTTGAATAGGCTTAGGAAACCAACAAAGAGTCACCAGTGGAGAGCTAAAGCCCCTCAGGTAAACATTACTTGTCCTGCTGTCTAGCTCCTCTGGAACTGTGGGTGAACGTTTGGCTTGCCTCCATGGGGGACACCTATGTCAATCACCAGACTCAGGAAAGACAAGACGAATGCAACAACAAAGAACATTCTATCTATCTTTTTATTCAGTGAGAGCTACTTCAAAAGGGGGAAAAGGAGTATGGAATGCTTTCTCTATATATTTCTTTGGAAAGTTCACAAACAATCTGCAGTGTGCACCTCTCTAGGTTACATTTTGAAATACAGACATTTAATTGACTATGAGACTCTGAAAAAGAAAGTGGCTTATTTATTTCTTTGTTTATTTATTGCTGAAGGGCACGACAACCTTACCAGCTCCAGGACAGACAGGCCTAGCTTTCTGAAGGAAGTGTTCATTTTAGTACTATTCAACAGTTACATCTTTTCTTCAGATGGCAAAGAAAAGGGTTTGATTTTTTTTTTACATGCTTACTTTGACTTGGGAGACAATCCAGATCTTTATGAGCATTGTAAAACTGACTCTGCCCTCTTAGCAGTCATATGAGGCAAGTTTCAAAGAGATAATTCATTAAAATCAGAAACCAACCAATGAGGGACACTCAAACGTAACTTCCAAATACCCTAACTGCAACCTTTATTTAGAACCTCCAATAGCAATTTTATCAGCTTGTCTTATTTTTGCCACTAAAGAAACCCCCAACTTCACTGTTGCCCCTGCAGGAAATACTCCATAGAAGTGATACTAGTAGAGTACAAGTTTTCTACTCATTTCAGGGGCTTAGAAAAATAATGGAAAGCCTAAGCAAGTGTCTCTGATGAACTTGATTGATATACAGAGGCATTTCAAAATCTAACTCAAGTGTTTAATCATAGCTGAAGAGATGACACATTATTCCTAAACTAAACCATAACCATTGCCCTAAAGCAGGCAGTTTTACAGAGAGTAGAATTATCCATGGATGAACCACATGTCTTTTATAAAATCTTGAAAAATGGAGGGTGTAAAGGAAAAAAAAATGTTGAACCGGTAACAGAATACTTATATAACTCTTCTATTGTTTATTGCTTATATATATATAAACTCCTATATATAGATATAGATATAGATATAGATAGATAGATATAGATATATATACACTCCTGTATATATATATATACTCTTGTATATATACACTTGTATATATACATATACTCCTGTATATATATACTCCTGTATATATATACTCCTGTATATATATATACTCCTGTATATATATATACTCCTGTATATATACTCCTGTGTATATATATACTCCTGTATATATACTCCTGTGTATATATTTGTATACTACTGTGTGTATATATATATAGGCACACTCCTGTGTGTATATATATATAGACACACTCCTGTGTGTATATATATATAGACACACTCCTGTGTGTATATATATATAGACACACTCCTGTGTGTATATATATATAGACACACTCCTGTGTGTATATATATATAGACACACTCCTGTGTGTATATATATATAGACACACTCCTGTGTGTATATATATATAGACACACTCCTGTGTGTATATATATATAGACACACTCCTGTGTGTATATATATAGACACACTCCTGTGTGTATATATATAGACACACTCCTGTGTGTATATATATACTCCTATATGTATATACTCCTGTGTGTGTGTATATATGTATACATACATATATATACACATATGTATATATGTATACACATATGTGTGTGTGTATATATATGCATATGAATATATATATACATATATACTCATATGTATATATATACATATATACACATATGTGCATATATATATACACACACACACACAGAGAGAGACAGAACATACATGAAGGCTTATGAAGAAATGGAACAAAACTTCTTAATTACTCTATACTACTCATAATATGTTTAAACCACATAAAAATTATCTAGCCTTTTTTAACACTGAGAGATGCTTTAGTGAAACACATTTTTCTATATCCCTATTGAGTTAAGACAGAGTTAATCTTCAGAGAAAAGTTTATTACTCAAGCAGACCCTGACATCAAAAGAAAGCTGCAAATCATGTCATAGGTTCAGATAATATTGTGGTTTTAGCAATGCATCAAGATATAACAGCCTTTCTTTCATTTGAGATAACACCATGAGTCTTTTATTTTACATTTAAGATTAATGACTGTAAACACAGGAAAGTGTTTGGAGCAAAAGTTTAAATAAGTGGCAAAATAAGCTCTCTGTCAGCAGAGCTATAAGCTTGAATAAGTCATCCACTGGAGTGTAAGGTTTTCATGGCCTAAAAAATAAAGATATATGCTTAGTTTGCAAGTTGTCTTGGAGAATGTGTGACTTAGCTTTGCCCAGGCCCAGGACTTGTTAGCTTAGCCCAGGAACTCTGCCTGGGAGATGTCTGAAGGAATAATTTGTAATCACTGCTTAGCTTGGCCCAGGACCTATCATGAGCTAAAGAAAGCACATGTCCTGGGATGCTGGCTCAGGACCAGTCAGGGACAGAAGTGATGATTCACATGGGTTGAGTAAACAGTCAAAAACAAAAAGAAAGAATGCAGCTGGTACCCATTAGATCCCACTGGATTTATGTCCACAAGAAAAAAAAAAGAAACTTTATTTTTGGAAGCTCTCTGAGTATACAGAGAACAGCATTTCTATGCCAGGCATTGTTTCCCCATCTGAGTGAGTCGGAGTTTTGTAAAAGCTTTTATCTGAATGGATAGCAGGTTCTACTATCTGTGTCACTGCAGCCATGTTATCAGGCATAACCTTCTGTGTTAGATCTCTTACTGGTGCCCACACCTTTTTTTTTTTTGGTCTGATTATAATGTTATATTGGAATGAGGCCCTTACCTATGGACTTGGGGTCTTCCAGGGACCTTTTCCTTGCTCTTTACATAGGAAAAGCTAGCTAAGTTGTCTTTGTCCTCCCATAGAAATGAAAACTGTAACTGCTCTTAGGAAATTGGGCATTGGTCTTTCTGGCTACTTGCTGCTGGAGAAGAGTGTCGTGTAGAAAACTGTAGGTAGGATTCTACTGAGAGTTGGTTTAAGTATTTGTAGAAGAAAGGCATGTTAATGCATGGTTTTGTTTGCATTACATATCAAAGCATGATAGACTTTAGGCAATAAAAAGATAGTTTGGATTATTAGAAAACACATCACAACTAGACAAGGAGAGTGAGAATACTATAAATACCTCAAGGCTTCTGACGTGCTCAGATAACAGGCTGCTTTATTTATACGTGTTAAGATTTGGTTACATGAGACTTGGGTTTACTTACCTTTCGTGACTTTATTTTTCAAAATGAAAATTCTCTGTTACAGGTATCCTATTTTTTAATTACCACAAAATGTTTGTGGAATGCTTTCATGCTTGCACAAAATTAGAATATTGTTATATTTCTCTATGACTCATATTTTTTTTCCAAGAACTGTAGCTGGACATCACCAGTTGGCTCAAAGAAAAAAAAAAAGGTTCATTAAAATTGAAAGATGAGATGAGAAGTTAGTGATAGAGGTGTAGTAGACTGTGAAACATATATATTTCTTATAGTCCTGATTTTTGTTAAAAATAAATCATGATAAAAGAGAGTTGTTTTCAAAACAGACTTGTCACACTTAACCAGAATATTTTTGTATAGTGCTGCAAGAAATAACTTTACATGTGCTTTCCTCATTGGCTTTTTATGGAACTCTATCTTACAGGGAATCTTAAACAAGACATTATAAAACTGAACCCAGCCATAGGATTGTACCCTTAGATACATGTCTCCTGGGTAAACTCCTCTATTTTGTGAGGCTCCAAGTACATGAAGTTCCTGGGCCTGAAACAAAGTGGCAGTGGCAGTTTTTTTTTTTTTTTTACTTACAAAGTGGTTAGAAAACCTCTATTGGGATTGTGTAAACAAAGTATAAGGCCAGTTTTCCCAAGGGGCTTTTATTGTTTCCAGAGGTCAAATTTAATTCATTTAAGAAGACACACTCTTCCAGTCAAAGCCTTAGAAAATCAACCAGCTTTTTCTATTGGGTTATGTTGCAAATGAAAATACATTTTTTGTTGCACTGATTCAAACAATTATATTGTTGTAAGATAAGAATAATCACACATAGTTTCCAAATTTTAGAGGAAGCAGGCACAGAGGGAAAAAAAGCATTTTCCAAATTTTATTAACAAGAGTATATCAATGACAGTGTTAAAAGCTGTAGCTAGTTTAAAAGAAAGTGTTCCTGACTTTAAAAAACAAAACAAGAATCAGAAATGTTCCAAACAAAAGGTAAAGAGATTGCTTCATTCTTCTGCTGTTTTTGTCTATTTTAACATTTGTCCTGCTTGACATTTATAAACATTTTAGCTATTCCTAAATTCTGTGCATTTTTCTGTTATAAAAAACCTGCAGTTGAGAAGACCTGGAAATCTTCTAGAACTAATTATAAAGCATTATTCTTGAGGGAGATTAAATGTTTGTAAATGACAACATATCTAGGGTGGTTAGAAACAGAATAGACAAAAGACATTTGGCTATGTCTGTGGTTTACAATAGCGTAACATAATAATTTTAATTAAAATTGATAGCACATATTCAGAGATTAAGAACATTAAGAACACCGTATGGTTTTGAGACTTGTATTAATATGACTCATTGAAATATATTCTGAAAAAAATAAAATATTTCCATCAAAATCACATGTATTTAAATATGTTTTATAAATGTGTTTAACTTTTTCTTTTATGCCTCAGGTGCCCTCTGAAGCACCCAAAATATAGGTTTTGGAAGATTCATCATTGAAATTAAAATTTTATGCTGGGAAGCCTGCCAAACATTTTAGAGGATTAAGACACTTAATATTATGAAATGCAATTCCAGATTTCTGTAAGTCATTTGTTTTGCCAAAATACAATAGGTAGAAATCTTTGAAAGGGCTGAAATGTTTTATCAGCCTTCACTATTATGTAATAATCTCTTTCAGGAAGACAAATTTTACCCTTGGATTAATCTCCTCCTAATATTAACCCTAAGCTTAAAGAAAACTTATGTAAAATTATGTTTAACCTTACAAAGTTTGACCATGAAGTGATATTTTCACAAAGTTACTACAACATTTTACCAACCTTTTAAAAATTTGCTAAAGAAAGATTAGTCTTTCAAGAAATTTTTGTTGTGCTTTCATTTCAATGCTTAACTGAAGAAATAAACATAATACCCTTTTGAATCTAGTTACTAGGTTACAGAGTTTTCTTTGGCAATATCAAAATTTTTATAGTTATTTTTCACAGCTTGTGTAAACATTTAGATTTACTTTAGTTAATTAAAGAAAATCCTTTAACTCTAGGCAAAGTGTACATTTCCATGCCTTTCTATAATTTACTTTTACTACAAACACATTTTACTCTTCTACCATACCTGGTGATTAAATTTATATTCCATATTCTCAATTACACATTATAATAATACCTTTTAACAATTAACTTGAATGTAAGACCTTGTGAATTTATAAAATTGTGGGCTGGGTGCAGATAAATCTGATTTATGACAGCATTGTTAAGGGAGTGTTTATTTTAATTCGTCTTCAGGCCTTAGGTGGTTTTTGTTTTCCGTAAGTTAAAATCATGTGAATTGAAAAGTACAAAAGCCTTTATTTTCTTGTTCAGCAAAATATTTACTTCAAGTACTTATTCTTCACTAAGTTAATTAATCAGATTTAAAAAAATACACATAACACATACATAACAATACAGAGAAACAGATGTTCCAGGAGCTATAAAATTTTATTTTACCAGTTTTCCAATTGGATTATTGACCTCTTGCTGAGGACCTTTAAGAAATGCGCTATGAATAGTTTCCAGGGCCTAATAAAAAAGCCTCCCTCCCCCTCCAAAAAACAAACAAACAAACAAACAAAAAAAAAAACAAAGAAAAGAAAAGAAAAAGCATAGCTTGAAAAAAGAGATAGATAAGGGAGAGATTTTGAGAGGTATTATTCACTTCTAATTCCAAGGGCTACATAAGAAATACAGATTTCTCACAAAAGACAATTTGCGGTAGAGTGGATAAAGGTAATTTAGCTGACTGAGAGAAAAAACTTTTTCAAGAAAACAAGATTTATGAGGAGAAAAACATAAATGTCTTTTGAATATACCTATAGCATAAATCTCCACTTTTAATTAAGCTGATAGCTTTTTAATAATTTTTATTAATTTTACCTTACAGAGAATATAAACAGGGATGTGTATAATTTATTTCACCAGTTTACACCGCTACCTGTTCACAATCATGCTCATCTTCTCAAGTTTCCCCTGGTAGAAAGTCGCTGGGTTCAGGCAAGGACAGGCTTTCAAATGGGCTGCAGATCTCTTTAGCATCAAAGCTTGACATTTGAGGAGGCGATTGTCAGTTCACAAGAGACTTTTTTAAGGAAACAGCAGTCCTGCTATGCTGTGTGGTGTGCCATCAGGCATGTTATTTTTATAGTGAAACTAATGACTTCTGACACCAACAATGCCACTGATGCAACTGCTGAGAAGTAGGCTGTCCATTTTTTAGAAACCAAGCTAAATTTCTTCCTTAGGTAAACTGCTAGTTGTGGAGCTGGACCTCGAGCCTCATCTCAGGTCTCAAGGTCTATTTTCTCTCTTCCTGATATGTAGAGATTAATGCCTTTACTATGGAAAAACCGAGGGCTTGTGCTTTAAGTAAGGTTTGTTTAGCTGGTTAAATTTTTGTGAGTACTAGGTTCTTAAGTTAAGCAGTGAGTTTTATCTGCTTTAGCTTCTACTATGACATGGTATAAAAGATTAGCTACTTCTCTGTACTGAAGTACCTGCCATCTGAAAAATCAGGTAATGCCCAAGAATCTTCTTAACTGTCAAGAAAAATGGGATTGATTCATGACCTTGTGTGTTGGTCTCTTCTAATAAGACTAGACTCAGGTACCATATTGAAATCTGAAAGAGCTGAGCAGTAGACTTTGATAATCAATAGTTTTGTTTTGTTTTTTAATTTTTGCCAGATAGTTTAGCAGAGCATTAGTGCGTTCCCAGGAAGCCCATCACAATCTTGCTATTGTTATTTCACCAGTGCACAAAAACGTAACAGTCTCTACTTATCTAAGTTAATACTGGAGGTTTCTTTTCTATGTTTTAGAAGAATAAGAATCACAGACACATTTTAGAAGACTAAAGAACACTGAGGTTGAAGAGAAAATTTAAGAAGCAAAAGAAAACAGCTCAATGACAGCAGTGTTGTGGTCAAAATGGGTTAAGCAATATGAAACTTGGGTTCAGGGTTTTTGTGTTGTGAGTGGTAAGAAATGGACTTAGTCTGTAAGCTGTCTTAAAAAAGGTGTGGCTTAGTTCTGCCTGGGTCTTTAGATCCTAGCCCTATTAGAAAGCTTAGCCTGAGACCTTGGCTGAGTACCTATTAGTGGCAAAAGTCAATATTCATAGAGGCTACTCAGCTTAGCGAAGAACTCTTCAGAAGCTGAAGTGAAACCATGGCCCAGGATTTTGTCCAGAACTAATCTGAGGCTGAAGTAATGATTCAGAGATGTGGGGCTCACAATCCAAGAAGAAAATAAAAGTTTTCCCTGGAAGGCACTTGCTCCCACTCTCCCACTCTGTTTATGTTCACAAAATGAAAAGAAACATTTCCCACTGATTATAAAATGGAAGCCCACTAATTATAAAATGGACAAAGCCATTTCTATTGCAGGCCTTGTCTTCCCATTTGCGTAAGCTTGAAGTTTCCAGAAGTTTCTGAGTGAGCTGGAGGTTCTTCTATCTGTGCAGCTGTGGGCATGTCTTCAGACACAAGTCTCTGTTCTAGTTCATGTATTGGTGCCTGCAGCTTGAATGTTTTTTCCAGGCTGCTTTTTATCTTATGTGGAAATGAGGCAGTGACCAGTGGGCTCAGAAGTTTCTGGAGATACTTGTCTTTCTGTCTGTATAAGGCAAGCTAACTAACACACTTCACTATTGGAGGAGAGCCCTGGATTGGAGATAAGAAGAGAGAAACAGGCTCTAGAATTGAGAAAAATGTTATTATTTTTGTTGTTGTTGTTGTTTAATTTCCATTTTGCCTCAAGAATTACTTGAATCCTCTAGACAGTGTCAGGTAGAGCTTGGTATCAATTATTCCTGCTCAACAATGTGGGATACACATGCTGGACCTGGTGACCTATGTCTCTGGGAATATTTCTTCTTTCACTCATCTCCCTCACAGTCTGAACAACATTAGGGTATATTCTTTTACTGCCTGGGCAATTCCTTTTAAAGTGCCATGGCTTGTCACACTAGTAGAAATCAGCAGGTGCATGTTGGGGATTCTGGATCTTGCAGGCCTGTGAAATGGTGAGTGATGTCTTTTTCAATCTCTTGTGTCTCCTCTCTACTTCCTAGGTCTCCTCTTTCCAGTTCTTGTTTTAAAAGATCAGAAAGCCACTCCAGGAAGTTTTCCAAAGTGCTATCTGATCCCAAAGCTTACTTCTGTAGTTTTTTTCTTCTGATATTAGAAGATGGCCGAGAAATAAACTAGTATTTTAACATTGTCTAACTCCTGATTGAATTAGGACATAGAGAGATATGTTTTGCTAAAGCTTCTCTCAGCCTTTCCAAAGAGGCTGAGAGATATTTTTCTGGTTTGTGATTCAACAAGGGCAGTTTAGAGTAATTAACGTTTTATTCTGGTTCTTTGGAAGTCTGTTAATATGCACAGTAGAAAGTGTTCTCTTTTCCATTCAGCTATGTGTTTACTAAGGCTTCAATTAGGATTGTCAAACAGCAGTATTTTTATTTCTGTTGGAAATAGTAATTCTGTCTTTTTTCACTCATTTTCATCTTTCAAATGTGTCTGTTTTTGACTGACTATGGGATGTCAGTTGTTCATCTTCAAATGCCTTTGTTGCCTATAATGCTGTCTGTAGTGCTGCCTGTTTTTCAGCAGTAGTTAAAATGTGGCTTAATAGTTGCACTGCATTTCTACAGATAAGATGAAAAATGTGGTTGAAATTTTGGAAAGCCTGTGTAGGTCTATCAGGGAACTGCCCTACATCTGGCTTTATGTGTACATTTACTGCAATGAGATGGAAATTTAAACCTTAGCAGCACCATGTTCATTGTGCATTTGTTATATTGGCAACAGTAAAGTTGAAGTTTTTCTGGGAATGCACAACCATAGGGGTTATTATATGGCTATTCTGAGTCTCAGATAAAGGAGGCAGATTGGGCACTCAGAAAATGCATTTGACAGTTCTCTAGAGATTTGACTCTTTAACTTTGTTAGACGCACCTTGCATGGTTCCCAAAGTGGCAAGGGGATATTTTATGATGTTTACAAAATCTTGGTTTTTTTGCAGAGCAAAAAGACCTAGTTGTCAGATATTACTGAAATTATGCTTCTTTGGGAAGACCAGGTCTTCTTTCAGAAATATGGCCACCTTGTTGTCAATTGAATATTATTATTATTGTTTTTAAATTTAGAGACTCAGGGTCAATGGACTCACAGTGCTTCCAAGTGCATTCAAGGGGAGTGCAGTCTACAGTTGCTTTGTTGCCGTCTAGAAACAGAGAGGAAATAAGGCATCGCTTAGATACCTTCCTCCTTTTATTGTTACCCAGGATAAATAGAAAGAGTTAAGGTATACTTTTTCATCTTTTTCCTCTGTCTCACTGGTGTCCCCAGATGGTCATAGGTGCTGCCCATAAATGGAAGTATAGCCTTTACTCATGAATCTGGAGGAGCTAGTCAGCAGCACTAGTGACACTCACCTGTGCAAATAAATACCTACTTTTCTGCCCTGCTTTTGCCCGAGACCCACTGAGACCCAAAGGCTTGCAATTCACCCCAGAGGCCTTGGAGATGTTACATAGTAGTAAAACTTGTTCAAGCCACTTTAATAGAGGAAGTGTCTTCCTACTAACTTTGGTCTTTCTAACTATGTTCTCAGTGAAACATCAGAATCTCAGAGAATGAGACAGAATGACTTTCAAACATTTTAAATCCAAAATTAGTGCAGCACAGAAGAGGTGGAACAAAGCTGTAGAAAATGAATGGCTGAATGGTCCTTCATGGGGAAAGCAAAGAAGCTAAAATATGCCCTGTAACATTGTCTTTCTCCCTTAATAATGGAGTCTACTTGTCTACAGATAGGGCATGGGGCCTAACCACTGATAGTGGAATGTAAATGGGAAAATAATTTGAAAAATCTAAGTTTTGGACAATGAATTGCCAAGGCTCCAGGTAGAAAAGAAATCTCATTTTACTAGGTGGTGATGTAAGGTTAGAAATGCTAGCTTAAGAATTCTGACTCAAAATTCTTTTTATTCATAAGTTAGAAAGAGGGATTTGGGTTTTGATATATTGTTTCCACTGTATGTCTCCCAAAAAGCACAAAAGAACTTGTCTCATGATGGAACTTTTATGTGGAGGAAAATAATATGTTTGTAAAAATTCCTAATAAAGGAAAAGGTACTTACTTGGGGTCAAATCCTTCCCATACAGTGCCATGAATGTCTATTATTGAGGGACAAAAAGGTGTTTATAGGTAAAAATTTGTACTGAAATCTTGAGTTCCACTTGTTTCAGGGAAATCACAAAAATAAAACTTTTTAAATTACATTCATAATTACTAACAAACCGAGTGAGTGTATTAAGCAAGTCTGTATACACCTAGTCTGCAAAAATGCCTACAGCAGTGCATACAATATGGAAGGCCTTATAACTGTGAAAATCAAAATTATAAATTCAATAGATAAAAATAGGAAATCCTTGAGCCAAAGGCCTGATGAGCTGTCACAGAACAGAATTAGTCTCAGGGCAATCAGGTAACACTGTGATGTAGCCTCAAGCTGAAACTTCAGTTTCCTTAGGATCTCCTTTAAATCTCATGTGATTGCCAGGCTCTTTATGAAAAAAATAAAATTCTTGAAACAAAGAAGACATTTTTGAAATGAATATGAAAGTTTAAATTCTATTTTTACCACTCTGATGAGTTATTTTCTTCTCAGTCCATGCATCAATATATGTTGTAGTCTCACCAATGCAACAAGATGTAAAGGTATCCCTTTGTCTGTGATTATATCCAAAGATTTTTGTCTTAGTTCAAAAAAAAAATTCAGAAGCTCAGAAACAAAGTTGAGATTAAAGCAGAAAAAAAAAGCACAAGAAGAAAGCTCTCTGCCAGTGAAAAGAAGGGTGCAAATGTGTTTTCCACTATGAGGTTGAGGTTGAGGTTTATTATGAGCTAGCAAGAGAAAGAAATGCTTTAAGTCTATGTGCTCTTTTGAAGACCATGTGATTCAGCTGGGCCTGGGGTCTTGGCCTGAGAATAATTAGAAAGCTTAACACAAGAAATTTCCCTAGAAATAATCAGGAGGTGTAGTCATAATTTATAGAAGTTGCTGAGCTCATCCAATGACCTATCAGGAGCTTCTTGGAAACCAAATGATTATACAAAAGGCAAGGGTATTTTTGTGCCAGGGCTCATTTTCTTATCACAGTGAGGCAGAATTTTGTGCAAGATTTTTATCTGAATTGACTGAAGGTTCTTCTGTCTGTGAAGATATGAATCTCAAGATGCAGCCACCTTTATTAGTTATCTTATTGGTGTCTGCGGCCTGATTTTTTTTCAGGCTGCTTATGTGTTGTGTATAAATGAGACACAAACATGTAGACTGGTGGTTTTCCAGGGACCCTTTCTTTGCTGTCTCCGTAAGTCAAGCTAGCTTTATCATCTGAATAATACGCTAAAGAATGTCCCAAATGTGTCTACTTCAGATTTTACAATAGGAAATATGAGGAGGCATAGAAAAAGAAGAGTAAAAACAAGAAAAGAACAGAGACTCTAGCTAACACAATAGAGTTTTCTAAAAATGCAGGCCCCAGGGTGGCACCTGCTAACTGCTATCAATGTGGTAAAACAGAACAATTTAGCAAGAAATGCTGAGACAACAATAGGAAGCCACCTCAACACTGTCCAACTTACGGTGGTGAGCACTGAAGTGTGTGCTAATTTAAGAGGCATACATCACTAAGCCCAGGACCAGTCTCACAAAGGGTCCGGCAGGACTGACAGTTCCTGGAGATCAATTCCCCAGCTCTAACAGCTGCCATACTCTTCAGGTTCCATACTCTTCAAAATCCTTGGGTGATTCTGGAGGTGGAAGGGAGGAAAGTAGACTTCCTTCTGGAAACTGGAGCAGGTCTGTTTGTTCTGCTTTCCAATCGAGGCTTTCTCTCTTCCCACAATGGGACAACGATGGATGTGTCAGCAAAGTCCTTTATACAATATTTTCTCAGCCTATTAGTTATGGTTGAAACAGCCTTCTATTTAGTCATATCAATTTAATAATTCCTGAAATTTCTGCTTTATTACTAGGTAGAGATATTTTAGCCCATAAAGAAGCAACCATCTGAATGGCTGCATGATAAATTCTTGGTCTCCCTTAAGGGGAAACCAATATTAAATAACAGGCATGGGATGTTGACAGAAATGTTGCTGGGCTACAAGCACCGTATGCATCCATATTTACCTTAAGAATTTCACTATTTTTTCTAGCCAGAGGCAGTATTTCCCAAAGCCAGAAGGTGGAAAAGGGCTAGAAGTCATTATAAATAAGCTATAAATGAAAGGCCTTTTTAGACCCTGCAACAGTCTTTAGAAAACTCCAAATATCGAAGAAGGTCACTTTTTAACATGCTCAGAAATCCCCCCCTTTTTTTTTTTGGACCTCAACATGTGAAAAGTTTACCCAACTTGTAGGTATTTGGAAGAAAAACCCATGGTTGTGCTTGGCTTTAAGAGGTCTTATCAGAGGTTCCTCATGAGAAAGAGTTTCATCAAAGCCAATGTACAAAGGCTATTTGGGAATAATTATTTGGCCTGCATTTTATACCAATAATTAATTTAACTATTACCTTATGGAGTATTTTGCTATCAACTCAAGCCTATTATATTTGTTTTTTATAGAAATGAACAAGGAAAAGAGAAAAATTTATCTCAAATCTTACATTGGCCATTATCTTCTACTCTCATTAGTTGTCTTTAGAATTTGCCTATATTTTATAATATCCCTGTTAATTCCTGTGATCTGCTCAGAAATCTGCAGCTGCAGCTAAGTAGAAAACATAAAAGGATTAATATTGTGATGTATGTAACAATACCCTGTTGTAGGCAATTATTCTACAACTTTTGCCAGGTAAAGAGAGTACATCGTGGACTCATAATCAAAGGGTGTTTATGTTTGTGGGGTTAAGCCTAAGGAAGTTAAGCAAAGCAAAGCCCCATGAACCCACAACTTCTCTAGCGTACCTATAGCCCTCAGTTATCAGGGCATGTCCACAGCCTCAGAATTTTTAAGCTGTTTATTACCTCAGCTAATCTCATTTTAACACAGATATTTTGATAAGCCAAATTTTTTCATCTCATGTAGAGGAACTCGAACTCCAAATGGTACTGCAAATGAAACCACTTATGAAAACACTGTGTTTCTGGAAATATTATCCTGACCTCAGGTGGCGTTCCAGCTGTTGTATTTTGTTGTACAAACCCCCTCCCTAAGAGTAAGTAGCTGGAAAGATCAATTCTCCCTAACAGCAGTTAATTAGGTATTTAGGGTGGGTCTCTCCCTAACAGTAGAGAATAGTTAGGTAGTTAGAAGGGGCCCTTGGTATAACTTCTAGAAACAAAGATCCAGCTTGCAAAAAAGATCCTACAGACACATATTAGTAAACTTGCACAAACCTTCAGCCCACTGATATGAAGAAACGCAGGCCGACATAGACATATCTTTGTTCTTTGTGCACAAAGATATGCTCACAAAGAAACTGATTGAAACAACAACATTGAAACAACCTTGTCTTTTGTATAAGCAATGGACTATCAAATATAGTCGCTATTTTTTCAGGTGGAGGAAGTACACGGTGGGGGACAATAAGTTTTAGTGGGCCCTTTTTTTTTTCTGGACACCCTTTGGAATACAACAAGAACTGGTATAAATTATCACGTCAGTCTCTGATTAGTCGTGGGTCAAGGTCGTGGACCAAGCTTTTACATTAGCACTTGTTAGTCATGGGTCAAGGTCATGGGCCAACTTTTCATGTCAGAACTTGTTTGGTCCCAAACAAAAGTCCAAAGCCAAGCTGATCTTTTTCCAAGATCAGTCATCACATTCTTCCATTTCCCAGTACATGAGGACCCCAAACACCAGTGTTACAGTGGGCAACTAATTTTGGTTGTCACTGTGGAGAGCTATTTTAATTTCCTTCTTACACTTTGTTTCTACCTTCAATTTTTGTGTGCCTTCCTCAAGTTTTTGGCTATGAGAAAAGTAACTTTTTGTGATATGTCACAATGAGAATTTTCTACACGTGTACACGTGGTTCATGGTGAGAATACAAAAAATGAAGCCTGAATTGAGCCCTGGGATGAGTAAGTCTTACTGGACCTTCTAAAATCTGGCCCTGGAAAGCAACCTATGTCCCTGCACACATTCCACCTTCCAGTTGTTGCCACCACTGGCTGGATAGGTTTGAGGTGACATCCTTTTGTTTTTTCTGCAGTTCTTCCTGAACAGTCCTGGATGGCCAAACTTGGAGAAGTTAGAAGGTCCAGCTCAAAACTCCTGGATTTTGTAGACCTATAATTCAGTCACTTGTGCTTTGTCTGACTCTTGTTTTTCCCTCCCTTCCTGGGCCTCTTTATGGTCCCTATTGTAAAAGACCAGGAATGCCACCCCACGAGAGTTTTTCTACAGTGGTATCCCATAGCATAGCCTGCTTTTGAAGTTACCTTCAGATTTAAAAATTGAGTAATAAACTGGTCTTTTAAGATTATCTGTATTTTATTTAAATCAGGAGATAAGATTTTTTCTCAAAATCCACAGAATCCTCTCTCACCCTTTCACCCTTTTCATAAAGTCTGAAATGTTTTGATTTGGTTTTTACTTCAATATGGCCAGTTTAGGTCAATTGAGAGATTTGATTCCAGTTTCTTGAAAGCTTTTTAATATTCACATTGGAAAGTCTTTGTTTCCACTCTTCCATTAAATCAGTAGGCCTTTACTTAGCATTTTTAAGAGTAATGTCTCCCTTCTTATTGGAAATGGGGCTTATACTTTTCCACTTTTTTTTTTTTTGGACAGGTTTTCTTCTTTGGGTGGCTATATGAAATATGCCATTTGTCCCTGAAACTCTCTGTTGCCTGTAGGGCTTCCTTTTCCTCAGAAATACTTCAGATTTGGCTTAGGAATGACAACATTTTGCCATGCAAAATGAAAAACTTTGATAACATTTTGGAAAACCTGTCTGTATTCATCCAGGTTATCAAAATACTTTTCTGTGTCCCAATCTATGTGTTTAAAGTCTTGTAACTAAAAGAGAACCAGGAATTTAGAAGCACCATGTTTATTGGGCATTTTCTTTAGGGGTAGCAGTTTAATGGAGGATTGATTGGGATAATTGAAGAAGCTGAGGATCATAAAGTGACTAGAGGAGTCTCTGGATAGGGGATAGAAGAAAAGCTGGAACATCTGGAAGTTTCTTCTGAGGCTTTCCTGGGCAGTTGTTTCTCTGACTTTTGAGAAATGTTCACTATAGACAAGTCCAATGTGCTAAGAGGGCATGGTCAACATTACAATGCTTACAAATATCTGATTGTTTGCAGGATGAAGAAAGTACCTCAGACAATTTGCCTTCTCACTTGAAGTTAATATCTAGATGTTAGATAGTATTGAGAGAAAAAGGTTATGTAGATAGGATGAATTCTTGTTAAAACTACTTGAAACAAAGAAACAGACTCAAATACCAGGCTCCAGGCAGATGTCTTAAAACCTTGCACAAAACTTCAGTCCACTCATATAAAGGAACAAAGCCTAATGAGTAACCCTTTTGTATTTTTTTTTTGCCTAAAACATACCAAAAATAATCTGATAAAAGAAGAAGAGTCTGCATAAAAACATTTTTCTTCTTTAAATAAAGCACATACTTCCAGAAAATAGTCTGTATTCATTTTACCCAGGGGGCTTCAGTGTGCTCTGATGAACACTTTTATTTTCTTCTTCTTTTTTTTTTTCTGGATATGCTTTCCACTGTGAGCTGAGCCTCTGTAAATTTTTATTTCAGCTACCTTTCAGTCTTGGGTCAAGGTTCTGAGCCAAGCCAACTAGTACTTTTTCAAGACTAGTAAGCATACTCTTTTCTTAATTCATAAAAACATCAGAACCTGCCTCATAGTGACAAACCCATCCTGTCTCCTACCTGTGCTGTGAATAAGTTTTGCTTAAGTTGTCAATCGGACTTCACTCTTTGCATGTACAGTCATTATTATTATTATTATTTGCAGTCAGAGAAAAAACTCTGATGATACCTCACAAGAGCAGACTGATATATATAGTGGTGAATCCACATGACTGCAAAAGTGTTCATAAGAACACACGGAAGCACACTGGGTAGAAGAAATAGAGATTTTTTTGTGGAAGAGAAATGTTTTTATGCAGAATCTTCTTCGTCTTTTATCAGAATACCTGTAGGAATGTTTTAGGCCAAAAAAAATACAAAAGGATTTCTTTGACAGGCTTTGTTCCTTTATATGAGTGGACTGCAGGTTTGTGCAGGTTTTTTTAAAAATCTGCCTGCAGCCTGGTATTTCAGTCTGTTTCTTTGCTTAAAGTAGTTTTAGCAAGAATCCATCTTATCTCTGTAACTTCTCTCTCAATATTATCCAACTTCTAGATATTTTCTGCAAGTGAGAAGGCAAATTGTCTGAGGTACCATGTGTGCCAGGTTTCTTTGTCCTGCAAACTGTTGTAACTGACCAAGTTAGAGAGAAATCACCACACTTTGAGATGGATTCAAGAGTCCTTTATTAGCCGGTGTTCAAGAGAAAGATAATGCACAAAATTCTCTTGGCCTCAAAGAAGGGGCTAGATTTTCTTTTATACTTTGGTTTAGAGAGAGGAGGGGGAATTCTAGTTGCAACAATCTTACAGAAGACAAAACAGACAAGAAAGTTAAAAAGACAAATTGTTACAGGAAAACAAACAGTTCCAGGTGCAGGGGCTTTAAATTCATCACAAGGTGATAGGTGAGGGGGTCCTTGGCATTATCTACCAGACGAACATGGGGGCCTTATGGTACCATCTCTGAGCAAATTTCTGGGAACTGTGGACATCGCTTGCCTCAGCGTGTTATCAGTTAATTGTAGTCTTTGATATTTTGAGAATCTTGCACAAGTTAAAGTTCTTGAGGAAAAGGGGTGGGTAAGGAGCCCTTGATGTCTTGTAAATGAAGGAGCCAAATGGCATTAGTCTGCTTTTCTCAGCTAAGGGTAAGTCTATTCATATTAAAAACAATGTTAGGTATTACATTCCCCACTTGTGTTTTTGGGGAGTCAAATCATTGATTCCTCATTTAGAACAAGGGGGTCATATTGGGTTTTAAGATACATAACTTTGGCAGAAGGTATGCATTGCTTTACAAAGTTATGAAACCAGTTTAATATACATGGCCCAAAGATTAAGCCTAACAGCAGGAGGAGAATGGGTGGTTCAGCTAACCCAGTGACTAGAGTAGTTAGCCGTGGATTCCAGTTACACATGCTTTGATAGCAGGGGATGTTATTTTCTCATTCTTGTTGGCATCTATCTAGATTTTCTTGAACATTTTGGAGAGTATCCTTTATGACCCCAGACTGATTGGTGCAGAAGAAACAACTTTCTCTGAAAGCTGTGAATCAACCTCCTTGGGAGAGGAATGACAGATCTAAGCCTCACCAGTTTTGAAGAGCTACTTCAGCCAGAGACTGTACCTGATGTGCAGTATATCTATGGCTGACTGGAGGTTGCTTAAATCTACCTGTTGAGACAGGGACACCTGTCCAGTTTCTCCCTTAACCAGGGCAGCCGTGGCGATGGCTGCTGATCCGGCTATGCTAAGGCTGGCCAGGAGGGGTACTAGGAGCGGAAGGCCTCGGCAAAGCCTGGGATGCAATTCATGGGGAGTGATGAGAAGTTGTTCTTCTGGCACGCTGTACACATATATCTGGGGAACCACATGAACTAACACACACAAGAGAGGTCCTGGTTCAGTCCCATTGATGCAGTGAGTGAGACCTGAAGTGCAGGCTAACTAGATATTATTAGGTGCCTGGTAGGAGACTGAGGTACTTAAGGAAGTAAGCAGGGACTGATTACAGGCAGCCTGAAATGGAGAAGCATATAAGTTATATCCAGCACTAATTAGGCAAGAAATGTTCCCAGACACATCTCCTAGTGTGAGGGCATAGGGTCGTGCATGACAAGAAAGAGGGCGACTTTTAAGCATGGCTTCTACTCCTAATCCCACATAATAAAGGGGTTTGGCATTTAGACATAGCCAACAATCTTGAGCTAGTTTAGGCCGGGTGAGATTAAGGAGGTGATATTCCCTGCCTAGAAGGGACATCAGGCTGGGTTGGAGATGCTGTCATTGCAGCTGGGGTTTAGGAACTAGGAATGGTGGCAGGACAGTTAAATCGACCTTGTCTGGGTGTTTTTGGAACATAGGGTCACCTAGATCAATTAAAGGCCCCATTGGCTTAGGAGGGCTCCATGAGATCAGGATTTTCTTCTGGATGATGAACATAGTTCCAACAACAAATCCCAGGATATGAAGCCTTAATCCCCATGACATGCCATAATACCATTGAGCTGAATTAGGTTTATGGGCAGTTATAGTTAGAGTATTACTATTTTTTCTGATACACAGTCTAGGATGGGAAACATGAGCTATGGAAAGAGTTGAAGATCAGGTCGATCCCCCAGAGTAACTGGCTAAAGTTACACATGTCCATTTAGGGCAGAAAAACTCATAAGTATCTCAACAACTAGAGTCAGGATGATTTCCAGGAGAGAAGTAAAAGTGCACCTTTGGAGCTCCTGCATCCAGCCTGGCTCCTGGAGTGTCCAAATCCTGCAGCAAGGTCGACGTTCCCTGCTCCCATGACTGGCAGGTTGCATTTTTCCTTGTGGGTACGAGCAGGTTCTGGGAACAAAACACATAAATTGAATGCAAAATAGACTTCCTTGGAGGTTCCTGCCTTCCAAGTAGTGTTTGCAAATACACGTCCTGTCATGAAAGAAGTGAAGAGTAAGGAATAGTAAGGTGCGGAGTACATAACAGGTGGAAACAAACAAGAGAGGTTAAAAAAAAATAATCTAATGGCTTCACTTGAATTAGACACAGTTTTAAGGGGCCTGGCCCAGGCTTGGGGACCCATGTTTCCTGCCGGGTTTGTTGGTCTTTTTGAAGCGGGAGTGATGAATCCAAGCAGGAATGCTGTCCACGTTCAGCGCCATTGGCATGGTGAGGACAGTATGAGGTCCTTTCCAAGCAGAAGTTAGTCCTTCTTCCTGGAACTTTTTAACACCAGGTCACCTGGCTGAAACGAGTGGTAGGGCCCCATCTGGTTAGGAACTGGAATGGGATGAGCTCCCCGGACAAGTGGCTGGAAGATATCTCGTATCCATTGGAGAGACTGCAGGAGTAATAAATTAGCTTGTGATATTTCTGCTAAATTGTTATCCCTTAGCTTTAGGCAAGACAGGTGGCATCCCCCCACACATGATTTCAAAAGGTGAAAAAGCAGCCCAGTAAGGAGTGCATCTTACTCTAAGAAGGGCTAAAGGAAGGAGTCTTACCCAATTCTCACCAGTCTCTAAGATCAATTTCGTAAGAGTACTTTTTAGGATGTGGTTCATGTGTTCTACCTGCCCAGAGCTCTGGAGTCAATAGGAGTCAATGGAGTTTCCATTGAATGTTTAATGCATTACTGAATGATCAATGGAGGAGGTGAAGACCAGTCTATTATCAGACCCTATGGCATCAGGCAGCCCATGTCAAGGGATGATTTCATTGAGAAAAAACCTAACTACCAAGGTGGCAGTCTCGTTTTCAGTGGCAAATGCCTCAGGCCCTCCAGAGAAAATGTCTGCTAGTATCAGAAGGTGTTTGTACCCATCCCGGTGTGGTTTTATTTCTGTAAAGTCAATTTCCCACTTTTCTCCTGATGAGTTTCTCCAGAGGCAGTGGCTGGGTTTAGGACTTTGCCTGGTGTTTACCTAAGCACAAGCCGCACACCAGAGAGCTGCTTGATCTGCTAAGTTCTGAAGGCAAGGGATCTTGAAATGGCTACTTAGGAGCTGGGCCAGTTTTGCATCTCTCAAATGGGTGGTAGAATGCAGATGACTGATTAAACTTTCCTGAGAGCTCAGGGTACAAAAATTCTGGAGTCAGGAAGAAGCCACCTACCTTCCTGATTTTTATTGGCCTGGAGATCCAAAGCCAGTTTTACTTCTTCTGCTGAGCATACGGTATGATTGCATAAGTCAGGCTGTGGAAAGAACACTGCAGGCAGTAATGTTAAAGGCATGACTGGAAGCCATGCAGCCTCCAGGGCCAAAGGGTCCACTCTCTGATTAACATGGGCAATGGCTGTGTCTTCTCTTTGATGTCCTTTGCAATGAATTACAGCCACTTGCTGAGGGAGCCATAGGGCTCCAAGCAGGGCTAGAATTTCTTCTGTGTTTTTGATCATCTTTCCTGCTGTGGTGACTAGCCTGCACTCTTGATAGATGTCTCCATGCACATGCACATTAGCGAATGCATACCTACTGTTAGTGTAAATGTTAATACATTTGTCCTTACCCCATCGGAGATCCTGAGTCAGGGCAACCAACTCAGCTCTCTGAGCTGAGGTGCCAGCTGGCAGAACTTGGCCCACAGGATATACATCTCCATGGTGATGGCTGCACCAGTCTTTTGAACTCCCCACTCAAGGAGGCTGCTACTGTCTGTATCCACAGTGGTGTCTGCCTCCTGGAGATCATGTCGGCCGGTTTCTGTGGTCTCTAACAGTTGTTGGCAGTCATGGACATGTGTGGTGAAGTCTGGATATCGGAGTAAAGTTACTGGGTTTAAACACTGTGGGAGAGAAAGTTAAACAAGGCTGATCTAATAGTAAACTCTGATACTGTAAAATGTGAGCATTTGACAATCATTTGCCAGAAGCACTTCACAGCAAAGTCTCTATGGCACGAGGAGCTGTAAGGGTTAAGTTTTGACTTAAAGTCAGTTTATCAGACTCCCGAACTAGGCTTGCTGTGGCTGCTATGGCTCCCAGGCACTGGGCCACCTGGAGACCATGGGGTCTATTCTCTTAGACAAATAGGTAACTGGGCATCACCATGGCCCCAAGATCTGAGTGAGTATCCCTTTAGCAACTCCCTAGTTTTCATGGACAAAAAGGTGAAATGGCTTTGAGTTATTTGGAAGGGCTAGAGCAGGGGCCTCAATTAATGCCGTTTTCAGGTTTTGGAAAGCCTGTTCCTCTGTGTCAGTCCAAATTAGTGGGCCATTCCCTCATGTAACACTGTACAGGTGCTTGGCAATCCTCATAAACCCTAAAATCCATAGGTAACAGTATCCCATGGCCCCCAGGAACTCATGTACCTGTCTCTTGGTGTTGGGAGTGGGGATTCATAGGATAGTTTCCTTCTGGGCACTGGTGAGTGCCCTTTCCTCTTGGTTTGTCTCATACCCCAGGTAGGACACTCTAGGAGGACAAAGCTGGACCTTCTTTGCAGACCCGATATCCGAGTTCCTGAAGGAGGTAAAGTAGGTCCCTAGTATGTTGCAGGCAGCTGTCAGTAGGTCCTGTAGCTAATAAAAGATCATCTATGTACTGAAGAAGAGTACGATTGGGTGACTGGCTTGGAATGGTATAAGATCCTGCTGGAAAGCTTCTTCAAAAAGATTCGGGGAATTTTTAAAACCTTGAGGCAATTGAGTCCAGGTCAATTGGGTGGTGTCTCCCAAGCCAGGATCTGTCCATTCAAAAACAAAGATTGGTAGGCTCTTGGGGCCAGAAGAATAGCAAAGAAGTCATCCGTTAGGTCAAGGACAGTGTATACTGTATGTTCTGGCAGGAGCAGGCTGAGTAGAATGTAAGGATTAGGGACCATTGGATGGACAGTAACTGTACATTTTTTAACTTCCCTTAAGTCCAGTACTGGCCAGTAATCATTTTTTCCAGGTTTCTGGACTGGCAAAAATGGAGTATTCCAGGCCAACTGACATGGTGTGAGTATGCCAGCTTGTAACAGTCACTGAGTATTGGGATTGATCCCCTGTCTAACCCACTGACTCACAGGATATTGCTTTTTCTAGACCAGAGAGGTGGTGGTCAGGAGTTCTACAACCACTGGCAGATGGTGCTTGGCCAGTCCTGGGGGTTTTGACTCAGCCCAGACTCAGGGAAAGAGTGTCTGTAAGTCCAACAGGAGAGGATTGGTGTTATTCTCCAGTGGATGGTGAAACTAAAAGATATCCCTCTTACAGAGGGATACTTAGCTGGAGTGGGGCAGTGGCGGGCTTGGTGTTTCCAGCATAAGGTGAGCCTGCTGGGCTGAGAAGGAGATAGAGGCCTGTAACTTATGGAGTAGGTCTCATCCAAGGAGGAGAAAAGGGCACACTGGGACCACGAGAAATGAGTGAGTTACTCTTTTCTGTCCCAAACTCACTTCTCCTGAGTGTGTGACAGGATATTCTTGAACAGCTCCAGTAACCCCTTGTACAGCCACTCTTATTACAGACACTGCCCAAGGGTGTCTGCAGTACTCAGTGCTCTGCTCTGGTATCTATTAGGAAGCATACAGGTTGGCCTCCCACTGTAGCAGTCACCATGGGTTTCCAGGGGCCAAGACAGATGGAGCCCTGGTCCTGTCAGTCATCAGACTCCTCTGTTGCAGGGAGGGTGAGAACTTTTTTCTTTTCTGATTTTCCCTCTGTTAGTAATGGGCATTCCATTTTCCAGTGCCCAGTTTTCTTACAATAAGCATATTGTTTTTTCTCCAGGGAACCTCTTCACCTTTCTTGCCTTTCGAGTGGGGACCTGGGATTCCTTGGTCACTCTTCTGTGATGGTGGCCTTCCCTTCTTTGCTTCCTGGATGGCTGCCACTAGATTTTTGCTTGTCTTTTGGATGCTTTATCAGTGGCCTGTTCAACTGCTTGAGTTGCCTGTTTTTGCTTTTCAAACTCTGGATTGTCAAAAACTTTTTGGACTATTTCTAAAGGTTGACTGATATTCATCCCAGCAAATCCTTCCAGTTTTTGTACATTTCTTTTAATATCAGGGGCCACCTAAGCCACAAACCCCAAATTAAGAGCACAGCTATTTTCAGGACCTGTCAGGTCCAAAGGGGTGTAAGTCTGATAGGCCTCCTGGAGGCTTTCTAAAGACACTCCTGCTGACTCATCAGGCCCCGGACAACTTCAGTCCAGGCTACCTCCCCCTGCCATGGCCACAAAAGAGAGGCAATAGGTGGAAAGCACTCAGGGGGCTTAGTCAAGGAGAAAAGGGAAGATTCTAAAGGAGCAGGAGGGTTATAAGGTGGTGGAACTGGGTGAGGGAGACTTTCCTCTTCTTCAGAAGGAGGAAGTACAGGAGGAATGGAGCCAGCTGAGGGTTGAGCAGAAAATGAGGTCAGGCTCAAAAGGACCTTGGAGGTAGAATTATGAATGGCACATGAATGGAGACATGGAGGAGGGCTCCTGACCAAACTTAGCCACTGATCAGTGTATGGAAACTGATTGAGGTGACCAGGAGTTCCCACAACAACATGTCACACAGCCTGAACAATTGCAAGGCTCAGTGACCCTTCTGGGGGCCACCTGGCTCCAAAATTTGGCCATTCTACTTCGCAGAGTGTTCAGAGTTTGCCTGTTTTAAGGCAGACCCCATAATCCTCTGAGGAGCCTAGAGAGAAATTTTGTAACATACATTGTTATATCTCCTGCCTGTTCTCCCACCTATTGTCTTTCAATTGTGGCCATGGCAGGAGGAGGTAGCCCCCCTCCTACCACTGAGAGAGGGACAGGTCCCTTCAGGTGATGAGCACTCAGCCCCATTCTTGGTTTATATCCCTTTTTCTACTTCTGACCTGTATAAGTGGAAAGCTCAAAATTTCCTCTTTTTTTAAAAAAAAACCCCAGGTCTTGACCTCATTGATGGAGTCTGTGCTCCAGACCCAACGACCCACATGGGATGACTGTCAACAGTTCCTTTTAAGCCTTTTCACCTCTGAAGAGAAGGAATGTATCTGGAGAGATTCCAGAAAGCATTTCCTCACATAAGCCAATAGGACAGAACAGGAAGCTAGAGACCCTCTTGAGGAGTTTTTTCCCTCTACCTGACCTAATTGTAACTCAAACTCCTAGGGTGGGAGGAGAGCTTTGAACAGTTTTCACCGGTATCTCCTTGTGGGTATCAAGGGAGCTGCTTAGAAACCCATAAGCTTGTCCATTCTCTATGAGGTGGGGAACAAGAGTTTCCTGTTCTGGAGGCAGTTAAACAAAGTTTGAGCAGAGATATTAAACCCAGCACGGACAGAGAAATTCATGACCTGGGGGATTGTAGAACCAAAAGAACAGAAATGGTATGGCCAAAAGAAGCAGGAAAACAGCTATTGTCAGCACTTCCTGCCACATGATTTCTGTCCTTTTAAGTTTTGAGATGTAGGGAGAGGACAAGAGGTGGGTCTGAGGCTGGTAGAACCCATACGATTTCCCTCTCCCTTTGGACTTATAGCCTAAATATATTTGGTGTCTCCATGACTCAAAGGCAAATAATTCAAACTAGGCCTTTTCTTTTAAGGGTTTGAGGTGTCAGAGCAGAGCCAAGTCTTGGAGACACTGGACTTGCTGTGACACAGGAAAATGAGACGTTCAGGTTAAAGGTGGGGATGAGGAGGAAAGGGGCCACTTGGATCTTTCCTAAGGTAGGAGAGTAGCCATAGGGGAATAGAATAAGATTCCAGATGGAGTAAAGCAGTACAGGGGTAGGTTTCTCTGCCTAGTTCCCTTCTTAAGGGCAGGGGAAAAGTTATGGGATGACAGAAGATGTCAGCAAAGAGGTCTGCAGGGTAGCTATTTTGAATCCACCACTGGTCTAATCTGAAGGTGATCCAGTCACTTGTTTGTGGGGTGTGGCAATCTAAAAGCCAGCAACCTTTATGGTGCCAGAAAGCCCAAACAGGAAAATGTTTCCCACACTCATTCCCGTAACAACACCTAATTGGTTTCTGACAGAAAAGGCAGGAATGAGATGGCCAGCTGAAATGACTGATAAGAAATTTGACCTCCTGTGATAAAAAATCAGAACTGAGGACTTTGAAGAAGTCCTTGCACAGACTTCTTGGGAAGTGTTGATGACTTGACATAAGAAACTTTGACAAACACTAAACAGGACAATAAATGCCAATAGGACAATAGACAAAAAAAAAAAAACCAGGCAATTGACCCCAGGGTATATAAACAATTATGGCAACTTTTATAGACAAACAAGGGGAGGGGTCCCATGATGGGATCTGTCAGAGGCCGACCCAGCCACTCCCCCTAAGTGGACTTAGGCTCCTCTTAGCATTGGCAGGCCAATATAAACCCCAGGGTCAGATTGAGTTATGCCTGATGCTGCCTAAAGCCTTATGAGGTAGCCACAAAACTGCAGGTGAGGGCCCACTTGAAACTCATAACTTTCACTGTGGAGCTACAAACTGGAATTTCAAAGGCAAGCCCTTGAATTCCACAATCATGTACACATTCACACAGAGTTTATAATAATTTTTCTTATTCCCATTCTAAACAGAGGTCTCCAGGAGACCTGAATGAGAGAAGGAGATAGGGAAAGGGAGGTGGGAGAGAGAGAGAGAGACAGAGAGAGAGAGAGAGAGAGAGAAAGCAAGGGGGAGAGAGTGAGAGACTAGTCTTAATGGAGAGGCCAGGCTGCCAGAAACCAAGACTCTGTCCTCCAGCATCCTGGTCTATGAATAGAGTTGGACAGAGATGCCCTCATCAGGAACGGATCCCTCTCACCAAACCAGAACAAAAGGTACCTAAAAGAAAACCATGGCTCTGTCCTCCAATGTCTTGGAATATGGGCAGAGTCAAAGAGAGAGACACCCTCATCAGGACCATTTCCTTCTCACCAAACCAAAGTCAGATCTGACTTATCTTCCCGGGACCAGACGCTGAAGGCTTGGGGTTGAATTTTGTAGGCACACACCGGTAGTTGATCTGCTCTCCTCTGGAAGATGGTCTCCTATGGGGACCTGGAACATTTTCAGGTGGTGCCCACCCCATAAGCCAGCCATCTGCTGTGGGGAGCCTGGAGCGAGCCCGGCCTCACCCAGTGGTGAATTAAATAGAAATCTCGCTGGGACCTCCAAACGTTGTAACTGAGTGAGTTAGAGACAAATCGCTACACTTTGAGATGTATTTAAGAGTCCTTTGTTAGCCGGTGACTGAGAGATGACTAATGCACTAAATTCTCTCAGCCCCAAAGAAGGGGCTAAATTTTATTTTATACTTTGATTAGACAGGGTAGGGGGGAATTCTAGTTGCAGCAATCTTACAGAAGGAAAAACAGATGAAAAAGTTAAAAAGACAAATGGTTACAGGAAAACAAAGAGTTCCAGGTGCAGGGGTTTTTAATTCATCACAAAGTGATAGGTGAGGGGCCTCTGGATGTTATCTACTGGACGAACACTGAGGCTTCATGGTACCATCTCCGGGCAAATTGCTGGGAACTGTGGACATTGCTTGTCTCAGCACCTTATCAATTAATTGTACTCTTTGATATGTTGAGAGTCAGCTTGCACAAGTTAAAGCCCTTGAGGAAAGGGTGTGGGTAAGGTGTCCTTGATGTCTTGTAAATGAAGGAGCCAAATGGAGTTTGTCTAGTTTTCTCAGCTAGGGATGGGTCTATTCATATTAAAAACAATGTTAGGTATCTAAGGGAGAGTCTATTCATATTAAAATCAAGGCTAGGTATTACAAAACTACCCAGATATTTGCAAAAATTGTAACGTTGACCATGCCCTCTTAGCACATCAGACTTGTCTATAGTGAGTAATTCTCAAAAGTCAGATATACAAACCCACGGGAAACCCTCAGAAGACACTTCCAGATGCTCCAGCTTTTTTTATGTCCTGTATTCAGTGACTCTTCTAGTCACTTTATCATCCTCAGCTTCTTCAATTCTCCCATCCAACCCTCCATTAAACTGCTACGCCTAAAGAAAATGTCCAATAAAGATGGTGCCTTTAAGTTCCTGGTTATCTTTTAATTACAAGACTTTAGACAAATAGATAGGGACCTAGAAAAGTATTCTGATAAGCCAGTTGAATACAAAGAAGCTTTCCAAAATATTACCCAAATTTTAATTTTGCATGGCAACATGTTATGTCATTCCTAAGCCAAACGTTAAGTACTGCTGAGCAACAGGAAGCCCCATAGGCAACAGAGAGATTCAGAGACAAATGGCATGCTTCATATAGCCAGGCAAAGCAGAAAACCAGTCCAAAAAAATGCGTGGAAAAGAGAGCAGAGCCCCATTTTCAATTTATATATATTTGATACATGGTCTGAGAAAGCAATATATTAGAAGAGTAAGTAGGAGTATAGGAGCATTTCTTCAAATTCTTTGCTTTACTTTTATTTTTGAGGATTTGGTCCTAATTTTTTTTTTTTCTTTTTTGTACTCAAGAGCAAACAACACTGAGCCTGGGTCAGCCAGTTCAAATCAATAGGATGGCGTCCAGCCTTATAAGGCTCAGGTGACAGGGTGGCTGGAGAGAACTTTGACAATCCCTCAGCACCGTCAGTTGATGAAAAGGTTGGTTCTGTTCCAACTCATTTTTCTTCACAAAGCAGCTTATCCATGCAGAGACATAGAAGTGGTCTTAAGGCAATTGAAAGTTTCTTGCCAAGGCTACACCTCAGTGTTAACTAAAGCCTTCTTAAATTAGGCCAGTCAATGACAGCCCCTCAGGTTGTTGGCATCAGGAATTCCACTAGCTTTTCTTTTTATGTCAATCATGTCTCTTATTTCTTCATAGTATGCAATGTTGCAACCTGGAGATATATCCTTATTGGGTGAAGTCAGTTGGTGATTTAGTAATCAGGAATATTATTTAAATGTTGCTGTTTTGGTGGTGTCTTGGAAACAAACACAATTCAAGATTTTAGTCTAAATTTTAAGCTAGTGAAAACCTTTTTGGCAATCAATGATAGACGTTTATAACACTGTAAGAAAAGTTATTTTACCCCAAGTGAATACATTCTCCTACACGTTTTCTTCTTCCTCTTCTTCTTCTTCCTCTTCCTCTTCCTCTCCTTCTCCTTCTTTTTCTTCTTCCTTTTCTCCTTCTTCTTCTTCTTCTTCTTCTTCTTCTTCTTCTTCTTCTTCTTCTTCTTCTTCTTCTTCCTCTTCTTCTTCTTCTTCTTCTTCTTCTTCTTCTTCTTCTTCTTCTTCTTCTTCTTCTTCTTCTTCTTCTTCCTCTTCTTCTTCTTCTCCTTCTTCTTCCTCTTTCTCCATGGTCTTATTAATTTAAGAGGCATACTGTAGGGAACTTTTATCAAGCCTTAACCCTCCTTTTCTCACTTTTGGCAAAAAAGGTGTTTGGAATCAGTGTTTTCACCTAATATTTCAGATTCTACAGTGCCACCTAGTAAAACGGAATTTTTCTCTGTGTAGAGACTTGTCAGCCCTTTGCCTAAAATGTCTAGCTTCCAACTTTCTCTTCCACATCTTGCTAATAGTTTTAAGACTCTATGTCTCATCTGTAAACAGAAAATCTCCACTTTCAGCAGTCAAAAGAATCTGCTCTTGAGTGACAAATTATAACCTCAAGGCTGATGCTTTTATAAAAGAAGGAAAGTCATTGAATCTTTTTCTATTTTTTGAGGCACCAGCTACATTGATATGTAAACAAGAAGAGAATGTCACATTTCAAAGTCAATCCACCTTATTCTCAGGGATGTCAATGTTTTGTTGGACCACAGTAAGGGAAGCCAGGGATAGTGTAAAGACCCAAACTCTATTAAAGACTTTTTCTTCAATCCAACTACTGCATAATCTCTCATAGGCTTCCCAGGTACCTGGAAGTTCTTTTGGTTGAATGTGTTTAGGAAACAAACAAGGAATCAGCAATAGAGAGCTAGGGTTGTACACAGGTAAGCAGGCCTACTCCTGCCAGCTACCTTCCCTGAAAACATAGGTGAAGCTTATGTTGGCATCCCTGAAGGGCACCTACATTGGTCACCTGACACAAACGATTTGGGAGGTAAGAAATAACAACGAAGACACTTTGTATCTTTTTTCACACCCAGGGTCAATTTGATAAAAAACTAAATAAAAATAAATAAGGGACATTGTATCTTTCTTATTTTTCACTTGGTAACAAACTATCTTCAGTCTGCACTTGTCTCCAGTGCATTCTGAAACACTGGAATTTCTTTGCCGTCAAGACTCAGAGGGAAAAAATAAGGCTCATATTGTACCACACAAAAGTATGGAAATTACACCAGCTTGAAGACAAAAACACCTGGCCTTCTGAGATAAAAGTTTATTTGAAAGTATCTAATTATCAGATGTTTTCTTCAGATGAAAGATCAGTTAGTATGAGTTTCTGATGTACAAGTTTTCTTTACCTTGGGAGACACCCAAGACCTTTGTAAGCATTGTAAAATTGATTCTGGCCTTTTTGTAGTCATGTCAAGCAGTCTACAGAGATAATTTCCCAAAATTAGAGAGACAAACCTTTGCATACCCCTAAAATACAACTTCTAAATGCCATACCTGCCCTTCTTTCACATGCTTTCCAACAACCTTATCATCAGTTTCTCTCCCTGTGCTGCGCAATAAACCCCTACCTTCACTGTAGGCCCTGCAGAAAATGTGAAATAAATGTGGTACTGCTAAACTTCAGGTTTAATTTTTATTGCAGAATTTTGAAAAAAAAACAAATTTATATGTAGTCAAGTTCTCTGATTACTCTGATAGATATATAGAGGCATTCCAAAATCTTACAGAGGTGTTTCGTTTTATGTGGAAAGATGCTACATTACTCCTAAACTCCATTCTATATATGTCAGAAAGTTTGGCAGCTTTTCAGGCAACGGAACGATTTGAAGATGAACAACGTATTTACTACAGCCAGTCTAAAAGTATGAAGGGAAAAAAAATCTAGAAAAAGGGAGGGCAAAAGACAAAAGTAAGGTGAACAGATAGTAGAATCTTTATTCCCAACAGGAAGAAAGACATTGCTCTTTGAAAACTTAGTTGGAATACACACACATAAATACTTAATTTAAAAGATTAAGTAGTGGGAACACAAGTGTAAAGTTTCAGCAAAAGTTTAGTATACAGAGAAGAGATAGTTTTCCCAGCAAATCACTACATGATTTGAGAGTTATTAATGCACAGATGAAATAAATGGGTGCATTAGAGCAAGGTCTGCCATTCGTGGCAGCCATTCCAAGGGATTGGCCTCTTGTAGTGGTATATCTTAAAAATTCTTTCCTGACTATATTCTTACATGAGATGGATAAGTCTTGATTTGTTTTCTCTGTGCCTTCTAGCAATCAAAAAGAGCCTGTCTCTCATTACCAGTGGAAAGTCTTACCCCAAAGCATGCTCACCATTCCCATGCTATGTCAGCATTTTGTAGTACAGTCATTAAAGGAGCCTCAGAATATGTTTCCTACTGCCTTCATCATTCATTATGTGGATGACATTCTTTCAATTGCTCCTATGGAACAATTAACACCAATTGTTCAGAGAAACAAAACAGGCTTTGCCTAAATGGAATCTCAAAATAGCTCAAGAAAAGGTAGAAACAATCTCCCAATACCAATACTTAGGTGTTACTGTTACTGAAATAAATGTTTGACCTCAGAAACTAGTCCTCCATAGGGTGAGATTACAAACCTTGAATGATTTCCAAAAAATTATTAGGGGATATAAATTGGCTGTGTCCAATGCAAGGTATTGAAACTTACCAACTCAAACACTCAGACACTCCATGGAGATTATTCATTATATTCTCCTTGGCAACTTACTAAGGAGACAAAAGCTGAGTTACAGCTTGTAGAGCAAATGCTTCAGCAAACACATGCCTCCCCACTACAGCCACAAAACCTTTGGTTCTCTTTATTCTTTCTACCCCCAATTCTCCAGCAGGACTTTTAGACCAGTTCATAGAAAAATCTGTAATTGTAATAGAATGGCTTTTTTAAAAAAATTCCATCAGACTGTAGAGTATCTGCAAGTTTATCTGTCTTTAATTACTCAACTTATAACAATGGGTAGGCATACATGCAAAATGTTTAAGAGATTTGATCCAGACAAAATTACTGTTCTCCTTTTAGAGCCAGTCTAAAAGTATGAGGAAAAATATTGGATTCCCAACAACAGGCTGCAGCATGGGACATGTTGACTGTGTGGCAAATGCTCTTCCAGATTTTGTAGGAATAATAGATAAATATTATCCATCAGACAAAATTTAGCAATTTTAAAAGTTCAACCTTTCATCTTGCCTGTGATTACTAGACCTATTTTACTGATGGCTCTTTCAAAGGTCGCGCCGCTACTTATGGGCCTAACCCTATTCAAAGAATACAAATCCCTGGAGTTTCATCTCAACACTCAAAACTAATGGCAGTTATTCAGGTTTTACAGCTCACTGCTTCATCTCCTATTAACACTGTCTATGATTCAGCCTATGTTGTAATGTAGCCAGTCACATTGAGATTGCCACTATTTAAGGCATCCTAGAACCAGAGCTGTTTAACTTGTTTCTAACACTTCAACAAGCCCTTTGCTCTTGTGCTGCTCCTTTTTATATTTCTCATATTTGCTTTCCCACACAACTCTCTACACTACTATTTCTAGGTAATGATAGAGCACATAGATTGATTTGTTCTGCATTTCAGCAAGCTCAAGCTTCTCATGCATTACTGCTTCAAAACCCCTCTGCCTTTATTTGTGTGTTTGATTTGCCTCACAGCCAGGCTGCAGCCTGAGTAAGCCTGTCCTACCTTCCAGCACGTACCTGGAGTCGCATTAGCTCCAAATGAAATCTGACAGATGGATGCTACTCATGAAGCTGCCATTGGCAAGTTCTCCTTTGTTCATGTGATTGTAGACACTTACTCTCATTTGCTGAATGCTACATGCAAAACAGATCAGAGGGCTGGTCATGTACAATGGCATTGTCTGTCATCATTGGCTCATATGGGGTCCCCAAACAAATAAAAAACTGATAATGGACTCGCTTATGTTAGTTATCATTTTAAAAAAAAACTATAGTTATGTGCAATCACTCATGAATCAGGAATTCCTTACAACCCTCAAGGACAAGGAATTATACAGTGGGCAAATCAAACATTACAACATGTGCTGGAAAAACAGAAAGCAAAAATAAGAGACCAGATACTGCCTCAAACAAAATTACGTTTACTTTTACTTATTTACTTTAATTTTTTCAAACTTATTTGCTTTAAATTTTTTGACTGTTGTCACAGATAGTAAGACTGTAGCAGAAGGACATTGGTAAATGTTAGAGGCAAAAAGGAGAGTATACTGAAAGGTATTATGAAATACCCAGAAGAAGGATGATGGACAGGCTCAGTAGATACACTAATGTAAGGATGAGGTTATGCTTATGTTTTTGCAGGAGATGGATAAAATGTTTGGGTGCCCTCAAGGTGTTTGTGACCATGGAAAGGGAGACTGGAGAGAGCCATTTATCCCAACTATGGATGCAGCTCCTCCATTACAAGCCATGAGCCAGCTGAAAGTGCTGGAGTGCCAAGTTCAGGTAAAAACCCCTGACTTCACGTTTATGGCCATGCTACCTGTAACACCCTGTGCAGTTTGTTTTCCCTGTGCAGAGACAAAAACATATTGGACATATGTTTGCAATCCATGAGTATTATGGACTGTAATTTGGATTGACAGTCCCCCTGTGATCTATCATGATCATGGAGTGTGGGAACCAGGATACCTAACTCCGCTGACACAGAGCAATTAGACTCACAGAACAATGATTATCAAATATACTGCTCCATTGCAGGGACTTATTTTATGTGTCACCCAGAGTACATCACTCAACTGCAGTTGTCTTGCAATTTAATCCCAAGCAAGGTTGAGTTACTATGGAAAAATTATGTACTCATTAGGCCTTAGCTCTATTAACATTACTGGTATAGCTACTAATCACTCCCAGCCCCATCACCCAAGTTGTATTAATTATACAGAATGGGCTTCCTTTGATAATTCTTACCCCCATCATTGGACCCAGTGTCTTGGCTCCCTGGCTAGAGAACAGTGCATGCTAATGGGAGACATTATTTGTCAATGATTGTCAATTATTTGTCAATGATTCAGCATTGCAAAATATGTACTGCAATTGAAATGGAGCTTTGTGTGAATTCCAACAGAAACCATTTGTATTCTAGAAATTCCTGTTGCTCCGTTGACATCCATGAAAAAACCACTTGATTGAAAGGGATCTCTAAACAGCAAAGCACAAACTAATACACCACAATGTCTTATTAGCTACAGTTCACTATTTTATTGTAGTAACTATAAGATTAGAAAAAAATAGCAGGATAAATGACTCTGAGTACTAGCATAATTTTCTTAGTTTTTACCAAGTAGAGCTTACAGTATGTTTTTTACAATTGGTTTTCTGTGGCACATTACATGGATGCTTTTTGGCAGCAATCACAGATTAATGAACAAACAATTACAAAATAATGCTCAACAGCAATTGTCATCCAGGGAAGGCAAACTAAACTAAGAGTGAGAGCACTAACAGCTATACTATGTCTGAATTTCTTTTTAAATATAATCAAAACTGCAGCAGAAAAACTCATTCATTACTGATGGAATGCATATTTGTACAGCAACATTAAAATATGATTGTTTTCTTCTGCCAGTTTGGCAGTTTTTTTCCAACGGTAAACATGGTCTCAGCATATAGGCTAACAATTGCACACTTAGGTATTTAGACAACTGATTTGGAAACTTGCCCCTAAACAATAACCACAGGTATTTACGTGTAACTGCTCTCTTGACAATGGCCAAATACTTTAAGGAATCAGGATGCCCTTCAATATTAACCAGGCCAGGTAAATTCATAAAAGGAAATACTATTCATCAAAAGAAAGGAGTGATTTATGAAGCCATGCAAAGCCATGGATGTATCAGGCATACATAAAGCTAAGTGATAAAAGCTAGTCTGAAGTGATGACATACTGTATGATTTCATTTCTATTACATAACAGAGAAGAAATGTCTACAGAGACAGTAAACAGATCTGTAATTTACAGTGGTTTGTAGCGGGTAGATAGTAAGTTGATTAGCAGAATGCAATGATGGAAAAAAGCACAAATGGGCCAGGTGAGAAGGGACTCATTATGCTTCATGAGATCATGCTCGTGTAGAAGAGCTAGGAGTGTATATACAAGCATGAATAAATAAATAGGATTCTACTCATGATAACAGAGAATTGTCTTCTTTCATCACACATGGAACTATTTTAGGAGGACTTCTGAGGAAGTTTTGTTGTATGTGGAAAAACATACATAAAAAAATTTACCATTTCAAACATTATTGAGTGTACAGTTCAGTGTCATTAACTATGCTCACATTGTGCAACCATCACCACCATTTCACAATCTCTTCAGCAATGGATAAGGGTTCCAATTTATCCACAGTCTCAAATTTTTCCTTAAAAAAATAGACATTCTAATGAAGATAAAGTGGTAATCTCATTGTGGTTTAGATATTCATGTATTAAGTGGCTAGTGATTTTGAACATCTTTTCTTGTGCTTATTGGCTGTGGATTTGTAAATGATTTCTTAGCTATATTGATGAATGAACACAAAATAAAAAATAGATCAACTGAACTTCATCAAAACTAAACACTTTTGTGCATCAAAGGACACAGTATAGTTGAAAGAAATCTAACAGCATGGGAAAAAATATTTGCAAGTCATATATATATAGCATATATTCAAGTCACCCATTTGGATCTTTTCCAAGTGCACTTTCCATTTTTTCTAACTCTAAAAATTTTAAATAAGCATCCATGTTTGCTGTGAAACTTTTCTCAACCTCTTTTGCTACTTTATTCCCCTCAAATTCTTTCTTGTGAGGAGGCAAGAGTTGAGGTTAGTGCAGACCATGATAGATTTGATGCCAGTATCTAAGATACCTTCTACTAGTAAAAAGTCAAAGAGCTGGTGGACAGTGTGACTGGAGTACGTGCTTAGTATGTGGCTGTACTGGCTGAGACAGTTCTGGACTGTGGAGGGACCAGAACCCCATGCTAAGAGCACTCTGTGGAAAGAGAGCTCAGATTGCTGAGAGAATGCTGAGGAAGAAATTTTGTCTTTTTAGTGAGGTGAAATTCCTTCACATAATATAAAATTAACTGTTTCTTAATGAATTCTTTAGTAATCCTTAGTACATGCACATTTGTGTGCAGCTATCGCCTTTTAGTTCCAAATTATTTTCATTATCCTAAACAGAAATACCCTACCTATTAAGGAGCTAATATCCAATCTCTCCTCTTTCTGATACCTAGCAACTAGTAATCTGCTTTTTAGCTCTATGGATTTACTTATTCTAAATATTTATATAAATAAAATCATGCAGTATGTGAGTTTTGTGTTCAGCTTCTTAAACCAAAATGATTTTGAATTTCTTCACATTGTAGCATTAATATTGTAATCCTTTAGAGCTGAGTATTATGCCATTGTATGGACATACTATATTTTGCTGCTTATTTTTTGTTGGTGGACATTTATTTCATTCGTTTCCAGATTTTAGTTACTGTGCATGCTGCTATGAACATATGTATACATGTTTCTGTTTGAATATCTGATTTACATTTTGTGTGTATAGCTTGGAGTGGATTTTGTTGGTTCTATGGTAATTACATATTTAGCCTTTGATGAACTACCAAACTATTTTCCACAGCAGCTGCAGCATTTTACTTTCATATTTTCCCTTCCATTTCAACCATTTCAATTGTTACCTTTTCGTTTGTTTGTTTTTTGCAATTATAATGGATGTGAAGTGGTATCTTCCTGTGGTTTTGACTTGCATTTCACCGAAGTTAAAATGGGCAGGAGGCATAAGAGTTGGAGGAGCAAGAGGAAGGGTCAGGACAGCCATGTGGAGAGGATAGGTAAGTGCCAGGGGACATACTGGCTGTTGCAGCCTTTGCCCGGTCTCAGCTCCAGTGGTGAAAGGAAAAGCGAGCCTATCTTCGTAGTGTGGATTTTCTCACAGTCTATCTGTTTCAGCAAGGAGAGCTGATTAGTGATTTGGGGGACTGAGCCCTCTCTTCTCATAGGTCCCCTGTAATTCAGTCCTCACTGGGCACCTGCCTGGAGCCAACCTGGTCTCAGCTCCCAGACACAGGAGAACCTCATGGCCTGGGAGCCTGCCCCCTAATGGACACAGGCCTGGAGGGAGGAGCAGAGCTGATATGTGTTACAACAAAGAATGTAAAGTACAGAAGTGGACACAACATTTAGTGCAGTCATCCCAGGCCACAGGAACCAGGCTCACCACTCACGGGCCTCAGTCTCCCTCTTTGAGAAAGGAACTGCCACAACCATCAATCTCAACAGCCCTTCCAAGATTTAATAGGCCAAACAACTTGGAATTCAGCTGATTTTAAATTCTGCTGTCATTCCAGATCTCACACAACCCCTGCACCAGAGACTGGAGTCAGAGTCTTCAAGTTGCTTTTTTCTGCTGGTGCAGGAGAATGTGCCAACTTAGTCTCCACTTGTGGCTGGTACACAGAGTGCTTGGCCACCAGCATTTAATTATTTCCACTATTACCTCTAAGGTTTACCAAAATGTTTCTGTGGTGTAAGCTGTCACTAAGTTCCCTTCCTTTGGGCCTTCCAGAGACTACATTGAAACATTTGTCACTCTTGAAAACAACCTACTGTGGATTTGGTCAGCTCTTGGTTGACATTTAGAAAAGCTGTGGCCTCAGAAGGCAGCTTCCTTCCTCCTCCAAATCCACTAGGCTGTACAATGAGCAGTTAAGATGGCCCTGATCTCAGATCCAATAAGTTATGGGTGCAATGTTCCATCCTCCCTTCTGCAAACCACAGTGATGACCTAATACAGTACCCAGCTGCCCAGTGCCTTTTCCAACCCTGTAATTAATCATCACATTAACCTTAACCCACCCCCTCTCCCTAACCCTAACCCAGAATCCCTAACACTAACAGCAGCCCTAAGCCACAAACTTGATGCCAACATCAACTCTATGCCTAACTACTCACTAAAACCAAAACCCAAAAGCAAATCCCAACTCAAAATCCCACTCTAAGAAGTAAACCTGAATTTGACCCTGACCTTGATAATAACCCTAACATGAAGGTACCCCAACCATTACATAAACCTGAACTTAAACACTGTCTAAAACCCTAATCCCAAAACCCTAACCCTAAGACAAAAACACTTACCATAAACAAAAAACCATATCTCTAAACTTTAAAAGCCCCTGACACTAACCACAGCCCCTATCATTTAATCCTAACTTCTAGCTCTGAAACCTGCCTTCTGAACATGAACATAACACTCACATTAAGTCTGATACTAATTTCTAACCTAAACCCTAAAATTCTTATTACAACCTTAACCCTACATCTACACCAAACCTAAACCTAGCTGTTACATAAAACCCAAACCCTAATCCTAACATTAATCTTTAGCCCAAACCTAACCCTACACCTAACCCTAACCCTTAAACCTAAGCCTAAATACTAACATAAACTCTAACTCTATTGTTTTACCCCAATCTGTACCCTAATGCCAACCCTAACACTAATTCTAACCAATAATTGTGATGCTGACTATAATCATAATACTAAACATAACCTTAACTGCTTAATATAAACTTAAACACTAACCAAAACTATAACCTAAAGCATAACCTATACCTACCCTAACCATAACAATAACATTAAACAATAATTCTAAACTTAATCCTAATTCTAACACTGTGCCCTATCTATAACACCAACAGACCTGCAACCAAAAGCCCAGTGAAAACACAAACACTAACACTAAACTCAAACTCTAACACTAACACTAACACTAACCCTTAACACTAATTCTATATCCTGAAGCTAACCCTAACCCTGAATTTTAAACCATACCCTCTAATCCTAAACCTAAAACTTACTCTATGTGATAATTTAAATTTAATCCTTACCCTAAATACTAACTCTAACACTTAGCCCTAAAACTAACCTAGAAACCTTAACCCAAAGCCAATCTCTTATTTTTATAAGTAATCCTAATGCTAACAATGAAACACTGAAGAAGTGAACCTAACCGTAAGCTCAATACATAACCCTACCAATAACACTAATCCTAACTGTAAAAGCATGAACCTCAGACTTTAACTCTAAAACTAACCTAACTCCAAACCTATCACTAAAAATCAGTCTAAATGATAACTGTAAACGTAAAGCCTAAAACCTAAACATAATCCTAATCCTAAACTATAAACTCTAATCATAACCCGTAAACCTAACCATAAACCAAGAGCCTAATCCTAAATGCTAAATTAACCTTAGTCCCTAACTGTAATACTAACACTGATGCTAATCCCTAACATTAATCCTAAATCCTAACACTAAGTGAAACCCTATCCTTAATCCCTACCCCAAATTCTAACCCTAACTTCAACCCTAACACCAAAACCAAATGTATGCCCTACCAGTAAGCCTAACCCTAACCCTGACACTAAACATAACCCTTACCACTAATCCTAACAATTTTACCCTTAACTTAACCCTGCCCCTACATGAACACCAACACCAAACATAAACATAAACCTTACCTTACACTAAACAGATAATTCTAAGCCCAAATCCTAACCCTAATTATAACACTAACCCTAAACAATATCGCAAATATTAGCCAAACCGTAAACCCTAACTCTAACACTAACACCTAACCCCAAGCCCTACTCTAACCCTAACACTAACCCTAATCCTAATCTTTAAATGAACAATTTAACCATCATTTTAACCCTAACTGAAGCACAAGCAGGTACCCAGTGTTAAACCATAAATGAACACTAAACCCTAACCCTAAATTTTAACACTAAACCAAACCTTTTAATCATAACCCTAACACTGAACATAACACTTACCCTAGTTTTCATCCTCATCCTGAATCCTAAACCTTACCATAAACCAAACCCTAATGCAAACCCTTACACTACCACCTACAACTAACCCTAATTCTAACTATAAAACCCTAAATCTCGAAAACACTGAAGGTAACTTTAACTACATTCCATAACTCTTAACACTCACACTAAACACTACACCTAATGCCCTTATCCTAATAGTAAAGCTAACATAATTCTAATATAATCTTAACCTTGGCAGTAAACCTAAAAATAATTCTTACCCTAAACACTGAACCTAATCATAACCTTAACCCTAAATCATAAACCCTAAACCTTAACAGTAACCCCAGCCCTAAACCAAACCTTGTAACCCTAATTAAACCTAAACCCTAAACCTAAACCTAATCTTTGCCCCTAACTCTTGAAAAATCTTAATACTAATACTAACAACCCTAATCGTGACCACCAACCTCAACCTCAATACAAACCCAGCCCTAACAGTCATGCTAAACCTAAATACAAAGCCCTAATTGTATGATCAACACTTACACTAACATCTAACCATAAATGTTGAACCCTAACCTTAACAGTAACCCTAAACCCTAACCCTGAATCCTGAATCCTAACCCTAAACATAAACCTAGCCCTATCCTAATGCTAAACACTAACCCAAACACGGAAACCCAACACTAATGCTCTAATCTTTACCCTCAAGCTAACCCTTAAAACTAACCCTAACCCTGGTCAAGACCATAATTCCTAACTTTTAAATGTAAGCCTATTTTTTTTACCCTAAACCTAAACATAACACAACCCTAAACCTAAACTCTAACCCTGATTATGAACCCTAACCCTAAACTCAACCCTAACCCTAACACATAAAACTAACGGTAACTGTAACTCCAACCCTAATCCTACCCTAGCACTAAATCTTATCTCAAGTCCAGCCCTAACCCTTAATCTAATCCTGAACTTTTCTGCAATTGTAAACCCTATCATAATCCTCCATTTCCATCCTATCCTTAAGGTTACCCCATTATGCTTAAAAAACTGTAAATACATCCTCTATGACACTAATCTCTAACCCCTTATACCCATAAGAGTACAAAAAGTCGTACCCCTTTCTAACCCTAAATCAGTATCGAATTAAACTTATGATATCACTGGGAGAAAAAACTAAATGTTACTAAATCTGATAATTATGGACATCATAATATTTAATCAAATAACCGTACATGGAATTTGTTACATTGCAAAGACATTATACACCACAATGTTTAAGATCTTTTCTCAGAAAAGCAGTTGTTTTTTACCATTCTAATGCCATCCCTTTTCAATATATTATGTAAGTCAAATGATGGAATACACCACGTTTGTCTCAACTTTTACCAAAAGTACTTAAAGACAGTCAACATATTTAACATATTTAACATTTAAAACATATTTAACAATTAAAAATCCAATAAAATGTGGTTCACATTTTTTTCACATGATAAAATGTCTTTATGAAAAACTCATAACAATCATTATCTAAATTTTTGGGAACCAAAGCTTTAAGATGAGGAACACATCACTGATGCTCAACTGTATTAAACCCTGTACTAGAAGCTCCAGTGGAACAAGTATATATATGTACACACACACACAGCTATTCATATGTAAAAGAGAAAAGTAAAACTACTGATAGCTCTCATACACAGAAAACCGTGAGGAACCAACCAGAAATTATGAAATCTAGCAAACAAATTAAGCAAAATAACAGGACAAAATATCAACACAAAAAATGTTTTCTTTTTGATGGTGTTTTGCTCTCACTGCCTATGCTGGAATCCAATGGCACTATCTCGGCTCACCACAAACTCCATCTCCTGGGTTCTAGCGGTTCTCTCGCATCAGTCTCCTGAGTATCTGGGGTTCAGATAGGCCCTACCAAGCCCGGCTAATTTTGTATTTCTACTAGAGACTGGATTTCTCCATGCTGTCAGGCTGGTCTCCAACTCCTGACCTCAGGTGATGTGCCCACCTTGGCTTCCTTAAGTGCTGAGATTACAGGTATAAGCCATTGCACGTGGCCACAAAATCTATTTCTATTCACTAGCAATAAACCACATACAAATGAAATTAAGACAACAATTTCATTTCTCAAAAAAACAGAAAGGTGAAACCTTTCCCACTGCCCTGGAAGCCATAGATGCAGGCAGCTGGGGGAGGGACAGCCTTGGCATTGAGGCTGTGCTGCTACATTGGGACCTGGCTTTAGTGGCTGTGGGGCTAACAAGAAACTGTTCAAGTTTCTGAGAAATCAAAGTAGAATTAATTTAAAACGTAACGAATGAAGAAGAGAAAACGTCCAGTGCTTTTGAAAGCCCTAACCCCATGATGTCATATAAATAACTTTTGAGTCATAATTTTTTTATAAAAGAACATGCACGAATATCAGCAATAATGAAACCCTTGTTGAGTGGCCCAAGTAATTTTGATGAGAAGAAAATCATTGAGGTCAATGTGAGAGACATCCCTTCAAAAGTAGTGTGAAGAGAGTGCACATATTTTACCTACACATACTAGTACATCCACAGCTCCACAGGGATTTTAAATTCCCATTTCACCTGAAACTACACTAGAACTTCTGATGGCTGTGAACTTTCTTGATTGTATGTAAATACAATTGATTGTTTATAAATACAATAGACTGATATAATAAAATAAATTATAGTCAACTGGTAACTCTTTTGAGTGTTGAAGACCAGTAGTTGAGTTTGTAGCTTTTAGCAGATAGCACATTCCCTGTATGCAATGTAACTATAAAATTAATTGCTAACAAGGTTGTCTTCTGTATTTTCATAACAGAGTTGAAATTTGTTTGCAATGTCAACAAATTAAGGACATTTTCACAAACTGAGAAATAAACAAACCTGGTAATTCATAGGTGGTTTTCTTTACCTATGGATAAGACTTTTAAAATGAACAATGACCTAAAAAATGCTGAAAACTAGAAAAAATAAACATGTCCTACAGTTAAACAATTGGGCTAAGTGTTTTTACCTACTTAGTTGTTTGTTAATGAAACTATTTTGATGTTGTAGCTGTCAATAGCATTACTGGAGTTATGCAAATAATTGCATTATATGTATGTTAAAAACTTTGCCAAAACATTGGCTTACTCTTGCTCACCCTAACATAATGAGTGTTTTATTAATGCCTATAAGTCAAGGCAGGCACATCACTTGAGCCCAGAGGTTAGAGATGAGCCCAGGCAACATGGCAAACCATTGTCCCCCCCCGCAAAAAAAAAAAAAAAATTAGCCAGTTATTCTGGTTGAGGCTAAGGCAGAAAGATCAAAGGAGCCCAGGATTGAGAGGCTGCAGACTGCAATGAGACATGATGGAAAAATTGCAGTCCACCTTTGACAAAAAAAAATGAGACACTGTCAACAAAGAAAGAGAGAAAGAGAGAAAGAAAGAAAGAAAGAAAGAAAGAAAGAAAGAAAGAAAGAAAAAAGAAAGAAAAAATATGCGTTGTAATTTCTTAAGTCCTTTGATAAACTTCAGTATTGTTTAAATGTGTCCTGTCATTTTTTATTGTTACAATTTAAGAAGTTTATTTAAAGATGATTTTAGAAGATTACCAGGTACAATTTCTTAAGAAGTAATTGACCAAGATGGTCAATAAGTCAACTATGCAACTTAGAGTTCTTGTGCATTACGCCTTCTGGGAAATTCAAAGTACTATATTTTCACTGATTATAAAGCAATTCATCTTTTTCAACTCTCAAAACAGAAAGAAAAAAGACAAAAAAAAAACAGGCTGAGTGTGGTGGCTTACAACTGTAATTCCAGTACTTTGGGAGGCCAAGGTGGGGTGATTGCTCAAGCCAAACTGTTTGAAGCTGCAGTGAGCTATGACTGCACAACCGCATTCCCACCTGGGCAACAGGAAAGCAACAACAAAAAATCAATGATCATAGTGTTTTCAAGACTAAATTTAACCAAGGTGGAAAAATTAGATATGAAAAATTACAAAATACTGCTGAAATAAATTCCAGAAACCCTAAATAAATGTAAAGATGCTCAATGTTTCTGGATTAGAAGATGATTTTTTATGTGACAATACTGCACAAAGCAATGTACAAATTCATTGGGATTCCTGTGAAAACACCAAAGTCCTTTTGGTAGAAATGGGCAAGACAATTGTAACATTCATATAAATTTCAAGGGATCCTGAATAGCCAAATTGTTCTCGAAAACAAAAACCAACTTGGAGGCTCACATTTCTCAAATTCAAATACTACTGCTAAGTAGCAGTAATCAAAACAGCATAACACTGGCATAAGGACACACACAGAGATCAATGGAATGGAATTTTAAATCCAACAATACCTCTATGGTCAATTGATTTTTGACATGTAGACAAAATCAGTAAATAGAACAAATTGTGTGATACAACTGACTACCGCAAACAAAGAGATTGTTCTATTTTCTCACAACACAAATAAAATTAACTCAAAATGGTTCAAAGCCTATATATTAGAGGTAACAACATAAACTCTAGAAGAAAACATAGGGATAAGTCCTCATAACCTTGGATTTAGCAGTGGTTTCTTAGATCTGATACCAAAAGCACAGGCAACTAATAATTTTATCAAAATTAACATTTTTTGTGCATCAAAAGATACTATCAAGAAAGTCAAAAGACATGTTACAGAAAGGAAGGTTTGTATGTTATGTATGCAACAACAGACTGTTATCCACAATATATGAAGAACTCGCATACTTACACAACAAAAATGACAAACAATCCAATTACAAAATGGAGAAACAGTTGAACACACACTTCAGCAGAAAGACATGCCTATGGAAAACAAGCACATAAAAAGATGAACAGTAAAATATATAAATTTTACTCCATCAAGTGTTTCATAGATTAGCTTTTCTCATAGCCATGTGATTCTGTGTGGTAAAATTACTCCTGTCCAGCTCCACCTGAGGAGCAGCTAAGGTAACAATACTCTTGAAGTTTCCTTAGATGAGAAAATAAACTATCTGGCAGGAAACAATATTCTGAAATGAAAACTTTCCTGCTGGACTAGAGTTTCCAACAAAGGTAACAGTTTGTCCTTCAGCCTCCATGGGCCCAAAATTTATCATCCAGCAGGAAGTAATAAGGGAAGTCATTAAGTTAATGGGGTACATGGTTAAACAAATGCCCCAAGTCCCATACCAAATCTGTGACATAATTACATACCTTCACAGCATTTCAATATTTAAATATTAATAAATCATCTGCTTAAATATCTAAGCTTACTTTATTTACTTTACACTGTACCGCTAAGGAGATTTACAAATATTTATATGAATTGTCATGATGTGTGCTAGCACTTTTTTGTCATTTAAAAAATGACAGATAGTCATTTTTAATGTCATTTAAAAAATGACAGTCCATATACTGATGGACTACATAACATGTAAGTATTTAAACCTAACAAAACCTGGAACTAATAACACACAGTTAGGGAAGATATCAAAGTAATAGTCTGTCTAATAAATTATTCTGTAATTTCAAAAATTAATTGTGTCATTTGTCTTCAGCAGTGAGACTTTTTCTTTCCTTATGATTGCAAACACAGGCTTTCATTTCATTAACTATTATTTCCTTGATGTATCAATTGAGAGTGATCTTATCAATTATCTAACAAATAATGAATTTCTTTTTATCTTTAGAAACATCACATTATTAACTTTTCTACAGTTAGATAGCACAAGCTCTGACTTTAAAGTCTTAGCTGGACAAAGCCTTGGAAAATTAGATAAGGATGGGCACTGGGTGAATAGATTGAGAGATTACACATAAAATCCCTGAGACACCCAAGAGTCTGTGTCCCCACAATTGAAAGCAGACAAAAGTGCATCAGTTATTCTTCTACTTTATGATAATAGCCATTCTGACAGGTATGAGATGGTATCTCATTTTTCTTTTGATTTGCATTTCCTTAATTATCAATAATATTGAGTTTTTAAAAATAAGTTTGTTGGCCACCTGTATGTCTTTCAAAAAGTGTCTGTTCACACTTCTCAAAATAAGTCATTTGTGCAGCCCACAGACATATGAAAAATTGCTCATCATCACTGATCACTAGAGAAATGGAAACGACCATGCCATGGTGGTTTGCTGTACCCATCAACTCGTCACCTAAATTTCTCCTAATGTTATCTCTACACTATCCCACCACCTGCCACCAGGTGATGTTTTTCTTCCTGTGTCCATATGTTCTCATTGTTCAACTCCCACTTAAAAATGAGAACACGTGGTGTTTGTTATTCTATGTCTGTGATACTTTGCTGAGAATGATGGTTTCCAGCTTCATTCACATCCCTGCAAAAGACATGAACTCATCCATTTTTATGGCTGCATACTATTCCATGGTGTATATGTGCCACATGTTCTTTATCCAGTCTATAACTGATGCACATTTGGGTTGGTCCCAAGTCCTTGCTACTGTGAATAGAGCTGTGATAAACATACGTGTGTGTGTGCCTTTATAGTAGAATGATTTATAGTACTTTGGTTATATGCCCAGTAATGGCACTGCTGGGTCCAGTGGTTTTTCTAGTCCTAGCTCCTTAAAAAATCACCACACTGTCTTCCACAATGGTTAAATAATTAACACTCCCATCCACACGGTGAAAGCATTCTATTTCTCTATGTCCTCTTCAGCATCTGCTGTTTTCTGAATTTGTACAGATCGCCATTCTAACTGGTATGTATCTCACTTTGGTTTTGATTTGTATTTCTCTAATAACGAGGGACGATGGGCATTTGTTCATATGTTTGTTGCCTGCATCAAAGTCTTCTTTTGAGGAGTGTCTGTTCATATCCTTTGCCCACTGTTTGATGAGGTTTTTTGCTTTTTTCTTGTAAACTTGTTTAATTTCCTTGTAGATTCTGAATATTAGCCTTGTTTCAGATAGAGAGATTACAAGACTTTTCACCCATTCTGTAGGTTGTCTGTTCACACTGATGATAGTTTATTTTGCTGTGCAGAAGCTCTTTTGTTTAATTAGGTCCTATTAGTCAATTTTGGCTTTTATTGCCATGGCTTTTGGTGTTTAAACATGAAGACTTTGCACATGCCTGTGTCCTGAATGTTATTGCCTGGGTTTTCTTCTAGGAATTTTATGATTTTAATTCTTACATTTAAGTCTTTAATCCATCTTTAGTTGACTTTGCATAAGGTGTAAGGAAGGGGTCCAGTTTCTGTTATCTGCATATGGCTAGCCTGTTTTCCCAACACAATTTATTAAAGGGAAAATCTTTTCCCCATTGCTTGCTTGTTTCAGGATTGTCAAAGATCAGATGGTAGTAGATTGTGTGATATTATTTCTGAGGCCACTGTTATGTTTCATTGGTCTATATCTGTTTTAGTACAAGTACCATGCTGTTTTGCTTACTGTAGCCTTGTAATATTGTTTGAAGTCATGTAGCATGATGCCTCCAGATACATTCTTTTTCCTTAAGATTGTCTTGTCTATGCAGGCTCTTTTTTGGTTTCATTTGAACTTCAAAGTAGCTTTTTTTCCCAATTCTGTGAAGAAAATTAATGATAGCTTGATGATGATAGCATTGAATCTATAAATTACTTTGGGCAGTATGGCCATTTTTCCAATATTGATTCTTCTATCCATGAGCATGGAAGCTTTTTTTTTTTCATCTCTTTTTATCTCTTTTATTTCCTTGAGCTGTGGTTTGAAGTTCTCCTTGAATAGGTTCTTCACATCCCTTGTTAGCTGTATTCCGAGGTATTTTATTCTCTTAGTAGCAATTGTGAATGGGAGTTTACTCATGATTTGTCTTTCTGTTCTCTGTTATTGTGTGTAGGAATGCTTGTGATTTTTGCACATTGATTTTGAATCCTGAGCCTTAGCTGAAGTTGCATACCAGCTTAAGGAGAATTTATGCTGAGATGATGGGTTTTCTAAGTGTACAATCATGTCATCTGCAAACAGAGGCAATTTGACTTCCTCACTTGTGATTTGAATGTCCCTTATTTCTTTTTCTTCCCTGATTACCCTGGCCAGAAGCTTCAATACTAGGTTGAATAAGAGTGGAGAGAGAGTGCATCCTTGTCTTCTACCAGTTTTCAAAGGGAATTCTTCCAGTTTGTGCCCATCAGTATATTGGCAGTGGGTTTGGCATAAATAGCTCTCATTGTTTTGAGATATGTTCTGTACATTTCTACTTTACTGAGAGTTTTTACCATAAAGCGGTGTTGAATTTTGATGAATGCCTTTTCTGCATCTATTGACATAATCATGTGTTTTTTGTCATTTGTTCTGTTTATGTGATGCATTATGTTTATTGATTTGCATATGTTCACCCAACTTTGCATCCCAGGGGTAAAGCTGATATGGTCATGGTGGATAAGCTTTATGATGAGCTGCTGGATTGAGTTTGCCAGTATTTTATTAAGGATTTTCACATCAATATTCATCAGGGATAATGGCCTGAAATTTTCTTATTTTGGTGTGTCTCTGCAAGGTTTTAGTATCAGAATGATGCTGGCCTCATAAAATGATTTATGAAGGATTTCCTCTTTTTGTATTTTTTGTAATAATATCAGAAGGAATGGTACGAGTGCCTCTTGGTATGTCTGATAAAATTTGACTATGAATCTGTCTGGTTCTGGATTTTCTTTGCTGGTAGGCTATCAGTTACTGTCTCAATTTCAGAATTGTTAATAGACTATTCATGGATTTAACTTCTTCCTGGCTTAAACTTGGGAGGGTGTATGTGTCCAGGAATTTATCGATTTCTTTTAGATTTTCTAGTGTGTTTGCATAGAGCTGTTTATAGTATTATCTGATGATCAGCAATGATATTCCCTATATCATTTTTTATTGCATCTATTTGATTTTTCTCTCTTTTCTTCTTCATTAGTCTGGCTAGTGGTCTATCTATATTGTTGATCTTTTCAAAAAACCAGCTTATGGATTTATTGATTTTTGAAAGGTTTTTGTGTGTCCATCTTCTTCAGTTCTGCTCTGATCATAGTTATTTTATGTCTTCTGCTAGGTTTTGTATTCGTTTGCCGTCACTAAACTAGTTCTTTTAATTTTGATGTTAGGGTGTCAATTTTAGATGTTTCCTGCTTTCTCTTTTGCGCATTTAGTGCTATCGGTTTTTCTCTAAACACCACTTTAAATGTGTCTCAGAGTTTGTGACACATTGTGTCTTCATTCTTATTGGTTTCAAAGAACATCTTTATTTCTACCTTATTTCATTATTTACCCAGCAATGATTTACAGCCTCCTCCTAAATGTTCAGTTTCTATGTAGTTGTGCAGGTTTGGGGGAGTTTCTGAATCCTGGGTTCTAATTTCATTGCACTGAGGTCTGGGAGGCTCTTTGCTTTAATTTCCATTCTTTTGCATTTGCTGAGGAGTGTTTTCCTTCCAATTATGTGGTCAGTTTTTGAATACATGTTATGTGGAACTCAGAAGAATGTATATTCTGTTGATTTGGGGGTGGATAGTTCTGTAGATGTCTATTAGGTTTACTTAGTCCACAGCTGAGTTCAAGTCCTGACTATCCTTGTTAATTTTCTGTCTCATTGATTGCTGGCTATTCTTTCTCTAGAAGCTATATCCTCAAGGGGCATCTGTCAGATGCCAGCCAGTGCTCTCCTATACGAGGTGTCTGTCGGCCCCTGCCAGGAGGTGTCTCCCAGTCAGGATACACAGAGGTCAGGATCCACTTGAGAAGGCAGTCTGACCATTAGCAGAGCTGGTACACTGTAATGGGAGGTGTGCTGCTCCTTCAGAGCCATCAGGCAGGGATGTTGAAGTTTGCTGAAGCTGCATCCATGGCTTCCTTTTCCCCCAGGCACTCTGCTCCAGGGAGATTGGGGTTTTATTTGTAAGCCCCTGACTGGGGCTACTATCATTTGTTTCAAAAATGCCCTACCCAGAGAGAAGAAATCTGGCAGTCTGGCCACATCAGCCTTGCTGAGCTGCAGTTCAAACTTCCCTGAGGCTTTGTTTACACCACGAGGGTAAAGCAGCCTACTCAAGCCTCAGCAATGGCAGATGCCCATCCCCCCACCAAGCTCCAGTGTCAAAGGTAGATCTCAGACTGCTGCTGTGCTGGCAGTGAGAATTTCAATCTGGTGGACCATAGTTGGATTGCCACCATCAGGAGTGGCACCTGCCAAGCCAGACCACTTGGCTCCTTGGCCTCAGCACTCCTTTTCAGGGGAGTGACCAGTTCTGTCTCCTTAGCATTCCAGGCACCACTGGGGTATTAAAAACAACAGCAACAAAACACTCCTACAATTAGTTCAGTGTTTTTTCTAACAACCACCCATTTTTGTGCTTGAAACCCACGGCCCTCATGGTGCAGCTACCAAACGCAATCTCCTGGTCTGCAGGTTGTCAAGACCATGGGAGTAGCACATTTTAGGAACAGGGTGCATGCTTCCTCGGGCTAACTCCCTCACAGCTTCTCTTGGGTAAATGAGAAAATTTCCCGACCCATTAGGCTTCCCGGGAGAGGTGATGACCTACCCTGCTTCAGCTCACACTCCATGGGCTGCAGCCACCATTCAACCAGTCCCTATCAGATGAACAGTGTACCTCAGGTGGAAATGCAGGAATCACTCACCTTCTGCGTCAATCTCCCTGGGAGCTGCAGTCTGCAGCTGTTTTTCTTCAGCAGTCTTGCCAGCAATTCCCCCTCTCCTTTTTTTTCTTTCTTTTTTTTTTTTAATGGTGAAGGAGCCATTAACTGGAAATGTAACACTATGCAAATTCTAGAAGAAAGTACAGAAAGAAATTAATGTGATCTCAGGTTTGGTCATAAGTTTTAACAAATGACACCAAAGCTGATCAGTAATGGTAAAAAATAATTAATAATATTAGTTTTCTTATATTAATAGTTCGTACTCTGAGTAAAATCTTATTCAGGAAATAGAAAGATAAGCAACAGACTGAAAAGAAATATCTGCAAAATACAGATCTAAGCAAGAACTTGCACTGAAAATACACCAATCTTGAAACTCAAAAATAAGATATACTACCCGATTAACAATGAGTAAAGAGCTGAACACACCAATGAAAATACACTGACAGAAAGCAAACAAAAAGATGCTCAAACTCATATATCTTTAAGGGACTGAAAATTACAACAATGAGATAGCATGGCCCATCTATATTTGTTGGAACGGCTAAACCATTTTTAAAACATGATTTGCTGGAGGGAAAACAGGAATTCATGCATTGCTTGTGGAATGCACAATGGTAGAGAAAAAAAGAACTCGCATTCTCAAATTAATCTGAAAACCTGTTTCTCACCTCTACCATGCACAGAAGGAGCTATCTGGTCTACCTTTTGATGACAGACATGAGATTCAATGTAATCTGTGCATTTGTCAGCAGCAGGCAGAAATTAGGTGGGCCCCACCATCAAAGTCATCTAAGAACTTTTTAATAAAGAGTGACTTATTCAAGGTACTCACAATAGATGGCAGAGTTCCTGGGGATAGTAGCAGGATGACACTCTTAGCACTCCTTGGCAGTGGAGATTTAAAGGAGGGAGAAATTCTCAGCAATGGAGAGAGGCAGATGGTGCAGAGAACTTGAAAGATGTCATTACAGGAACTATGACATCACTTGGCCTTGAGACACAGCAGCAAGTCCAGTACCACTGTATGTGTAGGCTGGTGTCCCCACTGGCCAAACCCAATCAGCAGGTAGAGGGCCAAAAATGTCTTGATACCACCTAGAGCAGGTTAGCAGAGTTTAATCCAGAAATTGTAATTTTATAAATCTTCCCAATTTAAGCCTCCCCATAAAAGGACAAAGCATAGTTTTATAATACTGACCTGGTATGAATCACTAAAACATGCAAGCCGTGCACAGTGGATTGTGCCTGTAATCCCAGCAACTTGTGAGGTCAAAGCTGGTGGATCATTTTGGTCAAAAGATTGAGACCAGCCTGGCCAATGTGGTGAAACCCTGTCTCTATTAAATATTCAAAAATTTGCCGGGTGTGGGTGGTGCATTCCTGCAGTCTGAGCTACTTGGGAGGCAAAGGCAGGAGAATTGCTTGAACCTAGGGGGTAGACATATGGTTTAGGAGATGCATGTTTTCATTTTATTCTCTCCCAATTTTTCTTTTTTTAGTAGTAAATAGTCATTTATCTCTTGAACATTGTCATTCAGTATATGTTTGTTTTGTTATTGCCAAAGACTGTGCTTTGACAGACATTAAGTCAACCTGAAACTTAAAAAGGAAATTTTACAATTGAATGATGACTTCATAGTGCTGCAAAAATAAAAGCTTGCAGGCTCCTTTAGGCATAGTGTCACAATTTAACTAAGGTCAGTAAACAGATGTCTGAATCTCTGCAAAAAATGGCCAAACTACAGTAACAGAAATTGTCTTCTGCCCTACAACTGGGGCAGAGGAAGTTGTATGGACCACATCCCATGAAGCAAGTCCTTCTAAGATTATCACCCCATTTTTCAGAAGCAGCTAAGAACCTAACAACAATCACTCATAATAGCAATATAGCTTTGTTTTAAATATGAAAAGTTAAGGTAAAAATGGCCAGGCATGGTGGGTCCCGCCTGTAACTCCAGCACTTTGGGAAGCCAAGATGAGAGGAGTGCTTGAACTCAGAAGTTACAGACCACCATGTACAACATGGAAAACCCCATCTCTACTAAAAATACAGCAGGGCACTGTGGCTCAGACATGTAATCCCAGCTCACTGTAAGAACATGAAGGGTAGATCACTTGAGGTCAAAAATTTGAGACCAGCCTAGCCAACATGGTGAAACCCCATCTCTACTAAAACAACAAATATTAGTCGGGCATGGCAGTGGGTGTCTGTAATACCAGCTACCCAGGAGGTTGAAGCAGGAGAATCATTTGAACCCCAAGGCAGTGGTTGCAGTGAGCCCAGTTCACGTCATTACACTCAAGCCTGGGTAACAGACTGAGACTCCATCTTAAAAAAATAAAAAAGAAAGAAAGTAAAAAAAGAAATACATAATTTGCTTGGTGTGGTGTGGCATGGCTATAATCCCAGCTTTTCGGGAGGTGGAGACAAAAGAATTGCTTGTATCCGGGAGGTAATGATTGTAGTGAGCCGAGATCACACTACTGCAGTCTAAGCTGAATGACAGCATGAGACTCAGTCTCAAAAAACAAACAAACAAACAAACAAAAATAACATTTTGTGTAGTGCTTTTCTTTTCTTAGTATACTATATCTCATATTTGCATATGAAGGCCTACAAAGTTCTCACGTAAGTTAAACTTGCAAAATAAACTTTATATTTAAAATGTTTTAAGTGCCTAAAGTTCCAGCTTCATCTTCAGACAGCAAGCACAAGAATAAACAGAAAACTAAGGAAGCAATGGTGTGTGATAAATGCAACACATTTTGTTTTAATCTGTGAGATAACACTGTAACGACAGAAATTTTTAGCTGCTGCTGATGGAAAGAGAGACAAGGTTGATGTAATAACAGAGCAGTAATAATATTGGCCACCTGCTATGAATTATGCACATAAGTTAGCTCACTGAATTCCCTCTACAACCCTGTAGTGTGGAAAATATCCTACAGTTTACAGCTGAGGAATATGCAAAGGACCTGCCCAAAGGCACACAAGAAATTAGACACGCAGATAGGATTCAAGAAGCACTCTAAGAATCAAAGCACTATCTACATTTTCCTATATGGCGTTGACTGAAGTTAAGAACTATTGAATTAACTTTAGTCATCCCCTTCTTTGCCATAGAAATAGCAGTTTAAACATCAGGAGGAAGACTTTGGATAAATTATGTATAACTAAAATTGTATATATTGCTTAAAATCTATTTCAAAAAATATGCTGAACAATGACATCAAGTTCTTACATAAAATTTACAGATTCATTGAGTTTCTCCTTTTTCAATTAGTAACTGTGTTCTCCTCTTGCAAGTAAACAGGTTTTCCTGAAACAAGGAGCCCTTTAAACACAATAATGTTTTCCTGGTAAATACAAAAGCTATTTAATATTTATGGCCAGTATGTCAGACCTAATGACCATTATTTTATAATATGAAATAGCCTGTGTAGGGGACAAAATTTTCACAGGCAAGTAAGAAATAAGCCCTGTTAGCTAACAGGTGATGTGAAGCTATAACTGTCATCTATGTGGTGAAATTCCACCATCTACACCTGCTAACCAGAGAGATTTTAACTTCCTTGAAGAAGAAGAACTGTCTGTTACTATATTGTAAAAGACAATATTGTTATTGTATTGTAAGTATTACTTTGTCATTTTCATTTTATTTAACTTGAATCTATGTAGATATAATATCAAGGCAAAATTGATGATGGTACTAATTTATAAAAGAAGGGTTAGTCTCCACAAGATAGTAGTAAAAGGAGAAGCCACACACTGGGTGTCTGGACAACATCAAATAACCACCCTTGGTGTACTCCCAATAGTCTAATTGAAAATTCCAACAAAACGTCACCTCTCCTTACAGGCAATTTCCTAGGAATATATTGAAATATAAAATATATGAAGATTGAGACATTACTCACCTTCCAGTCTCAAGGGCAATATATACAAGATTTCAGGAGGTTATATATACAGTAAAAATATTATAAATAAAGAAATACATTAGAAGCCAACAAAATAAGAAGCTATGTCACAGGAGACAGAGAAGTTAAAATTTTCCTAAGTGAAAAAGAAGGTATCTCAAGGGTAAAAGTAATAGGTATCAGAGGCAATAAGTTGCTGTCAACTTCTTGATAATCATAGATTTATCAAAATATATTCAAATAAAGTTTAATAAAATATACAGAAAAAATAACTGGCCTTTCTGATTATATAAAATATTAAGGATAATGGTTTCTCAAAAGTCAGTGAGAACCATTTTGTTAATTTTTACATAAGTAAAATTACAAAAAAAAAAGTGAACTATTGACAAGACAATGAAGTGTGACATATTTTTTTTTTTAAGAATATGAAACCGACCCAAATTGGGAAGCTAATAACCTGCATCACAACTGAAAACTATGGCTTCTTACCCCATCCAAACATCACTTTTATTCTTCCTTTCATCTTCAGTTGATTAGTTGTAATGATGTAGTCATCTGTTAGTTCAAGTTGATACCTGAGAATTAGAACGACTAAATATAAGTTTCTGAGTTATCTTTCCAGAAAGATGAATATCAATGTACGAGCTTATCTATGGTACAAGTGCACCTGAGAGCACTGAACACGACATTGTGTGAACATCGAAGTCCCTCAGTACTAAAGCCAGGGATATGAATGTCAAACTTAAAATGTCCAGTAAAACTCTGCCTTGATGTTGCAAAGCACAATCATACAAAACGGAGGGTTGTGTTGCCATAAGGTTACTGAAAGCATCACTTCCCAGTTGGTCTCAACTGACCCAAAAAGCGAGGAAGAAAATTAAAGTTACACAGCACACAACAGACTCAATCCCAAATGATAATTAGACAGCCACTTTCAACCCACCTGTACTATCTGCCCACCTGTACTATCTGCCCAGCCCAAACAAACATAAAGAATTTTGTGCCGAGGGACAAATCACAGTCCAGGGAACCAGGTGCTGAGAGCATTATATCTGAAGTAGCAATACCCAAAGGCACATTTTCAGTTTTACTTTTCTTTCCCAGCTTTTACAAGCTGCCTTTTGTTTCCAAAAGGATAAAGAAACACTCCTGTGGTGAACAGTCCCCAAACTCCAACATTTGCCAAAGTCATATGAGAATTCCCAATGCCAGAAAGGCACCACGCAGACCGTGGAAGCTGTCACAATGATACCAAATAGTTCACCAGCTCTATAACTATATAAAATTAACAAACGTAATTTAATACATGTATTCCTAAAAATTCAGTAACTACAGAAACTTCATGTTAGCTATTTTAATATAGAAACTGACAAAAAATTGGGTCAAATACATCATTTTCATATGTAAAAAATAAAGTTTCTCATGGATAGGAGTAATATGTACCAGAGGCAATAAGCTGCGGCCAACTTCTTGACAGCTACAGATTTATCAAAATATATTGAGAATATATTGGGAATTCAGAATCTATGAAAGAAGTGTTCTACTTTTAAAAAACATAATTTGTTTATAGAATAAACTCAAGAAACCTTTGCAAGCTCTGTGTAATGGAATATCAATGATAAATTATGAGGAAGGCAATAAAAAGAGGCCAATAAAATGCCCAGAACACCTGAGTTGAGTCATTTCCTCCTAACACATTAACAGCAAATATTAACTGAGCATTTTTTATGTGTAAGATGCTTTTGAATGCACTGAAAATTTACCACATGGACATAGTGTCTTAGCACTGAGGTATTATTCACTGATACACAAGGTCAAAGTAAAGCCAAAGTAACCATACTTGTGCATGTTTTCCTTTCCCTATATCAATTACTCAGTTAATTTTTTTTATTATACTTCAAGTTTTAGGGTACATGTGCACATTGTGCAGGTTAGTTACATATGTATACATGTGCCATACTGATGCACTGCACCCACTAACTCGTCATCTAGCATTAGGTATATCTCCCAATTACTTAGTTAATTTTAGCTCTTTTCTTTTGATTCTGGCTTTGCAGAATCATCAAGGAATTCAAGGCACATGTTCACTGACAAACAATCAGACCACTAAGTATAATTTATACATTGTTAGATATCCCTATCATTGTGGCAGTATGAGTAGGGTAGAGGAAAAGCGATTATAATTCAAACTTTACAGCTTATCAACTATGCAACCTGAGCAAGTCACGATGTACCATGAAATTGAAAGCAAATCACAGCCCTCAATAAATGTTCAAGAAGCCATGGGTAAGAAGAACAGAGGAAGTGCTTTTCTATACCTTATCTTTTAAAAACAACCCTAACTCAAATGCAGAAAAGTATTGGCTATTGATAAACATATGTATTTTTCAAACATTAAAGTTTGCGTAAGATGTTAATCAGAGACTACTTCCATAGTTTTTGTTATGTTTCTACCAAAGTAATTTAAACGTATTACTTCTTCAAATGTGCCAAGCAATTACTTCAGAAGTTTGTTCTTCAGCTTTCTGTCATAGGTCTCCTCAAGGCACTTTGTATTGTGCTCCCATCTCCTAAGTCCTCAGTCATGCTTTTATGTTTTTCTTCCTGGAGTTTCTGGGTTTTGAAATTAGTAAAAAACATAAAGTAAATAAACTATAAAAGCTGAGTTAACAAATTTAGGAAGAATATCACGTGACATGTTTTTAGTTCAACCAACTAAAACTGCTACGTGACAATTACTACTGGGAAGTAGAAGAAAAGAGCCAGGAATCCTCAGTGTATTTTATGAACTGACCTAGTTACAGTGTGTTGAAACTAGCAGAAGCAGGGGCCTGTGACACACGACTGAGAAGAGTGGGAGGGTCTCTTACTGAGGGAAGTGGAAGAGTGTCAATGAAGAAGTGGTTTCTCATAGAAGACAATTAACACTTAACAATAGTTAAAGGTGATCAATGGTCCGAATCAATTCTGGGATGAAAGAATGATAATATTAGCTACAAAGTAATAAAAGCGCACTTACGGCTGGGAGCTGTGGCTCATGCCTGTAATCCCAGCACTTTGGGAGGCCAAGGCAGGTGGATCACCTAATAATAGGAGTGTAAGAACAGCCTGGACAACATGGTGAAACCCCACTTTTACTAAAAGTACAACATTAGCCAGGCACGTTGTCACACACCTGTAATCCCAGCTACTCAAGAGACTGAGGAAGGAGAATCGCTTGAACTCGGGAGGCAGAGTTCGCAGTGAGGTGAGATTGCACCATTGCACTCAGCAACAATACCAAATCTCCATCTCAAAAAAATGTGTATTTATGTATTTGAATCTTTTATAATGCTGTTTGTAACTCTGGAATTTAATTAATAATCTCATGGATATTTAAGGTACAATATTTGTTTTTCTTGCTTAATAATCTATCAGCTTTGGCCAAGTTTGGTGGCCTTCAACTATAATCCTAGCTTTGCAGAATGCTGAGGCAAGAGAATCACTTGAGTCCAAGAGTATCAGACCAGCCTGGACAACATAGCAAGACCTTGTCTCTTAAAACCAAAACAGCAACAACAACAACAACAACAAAACTTCCAAAAAGAAAAAGAAAAGAAAAGAAAAAAAACTATTGATTGAATACTCAGCAAGTTCCCAAAGAGAGGGCAAAAGATATGTGTCACTCAGGGCTTTCAAGTGCTTAAGAATAAAATGATCTTCATAGTGAGACTTCAAATCACCAATTGTGCCAATTCCCAAGCCAGGGAGGTGAATTCACAGGTGATGAGATCCAGCCATCCTAAGAAGTACTGCACAACACTGACTAGTCTAAGAACAGTTAAAGGCTCCAGGTATTAGCTCCCTCTGCTGGTTATCTGGAAAGCCATGAAGAGGTAAACTACATTGAATTTAGTACATATGCTGAAAGAATGGAAAAGAAGTAGAGAAAATGAGGGTGAAAAAAGTGACACACTCTCTCTGCCTAAATGTTGTTTCTCTTTTTTTTCTCTCTCTCTCGATTAATTTACCTTTTCATTATTGCCAAAATGAGAGTAAGGTACACAGCTAGCTGAAATGAAAAAATCAAACCTTTAGAAGTGAGAAAACAACATTAAATAAAATGGAGACAAATTCTTTAATGAGCAAAAATTCCTAAAGTATCTATGGGTGTCAATTAACAGCACATTCCCCATGGAAAAGAAGACTTCTTGTGCAAACTATAGACAGGTGACCTTTCTGTCAATCCCAGGTAACATATGGATGAAACATCTGTGAGCACGTAGAAAAACTGAATAGCACTGAGAAATACTTTCATCCAGTACAAGTCAAGTCAAACCACAATACTTCCTTTTTTTGAGCACAGAACTGGTAAAAGCCACAGGCCTAGATATTTGAAATCCAGTTCCAATACATAAACACACAAAACTATCAAACCTGGAGGACTGAAGTTAACTTTAAAACATATGACCTGTTCAAGTATTAACAGCTTCTCCAAATTTTCTGTTTGATGTTACTGTAGCCTGGTGATAGCATCTCATTCTGCCTTTCATCTTAATGTTCAGTATTTCAAAAGCACAGCCCTGGTGTTTGTTTCTCTTAATGTGTAACTTCTAATGCTGTGTGATATCACCTTTATAAAAAAAGAACTCCACCTGGCAATAAACATCAGAACATTTAGATATATATTTAGTAATTCTTTTTAATCTCATCATTCTGAATGTCTAAAATAATCATGCATGCATGCAATCCAAAATCTTCAACTGTCTGCTTCAGCTCTGCTTTTCCTTCTCTTAGCAAATCTATATCTTTTAGTAAAAGAAGGCTTTGAGCATGAATTTTCTTGTTTCAATCTATAAAAAGCATTAATTTTGGCTGGCTGTGGTGGCTCATGCTTGTAATCTCAGCATTTTGGGAGGCTGAAGCAGGTAGGTCATGACATCAGGAGTTTAAGATTAGCCTGGCCAAGATGGTAAAACCCCATCTCTACTAAAAATACAAAACTTAGCTGGGTGTGGTGGCAGATGCCTATAATCCCAGCTACTCAAGAGGTTGAGGAAGGGATTGTTTGAACTTGACAGGCAGAATTTGCAGTGAGCCAAGATTATGCCACTGCACTCCACTGGGTGACAGAGCAAGATCTGTCTCAAAAAAAAAAAGGCATTAAGTTTTAGGCAGCAAGTTAATGAAAACATAACAAATTTAAATAAATATAGTGCTTCCTAAATTCCAAAAACCAATATACAGAAATTGAGAATAACAAGTTTACCTTCAAATTATTCCAACTCAGCTGGGCATGGTGATTCACTCCTGTAATCCTAGCCCTTTGGGAGGCTAAAACAGGCTGATCACCTGCGGTCAAAATTTGAGACTAGCCTGGCCAATATCGTGAAACCACATTTCTACAAAAATTACAAAAATTAACCGGATACAGTGGTGGGCACCTCTAATCCTAGCCTCTTGGGAGGCTGAAACAGGAGAATCACTTGAAACTGGGAGGCAGATGTTGCAGTGGCCACGGTAGTGCCATTGCACTCCAGCCTAGGCAAAAGATTAAAACTGCATCTCAAAAAAAAAAAAAAAAAAAAAACTTCAATGTATTCCTCAACTATCTATTCCAGCTGCATAAATATTTACTCTCTCAATTTCTGTTACACTACATTTCCATATATTTTAACACCCCTTGTGTAATGTATGCTATTAACATACATTATTAACATTATTAACATACTGAAATATTAACATATTTCAGTCCCTTGTGTAATTTTTTGGGGAGACTGGGTTCTGCTCTGTTGCCCAGGTTTGGATCCAGTGTTGTGATTTTGGATAACTGCAAAGTCTGCCTGCCAGACTCAAGGGATCCTCCCATCTCAGCCTTCTAGGTAACTGAGACTAAAAACACACACCACCAAGTTCAGCTAATTTTTTTGTAGTGATGGTATTGTGCAATACTGCCCAGGCTAGTGGTGTACCACTGGGCTCAAATGAGATCACCATCTCAGCCCCTCAAAGTGCTAAAACTACAGGCATGAGCCACCATACCTGGTCCCCTTAACTAAAATCTGGTAAGTTCTTCAGGGAAAAAAATAAATAAAATGTACATTTAGAAATAAAACTCCAAAATAATAAAATCCCCATCATTTTTTGTGATGGTGCTTTCTGAATGTTTTAGTTCATGAGTCATTGTGACTCAGAGTTAGCAAGCTCATATGAACCAGTAAATGAATGAGCCAACCTTCCACTTATGTCTTCACAGAGCAAATATTTAGTATGTATCATATATCAAGCAGCATACTGGGAATGGATATAAAAATGTAGACAGATACAGTCCTCCTCTCTGAAGACCTCACAGTATAGTCAGGGAGAAACAATCAAACTAACATAGGATAATTTTATAACTGAGGTAATAATGACTGCATGTAGGAATGAGCCATAAATGAGCTGCTCAGTGGGAGTCAGAGAAGGCATCACAACAGTGACATCCAAGCTGGGCCTTGAATGACACTATGGTTTTATCAAGGAGATGAGGAGATTGATATTCCAGGTGAGGAAACACAGTCATGTTGGGTTTTATGAGAATGAGAATCTTCCTCAAAGGCTTCAGATACTCTAATTTGAATAAACAGAATTCTAGTCAGTCACCTATCTTAAAGATGAAGTTATTAGTCTAAACACAATGCAATCATCTCAAAGAACTATGCATCCAATATTCAATTTTATAGCTGAAGAAAGCCTTATTTCTAGAAATGCTATAGAAAATTTTAGAGTGGGTGCCCTTAGCATTAAACAACTATGTCTCACTGAGAAGCTTCAAGCAAGTGTGGTCACTAGGGGGAATCTTTTCTACTTTTAACATCTAGCAGCAGCTGTTTTAGATGTATGTTTGAAATATTGCTGTAAATACTGTCACATCTAAGACACACACTTGGAAAAGGAATAAGATATCTTAAAGGAGCAGCCAACATAAACTCCCTGTCACTCCTCATCATCTTAATCTCCTTTGCAGTTACTTTCCCAGTGATGAGATAAAATGGCCACATGGATGACCCTTGGGGCCCTGGTGACTCCCTCACCCCAGGGATCTTTACTCTTGCGCATTTTCATGTCTCCATCCAATGTCAGCCCACTGCCTTTGATTTCCAGTCTCCACCTGAAACCTCACTCTGCAAATCTGCACTCCTGGACGATCTTTATTCTTCCACCTGCCAATCTCTCCAGATCGAGTTCTTGATCACTGAGACTACCGCCCAAACCTCCCTTTTTCCCTAGGTTACCAGCCACTTGCCGTCTTCTCTGCTTACCTTCACTACACAGGAGAACCACAGAATCTCCAATTAAACAGGCTGCATTTCTCAAGGAAAATGAAGTATGCTCTGCAAAGCTCCACTTCCCGCGTACCTCCATCTTTCCACCCTCACTGAAAGGGGCAGCAGAGAGAGACCCTTAAAATTCCTTCCCAGAGGTAGAACAGAAAACTCACCTACAAACATGTGGCTTTGTCTCTCTCAATTCCTGCTTACCCAAACCACAGCTGGGCCATCAGTACAGGTAATCGGTGCACTCTCCTTTAAAGAGCTGTTCTTACTTTATCCATATGAGCTACTCTGCAGCTCCAAGTTGCTCCTGAAACCCTTGATCTGTCTCCTTAATTTGCCTGAGAAGATGAAGCATCTTTATAGCTGAAGCAACCACTATTTCCAGAAATGCTATAGAAAATTTTAGAGTGAGCGGAATTATGTTTCTCATAATTCCAACTTGGCTGGTCACCTCTTCAATTCTTGTCTCTCCACCAGCCTCAAAGGACACAAATTGGTGTAGCCTTCTCAAGGCCCATCGTTCTTTTTTTTTTTGCACTCTTGGCCAGTGTCCCTACTGCTCTTCAGGGGCCCTATTCCGTCAGTTGAAACATCTCATTCCTGGATCTTGAGTCAATCCAGTAATAGCTGTAGAAAATAGCCATTCGGTAAATATTTTTCTAAATACAACTTCTTGGTGCTTTTGATTTCTCTCAAGAATACTCTTTTCTCAAGGAATGAAGGCTTCAGATTCTGCTTGACAAGCTTTCTCAAAATAACTTCAGAACATAGCTAATTCCTTCTCATACTCTTATCACCTCCATGAAAAATTCAACTGCAAATTTATTACAAAAAAAAAAAAGCTCCAATCGTTATACTATAAGAACAGTAACATATTCTCTCTCTACAGCTAGGCACTACATTAATGTTCTGTCCAAATACGTTATATTTTTTTAATCTATAGTTTTATATCATTTACTGTATTTGTAGAATTCAATCCAAAGGCATAAACAAATCTCATCAGAAAAAATTGATTTGCACAACACTGAAGTACTCCATTTTTAAATAAAAGTTCCAAGTATTTTTTAATATACCTAAGATTAAATCTTTAGATGACAAAAACATGACTCTTGTTAACTGCAACAAGATACAGATTACCTTTTGACACATTTCTGCCAGAAGTTGCTTTTCTATTTCTCTCATATTCATTTAGCTTTGTTTCTAAAGACTCAAACTTTGTATGCTAAGGATAAGCAACTGTCAGTTGATCATCAATAAGCTGAAGGTTGTCAGCTATTAAAAAGTAACACATAAAATTAGGACACAGAAGCATGATCAGGTGTGTAAGAGGTCAGATTTCTGGTTCAAAAGTAAAGAGTATAGTTAGGGGAAAGCATACGTGTCATCAATTTACTCTGAAATACAAAAAAAAGTAAGATGAATAGATGGACAGATAAAAATGATGAAGCATATATAATACAAATGTAATAGTGAAATTTAGGTGGTAGGTATGTAAGTGTTGACTAGAATTGTTTCAACTTTTCTATATGTTGAAAATGCTCAGGCGTTTACCAACATCCACAACACGCAGATTATTTATTTGTTTGTTTATTTATTTATTTATTTATTCATTCATTTATTTTGTGGAGACAGGGTCTTCCTATGTTGCCTGCCTAGGCTGATCTGAAACTCATGGCTTCAAGTGATCCTCCTGCCTGGGCTGGGATCACAAGAATGAGCAGCTTTGTCTGGTAATAGCTTTTAAGAATAAATCTTCAAAAAGTCCTTCCCAAGCATGATACAAAACCTGGAAGCAATAAGGAGAAATATTCATCAATCTCACTACATAAAATTTAAAAATTTACATATGGCATAAAATAGAAAAAAATACACTCAAAAATTAGTTGCAGTAATATGGAGGCATAACCAGGACTAAAGTTACAACATTGTAATATCGTTAAAGAGCTCTTACAAATCAGTTAAAACAAAAGAAAACAAAACTGAAAAATGTGGAAAAAATAGACAGATTGTAGAAAAAATAAAATGTCAAACAAAGATAATCAAGATTATCAGATGTTGAATAAACATGAACAAAATCATAAACGCAAATTAATAAAGCAAAGAAACCATTATTTTCCCTATAACACCATTAAGATTAAACTTTTGATAATGCTAATGTTGGGAATGGAGTGGAAGTATAGCTGTGCTCAGTCACTTGGGAGAGGAATGTGTCAGTGCTTATATATATTCAAAATGCAGTGTCTTTTAATCTACTCATTCCAATTCCATGAATTCACACAGCTGTACTTTTACAAGCACACAGAGCATGCACACTGCATACTGGTTGCCTCTATTGGAAAAAAGCATGCAATAAGACAAGTAAATCTCCATTAATAGGGGGTTAAATATTTACTTTAAAAATAACGAGTCTCAATATACCGCTACAGATAGATATATTGGTTGATAGAAAAAGCAAATTGCCAAAAGGTTCTATAATATAATTTTATTTGATTGTGTGTTTCAAATAGAAATACATAGAGTTTTAAACTCAAAACAATTCTACAAAAATAACCAAGAAACAAAATTATTAAAATTGTAGTTATCAGTGGAGAGTCAGATTAGAAAACATGGGCACAAGTTGCTAGTTTGCTTTCACTTTATATACTTCCGAATAATCTGAAACTTTGCTTTAAACGAGAAGCATGAATTATTTTTGAAAGTTTTAGTTTCTTGAAACTAAAAACATGAGTCGCTCAGCACCTTATCCCCATCCCCATCCTCTTCAGTGAGTGGATTACAGTTAGATTGTTTTAACACAGTCTGCATTCTATCCAGGGATCAGCAGACTAACATTTGCAAACATTAATGTTTATTCTTGGTGATGTAAAGATTTAAGGGTTTGACATTGCATCTTTTCATCCTCTTAACAGTGTCTTCCACAGAGATGTTTTAATTTCAATTAAGTCTAACATCTATTTTTTCCTTTTATATATCTTGCTTTCGGTGTTATATCACATCATGAAACTCAGGATCACATAGACTTTCTCTTGTTTTTATTTGAAAATTTTATAGTTTTTCAATTCACATTTAGATCTATGGTTCACTTCCATGCACATGAATATTCAATTGTTTCAGAGCCACATATTCAAAAGACTATCTTTCCTCTATTGAACTGCCTTAGAACCATTGTTAAAAAAATTAACTGACAATATTTGTGTGAATCTATTTCTGGATTCTCTATATCTGTTCCCATTGAGGTATGTGTCTATTCTTTTGCCAATTATAGATAAAGATTTTAACTTTCAGAAAGCAAAGGGTCAATGTCCAAATTTTCTTTCTTCATCCACATTTTGTGCATATCATTGTCTGTGTATCTTTGGCTGTCAAATGAAATATTAAGAGGGGGAAGAACGGGTGACTAGAATCTAGGAGGAAAGTACTGTTAGTATCTACAGCTTAGCATCCCCTGAGTGTAGATACACTAAAATAGGATAAGATCACAGGTCTCTGACTCAGGGGGCAGAAGACAGTTCAGTACAATATATCTTCCTATAAGTTTCCTGTTGTTTAATTAGAAGCCATCACTTTTTAAAATGATTTTAATTTACCAGAAGTTATTTTATTGTTAGCTAAGGGTTCTATCCAAATTTTGCCACTAGGATGACTAGCACTACTCATCATTTTTCTGACTTCCAGAAACTTTACTGGGATGCTAGGTAAAGCTGGTAAGGGTTGTCACCCAGATATCTTTCTGAATGAGATGGATGTAAAGAGACTCTGTAAAGATAGAAAAACTATTTCTAAAGATAATGTAATATAGTAAATGTATAGATTCTTTCCTGTTAGGGGGCTCAGTCAGTCTGGTGGGAAAAAATATTAAAGATAGTTATAGTAATAGCCACAAACCATCCTGGAAGACCAGAGACTTTGCATAACCTCAGTAATAGATATGGTTGAAGGTGACTTTCTTTACCTTTAGTTAAATAAATTAAAGTACTGACAAAGGAATGTGGGGAAGTTATCCAGCTAGCTTGTTTACTCATGTGGTCTGAAGACTAACCTTTGAGGTACCCTGGATGCTTAAGTGCTTAGGGAAGTCCACAATGTCAATTTTGCCCCAGTGATGTTGACTCAAGTCTTTGTCAATTAATCTTTATTGATAAGTGTGAATTTCACTTGCTGGTCAGGGCCACCATTGCCACTGTTTACAAAACTCTACTGGAGTCTGTAAGTGGCTCAGACACTCAGCTTCAGCTGGACTGGCAAAGCAGAATATCTATGTTTCAGTGTACTTTATTCACCTGTTGTGGGTTCAGGGGTCTGCAAGGGACAGACCCAAAAATTTGGTGCCACAGCATGAAAAGTGTGAGAAGTGTTACCACAGTTTCTCCTTCCTTCCTTCCTTCCTTCCTTCCTTCCTTCCTTCCTTCCTTCCTTCCTTCCTTCCTTCCTTCCTTCCTGCCTGCCTTCCTTCTTTCCTCCCTCCCTCCCTCTCTCCCTCCCTCTCTCTCTCTTTCTTTCTTTCCTTGGTGGGGAGTAAAATGGCACCTAGCTAGGTCACCCAGGCTGGAGTGCAGTCATATGATCTCAGCTCACTGCAAACTTCCCCTCCCAGGTTCAAGTGATTATCTTGCCTCAGCCTCCAGCATAGCTGGGATAAAAGGCACTTGCCACCACACCTCACAAATTTTTGGATTTTTAGTAGAGATGGGGTTTCACTGTGTTGGCCATGCTGATTTCTAACTCCAGGCCTTCAGTGATCCTCCTGCTTCAGCCTCCCAAAGTCCTGCGATTACAAGCATGAGCCACTTTTCCTGCCCCATAGATTGTTCTGTAATATCTCCTTTTCTTCTGAAGTAAAAATTAAGCAATAGATACTAACTATATACCTTAGAATTATGCTGTTCATTATGATAGTCAATAAGCACATGGAGCTAATTAAATGTAAATTAAAAATTGAATTATTCAGTTACACTAGCTACTGTTCAATTGCTCAATAGTCGCATGAGACTAGCAGCTACCACATTAAACAGTATAGATAAAGACATTTCCGCCATCACAAAGAGTTACAGTGGATGGTGCTTATATATAAGAGAAGTTATATTACACATTACTAAACACATATTTTCTTCTTTAATGACATATTAATACAGTTAATACTCTATCAATTGTACTTGAGAGGCATGCCTAGTATACAAAGACACTTGGCCTAAAAGTCAGATTTTTGAAGTTTTTTTTTTTTTTTTAAGAAGTGTTCCCAACAGTGGATATTTTTACAAACAGTATCTTTCAGTGTGTCTGTAGGGCCCTTGATACCATCTGAAGTTTTCTTATTTGACTATCTGAAAGTTATTACAAAAAGGAAAACATGGGAAAAATGACCTGCAGAACAGGTGAACTATTGCTTAAAAAGTAAGATATGGTCAGCAAGGAAAAGCATGTAATTTAAATCTATTTAAATTTCTTACTCTTCTCCCTCAAAATTAGCTTTATTACTTTATAAGGAAAAGTACATAGAAAAACCTTGCTATAGTTTACAAATATGTTGGCTCCTATATTTTTGGTTTTCTTTATCAGATCCTGAGACCTGTTAAAAGGAAATATTTTACCTTTATAAAGCTATTCAGTTATAATTAACAAACTGAAGTAGATTATATAAACTAAGTAATCTTACCAGTGATTTCTAGAAACTGGAAGTAGGGTGAATTTTATAGAGTGCAATCAATACTGCATATTAAATACCTTAAGAAAATAAAATGTTACTAATTAGACACAGTTTTATAGCAATGTTTAAATGATACGTTATATTGATGAATAAGAGATTAAGAAACTTCCTTCAGAAGAGATAAGATTACAACTATGCTAACAAAGCAAAATACAAGCTCTTTCTTACACTATTAGATAAATTACAAAAAGATTGAGTTAAAATAATAAAATATCTTTCTTGATCATGTAATTAATTTCTAAGTGTTTTACATCAAATGTTATTCAATTACAACTTTTTAAAAGTAGTATTTAAAAATGTAAATAAACTAAATTTTCACTGTCCTTACAATCATGACTAAAGTGCACTTAAAATTCTGTTAAACAGATATTTTGGGCAAGCATTTATATATATTTCTGCTACAGTATATATCAATAATTATGTCTACTCTAAGAACATGAATATGTTTTCAACTGGTTTTCCTTTAAAGAAAATATTTTACATTGGTATTTTATATTAGTAGAAACCATTTAGTTGTTTGAGTGGGATTAATTCCTGTTATAAGAATTTTACAGTTGTTAAGTACACGATAAGTAGAAGTATATAATTATTAGAAAGTTAGAGAAAGATATATCAAAAAAGAATTCCAGACAAGGCACAGTGTCTCACAGCTGTAATTACAGCACTTGGGCAGCCTAAGAGGGGAGATGGCATGAGCTCAGGATTGAAAACAACACTGCCCACCAAGAGTAACCCAGACTCTATTAAAAAAAAAAAATTATCAGAAGGTGGTGGTGTGTGCCAGTAATCCCAGCTGCTTGAAAGGTTGCAGTAGTATAATTGCTTGAACCCAGGAGGGGCAGATGTTTCAGTAAGCTGAGATTATGCCAATGCCCTCCAGACATGGTGACAGAGAGAGACCCTACTTCTAAAAAATAAGTATGTAAATAAATACATTCATAAGGCTGATAAGTAAAATCTGGTTGTGTATGAAGAAACTCAGCATATTTAAAATTTGAATTCAAAAACTGTACTAAGGCTACGCATTGTGGCTCACATCTGTAATCCCAGCATTTTGGAGGCCAAGGCAAATGGATCACTTGAGATATGGAGTTTGAGACAAACCTGGCCAACACAGTGAAATCCTGCCTCTACTAGAAATACAAAAATTAGCCAGGTTCTTGGGCAAGCACCTGTCATGCCAGATACTTCGGAGGCTGAGGCGGGAGAATCGCTTAAACCCAGGAGGTGAAGTTGGCAGCCGGGAATCAGGCCACTGCACTCCAGCATGAGCAACAGAGTAATTCTCCATGTCAAATAAAATAATTATAATACTAAGCTTCTCGTGTCCTTAAAACTTTGGAATATGAAACTCTTAGATAACTATAGACAACCTAAAGAAAGTAAAAACATATACACACCACCAAGAGTGAAATTTAATGTAAACGATAGACTTTGGCAATAATGACTTTTTGGGGAAGGTTTATCAGTTGTAGCAAATGTACCACCTTGATGAAAGATGTTGACAGTGGGAAAGACTGTGCATGTGTAGGAGCAGTGGGTGTATAGGAATTCTTTGTACTTCTCCATCAAGCTAGCTGTGAACTAAAACCTGCTCTAAAAAACAGTCTACACACACACACACACACACACACACACACACATTCACAGGGAGAGTTTCCTGCATCTACCTTTAAAATAATAAACTGGGACAAATGTTTAACCATAATGAAGAAATATCATTAAAATAATTAGAAACGTATTAAAAAATAAAATGACAGTCACTTTATTATTTGGAAAATTTACAGATTTTTAAGGACTACATCACTTAAGTTACTTGATTCAACTCTCCACAGTCTGGTTCCTCATCTGTAACACATGAAACATCTGTCGTGTGTCTATCACAGTGCCAAATTCAGAGCAGAAATTCAACAGATTGGCAGAGTCTTATTAAACAACACGGAAAATAGAAAAATCAATTTGAGCTCTTAAACATTTAGAGATTTTAGATCACAATTTTACAAAAGACTAATGTGATACCAATAAATGAATTTCAAATTTAGTAATCACTTGCTATATAACAAATGCATTATGTGCAAGTACAATGGAAATTCAAAGAGGAATGAGAAGTGGACCTAGTTTAAAAGCAATTATCTATAATGCAGCATGTTACAGTCAGCCCCTCCCCAAGAAAACTGTTAATAAAAAGTTCAAAAACAGAAAAGGAAATATGTTACCTTTTCTTTTGCTAAACCGATTTCTGGAAAGAAAACAGAAAGTGAAGACTCATAGCCATATCTTTGTTGGTGATCAGCCACTAAAGAGTTAGGGGTTCCTAGTAAGAGGGAGTTCCCTTGTAGTGAAATGGACGGAGGGTGCAATTCTCCATTCAATACAGGGTGCATTGACTCATGAATTGGGTGGGTTTGAATTTGTGTCTTGCAAGGGAGGAAGGAAGAAAGAAAGGAAAACAAGGAAGGAAGGAGAGAAGGAATAAAGGGAGGGAGGGAGAAAGGGAGGAAAGGAGAAAGGAAGAAAGAAAGGAAGGAAGAAAGGAAAGAAGGAAGGAAGGACAGAAGGAAGGAAGGAAGTCAAAAAAGGTAAAATAATTTCAGTAGGATTGTCTCAGTAGAGATATACAAAGATGTGTTACATTCATTGGAAAACTTCCTTTTATTTCCATAATGTTTCTAGATCCATGGCCAGAAATTAGGAATCTTCCCCTACACGAGCCTTACCCCGTGAGATGAGAAGGTCAGTGTGTTCTACAAAAATGTTTCTTTCCTCAGCTTCCAAGTGAAACTGGTGGTTAGCCAGACCCATCTGCAGACTCTTCACTTCACTTCCCTAGAAGTCCATTTCAGCAGCTTATGCTTGGGATATGAAGTATAGGAAAAAATTCTGCTAGTTCATCCCACCTCTGTGGACTGTTGCAAAATATAACCAAAATATTTAACAACAAGGGACTGCTACGTGTGTTACAAAAATATTCAAAGATAAGACTGTTGCCACTAAAAATGAGGATTTCAAGAAACTTTTAAGGAAACAGAGAAATGCTCACACCATCTAACTTAAATTTAAAAAGGATATATGCACAGGATATATCTACATATTTTAAATGTAAAATATGCTTATGAAATGCACATTGCAAGGAAAACACGTTGAGCTAATCCTGTTCCTAGCTGTTAATCCAAATATAAAGTACGCTAACAAATATTTGCTGCCCAAATGAAATATTCAGGCATATCAATATAGTTTAAAGATGAAAGTGTTCATTCTCCAGTTAAACTATTAGAACACTAGTTTTATCTATATGTTGCCAATGTCCCACATCCAAACGCATTACAAACCCACTCGTTAGTTTAGGAACCTGTAAGCCAGATTTATAAAAGAGGCCTATTCTTACCAAAATGTGTTCATTATATAAATGCTTTCTGCTCCTATCTTATTGGCAGCTCAATTAATTATTCGAACATTCTCCTTTAAGTCGACTCAAATGTAACATTTTCTCAATGGTTTCAAAGAGACTGTAATGTTTCAGGGTAGAGTTTTGAAACCCAATCATTGGATGAATTTAAATGTGAACTACCTATTACAGGTTAGACTTCTAAAAGTTATGGAACAGATAAATCTAAATCCGATACTTTGAGTGTGCCCAGTACACCCACATTCATCAACGCTTCGTGTAGCTTTTTGTGCAGCTCATCTTGACTCAACAGACATGGGGAGCTAGTTGGATTAGAAGACAAAATGGTTGCAGGTTACTTGAGGGGTAGAGGGAAGGTGAACGACTGAAAAACAACACGAGATTACAGCCGTCACATTGCATCCTGCCCCTCTTGGGGACCTTCTTAGTACAGTCTTCCTGGTCTGAAGATACATGGCACATGCATTTGGTGGCCTAGCACCGGCCAGAATCTCCACCCATATCGCGAGGGAGCACATCCAGGGTATCCAAAAATCTGCCCCGGGGAACTCGGCTGAAGCAGCGGGGTGCCGGTCTTCATAGCGGGACTGAGATTGCCTTTCCCTCCTTGGCCTGTCGCTTCAGGTAGAGGATGGAGTGAGTCGCAACAGGCATTTTGAATCCCTGTGGGAGTTCACTGGCCCTGCCTGAAGGCTCAGGCTGGTGCTATATCTCCACTCCTCCCTAGGGGAGCCAGATCAGATCTGCCACGCCCTGGCCAGCTCCTCCACTCACTGAGAACTTCCAGCTGCAAGTTTCTGCCTTCCTGGGGTCTTTGCTTTGGTGGTTAACAGCCAAATATTCAGCTGACCCAGGGGTTCTTCATGGAGCCACTGTTGCCTTTTGGAGCCGGCAGATTCTTTGTTTTGGGAGGCTGTCCTGTGCTTTGTAGATTTAGCTGTATCCTTGGTCTCTATTTTTTCAATAGTACCTTCTCTTCCAAGCGAGACAACCAAAAGTGTCCCCAGACATTGCCAGATGACCTCTTGGAAGCAAGATGGCTCAGGGTTGAGATCCACAGAGCTAAATGTTTTTGAGTAGCCACCATTGTGTATTGTGAGGAAAGGCGAGCCTGACCTCACAATGTTTACATGTAATTAAAAAGAAAAGCAACCAAACCTCTCAGAAGCAATAATGAACACGTTACAGCTAGATAATTGAGCAAGAGCTAAGATATATATATATATATATCTTATGTAAGATATATATATTTATATAAAAATTGAGTAATGAGTTTAAAGAGGAGGTGGTTGGATATGGAAGTGATTCAGATCATCTCTTGGAAAAAGTGTAAACTCTTCAGGGTCTTGATGCATAGGATTTGGGTGGTGGGCCAAAAGAAGAGCATGGCAGGGATGGGGAAAAATGAGTAAAGTAATAAAAACCAACCAACCAACCAAACAAACAAAAATCTAGGACCTTCTGGGGGCAGTGAGGAATCTACCCTGAGTCCAGAGTTGTATGCTGGGAATATAAGCCTGAAAAAGTATCTAAGTCTTGTGAGGACAAAATTTGATCAGTTCCAGCTTTGTACACAGCATTGAAGAAATGTACAATGAATTTTGATCACTGGCTGTGAGAAACTTAAAGTCTTTGAGAGGCAGTATGAGTGACAGGACTTCTTAGGAAGTGGAGAACCTGTAGGTTTTTGGTGGAAATAATTGAGGAGGAGAGACTTAGTTGGATTTTAAAAAATAGGTAGGAGTTGCAGGCAGAATCAGGGAGAACATTCCAGGCAGGACAAGAGAAATAATAGTAGCTCTGAAGAGGATACAGTCAAAGTGGATTTGGGGAAGAAAAAAAAAATAAAAAACTAAACTCTAGTGGAGGTGGAACAATAGGGCTGAGAAAAGACATGACCAATGTGAGAGTCTGCTTTGAATACCAGTACATATACCAGTACATATATATATGTGTGTGTGTGTGTGTGTGTGTGTGTATGTGTATATATATGTGTGTGTATATATATATTATATGTAATGTGTGTGTGTGTGTGTGTCATACTTCCACTCACTGGAGGCCTTTTAGCCTTTTGATTCTAGACTCACTGACTTCTGGTTCCATGCGTATGTTGATTACTAGTTAGTGTATGTAGACTCCTTAAATTTAAGGTATTGGGAGATCTCCTCATATCACCAAGTTGATTTATTTAGATTTCTCCCTGTCAAAGACCAGGTTTCCCACCTATCAGAGATAGCTGCTGTTTCCATCATAAATAAGGGTCCTGGCTCCCTCTCATCAGCCAGCAAGCCCAGTTTCTTGTTATGCAGGATTTCTTCATAGGTAACTTAAAAAACTTCAGTAACTTCTCACAAAGTTGCTGTCGACCATCTGAACATAAACTTCATCATGGAGCCTCTGAAACCCCTGAGACATCAGCATGAGAAGTTTCAGAAGGCTCTTTGCTCTGAGTCTACTTAACACTGAAATCTTGCCATGTCTGTCATTCTTGCATTTCAACACTGTCTATGCTGCAGGCCATGCCACTACCCTCCAGTACCATTCTGCCAGCATTGAACACTTGCTGTGTACCAATTTCTGTATTAGTGGTGGGGATACACAGTGGAGAGGAACCACCCCTTTCTCACACTGTCATTTCCATATTGCTGCAGATATCTTCACCTTGATGCCTCATTGCCTCTATGCAACAACTTATCTACAGTGCTTTGAAACCCATTCCCCCGGCAGATGAAATCCCTTTGTCCCCAGTCTCTTAAGAGAATGTGCCTTCTACTCATTTGCTGACACTTCCTTGAGTTTCCTTCCTTTTCTGTCATACCTACAGGTTTTTCTGGCTTTGGCCTATTTTAGTTTCCTACTGCCACTGTAACAAATTATTACAAATTCAGTGGCTTAGACAAGTGTATCATCTTACACTTCTGTAGCACAGGAGTGCGACACAGGTACTTGTTGGGCTACAATCTAAGTGTGTGCAGGACTGTGTCCCTGTTGGATGCTCTAGAGGAGAATTTGTTTCCTTGTACTTTCTAGATTCTAGGGGCCTCCTGCATTCCTTAGCTATAGCCCCATCCTCTGTTTTCAAGGCCATCAACATCACATTGCTTTTCCATTCTTCTGTGACTTCCCCCTGACTTTCCTCTTTTGCTTCCATCTTCTACATTTATGGCCATTTTAATGGCGTTGATCAAGCTGGATGATCCTGGGCAATCTTCCTATCTTAAGGTCAACTGATGAGCAACCGTACTTTGTCTTTGTCATGGGCCCTAACATACACACAAGTTTTACAGATTGGGATCAGGGCGTCTTTGAAGAGGGGCCACATTCTGTTTGTTCCCCTCAGCTAGACATTTGGAAACTATCCTAGGTTCTCTTCTTGCCCTCAATTTCCCAATGTAATCTATCATCTAATTCTGAGTAGCTACCTCCTCAGGGCCTCTGGGACAAGTGTTCCTTGGAGATTCTTCAAATGCCCCTATTTTGGAATTCTACATAACAGTCATTTTGTGGGTGAAGGGAAGGTGGAGGATGTCACAGAAATTTTATAAAACAAGTTGAAATTGGGCTGGGCATGGTAGCTCATGACTCTAATCTCAGCACTTTGAGAGGCTGAGGTCTGCAGATCTACAGTGCTGAGGCCAGGAATTAAAGACCAGCTTTGGCAATATGGCAAAACTCTGTCTCTCCTAAAATTACAAAACTTACTCCAGCATGATGGTGCATGCCTTTAATGCCAGCTACTCAGGAGGCTGAAGCAGGAGAATCCCTTGAATCTGGGAGGAGGAGGTTGCAGTGAGCCGAGATCACTCCCCTGCACTCCAGCTTGGGCGATAGAGCAAGACCCCATCTCAAACAAACTGACAAACAAATAAACGAAAAAAGTAGGTTTAGTCTTTTCAAGTAGTCCCATATTTCTCGACGACGTTGTCTGTTCCTTTTTATTCCTTTTTCTCTAACCTTTTCTTCATGCTTCGTTTCAGTAAATTGATCTTCAGTCTTTGATATCCTTTCTTCCACTTCATCGATTTGGCTATTGATAATTGTGTATGCTTCATGAAGTCTTTGTGCTGTGTTTTTCATCTCCATCATGTTATTTATGTTTTTCCTTTAACTCGTTTTTCCAGTTAGCAATTCCCCTGACCTTTTTTTGAGGTTCTTAGCTTCCTGGCATTGGGTTAGAACTTTCTTTCTTGCTCAGAAGAGTTTGTTATTACCCACTTCCTGAAACCTACTTCTGTCAATTCCTCAAACTCGTTCTCTATTCAGTTCTGTTTTCTTGCTGGCAAGGAGTTGTGATTCTTTGGAGGAGAAGAGGTGTTCTCATTTTTGGAATTTTCAGCCTTTTTGTGATTTCTTTTATTATCTTGGTTCATTTATGTACCTTTTCATTTATATATATAACATTATATATATAAATTTATATATATATAACGTTATATATATATAAATTTATATATATATAAAAAATAAAACTTGAAAATATAATATATATGTATATTCCTATATAGAGAGGAAATCCTTTTAGTAGATGTTGATACTATGCCTTTCTGTTGTTAGTTTTCCTTCTAACAATCAGGCCCTTCTGCTGCAGGTGTGCTGGACTTTGCTGGAGGTCCACTTCTGGCCATTTTTGCCTGTGTATCACTATCAGAGGATGCAGAAAAGCAAAGATTGCTGCCTGTTCCTTCCTCTGAAAGCTTCATCCCAGAGGGGCACCTGCCAGGTGCCAGCCAGAGCACTCCTCTATGATGTGCTTGTCGATCCCTGCTGGGAGGAGTCTCCCAGTCAAGAGTCATGAGCTTCATGGACCCACTTTTGGCAGTCTTTTGGAGATCTGCAGCTCTCTTCAGAGCCAGCAGGCAGGAAGGTTTAAGTCTGCTGAAGCTGTGCCTACAGCCACCCTTTCCCCCAGGGGCTCTGTTTCAGGGAGATGGAAATTTTGTCTATAAGCCCTTAACTGGGGCTGCTGCCATTATTTCAGAGATGCTCTGACCAAAGAGGAGGAATCTAGGTAGGCAGTCTGGCTACAGCAGCTTTGCTGAGCTGCTGTGACTTCCCAGTGGCTTTGTTTATACTGTAAAGGGAAAAACCACCTACTCAAGCCTCAGTAATGGTGGACATCCCTGTCCCCACCAATCTCAAGCATTCCAGGTTGGCTTCAGACTACTGTGCTGGCAGGGAGAATTTCAAGGCAGTGGATTTTAGCTTGCTAGACTCCATAGAGGTGACACCCACTGAGCTAGACCACTTGGCTCCATGGCTTCACCCAATTCAAGGGAGTGAATGGTTCTTTCTTTCTGACATTTCAGGTGCCACTGGGGTATGAAAAAAAAAAAAAACTCTTCAAGCTAGCTCAGTGTCTCCTGAAACCTATTTTTAAATTTTTAATCAAAATGTAGATTTTTATGTCTTCTTACAATTTTTAACTTATTACTGTTTTTATACACCTTGCATGAAAATTTATGTTTAGCACTTTCAATTACATGTTATAATGTAACTTTTGGCAATTTTTAATGTTAATGTAAAACCTGTTAAGTTTGTTTGTTTGTCTGTTTTTCTTGTAAATGTCAGTATTACTAAACCTTTCCTATGGGTACAACTGAATGACAAATTTGTAAATTCACATACTTAACTATTAACATTTCTTGGAAGCTGCATTTGCTATAAAGGTGTTTTAAGATAGCTCTGTTTTGTTCTAGATGTCCCCAGACATAGACAGAGACCCAGAATCCTCCTTCTGAAAGAGGACAGTTATGCTGGGAAAGCACTTCATGTCCCCACGATTTCCTTGAACTTAGTCCCGTTGGTCCTTTGAGGAAGTGGACCGCAGTCTGGACGTTCTATGGTACCAGGGGAAAGGCAGGAAAAGGCAGATCTTACCAGATGGCCGAGTTAGTGTTGTCTTTTGGATGTTCCAGTTGGAATTGGCAAAGAGCCTGCCAGACTAGAGCTATATGAGGAACAGAAAGTAAGAGAATGAGAGAGAGAGAGAAGAGGAAAGAGGGAGCCAGTGTTAGGGGTGGATTCCCAAGACTTGAGGGATTTAGAGCCCTGGCCTGAGCCTTGCAGTTTCCTTCAGGTCAGTTGTCCTTCTCACACAAATCGCTTGAACAGTAAAATGAGAGAAAAGATGGGGCAGGTGGCCAGAGACTCTCAGGATCCAGGAGTTTGCTTAGGATAAGCTGCCATTGCCCACAGCTTCCTGGGATGTAAGGGAGCCTCTGCCACCAATACCGGTCCTGGGTATCAGCAACCAATGTAAGGATTAAAGAAAGAGGAGAGAAACCTGAAGGGAGGCTTGACAGTCAACAGGGACAGGTTTATTTTTAATCAGTGTGAGGGGGCGGCTGGCCAGGTTAAGTCAGAGCCACACTCTGTTAACAGACTAAGAGTTTTCCATGATTCAGTCTCACAGTGCTTATCAGAGGGTTGGACTGCCTCTGTGTCTCTTTGTTGTGTTTATCTGACAGAGAGTGTTGTGTGTCTGTTTTCATGCAGCTTTCTGGAGCTGCAGGCATGTCCCCCATGTCTGCTTCTAGCTTCTGTATCTTAGTGCACCTGAAGGGAAAGGAATGTGCTTATTATTTGTAGTAAGAAGAGAAGTGATTTCCTTGAAATGCATGAGGATAAAAAGAGAGCTGGAAGTTAATGTGGCAGTATTTGTTCAAGATGAAGGTGCTCCTGCTCTATCACTTTCTAGTCAGGTAATTGCACAGCTCTTAGTTTTGTTTTGTTTTGTTTTTTGGAGTAATTATATACTTAGATGTAAATTCTCTTGTCTGCAAATTCAAATCAGAAAATTTATATGATTCTATTTGATGTCTTTGCCATACACAAATACATGCTTACATATATTATAACACTTGTGAGTTTTAAAAATTATTTTATGGTAATAAATAGTGATTTCTCAGCCTTCTGAAAAACAAGATTAAATTATTTTGTGTATTGAATATTCACAATTATTTAGGAAATCACTAAAGTTTATATTTTCTTAAATTTACTTTTCTACTGGTTAAATTGAAATGTATTTTAGTAAAAAAACTGTAATAGAAAATTAAAATTAGTGATAATATAAATCACTAAATGGTTTAAATAATTCTATTGAAGTTGTGGAAGTGTTGTTGTTCTTTTAATTATAGCAGCATAAAAAAATCTACAATAACATTTACCACAGCTCTTTATTTTCTCTCTCAAAGAGGAATTGTATTTCATCATTTTCTTTGTTAGATGTTTGCTGTTTATAAGAATGAGACTCTTTATTCAAATAGAAGCTGTTTTGTAATCTTGATTTTATTACACCAATGAATACTTCTTTTTCACAGAAATGTAACAACTTGAGCAAGAGTGATCAGTTAGTAAGAGGAGTACTTAACATCCTTAGAAGAAAAGATTCAGATCATAGGGATTTTATTTACAGAAATATATTTACCTGTTTGTAATGTATGCCAGTTTAGGTAAGACATTTTCATGTTATATCAATGATGTTTTTATTTTTAAATATAAAATGAGAATCATTTTTTAATCAAGTTATTACATGTAATGTGTCCTAAAGTACAGGCAATATTCCATATACATATATATGTATATATACATATATATATATAAATGCATAGCAAATCTGTAACTTTAATGTATTTCATGTATTCTCAGGTTATTTATGCATTTGTTTTATTTTTCTGGTAATCTTTAAGATTAGATATTGTGCCTGATTGATGTTATCTTTCTCTCTCTTTTATTTATTTATTCATTTTGGAGATGGAGTCTAGCTCTGTGTCCAGGCTGGAGTGCAGGGACAAGATCTCGGCTCACTGCAACCTCCACCTCCTGTGTTCAAGTGATTCCTCAGGCTTAGCCTCCCTAGAAGTTGGGACTACAGGTGTGCCACCACACCTGGTTAAATATATATATATATATATATATACATATATATATATATATATATATATACATACATATATATATATATATATATATATATATCTGTATTTTGTAGAGACGGTGTTTCACCATGTTGGCCAAGAAGGTCTCAAACTCCTGATCTTGTAATCTGCACATGTTGGCCTCCCAAAGTGCTGTGATTACAGACTTGAGTCACCGTGCCCAGCCGATGTTATCTCTTAATGTTGCTTTTTGAAAAGTACTAACTTCCAGGTCATATCCCACACTATCTAAATCAGAATTTCTAGAACTTGGAAAAGGTATCCACATCCTTAAGGGATACCAATTAGTTGTTTTGCTTTTCAGGTTTAAAAATGACATCTATGAGAAACTTAGCATGTATGTATGCTTTTGTTAAAATAAAGAAAAAGAAATTTGGTGATAATGTAAATAAATAATTCACTTAAAGTTTTTGTTGCTATTAGCGTAAATTAAGAGATGCAGTTTTAAGTAAATGTCTCTTAGGGTAGTCTGATTTTCCTCACATCAACCTATTGCACAGTAGTCCTAAAGGCATGGATAGATTGTCAGAAACATAGAACAAAATATTTGTACTGTATTCAATGTTAGTGCAACCTTTCAAAATTACTAATTTATGGATCTATTTAAAATTTAATTACTAGATAATATCTCAGTGATATTGATAAATATTAGGTCATATTTATATGAATGACTCAGACAATTAGCAGATCATTTTAAGTAGTTTGTTTAAATTACAAATATTTTCCTATCAAAACTAATTTCTATGGTCACACATTCCTGTGATGAAAGTGTTATTTGTATCATTAATATTTACCTTCAAGAGGAAATACATTTTACCCTTTATACTTTCTGCTCTGACGATCTCTGTGCTTTCTTTTTCTCAGCCTTGCCTGACTACCTCTGAGATGCTGCGATACTTTTAGTAGAGTAGGAGCATATATTATACAAACATAAACACAATATTTATTTTGAATGTAAAAGTATCATACTTAAGAACTCACAAAAATTTTGTCTTGCACAATTTAACTTGAGATTTTAGTTGCTTATACAAAACCCATGATTGGTTTATAATATAACCTAAGTTTAATTTTAATTGAGAAAGTTCATTATACATTTACACATCTTAAGGCAATTAGGAAGTGTGTTTTAGGTATTAGGAATTTTTAAAATTTGAGAAAACAGTCAACACAGTTGCATTGCATCGTGTACCATTCCCTGTAAGGCCCCCAAAGTACCCAAGAATCAAACATACTAATGTTTCTATGAAGAGAAATGAATATTCCCTTTATGGGTGAAGACTTAAATAGCTTCCCTCAATTAAGTCTTTATTACATCAGAAATTGAGTTACATAACAACCTTATTTTTAAAAGCCTTGCTTACTTGAGCTTTTCGAATTTCAGATAAAGTATTTTGAATCCCTCCTAATTATGATTTGGAAAATACAGTACTGAATAAACAGTCCAGGTGGGATAATATTAAAGGATTGTAATAAACAACAAAAAAAATACAGAGGGCTCTGCTGCCTATTGTAGCGAGTATGTGTCTTAAATTTGGAGAGTAAAAAGCACTTGCGGTAGAAAAGGGTTGCTTTGTTAATTTTTTTTTTCCTAAGTAGCTAGTGGGTACAGACTTAGTATTGACATAACTTGGCTTTTTTAGCATTTATGTGAGATATTCACCGTGACTTGATAAACCATTAGAGAATCACAAAAGGCATAAATTTGTAACATCTCACAGGCTGTAGCATAGAAAGTTTCACAATAGACCACAGTAAGGAAGTATTCAACATTATCTGTAGAAAAACTTTGTGGGTGCTCTATATTACAAAAACTGGCAATGCAGAACGTATGTGTGGACAGATTTATGAGCTCTTTATGAATTAGTATAGTCAGGTGTCGGTAATTGGATATTTGAGGAAGTGGAGCAGGAAAGAGACAACACCTGCGTCCCGGATGTGATTTGATAAGCTGAAGGAATAGTAATGCAATTTACTGAGAGAAATAAGAGAACCTCTTTGAGCGGATTGCATTTTAGAAACATATGGGAAACCAAATAAAAAACTGTAATGGGGAGTTGGATACATATGTCCAGAATTTGGAATCATCTAAAAGGATACATGTGTTACTATAGATGTAATAATGAAAAAAGTCATTGGAAGGAATGTCTTAGAATGGAAACTTTTTTAAAAAAGTTAATGTTAACATGGTAGATAACATTAAGTTATCTAAAAGCAATCCGTAGCCTCTAAGTAGTTTAAATTAGTATGTAAGAATAATAATTTATTTATTTATTTATTTATTTATTTATTTTGAGAGATTCTCGTTCTGTCACCCAGGCTGGAGTGCAGGAGGACAATCTTGGCTCACTGAAACCTCCGCCGCCTGGGTTCAAGCAATTCTCTGCGTCAGCCTCCTGAGTAGCTGGGATTACAAGCGCCTGACACCACAGTTGGCTAATGTTTAAAACAGATGGGGTTTCATCGTCTTGACCAGCCTGGTTTTGAGAAAAATCATACTTTTAAAAAACTGTGGTTATGCTAAAAACAGATCCTTAGCATTCTTCTAGTATTCTTAGTTGTGTCATTTACTTTAATATAAGCCTAAGAATTGCACCAGAATTAGCTGCACAACTCTGCCAGGAAATGCAAAGTTTTATTGTTATAGGATTCTAGAAACAATCATATTATATATCTGGAAACTCTATACACACATGCCCACACACACAAAAACACACACAATTTTCACTGAATAGACATCATAATAAGCACACTGAAAACCTGATAATAAATTAAAGTTATTATAAAGCTGTAGAACACAATGATTAAAAGCAAATGATAATCTTAAATTTTAAAGAACTGAAAATATTAGAATTTAAGAATTAAAATTTTCTAATTGTTCTTTGGTCCACTATCATAGATTTCAAGCAGACTAATTAATGTCATATAATGACATTAAGAGTTCCTATCAATGGGATTTAATTTATATCATTTTAAAAATAGTTTGTTGTCATATATTGTTTACTACGTAACTTCTTGTATTTGCTCTAAAGTAAGGCTAAATCACATCTTAGCCTCATCTCATCCAAGGAAGTGATTACAGTAAAGGTATCCATGTTGGGTTAATGTGTAAAATAGTGGATGTGGATTAATGTGGGTTTGATGTAGGAATTTATTATTCTCCTTATTAATATTAGCTCGAAATGTACTGTGTAACGAATATTTAGTCTATTCAATAGGTGGTATTCAACAGATATATATCAACAACTGCTATGTACCAACCACTGTTCAAAGTGGCAGATAAAAATATAGGCAAAGATAATATTAATCCAAATTGCACATGAAAACAAATGATACTATTGATAATGTGGCAGATGAAATGATTTTCACTTTATTATAATTTTTAAGAGAATGAGATAATTAAATGTGTACTGTAAGTGTTACAAGAAGCCTATCCATGTTATTCTTTACTGAAATAGATTACAAAGATCACCTTTCTCAAAAGAAATTTATATTATAAATGCTCTCATGGCAAAAACAAAAAGCCTGGTCTTTGACTTGGAATATATTCTTATTATATAAAGTAAGATACATGGCAGAGAGAAAAAAAAAATTTTATTTAACTGTCATGGTAATGACAAAAAAGACAGAAGTCACTTTTTTTTTTTTGCAATTTTAGATTGGACTCCTAAGAATAGCAGACAGTTGGCAGTGTAAATATGTTGTAAATTAGCTAGCCCTGAAACAAAATGACTGATCATTAGCAAATCAGGCAACTTTTATTATTGCCATTGTAAGTTGCTTTACCTATCATGAGTGTGCTCTTATACTATTAGAATTGAAATCTATTCTGTACTGCCAATTTATATCCCTGTTTTATAATCTTGGGATTCTTGCTTTACATTCTAAAATATTGTCTCTGAAAAATTAGTGAATATCAAGTAAGTTTTTTATTTTTTTAAAGGTAGTCTTAAAAGTCTAATTATCTTTAGTGAAAATAATGAGGAGATTTGGATATGGTGGTTCATTTCTGTAATCCCAAGTAGTTGGAAGGATGAGGCAGGAGTATATTACTTGAACCCTGGAGTGTGAGGACTGATTGAGCTATGTACTATCATCATGCCACTGCAGTCCAGCCTGGGCCACAGAGCATAATCTGAATAAAAAATAGAACTATAAAAAGTAATATAGCATTACTGTTTTTAATTCACTTGTAGTAATGCATGGATAGCATATTTAGCCAAAACGTTTTAAACTGGTAGTATGCCAAGAAGTCAGGTGTTTGAGTCACATTGTTAGCTAGCTCCTCAACTGGCAAAATCTGTAATATTTTGCAAGGTATTTCTCCTAAATGTAATTAGTTTTTTTATTTGTTAAATGCATTTACTAATGCTACCTGCTTAGGAAACTAACTCTGATATTAATTAGGTTACCTCAAAAACTTGTTCTGAATGACATATATTAGACAATAAAATATTAGCTACTACTTGATATTACAAATTCTTTTCATCTGTTTACTTTTAAAGTTCATAGTGAGCACAATAAAATTCCAGAAGACCGATGATGGCTGTTAGATATAACAGAACGCTCTAAGAGTCGCTATCAAAAATGAGCATATCAGTGCATAAAATGTATGGTAGCTTTATTTAGCAGCTGTTTCATTGTTTACCGTAACATTTTTTCTTACAATTTTGTAGAAGCCTGTGTCAGAATCAAGAAGTTTATTTTAGAAGACAATAATCATGGATGATTGAAATCGTACTGAAAATTATTCTAAATTCTATTATATTTATAGTTGTATTTTCTTTCAAAGGATAACGGAAGTCTTAAAAAGAAAATGGATACTTCTCTGCCAGGGGAGATACTGTGATCACGAAGGTGGCTTTCCCAGGGCAAGGCTAATCTATTGTATTCTGGATGTGCTGACTCCTGCGATTTCCCCAAATGTGGGAAACTCAACTGCATAATTTGTGGAAGTAATGACTGTGGTTGCACTTTCACGTGGAAAAAGAAAAGAAAAGAAAAGGAAAGAAAAGGAAAGGAAAGGAAAGGAAAGGAAAGGAAAGGAAAGGAAAGGAAAGGAAAGGAAAGGAAAGAAAAGAAAAGAAAGAAAATTGACTTGTTTAGTGGATATAGAAACTTGAAAGAAGACCATATACTGGAAAAAATTCAATGTGCCTTAAAAAATGGTCTCCTCCAGTACAAAAAAAAAAAAATCAAATGCTTATTTCTTAGAAAGATCAAATAGTGCTAGGATGACACTTACAAAAGCTTGCAAACTTTGTCTGGATGAGTGGGCAGGGGGAAGCCCCCAAATGGCAGCAGATAAATCTGGGAAAAAGAGAAATGATTTTTAAATGTGTAAGCCAATGTTTATGTATTAATATTGCCCTTAAAAATATATATTTTATTAAATAGTTAGCATTGGTTTGTTTGGTCTTAGAAAGTAAGTTTCCTTTTGGAAATGACTTGTGTGAAATGGTCCAGAAATTATGTAGCTAAAATAATTCAGATTTTTTCCCTGTATTACAAATCATTTGCAGGAATTGTAAAGATGTTAAAGATGCCAGCTTTTTTGCACTTCTTAACAGTTTATTCTAAATGAAGAAAATTAAATATTAAGGTATAAAGTTACCTTTATAATCAAATAATCAGTCTTTTTAAATATTTAGAATTTGAAGCCAGATGACCAAGATGCCTTAGATGAGCATAAGTCCTCTCCAACAGAATATGCTTCATTATATCCTCATCCAACAGGCTTTATGTATCAATAGGTAAATAAATAAATAAAGTTTTTATTTTTCTTTTTTGAACTCATTTTCATCTTTACTTGCGTGGTTTTCAATTATTATTTTCTTACATATTTTGTAACATATCAGCTGTGACTGTAAATTAAGAAAAACATTATCTAGGACAGCTTTGGCAAGACGATCAGAAGAAGAATGCCTTAAGTGGGGTCATGTTTTATTTTACCCTTTTGATATTTTGTCTGTAATTAGGTACTACCTTGTCCTAGTTCATAAAAATGTGTGATATTTCAATAAGATCATAAAGTAATTTATTTAATCTCTCTCAAAATCCAGTGGCAGTAAAAATTAATAATTTTGCGGGTTTTCATACAAAATTTACCGAAAAACAAATACTGACCAAAAATATAAATAAAAACCATTTCTGAGCACTTGTAAGTTAAAACAAATATTTTTATTAAAATATTATGGGAAGACTAGCCACAACGTAATGCACTTTTCTCTTTCTGTCTTTCTTTCTTTGTTTCTTCCTTTCTTTCTTTCTCTCTTTCTTTCCTTCTTTCTTCTCCTTTCTTTCTTCTTTCTTTCTTTTTCTTTCTTTCTTTCTCTTTCTTTCTTTTTTATTTTCTTTTTCTTTTCCTCTTTCTCTGTCTCGCTTCTTTGTTTCTTTCTTTCTTTCTTTCTTTCTTTCTTTCTTTCTTTCTTTCTTTCTTTCTTTCTTTCTTCCTTTCTTCCTTTCTTCCTTCCTTTCTTCCTTTCCTTCTTTTTTTCTGATGGAGTTTCACTCTTGTTGCATGGGCTGTAATGCAATGGTTGCGATCTTGGCTCACTGCAACTTCCACCCCATGAGTTCAAGCAGTTCTCCTGCCTCAGCCTCCCGAGTAGCTAGGATTACAGGCATGCACAACCACATGTGGCTAATTTTGTATTTTTGGTGGAAACAGGGTTTCCTCTTGTTAGCCAGGGTGGTCTGGATCTCCTGACCTCGTGATCCACCTGCCTTGGACCCCCAAACCTGGCCATGGCACCTGGCTAAGTTACTCATTTGAAAGGTTTTCTTGTGCTGTAACATTTAGCATGACTTCTCACCAAGTTCATGTAGCCAAGGGATGGAATCACCCAGAGTAACAGCTTTATTGCTCAGAAACCTTATTTTTTAAAACCAGAAAAATTATAAAACAGGGGAAAAATGTAAAAAACAAGCAGATTATAATTCTACACGTACTTCACCTTTAATGTTTGATAGTTTAATTTCTTGTTGAGATAAGGAATATTGCCATATTTTTAATGGAAATTCTAAAATATTAAAACCAACATGAACACTTTTCATATGTCACAATGTGTGGAGCATGGTAGATTGCATTTTTTTTTTGACTGAGGCACTTTAGTGATAGAATTTACTAAGTGATGCTTGTGATGCTTTTAAAATATGGTTTCATCTAATTCCAGTGAACGGCATATTATCAGAATCCACAGTACTTTGAATTACCATCGTGCCAAGATTTCTGACTGCTTTGCTACCCAGTCACAATTTTCCTTGAAAGCAGTAAGGCTCGAAGTTTATTTCTATGTTATTTTAAAGTGTTTGTTGTTAGATGTAGGGTTTACTGAAGATAAAAGCTCCTTCTGATTTTAAATAATTCATATAATTTTTTTTCATTTGATGTAATATCTGTATGCCCATTGTTGGAAACAATAGGATATGAAGTGTGTTGCACAGCGTGAGGAACAGCAATTCATTTGTTTTGAACTGGTTAGAGTATACTATGTTTTTATCTTTTTATAGTATGTAAATATTAGCATTGAACATTATGAATGCCAAATGCAGTCTACATTAGTCAAGACCTATAAATACACTATCAGGGCTACTGATATTGGTACATTGTAATCCAACTATGTTATGGGCCTTCCTATTTGGCCTATTGTTATTTGCAGTCTACATTTCTCTCCAGGCCTAGACTTAGATTTGGGAATTTCTGTTCCTTAAAGAGTACAAAAGAAATATGTGTAGATTAATTCTATCCCTGCTTTACTGCTGCACCTCTATAAGGTTGTCATCTCAAGTGAATACATCATGATGTCCTGGTTCTAATCACCTTCCAATCATCCTGGAGAGGATTCTTCAAATGGGAACCAACATGTCCTTTTTTAATGTACCACTTAAATTTTTACTGTTAAGAAGATGCCAGGATGTGACTCAGCCCATTAAAAGTCCATGTGTCACATACAGGCATCTGTTTGAAAGTCCAGTTTTCTATTGTTCACATGGCCAGGACATTGATTACTACTTACTACTCATGAATTCAAACAATTGCTTTTATAAATCATGGTTTAATGTTTTTAATCCTTTATTAAAAAAAGAAAAAACAGCATGCAGTTCAATCATTGAGGTAATTTGATCATTCCATCTTCAATTGGTCTTTTTATTTCTGGTCTCTGTGAAATCCTGCCAACAGGACATTGTTCATCCACCTTGAAATGGCCATTCATCAACCAAGCAGGTGGTTGTTGTCAATAGGGAGCTCTTCAAAGGGCATTGCCCATGTGACAGTGGGATCCAGTAATTCCTGAGGTGGTTCCAGACTACATGCTAGAAAATTCCCTACTACCTGCTCTTGAACAGGATGAGCAACTCCTTGCACTTCCCTGGTAACGTTTTCTTCTATAAAGCCATTTTTTTATGTTATTTTGGAAGTCTTCTGAGCACTTCCTCATTAGACTGTTTCCTTACTTTGCCCAACACGTTATAGGTGTTGCAAGTTTTGTAATTATTTTATGGTCTTCAGTCAAAGAAGCAGTCTCAACACCAAGGCAAGACAAGCTAGTAATTATTTTTCCAATGGCACATATTATTTCATGGCATCCGGGAGTGCCCTGGACCACAATTTCCAGCTAATGCTGAAGAGGGGCATGTGTGGGTTTTCTGTCATCGCCTTAGTCTGCCCAAGAACATGTGCCAGTACTTCTAAAATCAGAATTTGGATCACAAAGCCCCAACGTGTGGAGAGAAAGAGGTTTTTACAATTCAGAACTGGACAGCTTTAGTGAATTTTCTTATTTAAATAGACCACTATTTATTGTTTCTTTAAATTGATGCATTATAATTTTACATATTTACAAAGTAGAACTATTATTTTGATACATGCACACAATGAGCAATGAGCAAATTTTTAAATGGCTTATTGGTAATTGGTATATTAGTCATTTCAGACATATATGACATATTTGTTTCAAGAACTTTCCAAAACTAAACTTCTAGTTATTTTGAAATCTGTAATAAGTTACTCATACCTATAGTCTCCCTTCTATACAATCAAACTTTAGAACCTATTCCTTCTAACTGTATTTTTTACACATTAACTAGCTCACTTATTTGTTTGCTCAGTGTCTTTCACAGCCTATAATAATCTGTCATGCTATTCTCTACCTCTGTGAGATGAAATTTGTTATTTCTGAGATATGAATAAAAACATGCAATCCTTGTCCTTTGTATTTTTTGGCTAGTTTCACTTAATACTTGTCCTTTAAATGAAGCCTTTTTTCTGACTAATGTTTAGTTAACGTATTGAGGTTTTTATACAACTGAAATAAGCACTCACCTGAAATTTCTCTTAACTGTTGCCAAAATTCTTTGGGTACATAGGATTGCAGTTTGAAAACAGCTAAATGAACAAAGATGTCTTGAATGTGTCTTAGGATGTTAATATTGTATGATTTTCTATCTCCTGTCTTACTTAACTCTGGTTTGTCTTCAAATTAATAAAAATATTCTAGTAAATTATATTGGGGATCAACATTAAAGACAAAAAAAATCAGTAATACACTAGTTTAACTTTATAAATATAAAGAAAAGAGTTGAAACAAATACCCAAAGTTACTGAATAAAATGAAATACATTTTTATACTCTTAATTTTAAAAGCACTTAATTTACTTTTTATTTTTTACTATTATTGCTTATTTCAAACATGAACTGTTATAACTGGGTTCACAGAGAAGTTATCATAAAAGAGTAGCAAAAAAAACCATACACTGCAGGTAATATAAAATAGTAAAATTTTGCCAAGTATGCAGGAGTGAAGACAAATGAGTCCTCTTCTACTTTAGGTGAATACGTTACTTAGGGTTTGTAGGATTCAGTATCCTTTTTGAGAATAATGTATTTTCCAAATTACGTAAGATTATTTACTTGAGGATATCAGAATTATTAAGACTCAATAACTATGCCTATTAACTGTAGTTGTGGAAGGAATGAGGGCATAGACAGAAGCTCTAAAATCAAAACATGAGTGTAGCCATAGAGCAAAATACAGTTGGTTTACAAGTATCTGAGAGGTCTCTGTATGCTTTTCATTGTATCTTAGGTTTGTGATGAAGAAATAAACAATACCCAGTTCCTGCCCTGGAGAAGCTCATTGCATAGAAAAAGGAAAAAGGCAGATATACATGCCACAGTACAGTGCCGAGACAACATAAATCACAAGCAACCAAGTACAAAGGTAAGATATCTAATTTGAAATTTTATATTCTGTTTCTATTGCTTCTTGCTGTTGTGATTAGCCGTCTCTATATGTGTTAAACGCAACACCCTAGGGGTAACACGGACTAGAGTACCAGAACTTACATTCCAATTTTTCTTCCAATAGTGGCTGTTAACCAAGTATTGGTGAATATCATATATGAAGATTCTGCTAAAAGTAAAGCCACCCTGACTGCGATGCATGGATGATACAATTTACTGGGTCTAGGAAAGAGAAAGAAAGTGTGTGTTTTCTAATTTCTATAAATGATAAGTGCTGATACACTAGTAGCTGGAAGACAAACTATTTCTGCCCACTGAAAGGAAAAAATGAAGAAATTATAGGAAAACCATTTACTACAGTCAAACTAGTCTGATTTTTTAATTTACCTTCTATCAATATCTATACAAAAAGTAAAATAATAATAATAAAGGGCTTGAGCATAAACGTTACCAAAATTTATGTATTCCATGTTCACTTATTTGGAGGTATATCCTAAATAGGTGATCTGCTGACCTAACTTCTTTACAGCTTTATTATAAAATGAATACTTTTCATAGGAAGTGTGATGATAATTCTTAACTAATATTTTTTACAAATTCACATAGCATAATATGAAGAACAAATTTGTTTCTTTAGCAGAAAAAGCTCTCATTTGGGAAAAATAGAGAGAGAATTTTAAAAATAAGCACGGCTTCTGAAAGGCAAATAATATAAATATGTCAGTTATAGAATCTCAGAGATTTTAGCCATATTATGAAAACATACTTCCTACATAATTATTTTAAAGTACAATAATTTCAGAGACAAAAGAGTAGCTGTGATCAGAATCTTCAAACACAGTAACAGAAATTAATAATTAGAATTTACCTCACCATTCTGCTTCTCATCTTCAAAAAATCATTGTCTATATTTTTACCTATGCATTCAATTGCAAGAACACTGCTTCCAGTGGAATATATATATATGTGTGTGTGTGTGTGTGTGTGTGTGTGTATAGCTGCTGGATCACAAACTTCATGTGATAGGTGGCACCAGCATTTTTGAGTCCCACAAATATTTCTGGTGGGTGAGATCTAACAGAGTGCAGATATTCCCCCTGAAAAAGTGCTTCACAACCTGAGATAACAAGAAAAAATAGTGCTTGTACTATGAAAATAATAACTCTGCCTACTCTTCTTTCCGTCAAGTGACAAATTAATATTAACAACAACTCATTTATCAACACTGCCATTTTGAAAGAGTACTTTAAATTTTTATATTAACAACAAATCAAGTGACTATTGTGGATTTTTAACTTCAGACCCTTTAGGTCCATATTTTAATGACATTACATCTGTTTGTTTAAAAAGAAAAGTATTTGTTTAAAAAAACTCTTTGAATATATATATAACTATGTCAATTCAATTGTTAAATAAATTAACATACAGAGTGTTTTTAAAAAGGAAACTCTTCTCTCTACATAGATCCCACAAGACAAACAAAGATCTCATCTTTTAAGCAGTGAGTTTAGTACAAAAGTCCTACAATGTGCTAGAAAATATGCTCACACAGAGAAAAACATAAATATAATTTCACATTTATCAATTAAAGATATGTACAGAATGTTGTCATTAATTGTATTCTAAAACCTCAGTTTTCTCTTGAAATAAACTAAATTTTGTTATCATTTGTTAATTTACTTATATTACCTCCCACCCTGAGTTTCAGTTCCATGTAAGATTTGAACATTGTTACTTACTTTGTTGGACTGACGTGGATATTTAGAAGTAATACAATGCACCCCAAATTTCTCTTCTCCTATTATGAAAGTGGGTTTCATTGAATTACTTTCAAAGTAAACTATTATTAATGAAGAAAAACAGCTTTATAATTTAAAAACTCAATAGTTACTGCTTTGTCTATGTAATATATTGCATTCAAACAGTCTACTATCTTTCTGAGGTTCTTTCCACAGCCAATAGCTAGTGCTACAAGCAGATCAAAACCAGGATTGATGGTAATGGGAGAGCTACAGACTGGAAGAGCTGGCTCTGATGGCAGTTCTTTACTTCTTACATACTACAGTTAAACTTGATGCAAGGAAGAGAACAACATCAATTAATTCCTAGTAAGTCAGAAAAAGAAATCACGTTATTAGTAGAAAACATATGTTAAGAAAAAGATGTATTTTCAAGAAAATACTTTTATGTTTATTTGACATAAACATCTCATTATATCTTGAAACAATTTTGGATTTTGTTCCAAAGAAAAATCATTTAAAAAAAACCGACCACAATCAATAAATGTAATTCATTTCCAAAGTTAGATTTTTGAAGAAATTTCTAAAACTTGAGAACTTTACCCAAAAGACAAATAACATTCTAAATTAACCTACTCTTTTAATTACATATTAATGGAAGTAAATTTATTTTCAAAAAAAGAAAATGCATTAAAATTACGTTATTTTTCTTGAATTATGAGACATATAAACATAGTCATCAAAAAGATGATATAAAAATAAGTTTTTGCAAGATGGATGTTTTCTCAATCAGAAATTCAGTCAAGGACCAGGCATGGCGACTTACCCCTGTAATTTCAGCACTTTTGGAGGCCAAGGCAGGGAGCATACTTGAAGCCAAGAGTTTGAGACAGGCCTGGCCAATATGGTCAAATCCCATCAGGTGTGGTGGTGCTCACCTTTAATTTCAGCTAATCAAGAAGCTGAGGAAGAATAATCACTTGAAACTGGGAAGCAGGGGGTTGCAGTGTGCCAAGATTGCACTGCTATACTCCAGCCAAAGACACAATGTGAGATTCCTTTATAAAAATTAAAGAAAATAAATTCAATCAATTAAGAATTGAGATATACTGCTTATTTACTTTTCAATGCAGTTTGTGGCAACTCTGAATTGCAATTACAAAAATGTCTTAAACAAAGTGCGGCACACATTTCAAAGTTACTGTAACCTCACCTCTGCAGAAAGAAAGCTTTTTATTTTTAAATGCTGCTCCTCTTCCTGTGTCTATGTGCCTTTAATGTTCAATGTGAACATTGTTGATTGTGAACATGTACTGCTAGTTTTTGTTTATAATTTCTGTGTTAGTTTGCTGAGGATGATGGCTTCCAGCTTCATCCATCTCCCTTCAGAGAACATGATCTCCTTCTTTTATTGGCTGCATATTATTTCATGGTATATATGTGCCATGCTTTCTTTATCCAGTCTGTTACTGATGGGCATCTGAGTAATTCAATGCCTTTGCTACTGTAATTAGTGCTGTAATACACATACACACGCACCTATTATTAAAATAGAATGACTTTTTTGAAGGGGGGCTATATACCCAGTAATGAAATAGCTGAGTCATTTGGGTTTAAGCAATTGTCCTGCCTCGGCCTCCTGAGAAGCTGAGACTGCAAGTGCCCGCTACCATGCCCAGCTCCTTTATCTTTTTAATTATTGTCACATCAAATCTAGAACTAAGCATGTGAAAAAAAAACTAGGTATGAGGAAAATGAAAATCAAACCACAATGAGAGATACAAATTTATATTCAATAGAATGGCCTGTAATCAGAAAGCAATGACAGATGTTTGTGAATATACGGAAAAATTGGGAAGCACATCCAAATTGCTAGTGGGAATATAAAGTGAGGTTGCTTCTTTAGAAAACAGTCTGTTTCTTAAATAATTGGAGTACATTTGCATATTTTCCAAAACTCAAGGTGTATTTATGCTAATTTGTATAGGAATGTTTGTAGTAGCATTATTCATGATATAAATGTTTCCATCAACTCCTAACGTGGAGGTAGACCTAGGCCGATGCTACCCTTGCCGTGCATTGGCATCATAGATTCACTTACCATATATCTGATATGATTGATGCAAATCCATATATTCTATAATGAAACCACCAAGATAAAGAATTTAGACAAAATGCTAAAACTTTTTTGCCTCAGTATGCCTGGCTTAATAACAGGAAAGAATAGCAAGGCTGTTGCAGAAATCTCAAGCTTAGGAGACCCCAGCATTTTAAAGAAAGGAAACTCTGCCTTAAAAGGAGGCATTGTCTTTATCTTTCATGGGTGTTTCTTATACATAGCCCCTTGAAGATAATCTACAACAGAAGGCTGTAAGTCACAAACAGCCTCATACTGTATGAGTCCATTTATAGGAAGTGTCTGTAATAGGCAAATCCATAGTGACAGAAAATGGTTTATTGGATACCAAGGGCTCTAGGAAACGGGGAAGCTGGGATTTAATGGTAATGGGTGCAGAGGTGTTTTTGTTTTTTTGATGATGGAAATCTTCCGTATTTAAAAAGTGGTGATGTTTGCACACCTTTGTGAATACCCTGAAAAAAACAGACTATGTAGTTTAAAATGGCTAATGTGATAGTTTGTGAGTTATCTCTCAATTAAAAAACTGTTGAAAGCTTGGTCAAAGTTTTGAGCACCGCAAGCCTTAGCAGGAATGTAGATGCAAGTTAAACACAAGACAAGAGTATTGAATGGGCCCCAGTCACATAAAGTGGCAGAGAAGTGAACAACTGAAAAAACAATGTGAGCTAAACTCAAAATTGGAATTGAATAAGAAAGAATGCTTTCTCCAGTCTACACAGCAAAACTGGGGGAAATGGCCATGTGGTTGGATGATGGTTTACTTATAAATAATGCCTAGAAATATGCCCCTAAATGTTAAACCATTTTATACAAGAAGCCGAAATTCAGAATCTAGAAAGAAGTTGGCAATACCCGTTTTAAATTATAAATTGTGGAGCATACACCTGAAGAATTTAATGTACCTTTTAATCCTTGTTATACATAAATAGAAGCAGACAGAATTATCTAGTTTGACAATAAAACCGGCAGGATAAATAATTTAGACAAATTACTTAACTTTTTATTGCTTCAGTCTCCGCAGTTTGATAAGAAGACCAAATAATAAGTCGTGTTTCAGATATTATGTCTGTGAACCTTTTAGAATAAGGATCACACCAGGCATGATTACTCACACCTTCAATCAAAACAATTAGGTGTGGGGGGCCAAGGCGGGTGGACGACCTGAGGTCAAGAGTTTGACATCATCCTGGCCAACATGGAGAAACGCCATCTGTAATAAAAATGTCAAAAACAAACAAAAAAACTGCCAATTGGTCTGGCAGGCCCCTGAGTTCCCAGCTACTCAGGAGGCTGACACAGCAGAATTGCTTGAACCCAAGAGGCAGAGGTTGCAGTGAACTGAGATCCTGTCACTCCAGCTTGAGCAACAGAGCAAGATTTAATCACACTCCACCCCCGGGCCATAAATAAATAAATAAATAGATAAATAAATAAATAGATAAATAAATAAATAGATAGATAGATAAATTTAACTGCAAATATATCAAGTATTGTTTATGCCAGTTCGCCTGACAAAAGACAAAAATCCACGTTCTGATGGAATTTACACTTTGGCTTTAGTCAAAAGTAGTGACAACAGCTAGTGATTTTATTTTTAAGTAAGAAAGATAAGGTTGGTGGTTTCATTTATAAGCAGGTAAATAGTATAAGCTCAAAGGAGATCTGAGCAAACTTATTGAAACAACAAGGAGTGCAAAACCTCTGAAGTTGTAGCGTATACTGAGGCTCAGAACAAGAAAGAGGACGGTAGAAGAAGATAAGCAAAATATAAGAAGAAGAAAATAATATGCAGTGGTTTATTACATTATAAAGACCATGGTTTTATCTTAGGACAAAGGGAAGCTGGGATTGAATGCAAATAGGTAGATTTACTTTTTAAGGTAAGGACAAATAGTGATGGTGGCATAACGTTGAGAATATCCTGAAAATCACTGAATGTGTACTTCACAATGGCTAATTTTATAGTATCTGAGGTATAACTCACATAGTTGTGATAGTGTAATGGTTGTAATAGTGGAAGATAGGAGATCACTAAAGAGGCTGAGTTAATCAGATGAGAAATGTGGATGACCTGTATCTGGGTGACAGCAGGAGAAATAGGGAAAAGTGGTTAGATTCGGGACCTGTTTTAAAAGGAAAACATGCAGAATTTGGGGATTAATGGAAATGACGATATGTAAAGAAAAGCATCACTGTTGACCTGACAGTTTTAGGCCTTTGCAGCAGGATGTAATTACTATCAGGTGAAATGGGAAACCCCTGGAGAAAGTTTTTTGGCAGCAGCATCAGAATTCAGTGTGTACCCTTGAGATCAAATTGCCTGCTAAACATGAGTATGTGCATTAGAGTCATACATGATTTGGGCTTTAGTAAGAGACTGGCTGGAGATAACAATCTGGGACTCAATACCATTCAGAAATCCATGGTACTGAAGAGATAACTGGGAGATTGAGAGTAAATTCACTAGGAATAGTTCAAAGAAGAGACAAACTAAGAAACAGTTGTTATATTTGGCCAGGACTGGTGGCTTGCACCTCCAATGGCAGCACTTTGGGAGCCTGAGGCAGGCGGACGAATTAATCCCAGGAAATCAAGACCAGTCTGGGATACAAGGAGAGGCCATGTTTCTACCAAAATTAGCTAGTCTGGGTGGCCTGTAGTCACAGTCACCCTGGAGGCTGAGGTGGAAAGATCGCTTGAGCCTGGGAGGTTGAGGCTGCAGTCAGTTCTTGATAAACCACTGCACTCCAGCCTGGAGAACAGAGGCAGACCATGTCTCAATAAACACACAAACAACAAAGACAAGAAATTTAAAAAACAAACTATTATATTTGGCAAAAAGGGAAGCTGATTATTTTAAATGTAGTACATTTGGTAGACTGTTGGGGATGAAAGCCTGACTGGTAAAGGTAAGTAGAATTTTCAAATGAGAGCATAACATCAATGGTAAAAATATTCACCTGAAATTCAAGGTAAAATTTTAAATTTAGCAATTAGGGTGTCATTGATGACCTTTGAGAAAGGACTGTGACTTCACTGTTGTGGGATAAAACTTGAGACAGAATAAGAACTGATGGAAAGGAAATAGCTAATAGAAATTCTCTGTGCAAATTAAAACAGAGAAAAAGGTCAGTACCAAAGGAGACAGTTTTTTTGTTGTGGATCATAAAATATGGAGTTTCTTATACATGTGTGATAAGGAAATCAGGGCAGTGAAGAAGAGAATAAAATTAATTCCGCAAAAGAGGAAAATATCAATCATATTGATGAGTTGGGTCCAGGAGGATGTATTTTAAAATGTGATAAATGTTTTGTCTTTGAATAAATAAGTGCATGTAGATAAAGGTGTGATTAGGATCAGAATAATGAACAACAGAAGTTGAGGAATTTAATACTCTGCAGCATAAAACTTAGCAAATTGGAGGAAAGCATATTTATGATAAGTTATGAGAATAAAAGCAATGCAAAGAAAGTTCAGGAAACAAACATCTTGTCAAATAAAAATAAAATAGGTAACTTCTTGATTCTTCCCTTCCACTTACTTAAACTACTGCTTCTATTTTTCCCATTGTTATATTTTAACAAAAGACCAATGTCTTCTGGGAAAATATTATGTTTTCTCTCTGGTAATTTGCATTAGACTCTTACACCTTTCATGCCTTTTTATTATATTAACAACACTTTTAGTCAGAAAAAGGTTTCTGTTCCAATATTTACTTGATTTAAAAGTCCTGTTGCCTTTTCTCTTCCTTCTTATTCATTTTTGTTTAATATTGCTTCCCACACAAAATGACTAATTGACCTTGACAGTATATCAGTAATTTCTCTGGCAGTTTGTCTGCAAAGAGCCTAATAAGAGCTATTTCACCCCACCCCCACCCCCCCAACAAAATAGAATTTAGATCTTCTATAACCATTCAAATCTGGATTTCATATCTATTTAAATTGAAACTTTTCTTGATTAATAACTTCATTAATAACTCGATTAATACCTTTGTGACTTTACTTGATTAATAACTTCATAACTTCTGCATTAAATCAAGCCAAGGATCAGTATTTTAAATGAAAAATGGCCAACAACTAACAATAAGTGGAACTTAAAGGGCTCACTATTTTCTATTCCTCTCTCAACCAGAAATACCTGTTAGATAGTTTTCTTAGTGTCATCATGGTTAGATGTGGCTTAGACATTGTGCCCTTTTGTTTTAGTTGATGTCAGCAGGAGACACTGGCTGAAGGTCACAAAAAGGAAACAGGAGAAATGTACACCTTTTTTCTTACGACTTGAAGACAGGACTATCATCTTGGTATTAAGGGGTAGTTAATGCCTCATACAAGTTTTATTCTCTATTTCCTTTCGACAATATGTACTGAAGAAATAATATGTCAAGTTACTGGATATATTGACTGAACTATGTCAAATGCGTTAATTGACTAAATTGTGTCAAGTCATGGTTTAATATTTCTTAAACAAGACATAGATTTTTAAGTTGTGATTAGTGATCCGTATTTACTTTTTTATATTTTCCATGAACAGTGAATTATACAGAATCTTGTTTTCTTCTGTTTGGATTTGGTACTGAACTATACTGGATTCACTTGCAAGAAGAGTTTGAATTAGCAGCATGCTGAGAATGGATACAGTGTTTGAAGAGACTGATATAGAAAGTACAGGAGTAGTTTTATTTTTGGAAGAAGCAGTGGTCCTTGGGCACAGACCCCGTATGAGTTTTCCTTTCAGCATTCTCTGCTCAGCTGTTCTCTGCTGTGGTGAGGCATCTATGCTTTGTATATGTCTGAAATTAATTGAAAAGCTAGTGACAGATTCTGATGTCATTTGCCATGAGCTTTATTATTGTGCAGGTAATTTTGGATCAAATCACCCTAACGTTTTTCAGCAAAGACTTTAGAAGAAATAAAGCTGCATTACTTTTTCTTGGCACATTCTTCCTTTAGGACCTATAGTGAGGTAAGTGACACAAATATCTCTCATTCTCTGTTTCCAAAAAGTAAATAGAATATAAATAGTTCACTAACAAGATTAAGGAAGTGATCATCATCGTTCCTCTAACTGAAATGCACCCTCTGTTTAGATTTCTTTACTTTTCACAATTTTGAAAATTTTCCCATGCAATTTTTATCAGTCATAAGGTAATGATAGTTTTTAAACAATGCAAATGGGATTAAGTCAGTCATTTTTTCTGTTCCTTTTAATATTATTCTAATTCAGCCTCATGGGCATTCCAAATAGTTATGAGGGATAGAAATATAACATTAAATTAAGGGATGAGAGGAGAGTGAGAAGAGAGTATGGCTCCAAATTAATCTCATAAATTTTATTTGTTAACTGATGTGATTTAACACGTTAGTGGTAGATTTTCTAGATATCCCTAAATTTGTAGCTATGACTTGGAATATCAAAACATAGCTAGGCAATTCATTTCCATATGACTTCTCTCTGTTACTATGCTGATTTGCACGAGTACTGTAAATTTTGTAAGAACTAATTTCATTCAGATGTGCATTTAGAGTTCCAAGATAGTAAAATGTATAAAAATTATATACATTTTATATAATTAGGAGGCAATGGGGATAAGTGTTACCTTTCATTAAAAAGGTAAGTGCAGAAGTTTATAAACACATGCAAAAATGTGTAACCTCACGATTTAATCTTCTATGCGAATACAAATTAGTAATAGCAGGAGCAATTAGTAACACTAGGAGCAATTAGTAATAGCAGGAGCAATTAGTAACCCTAGGAGCAATTAGTAACACTAGTAACACTAGCAATTAGTAACACTAGCACTAACAGATGTGCATGTAGAGTTCCAAGACAGTAAAATGTATAAAAATTATATACATTTTATATGATTAGGAGGCAATGGGGATAAGTCTTACCTTTCATCAAAAAGGTAAGTGCAGAAGTTTATAAACACATGCAAAACTATGTAACCTCACGATTTAATCTTCTATGTGAATACAAATTAGTAATAGCAGGAGCAATTAGTAACACTAGCAGGGCAATAAACATTCCTGCAAAGCCAAAGGGTTAATCTGAGTGACAATGCATGTAGTGATTCTGGACCATACTCTAGAGCTAATTTAAGTTTAATTGACTGAATCTCCTGAAAGAAAAGGACTTAGGCAGAAATAACAAAAAATGAACAACACAATAGCCAAAAAACTCAACAAATAAATAAAACTCCTGACAATATCAGAACCAATAAATCTCCATGTAGTAAAAACACACCTCATTTTGTTGCTATAGTTGTTGTTGTTCGGAGACAGAGTCTCGCTGTGTCACCCAGGCTGCAGTGCAGTGGTGTGATCTCACCCCCCTGCAGCTTCCAACTCCCAGGTTCAAGGGATTTTCCTGCCTCAGCCTCCCGAGTAGCTGGGACTACAGGTGCACACCACCACGCCTAGATAATTTTTGTGTTTTTAGTAGAGAAGGGTTTTCACTATACTGGTCCGGCTGGTCTCAAGCTCCTGACCTCGTGATCCACCCACCTTGACCTCCAAAAGGGTTGGGATTACAGGTGTGTACCATCGTGCCTGGCCAACTTTTTCTTTTTTACAAGGTCAATTTATGAAAATTTTATAAATTTCTTATATTTCTTGTAATAGACCGAGCATGGCGGCTCACACCTCTAATCCCAGCACCTTGAAAGGCTGAGTCGGGCAGGTCACCTGAGGTTGGCAGTTCCAGGCCAGCTTAGCTAACATAGTGAAACCCCATCTTTACTAAAAATAGAAAACTAGCTGGGCGAGTGGCATGTGCCTCTAATTCCAGCTACTTCAGAGGCTGAGGCAGTGGAATCGCTTGAACCTGGAAGGTAGAGTTTGCAATTCAGTGATCATGAGGAATGTTAAGATTACTATATGCATATATATGTGTGTGTGTGTATACATATATATATGGTAATCATATACATATATATACACACAGCCACAGACACGCACACACACACAGACACACATGCACACACACACACCCGTTAGCTCTGTGTATATATTCTTTTGAAAACAGAAGATACTTATTTTTAATTAGGTTATTATTTCCTTGTTCTTTTGAATCATTTTTAGTTCCTGGTATATTTCGATTAACTCCATGTCTGATGTATAGTTTGCAAATATTTTCTCTCATTCTATCACTCTGGTGATTTATTTAATTTTATTTTCATTTTTGCTGTATGGAAGTTTTCTAGTATAATGTAACCTCATTTTTCTGTTTGTGTGTTTTTTGCTTGTGCTTTTGAAGTCTTATCCAAAAAACATTCCTGCCCAGACCAACGTCATTAAATGTGTTTTGTGATTTATTCAACTAGTTTGACAGTTTCGTGTTTTCATTACATCTTTATTTTTAAATGTTTTTAAAAATATATTCTTATAGGTGAGGTCTCACTATGTTACCTAGTGTGGAGTACAGTGGCATAAGTGTTTCATGCTACAGCTTTGGACACCTAGGCTCAGGTGATCCTCGCATCTGAGACTCCTGAGTAGCTGAAACTACAGGCGCACACCACTGCAGTAGGCTTTTTAATCCGTGTGAGTTAATTTTTGTATGTGGTGAGAAATAGGGTTCTAATTATATTCTTTTGCATGTAGCTCTCTTGTTTTCCCAGCACCACTTATGGAAGAGATTGACATTTTCTCATTTTGTGTTCTGGGCACCTCTGAAGAATATCAGTTGGCTATACAGGTGTAAATTTATTTTTGTTCACTGTGTTCTCTTGTATTGGTTTATAGCATTGTGACATCTCCAGTTCTGTGGGTTCACTCCCCAACCGCACTGCCATCTTCACGATTGCTTTGACTATTCAGGATTTTTGTGCGTGTGTGTTTGTGGTTTTGTATTAATTTAGGATTTTTTCAATTTCTGTGAAAAATGCAATTGGTGTTTTGATAGAGATTGCATTCTATCTGTGCATTGCTTTGGATCATATAAACATTTTAACCATATTACTTTTTCCAATCAACGAACATAGAAACATAGATATATTTTCATTTAGTTATGTCATTTTAACATTTTATTAATGTTTCATAGTTTTCAGAATGAAGATTTTTTTTACCTCCTTGATTAAATTTACTCCTTTTTATCCCCCATAGCTATTGTAAATGAGACTGTTTTCTTAAGTTTTTTTAAATACATATTTTGCTATTAGTGTATGGAAATGCCATGGAATTTTATATGTTGATTTAATAAACAGAAATGTTACTGACTTTCAGAATTAGTTGTAACTACTTTTTAGTGGTATGTTTAAGGATTCCCTTATATGTCATTAGCATATATGGACAATTTTACTTCTGCCTTTCCGACTTGGGTGACTTTTCTTACTTTCTCTTGACTAATTTATCTGGCTAATGACTTTCGGTTTTATGTTAATATAAGTAGTGAAAGTGAACATCCTGGTCTTCTTTCAGATCTTCACAGCAAAGCTTTCAATTTTAACTCTCACTGAGTGTGACACAAGCTAAGGGTTCATCATATGTGGTGTTATCTGGTTATTTGGGTCTGTGTCATTTGTTGTGTTGAGTTACAGTTGTTCCACGCATGATTTATTAAGAGATTTTATTGTGAAAAATGTTGAATTTTGTCATTTTTTTCATATATTGAAATGACTGCATAGACTTTGTTCTTTATTTTGTTGATGTAATCTATGACATTTAATAATTCTCATGTATTAAACCATTCCTGCATCCCTGTAATCTCACTTGATCACGGTGAATGATTTTCCAAATGTGCATTATAAGTCATTTTCCCAGTACTGTGTTGAGGATTTTGGCATTATGTTTATCAGATATAGCGGCCCATAGTTTTCTCTTTTTTCTTGTATCCTTGTCTGGTTTAGTAATCAGCATAATGCCGTCCCCATGGAATGAGTTGGAACAGTTCCCGTATCTTCCTTTTTTCTTTTATGTTTTTGTTTTCACTAGGTTAAAAAAAAAGTGGCAGTAGTTTCCTTTTTGTGGTAGGTAGAATGCAGCAGTGAATACGTCAGGTCCTTGGCTTATCTTTAACAGGTGACTTTTTACAGCTGATTCGATTTCTTACCATTAATTTGTTTCTTGGTGTCAGTTATGGTATCTCTTTTTTGGCTCTGATTTTCTTTATTAGGGGCTTTGTTTTTTTTTTTTTTTTTACTTTTAAGTTTAGCTTTTTGTTTTCCTAATTCCTTGATTGAAACATCAAGTTGTGTATTTGATATCTTGTTTTACATGAAGGCATTTATTGCCATAACTTCCCTCTTAAAACTGCTTTGGTTGTATCCCACAGGTTTTGAGGTGTTGTGTTTCTATGTTTGACTCAAGAAACACGGTGTTTTATCCTTATTGTCTTCATTGATTCACTGGTTGTTCAGGAGTATGTTGTTTAATTTTGATATACTTATGATTTAGTGATTTCAGAAGAGATACTTGATATGACTTTGATCTTTTCAAATTTGTTAAGATGTGATTTGTTTGCCTAATGTGTGATGTATCCTGGAAGATCTTCCCTGTATGCAGTGGAGAAGAATGTTTATTTTATAGCTCTTGGATGGATAGTTCAGTAGCTGTTTTTAGCATTTGCCCTACTGGGCATTTTAATCCAACGCTTGCTTATTGAATTCAGTCTGCATTATCTATTCTTTGCAGAGAGTAAGGTGCTGAAGTTTTCTATTATCGTCTTGCACTTTTTATCTGTCTTTGGATCTATTAACATTTGTATTATATATATGCATATATTACTTATGTACTTGTATTCCTGATATAATATTTTCTTTTCTTTCCCCTGCTTAATTCTGTATCCTCTCTTTGACTTTGATATTTGCTAGTTAGGTTATATTAAGTCATGCAGATATTTTTATTGAAATTGAATATGATTGGAAGCCTTTGATATTCCTGTAGCAGAATATTTATATTTCTATTTAAGTTTGGAAAGGTTTCTCATTATTTCTCTAAATAAGCTTTCTACTCTTTTTTATACATTTTTTGTTGGGATGGAGGTTTGCTCTTGTCTCTCAGGTTGGAGTGCAATGGTGTGATTGTGACTAACTGCAACTTCCAAGTCCTGGGTTCCAGAGATTCTCCTGAGTTCAAGTGATTCTCCAAACTCAGCCTTCTGAGTAGCGGGGGATACAGATGTCTGCCAATATAACTGGCTAATTTTGGTATTTTAATAGAGAAACAGTTTCACCATGTAGCCAGGCTGCTCTCAGGCTCTTGGCAACATGTGATCCTCCCACCTTGGCCTCCCAAAGTGCTGGGAATACAGGCATGAGCCATTGTGCCCAGCTCTACCACACTCTTGAATGCTAGTGTCTGATACCTTTGCTGTTTGGATGTTATCCCATTAATCTCATGAATCTTATTTATATTTGCTCCTCTGACTGTATACTTTGAATTGACCTATCTTTGAGTTTTGCTGCTTGACCATTTCTGTTGTCATTGCTGTCAATTGCATTTTTGATTTTGTGGTGTTTTATTCTTCAAGATTTTTGTTTGTTTTTTTCTCCCATTATTTTAACCTCTCAGGTAAGTTTCTCTGATAAATTTCAGAATCCTTTGTGTTTTCCTGAAGTCCACTGCATTGTCTTAAAATAATTATTTTGAATTCTTTGTCAGGCAATGTGTCCATGCCCGTCTCTTGTGGGTCAGTCACCACTGACACCTTATTTTGACCGCTTGATGCCATCATCTTTCTCTCATCGATCCTAATCCTTGTGGCTACACCTCAATGTCTGCGCAGTGATGTAGGTGCCTAATTCAATGTTCATGGTTTGGCTGTGTTTGGAAGCTTTCTTCCACAGTAAGCCTGTCCAGAGATTCAGGGCAAGGAGAAGAAGGAAATTAAGGTGTTTAAGTTCGCTTCAGCCCTGGTAGCACTAGGGGAAACACTAATGAGCAGACTTTCATGGTTGGCGTAATTTGACCGGCAAAGCTGACTCAATGCCAGGCTCCATCTGTAGCACACAGTTGAGCAATGGGTGCACTCAAGGCCTGTAGCTTCTATGGTCTGCCCTGTGTCCTTTATTTGGTGCCTGAAGTTACTGTAGTCAATCAACAGGAATATTGAGAGGAACAGAAGTCCATTCTGCTGAGGTCATAGTTTCTGATCTGTTGCCAGGGTTGGTCTATAAGATTAACCCTGAGTATCAGCCTCCTAAAGTGCTGGGGTCAGGGGAAAGGGACATAAAATCCCAAGGCAAAAAAGTTCTATGCCTACTACCTTTGCACAAGCAATCCTCACACCTCTGCCTCCTGAATAGTTGAGACTACAGGCATGTGCCTCCATGCCTCCCTAACATTTTTTTGTGTATTTCCTTGTTGTTGCTGTTGTTGTTGTTGCTGTTGTTGTTGGGCTCAAGTGATCTACTCACCTCAGCCTCCTAAAGTGCTAGGATTACAGTATGAGTCACTATACCCAGCTAAAATTACTTTCTAAGATTTAATTTTTAGGCCATTTATTTTTATTCAGTCTTATTTCTCATAAATGCAGTTCAGAATGTTATTGCTTTAGAGTTTCTCTTTGGGTATTCCTGAAGGAATAAATGGACTCTTGATATTCATTTTCTAAATGGTGTTATAAAATGAGTAATTACTTTAGGTGAGTGACGACTATTTGGCCTCTTTTTGTTTTCTAGCTTCATTTCATTGTGTATGAAGAGTGTAGTTTTCTAACCCACCTGCATATGTGAAATGAATTTTTACTCTTTCAACTGAATGTAGTACAGAATTGTTTAAACTGATTATTCAACTACTTCATAATTTTGGTTTTCTTTCTTGTGCATATTAGTCTATTCGCAGAACAATGTCAAAATTAAATTAATTTGCTTATGAAAAATTTTTCTGATAAAATTACATACATACATGCAAACAAAAGCACATACATATATAACACTTAATTTCTAAAACTTTTAGTTTTTCTACTTCTCTAGTACCTTGTATTCCATCACTCAGCAAAATCTGTTCAGTTCTACTTCCAGGATTTACTTTAACTCCACAGATTATTTCCTACTTTCTGTTATCACCACAGTCTAAAACACAGTTTATATTACCTTTGCCTCCTTTTTTACACTGTAATTTCCTACTTTACACTCTAACTTTCTATAAAAAATAAACTACATTTTCAAGATCTAATTCAGGTAATTTTATTTTTTCTTAGTTGAGAATTCTTTCTATGTGCTGTCACAGCTTATAGCATCAGATATGAATGTATCTATCCAATTTCATCTGTTCTAGTTATTTTCTTTGAGGGAATATATATAGAAGTTTATAAATATGAATATATATGTATTCCCTTATTATTTGTTTTTCCCAGGAGTAATATATGTTTTGCATGCATAGATTTACTATGCATAATGGAAATCCCTGATAATGGAAACTTAGTACTTTTTTTTTGTTCCTTTTAAGTAAATTATTTTCTGAAGGAGGTGGGTTGGGAGGCATATATGTTAACATGGCAAGTTTAAAAGAGAAAGTGGCCATTACTAATAAAAATTATTCTCTAACATTTTCATGTGTACCATTAATAGCATCGCTGATTATATGTTCCCTCTTTTGTGTATGGGGCCATTCACCGCAACATGCTAGCAATCCACACCTGCAACAACTTTGCTGCCATTAAGCTATGGGTAATAAAATTCATCTTTGTCATGATATGGCATTCCTTGGTGATTATCTCACGTGTAGTGACTCTGGCATTTTTCCCTGCATCTATGAAACTAAGGACCCTATACTTTCTATTAATCATGTATTTTGTATTATTTTTGGCACCATGGCCGGAGTTTTGGAAAAGTGGAGTTCATTTTCATAGCAACACAGAAAATAATTCCAGCACGGTGGGTACAGTATGGATGCTTATCTTAACCATGCTAGTATAAGCTGCCATCAACTTCCCTGCTGGTCATCAGTTAAACTGCAGCTGTCAAATAAGAAAATAATTGACAAGAAACAGAGGTGGGCCACACAATCCAACGCTGCGTCTTTCCGGTTTTAGAAAATGTGATAATAATATTGGTATTTCGGTTCTTTGGAGGGAAAATTTTACTGAAGTCTTGCGACTCATTAATTGCCATGTAGCTCATCATAACCTACCTATTAGCCATTGGCTTTATGTTCCTCTTCTGTCAGTGTCTGCATCCCAGGTGATCAGACAAAGTATTGCCAGGACATACAGAAAATCATCCAGAAGCACTGTGATATTGTGTAAACATCTAGAGAAAACTCAAAAGAATAAAAATAAGCAGCTGAGGAATTACTGTCATTCATGGAGAAGGGTTGAATGTCATCAATAAAAAGTATGCAATATCCATATAGTATACATATATACTTTCACAGAACAAAGAGTAAAGAGACTGAATGTGATTTTATAAAGATACTCATAAAAATATAAACACCAAAGTCTGGGAAGTAGTTTCTAATAAAATTGACTTTTCTCCTGTTACTATGCATTAGCAATTTTTATTTTCTTCAATATAATTGTACAACTTTTTAAACAAACCAAAACGAAATCAAAAATCCCTCTGGGTCCAAAATCTGGGCAGAAAAAAAAACCCATAATGCATTTTTCACCTGGTACACTTTTGGAACATGTGCCTTTAATTTAACAAGTGTTTGTAATCTAGCATATACATTATCAGCGAATATTTTCTTTTCAGAAAGAGTAGTTACCGTAGTTTTCATTCTGTACTTAAGGAGAACCTGAAAGAGAAGTCTTATGAGCATGCTCCTATTTAAATTAATTTAAGGTAACCAAAGTGTTTCTCATTAAACTGACTAACAGAAAACAACTCGTATTAATGCATCTTAAAGCACAAAACCTGTTCTATTAAAAATAAATCATCAGGTTAATAACATAATATATTAATTTACATTCCTACCAATAGTGCACAAGCATTCTCTGTGCCCTACATTGTCAAAAACACTTGTCGTTTTTCATCTTGAGAGTAATGGCCATTCCAACATGTGTGAAAGGAGGTCTCATTGTTGGTTTTAATTTGCATTTCCCTGATGGTGGTGTTGAGCATCTTTAAACATGCAGTTGTTCAGAAATTAGCCGGGTGAAGTAGCACACACCTATAATCCCAGCTACTAGGGAGGCTGAGGCAGAATTGCTGGAAACCAGTGGGTGGAGATTCAGTGAGCTGAGATCACACCACTGCACTCCAGCCTGGATGACAGAGTGAGAATCCATCTCAAATCAATCAATTAATCAATATTTAATTTAGAGTTGTTTGCTAGTTGTATGTCTTCTTTTGAGAAATGTAAATTCAGGTCCTCTGACCATATTTCATGGGCTTAATTTTTGTTGTTGTTGTTGTTGTTAAGTGGCTTGAGTTCCTTGTATGTATTTATTATTCACCTTTTATCATATATATGGTTTGCAGATATTTTCTCCAAGTGTTTTAGTTGTATCTTCGATCTATTTGTTTCCCTTTTCCCTTTGCAGTGCAGAAACATTTCAGTTTGATGTAATATGATCCAATTGTTTTTTGTTGTGCTTTTGTAGCCTGTGCTTTTGGGGTCATAGAATTGAGGTTTCAAAAATAAAGTTAAATTAAAAATAGAATTACCACATGATCCAGCTACTCTACTTCAAAATACGCGCTCAAAGCATATAAAATTAGCATGTCAAAGAGATATCTGCAGTCCTATATTCATCTCAACATTATTCATAATAGCCAAGATACAGTAGCAACCCAAGGGCTCATCAACAGATCAACAGATAAAGTGTGGCACATATATACAATGAGATATACTACACAGCCTTAAAAACAGGAGGAAGTCCTGCTACTTACTTGTGACCAAGTGAATGGAAATGGAAGATATTATGCTCAGTGTAATAAGAGAGGCACAGAAAGACAAGTATAGGGTGATCACAATTATATATAAAAAAGTTGAACTCATTCAAGCAGTGAATATGTCAGATGTGGTGGCTCATGTCTGTAACTCCAGCATCTTGGGAGGATGAGATGGTTGGATCACTCGGGGTCAGAAGTCGGAGGACCCAGTGAGCCATACTTGTGCCACTGTACTCCAGCCTGGGCAATGCAGCACGGCCCTGACTCTAAACAAACACAGAAAAAAAGAGTCCGAGATTGGAGTGAGGGGTGGTGATAGGAGTGGATAGAGAAAGGGGAGATGTTCATCAAAGGGTAAAATATTTCAGTGAGAAAGGAAGGAGTTCTGGAGATCCATTGCACAGAATGGTGACCACAGTTAACAAAAGTCAACTTCAAAATTGCTTAATAAAGAAAAGGGCAGGCATGTTGGCTTATGTCTGAAATCCAGGCACTTTGAACGCCTATGGTGGGAGGATCACTAGAGGTCAGGAGTTTGAGACCATCCTGGCCAAAATGAGGAAACACTGTCTCGACTGAACATACAAGAATTAGCCAGGTTTGGTGGCATGCATATGTCATCCCAGCTACTCGAGTAGCTGAGCAAGAGAAAAACTTCAACTCGGGAGACAGAGGTTGAATTCTATCTCAGACAAACAGATTGTTTAAAAAGTAGAATTTATATATTCTTACCACAAGAAAGAAATGGTAAGTATGTGAGGTGATAGATATGGTAACTAGCCCAATTTAATTCTTTTGCAACATATACATGCATTATAAAATCACTTTGTGTCCCATAAATATTTACATTTGTTAATTTAAAATGAAAATTGTAAAAGAATGAATTACAATTAAAATAAAATTGGCTTAATATACATAGACAGTAATATACGCTAAAGTTTTCTTCTATTTTGACTGTTTGGATTCTGTTATTTCTTGGGGAAACAATCACGATGGGAAGGGATGAAGAACGCTAAAGCTTAATGTTATATAATTTACATTATTTTGTTGTTGTTTTCTCTGTTTTTTTTTTCTACCGACCAGTGGAGACTACTTTCTTATTCACACTTTCTTTTGTGTTTCTTTCTCATGAGAAATCACCACCAAAAATAAAGCTCCTGTAGATTTGTGTATTATTTTTCTGTTCCTATCTGTGACTCTCTTCACCTGTCCTTTGGATTTCAGATCTTCTTAAAAGACTGATTTACTTATTATTTGTTATCTCTCTGTACCATTACTTCTTCACTCTACCTACAGGATCATTATCTTTACTTTTTTTATTTTAGTTTAGTTTAATTTTTTTTGAGACGGAGTCTCTGGCACAATCTCAGCTCACTGCAACCTTAGCCTCCCAGATTCAGGTGATTCTCCTGCCTCAGCCTCCTGAGTATCTGATGTTAGAGGCATGTACTACCATGCTTGGCTAAATTTTGAATTTTTAATTGTGACGGGGTTTCACTGTGTTGCCAAGGCTGGTCTTGAACAAACCTCGAGTGACCTGCCACCTCAGCTTCCCAAAGTGCTGGAAGTACAGGTGTGAGCCACCAAACCAGACTTGATCATTTTCTTTACTAGATCTACATGCTGCTTGTCTTAGTCCTAGATACATCACTCTCAGCTCATTTGTTTATTTTCCGTGATAGCAAGACTCATGGAAAGAGTTTGCCCTGACAAGGTTTAATTTTATTTCTCTTAACCCTCCTTTCTTCAGGCATTTACCCTGTTTTTTAGAATCATATCTTATACTTGTCACTAAATCCCATATTTCACTTGTCTGTTGCATATTACTCAAGCAGTCATGTGTATCTATAGAAATGATTCACACCCTCATTCCTGAAATACTATTTTGCTTTGGATTACATGACTCAACTTACCTCTGATTCCTCTGTTTAACTTTAAGTGCCCTTTGTTTCATTTTATCTCATAGATGTCTGTTCGTGAGACCACTATACATTAGTACAGTGGTCTTCCTCCTTCCCTTTCTCATTTCCCTTTTCCCTTCCTTTTTTCTTTTCTTTCCTTAAGAAAATGTTCACCCAGCCTGGAGTGCAGTAGTGAGACCTGGACTGACTACAGCCTCAAATTCCTGGGCTCAAGAAATCTTCCTGCAATTGTCTCCACAGTAGCTGAGACTGCAGATGCACACCACCACACCTGGCTTTTTATTGATGTTGTTTTGAGACAAAAGCCTCTTCTGTTTTAAATCTGTAGTTGTAAGGAATTCAACCAGTGTTATGACCTCTGGATTCCTATACATTGTGCTTTTCGTTTCTTACAAGCACCCCAAGATTAAGATAGCTAAATTGATAACTTCCCCTGAACTTCTTTACACTTTCTACATGCCTCTCTCTTCCATCATTATTTTGTCTAAAAATACATCATCTATATAACATAAAAACTGAGCTATTCCAAATATATTATTTTCCCTCATCTCTTTCATATTTCATCTACAATAACTTTTTTATTATCTACCACTTACAATTTTTTTCTTGTTGCTGTTTATACATTCCAGTTGAGGTCATCATTCATTGTTCCCTAAATGATAGTATCAACATCTTAATTTATTTCCTGCTTCTGTGTTACCCTATTCAACTGATTTTTCACTGAGGGTCTAGAATTATTCTTCTTTTCATTGAATAAAACACATCTCTTCTCTTTTTCTTTCTATTCTTCTTCCTTTCTGCTTTACTATTAACTGTTATTATATACAGTGAGGAGCTATTTCAATGTTATTTACTATTATATCCACCATTTTAAGCTAAAATTCAGAGATATAATAACTTCTCTATAAGTGTTTAATATTATAGTAAAAAATGCAACTTTGTAATTTCAGTGTTAAATATTTGAATACCACGTCTATAGATTATTTATGAAACAAGATTTCAGTTGAGTGGCAGATAAGCTTATGATAATTTTTTATTCACTCCTTCCATTTCTATCCATCCTAGCTATAAGACATTTAGAGGTGGGAACTTGGCATACTCTTCCCTATACTTGAGAGCCTTTTGAAGTTACATGAATAAGAAAATGTACACTGACCATTTAATTCATATAACTAAATATAAATATTTTATATTTAAAATGTATTGAAAAGTTTTTATTGCTTACATTTATTATGACAGTTATTATTTAGATTTTTTATTATTTAAAACTCAAACAATACAGGAAAACAACATGTAGGGAAATCTCAAGTAATTCATTATTTATTGTTCTTTTTATCACAGAAGACACAAGACATCTCCTTACTGGTTAGGGCCATATTATCCAGAACCGTCATAACATTTCACTTTCCATTTCCCATTGAAATCTGAGGAGTGTCTTTTGAACTCTATAGTGAAATGCCTACAACTACCCAGTGTAACTCTGTCTTCTTAGGAGAGTATGATTCTGCAAGATGAATATGATAATGTCCTAAAATATCACCCTTACATTCAATTATATAAAAAACACCACTAATGCAATAATAATACATGAGCTGAACGTTACATAGTCTAATTATAAAGTTAATTTTTACACTCAAATAGTTGAGTTAGAGACTGTGAGATTAAACTGGCAGAAGATGGAACTTAATTTTTTGTAACAACTACCATACCGTGGTGAAATGAATTAACTGAACTCTTAATAATTTGGAAAATAATAAAGTTATATCTATTAAAATTACTAATAAAAACGTATATTTCTTAACTATTTCTTATTATATGAAAGACAGAATGGCTCTCGTGATAATGATGGAAGCAGCCTGAAATAAAATCTAACAAAACAGTCTGGACATGATGGCTCATGCCTGTAATCCCAGCACTTTGGGAGGCTGAGGCGGGTGGATGACTTCAGGTCAAGAGTTTGAGACTAGCCTGGCCAAAATGGTGAAACCCCCTTTCTACTAAAAATAAGAACATTAGCCAGGCATGGGGGTGCATGCCTGTAATCCCAGCTACTCAGGACGTTGAGATAAGAGAATCCCTTGAACCCGGAAGGCAGAGGCTGCTGGGAGCTGAGTTTGGATCACTGCACTCTGGCCTGTATGACAGAAGGAGACTCCATCTCAGAAAACCTCTCTGAACATTAAAAAGCAAGGTAAATTTAATCAAGTTTCTATTTTATGCTGTCATTAGAGTTCATTGGGTTAAAAGTGCAGAGATATAAGGAAGAGAAAAAGACCTCAGACTTGACTTTTGGAGCTCTAGAATCTAATAACATAACCCAGGAGTGTGTTTAATGAAGAAAGACCTGACCTCTAAGTCTGGGCAAGACAGTATGTGTCATTTTAACTTCCCATCATCACCCACTCCACGGCTTCATGGCCACTGTGAAGAAGATTAAATTCTAGATGCAGCTTTTGATGCATATGGGGAAAATAGAGAGCTTATCTCAAAGAATTGTGGTTGTGTGATTTAAAATATCTGAGGTTCCCTTGGAGATTATTAGCTCAGAGGCTTTTCTTTAGCCCACCTCAGAGCTTTCTTGTGGGCAGAAGTTGACTCCCAGGAGGCATTTATGGAAAGGAAATATGCTAGTCAGAGCCACTCATAGCAAGGAAAAAGAGTCAGGTCAAGCAGTACACAAACAAAAGGCCTGCAAGAAGAGTTTGGGAAGAAAATTGATGTGGAAAACCAGCTTTGAAAAACTCTCATGGTTTGTTGTTGTTTGTTTTGGATTAGGTTTTAAATAGAGACAGAACTTGCCCTGTGGCCCACGTTGGACTCCTGTGGCATGATCGTGATCCACTGCAGCATCAACTTCTTTGGGTTCAAATGATCTTCCCACCTTAGCCACCTGAGCATCTCACCTGTCTGGACTCCACCTATCCTCCCCTGTCAGCATCTCACAGCATAGGCATGGGCCACCAGAACCAGCTTATTTTTGTATTTTTTTTAAGCAGAAGAGATCTTACCATGTTGTGAAGACTGGTCTCGTACTTCTGGCTGAAGTGATTTGTTCTCCTAAGTCTTCCAAATTGATGGGATTACATATGTGAACCACCACACCCACACTCCTACTGGTATATTTAGAAGGATATAAGTATGCTGGTTTTTGGATGCATGCATGGAGAAGACCCCAAAGCTTTTCACTTTTCCCTGAGTTTGGGCTAAACACTAGCGTTCCTCAAAAAGTCCATATCCAAAGTCTGGGCAGTTTTTCTTTTCTTTCTTTTCCTTTTTTTTTTTTTTCTTGGATTGTTTTTAAAAAATATGTCGAGAATAGTAGACCATCAAAAGGGTGACAGAACACAGATTAAGTGGATATACAACACAAAGAATGCAGACCACAAAAATAGCTCTGGAGTGTTGCTAAACAAGTAAACAACCCACAAACTAAGGAATTGTGGACGTTAAGAATTTGTTATCCAAATATGCTGAATACTATCCAATATTTCAATTCACTTCATTTTACTATTCTCAAAGACCTAAGGGAACCCAGGAGAACAGTGATTCAAAACTGAAAATACCAGTAAAGACATACGAATTATTTTAAAAATGAAATCTATAACCTTGAAGTTACTAGGAAGCTGTGTGATTGAAAGTCAGTCACTCAATCACATGATCCTGGGATTTTCCTCTACGTGTGGGACTACCCATACCTTGCAGCATTGCTGTGAGTTCACCTGAGCAAGACACCTGCACATGATGGTGCTCAGAAAATGTTACTTTCCCTTTATTGAAATGGAACAACCCATGGGTATTATGTGTTGAGGTCTGGATTACAGTTGAGCAAGATACAGAAGACCTTGTAAACCCTGAGGAGGCATCACTGATCACTGGGAGTCTGGAAAGGCAGCAGAGAAAAAGTGACCTGCAGCTGGAAATGGACAATGGGTCTGTTACAGGAAGTTAAACAGGCATGAGTGGGGCAGAAGAGAGTTCTCCCCATCCACCTACCAGGAATGTCAGGCCATCAGGTAATGGTTGGACAGTTATCACATTGCTTTTCTAAAAATAATAATTTAGCAGCGGAGCCAGGGATAGACAAGTTCCTACTGATACACAGCTGGTAACATTAAAGTGTTAATTAAACTCACACTCCTGGTAGGAGGAAAAAGGGCTTCCAGTAAAATTTCACATACTGCGTGAGTGAACTGAGACATGCACATTAAGAGACGAAATGGCACAGCATGACTATCTGGGGTCACTCCACCAAAGAAAGGGAGGAAGCTTCAGATGGGCATGCATATAAATGCTCAAACACACTGCCTATGCTCACTTCTCAAGGGTAAGGAGGGCACTGTGCCTGCTGGCAGCCCACACTTAGGAAAGAATCATGGAAAAAGGTTCACCAGATGCTCAAGGTGGGCCAGCCTATAAAGTCCCAGAATGAAGAGAAATGGCCACACTTGTTCTTCAAGTCACCAATTTGGATCTCTTCCAAGTGCACTATTCATTCTTTCCTGCTCTAAAGCGTTTTAATAAATGTCCACTCCTGCTGTGAAACTTGCCTCAGGTTTTTTTTTTCCTTCTTTATGCCCATCAGTTGAATTCTTTCACCTGAGGAGGCAAGAACTGACATTGCTAAAGACGCAGATGGATTTGCTGCCAGTAATTCAGATACTTTCCACCAGTAACAGATCTAGGAGCTGGTGGACATAGTGGCTGAAGTATGTGTCTAGAATGTTTCTGCCCAGGCCACAAGCAGTCCTGGACTGTAAAGGGACTTGAACCCCAAGCTCAAGGGACACCACGGAAAGAGACTTCAGCCTGCTGATGGAATACTGGAGATAGGATTTTTTTATTGAGGTATAATTCCCTTAATATGTTAACTGTTTTTTAAGGTATAATTCAGTGACACAGGAATGTGCATGTTCTACCACTTCTTAATTCCAAATTATTTTCATCATCTCAAAAGGAAATCCCCTACCTATTAAGGAGCTACTACCCAATCTGTCCTCTTTCTGACTCCTGACAATTAACAATCTGTTTTCTTTCTCTGTGAAATTATTTATTTTGGATATTTGTATAAATAAAATCATACAATACATGACTTTTGTGCTTAGCTTCTTTAAACACAATGGTTTTGCAGTATCTTCACATTGTAGTATGAATGTCTCAATCCTTTTTATGGCTAAATATTATGCCATTGTAAGGATATGCTGCATTTTGTTTTCCTGTTATTATTGATGGACATTTGTTTTTTTCCATGTTTTAGTTATTATGAATAATTCTGCTATCAATATATGTGTACACTTTTTTTTAATACCTACTTTACATTGTTTTGTGAATATACCTGGGAGTGGATTTGCTGGTTTCTATGATAATTCTATGTTTAGCTTTTTGCAGAAATATCAAGTTATTTTCCACAGAAGAGGAATTATTTTACCATTGTGATTCTCCATTTCCATGTCAACACATTTTAGTTTATGGTTTTAAATAGTAATAATTATAATGAGTGTGAAGTGGTGTCTTATTGTGGCTTTGATTTGCATTTCTCTGAGGTGAGTGATGTTGAGCTAATTTTTATGTGTTTTTTTGTGTATCTTTGGAGAAAAGTATTTTCAATTAATTAATTCATTTTTTTAATTGGATTGTTTGTCTTTTTGTTCTTGAGTTGTAAGAATTATTTCTATATCCTGGATAGTAGACATTTATTCTTATATATGGCTTGTAAGTATTTTGTCCTATGCTGTTGGTTTTCTATCGACTATCCTGATAGTGTCCTTTGAAGCATGAAAGATTTTAGTTTTAATGAAGCTCAATTTATCTATTTTTTTCTTTTGTTTCCTATGCATTCTCTGGTCTACCCAGGAAACCATTGTCAAATTCAATGCCACTAAGCACATGAAAATATATTCCACATAATTAGCCATTAGGTAAACAAATATCTAAACCACAATGAGCTTACCACTTTATACCCACTAGAAGGCCTTTATTTATTTATTTTTATTTTTTTGGAAAAAATGAGAGTTGGAGAGTACGTGGAGCAAATGGAAACCCTGTGCATTGCTGGTGAGAATGTGCAATGGTAGTGGTGGTTGCACAATAACATAAACATACTTATTGCCACTTACCTATACACCTACAAACATTTAGATTGGTGAATTTTATTTTATGATTCTTTTACCCCATACAACAAAGGCTTCCTGAGAATTGGTCCTGAAATAGTTTAATGTGTAGTGAAAGAAGATCCTTCTCTTCTAGAGTGAGTAGGAGCCTTTTATTTTTTTTTGAGACAGAGTCTTGCTCTGTCACCCAGCCTGGAGTGCAGTGGCGCAGTCTCCGCTCACTGCAAATTCCACCTCATGGGTTCATGCCATTCTCCTGCCTCAGCCTCCTGAGTAACTGGGACTACAGGTGCCCACGACCATGCCTGGCTAATCTTGTTGTATTTTTTAGTAGAGGCAGGGCTCCATCGTGTTAACTAGGATGGTCTCTATCTCCTAACCTCATGATCCACCCACCTCAGTCTCCCAAAGTGCTGGGATTACAGACATGAGACACCACGCCAGGCAGAGTAGGAGCCTTTTTATTCATGCTGGTACTACACACTACTGGCTCTTCCAAACACATAGCACGATCTCACCAACCAGAGGGAGCTTAATTCTAACTGGCCCATTTGTACTTCTTTCCAACATCCTATTCCCCTATTCAACTCACTCCCTGCCCTCTACAAACCACTGTACATCAGAGGTCGGTTTACCTTCTCTGTAGACTTTTCATAATGTCATAGAAATGTGATCATACAGTACATGACATCTTCAGACTGGTGCTTTTTGTTATTATTGTTTTCTCATTATTCCATAATTGCTGCCAAAGGAAGCATGCATGTGTTTTGCCACAGAAAACTGATTGTAGTCTGAGCTCTACTTAGTAAACATTAAAAAAAAATATGCTAGTACATATTGTGGCATTTATCCTGTTTTTTAATTCATGATTTCTTTTTTGTTGTTGTTCAGACGGAGTCTCGCTCTGTCACCCAGGCTGGAGGGCCATGGAGCGATCTTGGCTCACTGCAAGCTCCGCCACCCAGGTTCACGACATTCTCCTGCCTCAGCCCCCGGAGTAGCTGGGACTACAGGTGCCCACCATCACGCCCGGCTAATTTTTTTTTTGTATTTTTAGTAGAGATGCGGTTTCATCGTGTTAACCAGGATGGTCTTGATCTCCTGACCTCGTGATCCGCCCGCCTCTGCCTCCCAAAGTGCTGGGATTACAGGCATGAGCCACCGCGCCCGGCTTAATTCATGATTTCTACAATGAGATAGTAAGCTGTAGCTAATAAGACAATGTGCTGAATTAGTGTGATACTTCGCTATGTAGAGATCTCATTCAACAAAGTGATTCCTTTACAGGTGTCTGCAGGGGTCTGTCCCACAGACCCTGACTCAATGGTGGGTGAATAAAGTACTCTGAAACACAGATACTATGCTTTGCTAGTCCAGCTGAGCATCTGGGCTGCTTACAGACTCCAGGCAGAGTGTTGTAAACATTTTTGACTGTGGCCCTGACCAGCTACTAAGACTTGCATTTATTCAGTAACGACTAATTGACAAAGGCTTGAGTCAACACCACTAAGGGGTAATTGATAGTGTGGACTTCTGATTAGAAAGAAATTAAGCACCTGTGGAAAGTCAAAGGATAGTCTTAAGACCTCACGAGTAAGCAACCTAGTTACATAAACGCCCCATATTCCTTTGTTTCTACTCTAACATATTTAACTAAAGGGAAAAAGCTGCCTTCATCCAAGTTTATTACTGGAGCTGATGCCAACCCCGCAGTCATTCCAATAAGGTTTGCATCTGATAATTTTCCCCACCATCCTGACTGAACCCCCACAGATGTCAAAGCAGCAACAGGAATTGCTACAGTACAAATTAGTTTCTTTGGGAACTGAAAAAAACCATTGATTTCAATTTCAGTACATACTTTGCAACGCTTAATATTTGATACAGAATAGAACTCTGGAGGTTTTCCTTCTTAAATCTGCTTTTTCAAAGTGACCCAAAATGTGAAATCACATGATTTTGGTTTGTTAGTTTTTCCTTCACCTTTCACAACGTGGCACTGATTTTGATTGACATTTGAAGACAGAGACTAATTTATTAAAATATTTCTCCCTGTTCTTTTTCTTTTTGCTTTTAAACATTACAAGTGAAACTTCTGGTAATTTCAAGAGTGTACACTTTAAATAAGAATAAAAGCCAGTGGGCATCTGGCAAGATGGTTGAAAAAGAAAAGCTTTTGTTGGCAGCTCCCAGAGAGACCAACAAAAGACCGGTAATTTCTGCATTTCCGCCTAAGGTACCCAGTTCATCTCGTTGGGGCTGGTTAGACACTGAGGGCAGCCCACAAAAGGCAGCAGATACAGGTGAGTGTTGCCTCAACAAGGAAGTGTGAGAGGCTGGGGACTTCCTCCCTAGCCAAGGAAAGCCATCAGGGGCTGTGCTGTGAAGTCCACATCCTGCACATTTCTCACAGGTTTTGCAGCTCACAGACCAGGAGATTCCCTAGTGTGCCTATGCAACCACAGCCTTGGGTTTCAAGCACAAAACTGGGTGCCTGCTTGGGCAGAGGCTGAGATAGCTGCAAAAAAATATTTTGTACCCCAATGGCACCTGGAACCCCAGTGACAAAGAACCATTCACACCCCTGCAAAGGGGGCTAAAGCCAGGGAGCCAAGTGGTCTCACTCATCAGGTCTCACTCCCATGCAGCACAGCAAGCAGAGATCCACTGGCTTCAAATTCTGACTATCCATCTAGAAGTCTGAAGTCAACCTGGAATGATTAAGCTTGATGGGGAGATGGTTGATCACCATTATTGAGACTTGAGTATAAGGATTTCCCCTCACAATGTTAAGAAAACTGCCAGGAAGTTTGGACTGCATGGAACTCACAGAAGCAAGCAAAGCAGATGTGGCCAAGTTGGCTCTCTAGATTCCTCCTCACTAAGTAGGGAATCTCTGAAAGAAAGCCAGCAGCCCCAGTCAGGGACTTATACATAAAAGTCCCATCTTCCTGGGACAGAAACTGTGAGAAAAGGGATGGCTGGGAGTGCAACTTCAGCAGACTTAAATATTCTTGCCTGCCTGCTCTGAAGAGAGCAGTGTATCTCCCAGAAGTGTGCTTGAGCTCTGCTCAGGGACAGACTGCCTTTTCAAATGTGCCCCTGACTCATGTGCCTCCTGACTAGAAGACACCTCCCAGCAGGGCTCAACAGATACTTCTACAGGAGAGCTCTGGCTGGCACCAGTTAGGAACAACTCAGGATCAAATCTTCCAATTATTGTTGTTCTGCAACTTCAGATGGTGACATCCAGGCAAACAGCATCTAAAGTAGACTGCCAGCAAACTCTAGCAGATCTGCAGAAGAGATGCCTGACTGTTAGAAGAAAAACTAAGAAACAGAAATCAGTCACATCAACATCAACAAAAAGGACACACACACAAAAACCCAATCCAAAGACCGTCAGCATCAAAGATCCCAGGCAGATAAATCCACAAAAAATGAGGAATATCCAGCACAAAAGTGCTAAAAATTCAAAAATACTAGAATGCCCCTTCTCTTCCAAATGACTCCAAGCACTCTGCAGCAAGGGCACAAAAGGGGATGGAGAATGAGGTTGATGAGTTGACAGAAGTAAACTTGAGAAGGTCGGTAATAACAAAATTCTCTGAGCTAAAGGAGCACGTTCTAACCCAATTCAAGGAAGATAAGAACCTTGATAATTCATTACAGGAACTGCTAACAAAAATAACCAGTTTAGAGGAGAACATATATGACCTCATGAAGATGAAAAACACAGTGCAAGAAACATTGTGAAGCAAAAACAGGTATCAATAGCTGAATGGATGAAGATGAAGAAAGGATATTAGAGAATGAAGATCAACTTAATGAAATAAAGGATGAAGACAAGATTAGAGAAAAACGAATAAAAAGGAACAAACTAGCCTCCAAGAAATATGGGACCGTGTCAAAAGGCCAAACCTACAATTGATTGGTGTACCTGTAAGTGATGGGGAAAATGGAACCAAGTTTGAAAACACACTTCAAGGCATTATCCAGTAGAACTTCCACAACCTAACAAGACAGACCAACACTGAAATTCAGGTAATACAGATAAAACCACAAAGATACTCCTTGAGAAGAGCAACATGAAGACCTATAACTGTCAGATTCTCCAAGGTTGAACAAAAATAAAAAATGTTAAGGACAGCCAGAGAGAAAGGTCAGGTTACCTACAAAGGGAAGCGCATCAGAATAACAGTGGCTCTCTCTGCAGAAACCCCACAAGCCAGAAGAGTGTAGGGGCCAATGTTCAGCATCCTTAAAGGAAAAAAAAATTCAACCTAGAATTTTATATTCAGGCAAACAAAGCTTCATAGGTAAAAGAAAAATAGAATTGTTACAGACAATCAACGGTAGATGATTTTTGTCACCACCATGCCTGCCTTAGAGGAGATCCTGCAGAAAAAAGTAAATATGGAAAGAAAAGACCTGTACTCACCACTGAAAAAAATGTCAAAATATAAAGGCCAACAACACTATGAAAAAAGTGGATCAACTAGTATGCAAAATGACCAGCTAGCATTGCTATGCCAGGACCAAATTGACACATAACAATATTAACCTTCGATGTAAATGACCTAAGTTTGCCAATTAATGTAAACAGACTGGCAAATTGAATGAAGAGTAAAGACCCTGTGTTATTTTATATTCAGGAGACCCATCTCATGAGTGAAGACACATGTAGGCTCAAAAGAAACAGATGGAGGAATACTTTCCAAGCAAATGGAAAGTTAAAAAAAAAAAGAGGATTGTAATCCCAGTCTCTCCTAAGACAAACTGTAAACCAACATAGATCAAAAAAGACAAAGTAGTTGCATAATGGTAAAGGGATCAATGAAACAAGAAGAGCTAATGATCCTAAATATATATGAACCTAATACAGGAGCACCCAGATTTATAAAGCAAGTTCTTAGAGACTTACACAGCCTAGACTCCCATACAATAATAGTGGGAGAATTTAACACCCCACTATCAATATTACACAGATAAATGAGACAGAATATGAACAGGAATACTAATGACTTGAACTCAGCTCTTGACCAAGTAGAGCTAATAGATATCTACAGAAGTCCCCACCCCAAATCAACATAATATACATTATTCTCAGCACCATATAGCACTTATTCTAAAATTGAGTACATAATTGGAGGTAAAACACTCCTCATTAAAAGCAAAAGAACAGAAATCAAAACAAACCGTCTCTCAGACCAGGGTGGACTGAAATTAGAACTCAGGATTAAGAAACTCATTCAGAACTGCACAACTACATGGAAACTGTAAAACCTGCTCCTGAGTGACAACTGGGTAGATAACAACGTTAAGAAAGAAAGAAGTTGCTTGAAACCAATGAGAACAAAGACACAACCTACCAGAATCTCTGGCACACAGCTAAAGCAGTGTTAAGAGGAAAATTAATAGCACTAAATGCCCACATCAGAAAGTGGGACAGATTTAAATCAACACTCTACAATCAGAATGAAAAGAACTAGAGAGACAGGCATGGTGGCTCACGCCTGTTATTTCAGCACTTTGGGAAGTTGAGCCAGGCAGGCAGCCTGAGTTCATGACTCCAAGACCAGCATGGACAACCAACATGGTGAATCTCTGTCTCTACAAAAATGTAGCTGGGCAAAACGGCGCACAACTTTAATCCCAGATACTCAGGAGGGTGAAGTGGGGTAATCTCTTGAACCCAAAAGATAAAAGTCGCAGTAATCTGAGGTCGCATCACTCCACTCCAGTGTGGGTGACAGTATGAGACACCTTAAAAAAAATGAAAGAAAGAAAGAAAGAAAGAAAGAAAGAAAGAAAGAAAGAAAGAAAGAAAGAAAAAGAACTAGAGAAGCAAGAACAAGCAAATTCAAAACCTGACACAAAAAAGAAATAACTGAGTTCAGAGCGTAACTGAAGGTGATAGAAACAGGAAAATCCTTCCAAAAATCCATGAATCCAAGAACATTTTTGTTGTTGCTGTGAAGATTCACAAAGTAGATGGACTGCTAGCCAGACTAATAAAGAAAAAAGAGAGAAGAATCAATTAGACACAGTAAAAAAAAGGACAATGGGGATGTAAGAACTGATCCCTAGACATACAAACTACCATAAAAGAATACTGTAAACACCTCTATGCAAATAAACTAAAAAATCTGGAAGAAATAAATTAATTCCTGGATACATACACCATTCCAAGACTAAATCAGAAAAAAGGAGAATCCCTGAAGAGACCAACAAATTCTAAAATTGAGGCAGTAATTAATAGCCTACCAAACAAAAAAATCGTCATACCAGAGAGATTCACAGCTGACTTCTACCAGATGTGCAAAGAAAATCTGGTGCTATTTCCTTCTGAAACTATTCCAAACAATAGAAAAAGAGGGACTCCTCCTGAACTCATTTTGTGAGGCCAGCATCATCTTACTACCAAAGCCTGTCAGAGACGCAACAAAAAGAGAAAATTTCAGGCCAATATCCCTGATGAACATCGAAGTGAATATCCACAATAAAATAATGGCAAACTGAATCCAGGAACACATCAAAAAGCTTATCCATACGATCAAGTCAGCTCCATCCTTAGATTGCTAGTCTGGTTTCAACATATGCAAATCAATAAACATAATCCAGCATATAAAGAGAACCAATGACAAAAACCACATAATTATCTCTATAGATGCAGAAAAGGCCTTTGATAAATTCAACATCACTTTTTGCTAAAAACACTCAATAAACTGGGTATTGATGGAATGTATCAGAAACTAATGAGAGCTGTTTGTGACAAACCCATAGACAATATTATACCGAATGGGCACAACCTGGAAACATTCCCTTTGAAAACCTAAAACAAAAGACACAAGACAAGCATGGCCTCTCTCACCACTCCTATTCAACATAATATTGAAGGTTCTGGCCAGGACAATCAGGCAAGAGAAAGAAATAAAGGGTATTCAAATAAAAATAAAGGAAATCAAATTGACCCTGTTTGCAGATGACATAGCTGTATATTTAGAATACCCCATTTTCTCAGCTCTGTACTCCTTAACAATAGACAAGGAACTTGTCTATTGTATATGTTTCTTAAGCTTGTAAAGAACACCAGCAAGGTCAGGCTACAAAATCAATGTGCAAAAATCACAAGCATTTCTATAAACCAATAACAGACGTACGAGAACCAAATCATGAGCGAACTCAAATTCGCAATTGCTCCAAAGAAAATAAAATTACTAGGAATGCAGCCTACAAAGCATGTGAAGGACTTCTTTATGGAGAGCTACAAACCACTGCTCAAGGAAATAAGAGAGGACACAAAAATATGGAAAACAATTTATGTTCATGGACAAGAAGAATCAATATCGTGAAAACGACCATACTGCTTAAAGTAATTCACACATCTACAATGATCTGATCTTCGAGAGACCTAACAAAAGCAAGCAACGGGGGAAGGATTCCCTGGTACTGGGAAAACTGGATAGCCATATGCAGAAAGCTGAAACTGGATCCCTTTCTTATAGCTCATACAAAAATTAACTCAAGATGAGTTCAAATCTTAAACGTTAAATCTAAAACCATAAAACCCTAGAAGAAAACCTAGACAATACCATTCAGGATATAGGCATGGACAAAGGCCTCATGACAAAAACACCAAAAACACTGGCAACAACATTCAAAATTGACAAACGGGACCTACTTCAATTAAAGAGCTTCTCCACAGCAAAAGAAAATATTGTCAGAGTGAACAGGCGACATACAGGATGTGAGAACATTTTTTCAACCTATCCGTCTGACAAAGATCTAATATCCAAAATCTACAAGAAACTTAAAAAAATTTACAAGAAAATAAAAAACAGACAAACCCCATCAAAAGTGGGCAAAGCAAATGAACAGACACTTCTCAAAAGAAGACATTTAATCAGCCAACAAACAGACATAAAAAAAGCTCAGTGTCACTTGTCATTAGAGAAATGCAAATCAAAACCACAATGAGCTATCATCTCACGCCAGTCAGGATGGCGACCATTAAAAAGTCAGGAAACAACAGATGCTACTGAAGATGTAAAGAAATAAGAATGCTGTATAGTGCTGGTGGGAATGTAAATTAGTTCAATCATTTTGGAAGACAGTGCGGGGATTCCTCAAGGATCTATAACCAGAAATACCATTTGACCCAGGAATCATATTATGTGGTATACACACAAAGGATTATAAATCATTCTGCTATAAGGAAACATGCACATGTATGTCAATTACAGCACTACTCACAGACAAGAAAGACATGGAACAAACCCAAATGCCCATCAATGATAGACTGGATAAAGAAAATGTGGCACATATACACCATGGAATACTCTGCAGCCATTAAAAAGAGTAAGTTCATGTCCTTTTTCAGGGACATGAATGATGCTGGAAACCATCGTTCTCAGCAAGCTAACACAGGAACAGAAAAGCAAACACTACCTGTTCTCATTCATAAGTGGGAATTGAACAATGGGAACCCAGGGAGGGAAATATCACACAATGGGGCCTGTCAGGGAGTAGGGGGCAAGTGGAAGGAGATCATTAGGACAAATACCTAATGCATTCAGGGCTTAAAACTTAGATGACGGGTTGATGGGTGCAGCAAACCACCATGGCACATGTACAACTATGTAACAAGTCTGCATGTTCTGCACATGTATCCTAGAACTTAAATTATAATTAATAAAAAAAGTCGGGGTAAATAACAAATCAAATAGTACCCATGAATTTATGATGACTCCCTATTCGGTTTTTACTAAATACATTTTCTGTGTTTTGTATCTCCAAGAAAGCAAAATAATAATGCCTTGTACCAAACATTTTAAAAGAACTTACTAAAAAGCAATTTGAGTCAGTCAATTCTTTTATCTCTTTATGAAAACAAGTGTGGGTTAAAAACCAGCTCTCCTAATGCTTGTCAGTGCCTCAAGGTGCTTAGGATAAAAATAAAACTTCCAAACTAAGGACACTTGGCAGCCTCCAGAACTGTAAGAAAAGCCGAGATATAAAGTATCCAGCCTCTGGCTCTTTCTGGGAGAGCATGCCCAGTACCTTGGGGACCCCTGGACCCTGGAGGAAGGGCGGAGGTCGGGTAGGTGAGGGTGGTCTTTGGAGCCACTGCGGCTACCCATGGGACAGGTTGGAGTCTCAGCCTTCAGCAGAAGCAGCAGGCTTTCAGCAAGCAGTGTTTGGTGTGCCTGCCTCTTTTCCATCTCTATGTGATGTATCTGCTCAGGTTTTTACCCTGGAATTGGATTGCTTATATTTTTCAGTTTTAGAGTTTCTGTGAACTTTGTGCACACAAGTCACTTTTCAGGTGAGTTTGCTACATTTTTCTATCTGTGGCTGGTTTTTTGGTTGTCTTAACCAGATTTTTTTTTTTGAGGCAGAGTTTCATTCCGTCGCCAAGGCTGGAGTGCAATGACCCAATCTAGGCTCACTGCAACACCTATCTCCCCAGTTCAAGGGATTCTCATGGCACAGACTCCTGAGCAGCTGGGATTACAAGTGCATGCCAGAAATTCCAGTTAATTTTTTGTATTTTTAGTAGAGATGGGTTTTCACCATGTTTACCATGCTGATCTGGAACTCCTGACCTCAGGTGACCCGGCCGCTTCGACTTCCAAAAGTGCTGAGATTACAGGCTTGAACTGCCATGCCCAACTGTAAAAGGGTATTTCACAGAGCAGACATTTCAGCTTTCAAAAAAGCCACTATTATCCTTTTTTTTTCATGGACTTGCTAATAACTCATTACCAAACCCAAGCCCATGAAGACATTTTCCAATTACAACTTTGCATTGAAAAATTTTAGTGTATGGCTATTTTTGACTATTTTTTAGCTATGAAATTTGTGTATATGTCCATTTGTTTCCATATAGTTTCCAGCTGTTTTCTTGCCACTTGTGGAACAGACATTGTTTCCAAATTTTTTACATTTTTTTGACATTTTTGTCATTTTTGACAAAATTTTTTTACATTTTTGACAAAATCAGTTGACTTGGGCCTGTGTGGGGGCTGTCTATTCTGTCCACTTATCTACTTGTCTATTAAATCATCAATGCCACGCTCTTGTTTGCTAAGCTAGCTTTAGTGTGAGTATTCATATCCATATGTGTAAGTCCTTTAGCTTTTTTCTTCTTCAGTCTTATTTCATCTATTCTAGGTTTAGGAAGAGATTGTTGATATATTTGCCTGGAATTTGATTGGGATATGACTGAAATAATAATAAATGTGTACTTCTCCAGAACAAGACACATCTCTTCCTTTATTTATTTATTGAGAATGAGTCTTGCTGTGTCACCAAGATTGGAGTGCAGTGGCAAAATCTCTGCTCACCGAGATTCTCCCACTTCAGCACCACAAGTAGCTGAGATCACAGGCATGCACCACCAAGCTCAGTTTAATTTTTGTATTTTTGGTAGAGATGGGGTTTCACCATGTTCCTCAGGCTGGTCTCTAACTCATGGACTCAAGTGATCTGCCCACTGTAACCTCCCAAACTGGTGGGATTATAGGCATGTTCCACTGTACCTGGCCTGTATGCATTTACTAATATTTCTTTTGATTTCTCTCAGTGGTGACTGATTGTTTTCTGAATGAATTTTGCCTATTTTGTTACATTTATACTTAATGGATTCAATTTTGTAGGAAGTATTGTAAATGGTGGTTAAGTATTTCAAATTCCAATGATTTCTATTCATTATTGCTGATATAGAGAAAATCAATTGAGTTTTGTCTATTGACCGTCTTCTTTGCTTCTTTTTATATCCATTCAAGGTATGGGAAGGTTGGCTCTATTTCACTTCCACTTCCTGAGATGACCGCCTGGATTAACCCACCCTGAATTTTAAAGATTTCCCAGGGCTACTACAGGGGACGGGGCATGGAGCAGATGCACTGAGCTTGCAAACCAACTCTCTGAGGGGCAGGGTGTTCTCACAGTGACTTGGACAGAGCTTCCTTCTCCTCAGGACACACACGGAAGAGGACGCCGTTTTAGGGTACCTGGGGACATGGGGAAATCTGGAGTCACATCCACCATGAGGACGAAGGCTCCTTCTCTTCTGGACCTGCCCAGGAGTGGCTGTTGCTACGAGACCTCTGTTGCTACGTCCAGGGTGAGAATAAAGACTTCTCAGGACTCTCCCAGGGGAAGACATGGCATTGAGACATCTGGTGGCCAGGTGAGGAAAAGACACCCTGTCTGCAGCACCCAATACTGATGAGGGGCACTGCCCTGGGCCTTGCTTCCCAGTCCCGGCCTCCACTTCTGACTTTACAAAAGTGTCCCTTGAGTGAGGCAGTGACCACGCATTTTAACGGCTACCAAAGTGTGGTTTGCAGATGATCTGGACTTGTTTCCGGGGGTAGAGTCTGGTACAGTGAAAGGAGAGGTGCTGAGTGGAGCCCCCATGACAGGCTCTATCAATACTTTTTTTCGTGCTTTAATGGCTCATTTTTCTTAGAGAACTAAAGTATATAGTTGAAACAATATAGAAAAATTTTAAGTAGGCATATTAGAACTCGAATTATTATTTAAATTTAAATATATGATGTATGCCTGGTTAGCAACATTTTTTCTTTTCCTGAGACAGTCATAGTTTAACTGAGAATGCATTGGTAGTGATAATGAAAATGTCTGTTTTATAAGGACTGACATCCTACATTAGCTGAGATATACTAATAATATCAAACTTTGATATTATACCATAAAATTAACTGAATTCTGAGCCAAATATGAGTGACAAATGGTCCACGACACAGCCCTACTCTGGAGATCCTGAGAACATGTGCCCCAGGTTGTGTATTCACAGCCTACATTTATGCATTTTAGGGAGACATGAGACATCAATCAAACGCATGAAGATGTACATTGGTTTGGTCCAGAAAGGACGCACAACTTGAAAATAACCATGGTGCAGGTCTGGGCTTTCAAGTTACAGGTAGATTTACATATATTTTACTTGGCAGTTGGCTGAAAGAGTTAAGTTATTATCTAAAATCATGGAATCAGTAGATGGGAATGACTGGGTTACAATAAATAATAAAGGCTGTAGAGACCAAGTTTTATCATGATGATGAATCCTCCATGTAGCATGCTTGAGAGAATAAGAGGTAAATATTTCTTATTAGACTTAAGGTATAGGTTGCTGTTAATGATGGTCAACTTTTTCTAAAGTTCAAAAGGGAGGAGCGTGTAATGAAGCATGTCGGTCCCTCTTTCCTGACAGGACCTGAACCAATTTTGGAATGCTCCTGGTCAAAAGGAGGGCTCCATTTTGATGCCTGTGGTGGGAGCAGGGAAGGAGGGGCAGAAGAGTTATTTTTTTTTTTACAAGTGTTTCACTTCTGTTTACAAAAGTATAACCTTCTAAATTGTTATAAATTATAATTAGTCTAAGACCTAAAAGAGATTTCTTTCATCAAAAAAAAGAACATTAAAAAACCTAAGCCACGACACCTTACCAGATTATTTTTTTCTTTCTGTTTCTACAGTTGCCAAGGATGCTTTGCTTAAAATTCATATAGTTGACTCGTGTAGTTCTGTTGCTTCTTCAAAAATTGTACCTAGTAACCTTCAAAAATTGTTATGAAAGAAGTTTCTTAAATTGTAGAAATAAACAAAATGAAAAGAAACTTTAAAACAATGCTGGGATTTATCAAATGACAGAAGAAATTTCTACTGTTTTTTTTTTTTTTTTTTTTTTTTTTTGAGACAGGGTCTCACTCTGTTGCCCAGCCTGGAGTGCAGAAGTGCCATCATGGCTCACTGCAGCCTCTAACTGCCTAGCTCAATTAATCCTCTGTCTTAGCCTCAGTCACCATATCTGGCTAACTTTTTGTATTTTTGGTAGAGACAAAGGGTTGCCTTGTTGCCTGGGTATGTCTCAAACACCTGGAATCACAAGATTTGCCTGCGTTGGCCTCCAAAAGTGCTGAGAATATAGGCATTGATAAAACATTTATGTTAGGGTTAGATAAAAATCAATATTTTGGCCAAGTTATGAAGATGCATATAATGCAATTATTAATTTATGCCTAATTTTCATCATTTTCTTTCTTTTTTTTTTGAGACGGAGTCTTGCTCTGTCACCAAGGCTGGAGTGCAGTGGCGTAATCTTGGCTCGCTGCAAGCTCTGCCTCCCGGGTTCACGGCACTCTCCGGCCTCAGCCTCCTGAGTAGCTGGGACTACGGCCGGCTACTTTTTGTATTTTTAGTAGAGACGGGGTTTCACCATGTTGGCCAGGATGGACTCCATCTCTTGACCTCGTGATCCCCCCGCCTCAGCCTCCCAAAGTGCTGGGATTACAGGCATGAGCCACCAATGCCCAGCCAATTTTCATCATTTTCTATGTCAACATTACTCATTTTAAAATCATATTCAAGGGATAAGGCAAAACCACTTATGAATTGGCATATTTGTTTATTTCTCTGTGAAAGTGTCCTTAGTTTGTTCACAGTACAAAAAAATTTCAATTATGTTATGCAAAAAACAGAAGAGAATCTTCTTTGCAATTAATTTTATAGTTACCTTGATACAGGGAATGTACTATCTATAAAAAAATTAACAACTACAGTTAGTTAAACACTGAAAAAAATTAGGTTTATTATAGTTTATTTTATCCTATCAATTAATTGTATTTATATACATTCTAGAAAGTTACAGCCATCAACAGTTCTAGTGCAGTTTCAGGAGAAATGGGAATTTGGAAATCTCTGTGGAACTCTAGGTGTAGTGAAATATTTAGGTAAAATATGTGCATGCTTTTGGCAGCACTTGTGAAGGGATGTCTCTCAAATTGACCTCAATACTTTCCTTCTCAGCAAAATGACCTGGGCCACTCAACATGGCTTTCATTGTTGTTGATGTTCGTGCATGTTTTCCTTTTACCATAAATTTATGACTCTGAAGATATCCATTTGACATCGTGGCTTTAGGGCTTTCAAAACCACTGTAGGTTTTCTACTCTTCATCCACCATGTACTTACATAATTCTACTTGGATTCCCCAGGAACTTGACTACTTTCTGGTTAGCCCTACGGCCAGTGCAGCCCAGCTCCCAATGTAGCAGCACAGACTCGACTCCAAGGCCGTCCCCCACACCCAGCTTGTGGCTCCTATGGGTTCCAGGGAAGTTGGAAGACAGGCTGCTTGTTGTTTTCACAAAGAAAATTGTTGTATTGATTTCATTTTCATATGGTTTATTACTAGTGTACAGAAGTAGATTTTATTGTATTGATATTTTATAATGTGTGTTTGTATAATTTGTTTACTAGATGTCATGATTTCTTGTTGGTTTCTTACGATTTCCGTATAGGAGATCGTAAGACCCAAGGGTAGATAGTTTTCCTTTTTTTATTTTTATTTTTCCACATATGAATGGCCAAAACAATTGGAAATATATACATATTTTGCTAGAATTTCCATCCAAAACAATTGGAAATATATATATACACATATATATTTATATATAAATATCTATATGTAAAAAAATAATATATATAATAATATATGTGTATATAAATATTTATATATGTATATATGTATATATAAATATTTATATACACATATTATATATATATTTCCAATTGTTTTGGATGGAAATTCTAGTACAGTGTAGAATACAGTGATGAAATTTAGCATCAATGCTTTGTTCCTCATCTTAAAGCTTTGATTCTCAACAATTCAGATGCTGATTGTTACGGGTTTTGCATAAAGACATGTTATCATGTGAAAAAAATTTGAAGCACAGTTTATTGGATGTTGTTATCATTAAACACGTTGACTAACTTTAAGTATTTTCTGTAACAGTTGAGATAAACATGTACAGTTTTCCCATGATTTAGTTTACATGGTATATTGAAAAGGGATGGCTTCAGAATGTTGAAAAACCCTCAATTTTCAAAAAAAAAAAAAACAAAACAGAAAAATCTTAATCATTGAGGTGCATAATGTCTTCCCCATGTAGCAAATTTCAGGTACTAGTTTTTGGTTAAACATTATAATGACTTTAATTGTGAGATTTCTTAACATTTAGTGTTTTGTCCTAGTGAAATCATCTGTTTAATTCAATTTTCAATTGGAATTAATGAGAGGTAAGGTTCAGTGTACTCTTAAGGGCATTAGGGGTTAGAGGATAGAGTCATAGATGATATATTTAAAATTATTTTGAAGGGTGGTATGATAATACTAAGGATGGGAGAGAAGTTTGGGATTAGGAATAGGGGTTTACAATTGCAGAAAAAAGGTTAGATTGGGGGTTAGGTCTGGGGTTGACTTAAAGGTTTGTGTTGTGGTAGGATTAGGGTTATGGTTAGGATTAGAATTTGGGACCGTTGTCGAGGTTAAGGTAACGTTTAGGGCTAGAGTTAGAATCAGTATTAGAAGTTAGGTTTGGGTCAGGTTATGCTTAGGCTTAGGGTAAGAGATAGGCTTACACTTAGATGTTGGGGTTAGTGGAGGGTTAGGTTCTGGGTTAACTCCATGGTGAGGGTTATGGTTAGTGCTAAGGGTGAGAACTAAGGTGACAGCAAGGTTTAGGGTGAGAGGGTTAGTGCATTAGCGTTAGGGTTTGGGTTTACTGTTAGTGTTAGGATAAGAATAAAGACTTAGTTTAGGGTTTAGGGTTCAGGTCCTGGTTAGGGTTTCAGGTTAGCATTAGGGTTAGTGTTTAGGGTTCAGTGTTAGTTTTACGGTTATTGTTTAGCACTTAGGTTTAGGTTTAGGGTCAGTTGAGGGTTAGGATATGGGGTTAGGGTTTGGCATAGTGTTAGAGTTTAGAACTCTAGGATAAGGGGTTAGGGTTAGGTTTAGGGTTGGGTTAGGTTAAGGGTTAGAGCTTAAGGTTAATGTTGGGATTGGATTTATTGTATAGGATTATAGTTAGGATTTAGGTTTTAGTGTTAGAGCTAGGGTCAGATTACTGTTGGGGTTACGTGTTTGGGTTAGGGTTTATGATTAGGCTAAGATCAATGTTTAGTATTAGGTTTAATATCAGGGTTTAGGGTATGGCTAGCGTTAGTGTTCCAGGTTATTTGGGTTAGGATTAGTGTTCGGGCTTTTGGGGGGTTAAGGTTAGTGTTAGGGGTTACATTTAGGTTTAGGATTAGGTTTACATCTTAATGTTTGTGTTATGGTTATAGTTGTGAAAATAGGGTTGGATGTAACATTTTGGGTTAAGTTTAGGTTTAGGTTTACTGGTAGAGGTTTTAGCTAAGGGTTAGTGTTAATTGTTAGGGTTAGGTTTAGGGTTTAGTGTGTATGCTTAGGTGTAATATTAGGTTTTGTGTTAGCATTGATTCCTACTTTTAATTTCAGGATTATGGTGATGTTTATGTTAAGATTATGGTTAGGTTTATTTTTTAAGCTGATGGCTTTGGTTAGGGATAGTGTTAGGTTTTGGGTTGAGTTGCGGTTGGAGTATGCATACGGTTAGGGTTAGTGTTAGTGTTAGTGTTACGGGATAGGGCTATGGTTAGCGATTAGGGTTAGGGTTAACGGGTTAGGGTTATGGCATAGGTTTAATGTTAAACTTAGTGGTTAGGGTGAAGCTTAGATTTAGGCTTTAATTAGCGTTAAGGTCAGCATCTGGGTTCAGCATTACATGTTAGAGTTTAGGTTAGGTTTTATTGTTATGGATTAGTCTTTAGGGTTTTTGTTAGGATTTTGGAATTAGTGGTTGTGTTTGTTTGTGGTTGGTGTTGTGTTTGCATTTAGGGTCAAGGTCAGAATTAGAGCTTAGGGTTAGGTTTAGCATTAGGCTTGTGTTAAGGATTAGGGTTACATGTTAGTATTTAAGATTAGGGCTTTGGTTGGGTGAGTGTTAGTGTTTGGTTTCAGTGTTTAGAGCTATGGCTGGCATTGCAGATGGTTTAGGGTTACAGTTAAGGTTTTAGGTTTGGGGTTAGGAGTTGGGTTTCCATTAGGGTTATGGTTAAGGAGTAGGTTTGTAGTTAGGGTTGGTGTAGGGTTGGTGTAGGTTATGTTTGGGATTATGGTTTATTACTAGGGTTTAGGTTAGTGTATCTGTGTTTGGGTTAAGTTTGGTGCTTTGGTTAATTTTATAGTGCTACGCTTAGAATTATAGGGCTAGTTTTTCGGTTAGGGTTTGGGTGAGGTAATGGTAGTGGTAGGGTTATAGTCTAGCATTAGAGTTAGGGTTTTTTGTGTTAGGGTTTGAATATTTTTTTGTTTCGGTTAAGGTCAGCTCAGCACTACTTTTGCATCAGTGTCAGTGTCATGTTTAGGCTTATGGGTTGGAATTGGGTTTAGTGTTATGGCTTAAGGTCTGGGTTGTTTTTGGCATTGGGGTTAAAGTTAGGGTTATGGTTGGGGTTGCATTTGATGTTGTGGGTTAGAGTTAGGGTTAGTGTTAGTGTCAGTGTTTTGAGGATAGGGTTATGGTCAATGAATTGTTAGAATTAGGGTTGGGGGTAGAAGTTTGGATTAGGGATATTGGTTAGATGTTGGACTTACATTTTTAAGGTTAGAGTTTTAGTTTTATGGTTACAATGAAGGTTGCTTTTAGGGTTAGTTTTGAAGGTAGCCTTAGGGGTTAGAGTTAGAGTTGAGGTTAGTGTTCAGAGTTTACAGTTAGTGTTCGATTTAGGGTTTGGTTTAGTATTTAGGTTAGGGTTTTGGTGAGTGTTATGGTGTAGGGTAGATTCAGGGTTTTAGTAGGTTTAGGTTTAGTGGTAGGGGTATGTTTAGGGTTATAAGTAGGGGTAGGTTTACATTTAGGGTTAGGGATATGTTTTGTTAATGGTGCAGGTTGGGTTTATGTGAGGATTAGGGTTAGGGCCTGAGGGTTATTGTTAGTGTTTCAGCATTAGTATTAAGGGTCATTTTTAGGTTTAGACGTCTTTTTCAGCCATCTCCACCCATGGGCCAACCAGCCCACTCTCTCTGCCCATATGCATTCTGAGGTCCATATACATTCAATACTTATTTAGATTATTTATTTAATTACATATGTATTTATTTATATTTATATTTAATTTTACTTGTATTGATTTATTTTTATTTTGTTTTTTTTTTTTTTTGGAGATGGAGTTTCGCTCTTGTTGCCATGGCTGGAGTACTATGGGGTGACCTCGGCTCACTGCAAGCTCTGCCTCCCAGGTTCAAGCGATTGTCTTGCCTCAGCTGCTGGGTAGCTGGGACTAAAGGCATGCACCATCACATCTGTCTAATTTTGTATATTTATTAGAGACAGGGTTTCTCCATGTTGGTCAGGCTGGTCTCAAACTTTCAACCTCAACCTGACTTAACGTAGAGTTACCAACTGTGTGCCACCTCTCCACTGCTGAGGTGTACACTTATTGGGATTGCATGGCTGCAAATAGATAGGTCTCCTCCAAACTTAAAGCTGCAGATGCATTTCAACAACATTCCTGCAGATAGAAGCTACCCACTCTGAAACTTCTCCCCACTGAGGGCTTCAGAGATGTTTTAACAACCTACTTTTCCACTGAAGCTGGTCACTACTGGTCCTGTCTTCAGTGAGTGTTGCACAGATGGAGGTATGTCCTGTTTTTAAATGGAGTTACCCACTTTCTGTCTCCTGAGAGCTGTACTTTCACTCAATGAAGCATCTATTTACCTTGATTATTCTCCTCTTGTTCACATACCTCATTGTGCCTGGATATGTGTCAAGAACTCAGGACCCACTTAATGGTGAACCTGAAAGATTGCTAACAGAAACAGCGCTGAAACACACAAACCCACACTTACCACATTCTCGGTTACAGGGATAAAACAAAAAAGGATAGAAGAGGCTCAGGTAAATTATGGGAGATTTATCAGTTTAATTTTGATAAAATCATATGTACACTAGATTTTTAAAATATATCTTTAAAATACATAATTTATTAGATGTGCAATATTTAAACAATAGTAATATTTTAGCTGTCTTTCTCAGTCATTTTTATTATTATTATCCTAATAGGAAAAGGTTAAAATTGTCACAGCAGAGACAGGTGCTGTATTATTGATCTCTTAAGGTGTCATTAACTTCTTAATATAAGAAGATTTATAATCTATATAATCAAAATATAAAAATGAAGTCATCTCTTTGATTTAAAAGCTCTCAAATGAAGCAATTTTCAAGTACATATTTTTATCTTTATGGATATTTTAAGGCAACTCTAAAGATTTTTCAAAAATATGACCAGGGCCTGTTATCACACATAATACAAATTAGTTTACAAGCTTGGGAAAAGGGGCAGAAAGAACCCTGTCCTTACAAAAAAAAAATACAAAAATTATTCAAGTGTCGTGATATCAGCCTTGTAGTATCAGCTACTTGGAAAGATAAAATACCATTTCATTTGTTAACTTTTGATATTTCTTTACACTTTCTTCATCATATTGTTCAAGTTAGAGTAGTGCATCGATGATGTCTTTTAGTTGGTAGAGCAACATTTATCTTTGAGATTTTGTATAACAGTCACCTCAAAAATCAACATTTTCATCATCGAATAAACATTTTTATTACCAAATGAATATTTTAATCACTGACAAAAAAGTACTGCTTCCTAGTCCTGCAAGAAAATATATTTATATGATATACTGATATGTAAATACATAATATATAACTTTATATAATATACATATATTTTTTGCAAGCCTGAATGTAATCTTATAATTTTTGAGCCTTTTACAAAAGTGACCAATAACACTTGGTCCGTTTTTAGATTTGAAAATGTTCAATTAGGCCAGGCCTTGTCATGCACACTGATAGCCTTAGCACTTTGGGAAGCCATGGCAGGTAGATTACTTGATCTCAGGAGTTAAAAAAAAAGCCTGAGGCACATGCTGATATCCCATCGTTACTAAGATGCAGTAGAATGGCTGAATGTTATGGTCTGCACAAGTAATCTCGTCTACCTGTGACATTGAGGTGAAAACATCCCCTGAGCTGTAATTGTTTGGCTACTCTGCAGACTGAGTAATGAAGAGAACACATGCCACACACTTGCACACACAACCACACACACACACACACACACACAGAGAGAGAGGAAAAAATGGCTTAATAACAACTTAATTTTTTTCCTTTGTTTCACTCATTTTATCAAGGCCACATTTGTGGCATGTATGGTAATAAAACCCTGTTGCACAACTTTTTATTATATGATGTAGTACATAGCTCTTTCTAGTTTATAGAAGAAGCTGCACCCCTTCGTAAGAGTTTACTGTTCTTTCAAGAAGGTAGTTCTTAGATAGCTCAGAGACAGGAAGAAAAAGGGATCTTCTGATTTCTGGGCTGCCTTCTGTTTCACTCACAGCAGTTCCCCTTCTATGTATTAGAATATCACTTAGATTTCTTTTAAAAGGCATTAATGCACCAGTAATGCACTGACTTCCCATTATAACTGTCAGTATAAGTTTCTAAATTTCATAGCTAAACTGTAAGCCTACGTTATGAGTATGATTTGCATATATAATTCTAATTTACCTATTTTAGTTCTTTATCCTCACATATCCCTCACTCTTGTTTTTTCTTGTGTCAACAATTTATTTTCTTTCTTTTTTTTTTGCAGTCCTTCTTTGAGAATTTATTTCATCTCTCTTCTTTTTTTTATTATTATTATACTTTAAGTTTTAGGGTACCTGTGCACAATGTTTAGGTTAGTTACATATGTATACATGTGCCATGCTGGTGTGCTGCACCCATTAACTTGTCGTTTAGCATTAGGTATATCTCCTAATGGTATCCCTCCCCCCCTCCCCCCACCCCACAACAGTCCCCAGAGTGTGATGTTCCCCTTCCTGTGTCCATGCATTCCCATTGTTCAATTCCCATCTATGAGTGAGAACATGAGGTGTTTGTTTTTTTGTCCTTGCGATAGTTTACTGAGAATGATGATTTCCAATTTCATCCATGTCCCTACAAAGGACATGAACCCATCATTTTTTATGGCTCCATAGTATTCCATGGTGTATATGTGCCACATTTTCTTAATCCAGTCTATCATTGTTGGACATTAGGGTTGGTTCCAAGTCTTTGCTATTGTGAATAGTGCCGCAATAAACATACGTGTGCATGTGTCTTTATAGCAGCATGATTTGGACATTTATGCAGCCAAAAGACACATGAAAAAATGCTCATCATCACTGGCCATCAGAGAAATGCAAATCAAAACCACAACGAGATACCATCTCACACCAGTTAGAACGGCAATCATTAAAAAGTCAGGAAACAACAGGTGCTGGAGAGGATGTGGAGAAATAGGGACACTTTTACACTGTTGGTGGGACTGTAAACTAGTTCAACCATTGTGGAAGTCAGTGTGGCGATTCCTCAGGGATCTAGAACTAGAAATAGCATTTGACCCAGCCATCACATTACTGGGTAACAATTTATTTTCATTAGCTTTCTCTATTCAAAACACTCCTTTTTCTGCAATCTAGTCAATGTTTCTGTTCTCGTTCTTTGAAATTATTATAATACTTTGAGCTTCTGTCTTCAAAACTTTCACTCAAAAATTTATGTGTGCGTACATCTATGTGTGATTATTTGCAACCATTTGGCACCAGGGACGGGTTTTGTGAAGACAAGATTTTTCATGACCTGGCGTTGTGGAGACAGTTTTGGAAAGATTCAAGTGCCCCGCATTGTTTTTTCGCTTTATTACTGTTATTATTACATTATAATATTTAATGAAATAATTATACAACTCACCATAATGTAGAATCAGTGGGAGCCCTGAACTTATTTTCCTGCAGCTAGATGGTTTTCTCTGTGGGTGATGGGAGACAGTTACAGGTGATCAGTTTTTTGATTGTTATAAAGAGTGCAAAAGCTAAATTTCTTGCATGTGCAGTTAATAGTTGGGCTCTCGCTTCCACAAAAATCTGATGCTGCCACTGAACTTACAGAAAGTGGATCTCAGGCAGTAATGTGCACCATACATAGTGGTTTAAATAGAGATAAAGCTTCCGTACTTGTTCACCGCTCACCTGCTGATGTGTAGCCCAGTTCCTAACAAGACACAGATGAATACTGGTTGAGGAAACCCCAACTGAAGCCAAAGAGTTTGAGACCATAGTGAACTGGAATTGTGCCGTGCATTTTAGCTTCAGTGACAAAGAAAGAACCTGTCTTCACAGGAGAAAGAAGTAAAGAATATATTTTATAAATTGTATTTTAAATACTATCTTTTGACACAAACGTGAGAAATGTTTTACAACTTTAAATGTGGACATTAACAGTCATCAAAATGTTCTTGATTCTTGGGAATAGGATATCAAATGGAAGGTGCAAATGCATATCATTGTAAAACGTGATAAAAAGTATGTTTTGTTCAGTTTTGAAAAAAAATATCTCTTTGAACACCACCAGAAGACATTAGAAGTGTTTGTGCTGATGCACAAAATTAACTTCTGCTTTCTCTTTACTCTTTTAGTGGTATCAGAGAGGTAGTCAAGATGATAACTTGTTTAAAGGGAAATGCTATCGATGAAATAGAGTGACTGACTAGGAAAAATTGATTCTTACTAGGTTAATAATTTTGGATGTGAAATAATCTCCCAGATTGCTTTCATCCCTACTCAAAAATAAATTGCAATTTAATGATTGAATCTTGAAGAGCTGACAGAAGAAAGCATTTTTCTTTTTCTATATAGTATAGATACATCTATACTATAAGCAAAAACTTATAAGTCTAAAAGCAAAAAACTTCCTTAATTTTATGGGGTTACAACAAATTTTAACAACCGCTTGTTTCACAAACAGATTTCTTTCTTTAGGCCTAACCAGCTAATTTTATTTCTCTGCAATTTGATTGGGAGATGTAATGGTAAAATATATTTGAAGATATTATATGTTAAATAACATGTATGTCTTTCTTGACCTTCATAACATCTCACCTCCAAGCTGCCTGCATTATTTCGCACTTACCTGCCATTTAAATTGTGGTTTATTCTTAACATCATACTGCTTGCTATTTACATCTCAGAGACTTGAAACAATTGCTTTTCACCCTACCTGCCACTCAACCCACACCTTTTAAATTAATTATATATAGATTTTACCTTTTTATAAGACAGACAGAACAGCCTTGCCAACAGGGTGAAGCCCCATCTCTACTATAAATATGAAAATTAGCCAGGCATGGTGGCAGATGCCTGTAATACTAGCTACTGGAGAGGCTGAGACAGGTGAATAGCCTGAATCTGGGAGGAGTAGGTTGCAGGGAGGCGAGATTCTGCCATTGCACTATAGCCTAGGTGAAGAGAGTGAAACTGTCACACAAAATGCACAGTGAGGATTAAATTTATTAAAATGTGTGCAGCTCTTTAATGTATTACCTTGTCTTTAAGCACTATAAGTATTAGCTGCTATTATTATTGCTTACTATATATCTTTAGTTTATTCACACCAAATTCTGCTTAATCACGTAAAAGAAAACATTAGAGAAGTAACACAGATAGTAGTGGCTATATGGAACCACATAGCCATCAGTGTCTGTGTCAGTAATATTTTGTGGTGTGCAACAAATGAGACTTTTTACATACACCTGTTCTTCAAACAGAGATTTCTCTAAACATATATTAAAACGTTTGAAAACAAAAACAATACTACAGTAAAATGTAACAAATTTAAAAGCCATTAGATTATAACTGTCTACATAACATTTACATTTTACTAATGATTTATGCAGAGTTAAAGTAAACTACACAGGAGGATGTGTGTGCATTATATTTACATACTACACCATTGTAAATCAGAAGCTTGAGCAAACACAAATTATAGTATTTAAGAGGGTTCTGGAGCCAATCCCCTACAGATACCAAAGGATTGCTATATATAAATATTTTAAGCTTTGGTAAGAAAGTATTGCTTAAGTTAGTTATGGCATAATTACCCTAATGATGTTAATGATTATTTACTTTTCTTTTTGCAATAAATTTAAAAGATTCTAAAATTTTAAATTGTTTTAATCTTTGTTCAGGAAATGAGAACATCTGTACCTGTTCTCTGTTTATGGTATGTTAACACAATTAAGCACTTGCTATTTAAATAATTTTCTTTTGTTTCTGTGGCCAACACAAATGATTTGAGTATGACTAAAATAATGTGCAATTACATTCGGTGATTATTTTGAATTTCCTTGGGAGCTGGATATGGGACCTTACACAGCAGCATGCATTGCAAAGCTGGAACAGAATAATTTCAAATCAGAAAATCAGTTGATTCAACAGAAAGAGCAACCTGAAAATAAAACTACAAAGATCACAAAATACAGACTTGCAGATGTGCCAGTACACAGTGGTCTAGCAAGCAGTGGGTATTATTATTCTTATATTATTCAAACAATGGTAGGATGATGACTGCGATTCCTGGTATAAATTTGATGATGAAGATTTAGCAGAATTTAAAATGGATGATGATCAAGAAATTTTAAAAATCAGTGTTTGGATGGAGAGTACATAAATATATTTGATCATACGCTGAAGTGCATGTCACATAGATGGTAAAAGAGCTGGTAAATTGCTTATATACTTTTCAAACAATAAACAAATGGACATGATAGATGAAGATGATGAGATGATATGATATATATTATGGCTAACTCTTGTGAGACCTCATCACATCATTATGTCACCAGCCTTTGAGAAAAGTGTGTACTAACAAAATGTGACATTTATTCAAAAGTGAAAGCCATAAAGTTGAGAGTATTTGCAGTTTGTGAAAGAACTGCTTATATGTATTGGTGTTTATTTAAGCCCTGCTCATGATAAGCTTTTAGATTACCTTCTTATTAATAAAAATAATGTATGCTTGGCTTGTATGATTCTTTACAAGGCATCAACATGTGTTTAATACTTTTCTTCAGTCTTCTTTTAGCTTTTTTCATGGCATCATTAGCCTTAATTTATTTGAATTTGTAGCCTTTCTATTTTAGTTATTTTAAAGTAAGAAAAAATTAAGATATCTGTACCTTAAAATAGTGGACCTTAATGTGTGGAAATATGAAGAGCTTTTATTTATTACACAAATTATTATTTTTTACTCAAGCATGAGCTTGAAATGCGGGTTAGTGAAGTGGCAAGATAATCACTGAAAATTGGTCTTACCTACAAAAATTGTATTAAGAAACAGCTTGAAAATACAAATGTTTTTGACTGTATATATACATTTTATTTAGAGCAGAATTATTGTTCTGCCTGCATCAAATTAAATGACTATCATTAGCATACAGTTTGCACCTATATTCCTCATTACCACTGGATTTTACATTAAAAAAAATAGCTTGTGGTCCTGCCAGTGACTGGTATATGGCTTTGGATTTTATTCACAGGGAACTTATAATTGGTTTGGTTGTCTATTTTGCTGCTTTACATTTTCCTAACCATAAAAATATTATTTCAAATTTTAAATATGCATAAACATTTTTTCAGTAATTGTGAGAGAATTCTTAGTACATTTAAAATTGTCTAATCTAAATGTGTGTTTATTATGTAAAAATTGGCTTCTACTCCAATACATTTATATTACACCTTTTTCCACTTTATCATTATGTATGAAGTTTTACCTTTACTAGATAAAATATTGTGATAATTAAAAAGATACAGCATATTTTAGATGATATTTTTGCCTCATATTTGTAATTCCAATAATTTGGAAGGCCAAGGCAAAAAGAATGCTTGAGGCCGGGAATTTTGAACCTGGTTTGGCAAAATGTGAAACACTATCTCCACAAATGCTTTTTTAAAAATAGGAAGATACCGTGGCTCACACCAGTAACCTTAGCAGTTTGTAAGTCCAAGGTGGGTGGATCACTTCAGGCCTATAATTTCAGGCCAGCCTGAACAACATAGCAAGATTCTGTCTCTAAAAAAATTAAAATAATTCATTAAATTGAATAATTATCTGTGCCTACTAGGCTTTTCCTGCAGAACCAGCTAATTGGGAGGCCGAAGCGGCAAGAACATGGGTATCACAGGCTGTCACTAAGAAGATCAGACAGACATCTTATTCTTTTATGTAGCTAAGTGGATACAGCCTACTTTACATTTATGTTTTTCATATAAAATTGCTTATTTTCTTGCCTTTTTATAACTAAAAGTAGGCTTCCAGTTTGGAGTCAGGGGACAACTTTAACTGAGCCATCTCCCCCTGAATACACCAAGGCATTCTTCCTCCCTAAACTGTCACCCATCTTAGCTCCCCAAAATGCTCAGCCACAATTTGTCTTAGATTATCCTACATTTAATGTGATTTTGTCTTCTGATTCTCCTATTAACTCCCTCTTTCCTCCACACCCATGTCCCATCTTTTGCTGCTGTCAGTAATCATTCATCCTCTCGCATCACAAAAGAAGTCTGTACTCCCTTCAGCTAGAGCAACATGAAAATTCCTGAGAAAAGCAAAAAAATTAAAAAATATTTTAATTTTGCACTTTTTTAATTTTAGAAAACTGTCAAAATTGAGAGACCACATTCATCTGGTAGGGGCACCTGTTTCATCTTCACAGAGTTTACTGATATGAACATTTTTGTTACATAATGTTAATATGGAAAATTCTGAATTGAACAAGCACACACACAAAAAACAAAACCTAAACTATATTAAACCAAGACAATCTTCTAACAATGACACCTCTTTCCAGTATGAGAGAACTGCCTCTTACAGTATGAGAAATATCAATACTATATTTCTTTCTTCCACATGTATTCAACATTTACCAATGCTAAGGAGTTTGAATTTTAATATACCAATTGTCAACCATGAACATATAAAAATTCTTACTGTAAATGATCCATGGTTATTTTACTCAATACTAAAATTATTTCACAAATTCAAGTCCTGTTTTATAATGATACAATTATTTGCATGGCACAAAGATTATTCCTTACAAAATCTATTCTTTAATAGAGATTTGGTTCTTGGAGCCAAATTAAAAAAATATGCTGCTTAGACACACATACATATTTACTTTTCTTAAAACATTTTCTCATTATTTTTATTTTTATTATTTTTTTAATCTCCCACTCTTTGGGACCCCCTTACAAGTAAGTCACCCGCTTTTAAAACCTCTTTCATCATTAACATTTGTCAAATATTTAGAGACATACCAAATTAAATCATTATATATTCTTCTGATATGACTGAAACATGTTTTGAAGAGATATGCATATATATAACTTTTCATTCTGAAATATAATCAGTTGGTTTTATTCATCTTTGTCTTCGCCTTAACTTTTGAAGGTAAGTTTCAAATAATATAAAATTACATTTGAGTGTATAATTGAATGGAATTTAATATGTTTATAATGTCATACAATCATCATCTATCAATAGTTCCTAAATATTTCTATTGCCCAACCAGAAACTCCATATCTATTATACAGTTCTTTTTATTGTCCAGCCCCTGACAACCCGTAACCTACCTCTTATCTCTATGGCCATGTCTTTCTACCACACAGGTTTTGCATTGCATCAGTTTTCAATCCAACATGCCGAACTAGTTTTAAAATCATTCATATTTCTTTTTCCTTTTCTTTCCTTTATTTTGTTTTATTTTTTATTTTTTGCATTCTGCAATTACTAGGCCCTGTGCTCCTCACACCAATCTAGTTATAATGAGTGTGTCAGGAAGAACATTGGATTTATTTCAGGGATTGAGGACATTATTTTCTTATTTATTTAAATAATGACGCAGGGAAGAGATTTTTGCAGCTTACATCGTGTAAGTGAGCAGTCTATATTTTATTTTCACTGGATACATTTCTCAGATTGGGAAGGAAACCCTTTGGGCTAGATTTTTGTTGGTTGCTAGGAGACCTAAGTCCGCTTGTGATGTCATTGTTACTCAGCTTGGGAACCATTGTGATGGTCTAGATAAGTTTACACGCCTAGGCCTTCTGAAGCAGCATTTGAAGCTGCAGTCTTGAAAACCATGCAGGCCGGAAGAGTAGATAAAGAAATATTTATCTGAGATGGCACATGTTTCTTCAGAAACTCAAGATGTTTCTCCCAAAGATGAATTAACTGCTTCAGAAGCCTCCACTAGGTCTCCAGTATGTGAACACAACTTCCCTGGGGACTCAGACTTACGGTCAATGATTGAAGAACATGCTTTTCAGGTTTTGTCACAAGGATCCTTGTTAGAAAGGCCACCTTACACAGTTTGTGTCTCTGAGCCAGATAAAGATGATGATTTTCTTTCTCTGAACTTTCCCAGGAAACTTTGGAAAATAGTGGAAAGTGACCAGTTCAAGTCTATTTCATGGGATGAGAATGGAACTTGCATAGTGATTAATGAAGAACTCTTCAAGAAAGAAATTTTGGAAACAAAGGCTCCTTACAGAATATTTCAAACTGATGCTATCAAAAGTTTTGTTCGACAGCTCAACCTTTATGGATTTAGTAAAATTCAACGGAATTTTCAAAGATCTGCCTTTCTAGCCACCTTTCTGGCAGAAGAGAAAGAATCCTCTGTCTTAAGCAAGGTATTTGACATATTTGAGTTACCACTATATGTAAAGTATATATGTAATTTTACTTTGTGCATAGGTAAATATGTTAATACATGCAGTAAGACCAGCTTTTGAAAATTATATAAAATATTAAGGTAGAAGTTATTTTTTTGAAATTATTGTGTTCAGCTTGAACGTTAACCTTTTAGTGTTTTAAGAAATTTTGCTAACAACTTTGAATCTTACCAGTGAACTCCAAATAAATGTACCAAGGCCACTTAATGAAATATTACTATTAATATATAACATGTTTTCACTTGAGGGCTTAACAACTTGAGAGGTTTTTGCCAATAAGCACGTTCTTAAAAATAGTAAACGATGTTTATGAGTTATTTGATGACATTAAGTTTGTGTGATGAAAGAGAAATCTGATATTTGATGTGTTACGTTTGTTATTTGCACTTGTCTCTTGGCTTAAAATGGTACTGAATTATGTTTTTCTTTGGTTTTAGTTAAAGCTCTATTATAATCCAAATTTCAAGCGTGGCTATCCCCAACTTTTAGTAAGAGTGAAGAGAAGAATCGGTGTTAAAAATGCTTCATCTATATCTACTCTATTCAATGAAGATTTCAACAAGAAGCATTTTAGAGCAGGGGCTAACATGGAGAATCTAATTCTGCCTTAGCTGCTGAAGCTAGTGAAGAAAGTTTATTTTCAGCCTCTAAAAATTTAAATATGCCTCTAACAAGGGAATCTTCTGTCACACAGATAATTGCAAATTCATCTGTCCCAATTAGAAGTGGTTTCCCTCCTCCTTCACCTTCAACCTCAGTTGGACCATCAGAACAAATTGCAGCAGATCAACCTGCTATTTTAAATCAGCTGACCACTATTCATATGCACTCTCATAGTACCTACATGCAAGCAAGGGGCCACATTGTGAATTTTATTACAACCACAACTTCTCGATACCACATAATATCTCCCTTACAAAATGGCGATTTTGGGCTGACAGTGGAACCATCTGCTGTTCCCACACGATATCCTCTGGTATCAGTCAATGAGGCTCCATATCGTAACATGCTACCAGCAGGCAACCCGTGGTTGCAAATGCCTACGATCACTGATAGATCAGCTGCCCCTCGTTCCAGGCTAGCTCTTCAACCATCACCACTGGACAAATATCACCCTAATTACAACTGATCTGCCATTAAAAGAGGACCAGATTATGAATGATGACAGAGACTAACATTTACATTGACAAAAAACCCTAAAAATTTCTGCAATTATCTTATTGAACAATAAAATTGCATGTTTACTTCTATGTTTGCTTTTCCTTTATTTCTAAAAGTATGGTTAAGAAAAAAATGACATTTTGTTTCAGTGGGAGGCTATTGTACTCCTTTTTAGCAAAAATATATATGGGCTTTTTGATCCTTTGAAAGCAAATTTGACATGTGCCTTTGTAAGTTAAATAATTTATTTCTCTAAAGAGGAAGAAATAATAAAGTTTTGGGGTCCATTTTCTGCTGAAACAACACAATACCACTGCCTGGGTAATTTGTAAAGTAAACTTACTTTGCTCACTTTTCTGGAGGCGGGGAAATCCAAGGGGTTGCATCTGGTGAGATCCTCTTTCTACGTTACAACATGGCAGGTCGGCCTCCTACGGTGAAGGGCATGAGATGAACAGAAAATCGGGGCCAAACTCATCCTTTGATCCAAAGCCTACTGACACAATAACTAACTTGTTCTCCGTATAATACCATCAAGTCAGTCATGAGTTTGCACCCACATGGCTAATCAACTCTTAAAAGTCCTACCTCCCAACACTATGACAATGGAGACAGAATTTCAATGTGAGATTTGGAGGCTACATACCAAACAATGACAGCAGGCAACGGAGAAGAAGCAACCAGAGTTAGGAAAAAATAATAAGCGACTTCTCAAGTAGTCTGGCATAAATCAAATGAGGGCATAAATTTGAGTGGCACAAAGGGAATAAATGCACACATAAACACACACAGACAAACACACACACACACACAAAATTTAGAGAAGGGTTAACACATACTGTATACTTCAGTATTTTCTCAATTACATTTCCCCAGTTATTTTAAACTTGGATTTTAGTTGGCAAAGATTGTCTTCATTGCAATTCATCCCTATAAACGCAATGACCACGATCACAACTGTTTGTGTCATCACTTGAATAATAAAGTTTACATCGTATTATGCTCATGGATTGCATCACTGTCAGAACATTGTGGAATTTTACAGCTGGCATTAACAGTACACCGTTTTGATCTTACATCAAAGCATTCCAACCTGTTTGTGCCTTTAATTACCTCCTTAGAGTCCACTTTTCATGTTTTCTAATGCATATTTCCTTCTTCTTTTTTTTTTTTTTTTCTCTGAGACAGTCTCTCTGTGTTACCCCCGCTGGAGAGCAGTGGCATTATTTGAGCTCACTGATGCCTCTACCTCTGGGTTCAAGCAATTCTTGTACCTCCATCTTTTGAGTAGGTAAAATTATATTTGCCCAAGATGCTGGGCTAGTTTTTGTAATTTTAGTACAAATGGGGTTTCACCATGTTGGCCAAGATGGTTTTGAACTCCTGGCCTCAGGTGATCCACCCACCATGGTCCCCAAAAGCACTGGGATTACAAGCTTGAGCCACCAAAGCCCACCTCTAATGCAGATTGTCAGCACATTGGTTTCATGCTCCATACAAAGTCAGATTTAATTGCTTTTGTCAGGATTTATTAACTTTTAGATTCTGAGTCCAGATCATGAGCATGGCTGAACAAATCCCTTCCAGACCTGATATTTATTTTCCTTTCAGCTTCAGGTCTTTGTGTTTCACCACAGTCTATTTGGAGAACATCAATTTCAGCCATGCCCTTTACCATCTGGTAACGTGGGTCCCATTTTTACTTGGAGGTAAAACGCTCTCTCCCTGTTTGCCTACTTAAGACTCATACAACACAGATATCACTCCTTCTAGGAGGTGCTTCTTATCTATCACATTAGTTTTCTTGTCTGTCTGTCTGCCTCGTACAACCAGCACTGAACTGATGTAATACAGTATCTGACACATATATGTACGTGAGTGTATATATATATATATACACACACATACACACACGTATGCAAATTAGTCGATATTGACTGTGGACTTACAGCCATAAAATCTACTTTCATTGTCAAAAACAAACATTCTTGGTATTGAGGCATTACTTGTTATTCTTTGTTCCTCACCACAACTTATCATAAAAGCCTACGTCACAGTATCCTTCACTAGAGATGCAATATTTTGGACTTACTGAGGCTAGCGTCCCTGCTTATCCCTTTGACTATCATGCTTTCTTTTTACATCTAGTTATGATTTTCCCCTGCTTCTTCTAAAAATTATTTTTCATCTTCTGCTTTGAGTAGCAGGTCCTTTTCTGAACGAACTAGCTGTATCCTTACCACCCCTTGCTTTATTTGCAGTGGAGATTCCTGGTTGCTGTGAGGAAATGGCATACACTGGGGGTCCAGCTGCACAACTTTTTGGAAGCAGCATTCACTGTGGATTTGGTATATTATGCAGCTTTTGGTGTCACAGGTTAAGGTCTGACAAGATTCATCACTCAGTTTTCTGGGATAGCAGAAAATGAGCATGGATTTGGACAGCCAGATTCCTCAGGATGGAAACCTAGTGGTGCCATCTAACCATATGCTTATATTTTCAAGTTGTGCATAAGTAGAAAAAGTTTAGAATCCATCATCTAAAAAGGGAATCCTGATTTCCTTTCCCGGCAGACCATGACACAAGACAAAGGTCGTTTCACCTATATCCACATGCTATTAACTTTGTAGTTCTCAAACTGGGTTTTCAGAAGGTAGTGTGATAGACATGGTTAAATGGTTAACATGAAGAATGTTTTAAAAAAATTCCGGCTGGGGTGGTGGCTCAGGCCTGTAATCACAGCATTATGGGAGACCAAGCTGAGGCAGGAGAATCGCTTGAACCCAGGAGGCGGAGGTTGCAGTAAGCTGAGATCCTGCTTTTGCCCTCCAGCCTGGGTGACAGAGTAAGACTTCATCTTAAAGAAATCCACAACAATAAAAAGGCTAATGCCAGATACAATAAAAAATGAAAAGAATAACTTGGGTGAACAGCAAGGCAAAAAAGAAAAAAGAAAATGACAGTTTAGAAAGAGAGGATAAAGTAATGAAAGATGGAATGAGACAGGTTAACATGTGGAATACATTATTGTAAGTTTAAGGCCAGAATAAGACGAGTGTCAAACAAACAACAAAAGCAACAATAAAATAAGCACAGAGAGGAGGAGAGGGAGTGTGAAGGAGGAAAAAGAGTAAGCAAATGCAAAACATAACATGATCAGCATGACTAGAAAATCTGTCCATTCCCACCCTCGGAAAATTCTTTGTGTTTTGAGGAACATCCTTACAAGATTTTAATGTAACCCATCACAGAGCAGTCTAACCCAGAAAATATCCTAGCTTCTTCTAGGATTCATACAAAGACATTGTACCTTCTTAAGTATTCTCTCTCTATCTAGGTTAAACTAGCTTAAACTGTTTCAATAACAAAAATTACTTTGAATTTTCTCCCCAAAAGGAACATCATGGACGTTCTTCATCTTGCGTCATCACTTGAGTAATAAAGTAGATGGAGAAGATGTACTTTCTCCCTCACATAAATGCAATTAATATCCATGCGTGATATATATAAAGCAAACATCAGATTGAAGGATGGAGCAAGAAGATAAACTGGTGAGGAAATTTAAGACGCAACAAGTGATAAGATGGTTGATTTCCCTGAATTCTTTTTGCCTGGTGTTATCACAGACTTGATCCTGAAGGAGCTGGTACCGACAAATGTAAGTAGGTATAGACAGAAATGTCCCCCAAAAGCTCCAGCCTCTATAGACACAGGGCTAGGAAAGGGACACCTTATTCAGACAAAAATCTTTGTACAATAGCCATCCTACTTTCGTCAAACATTACAACACAAAACAAAGCGACCCAAAAATGCTAGCCAGGACAACAAAGTTTAAGTTGGAACATAGAGAGCACCAGGCATTAATGAAGCACCCCAATCCTCTGCTGGAGTGGAATCAGGGAAGGTAAAGTAGAGAGCTAGAGTTTTCAACCCTGCCGTGTGGTAACAAGACACCCTTCCACTTCTAGCCAGGAAGGTACAAGTAACACCTAGGTTGAAGCTGGAATCTGCATACTTATTTATCAGTAATGAGGAGCACTGCCTTGGGTGTCAAAGGAAGTGAAGAAGGGAAGTTGGAATTGTGGCCCTACTTGACAAGTATACACCTCCCTCTGTTAGGGTATTATCAGACAAAGCCAGCTACAGATGAACAAATAGGATGTCAAAATATGGTCCCGAGTCTCCTAAGAGTCCCCCAAATGTTTAACTTTGAAGTAAAAATCTGAGACAGAAATTCTAGTGCTACTGTTATGGGATCACTGTGGTGTCAATTTTACTTGCCAGAAACCTCTGTGACCATGATGATGCCTTTCCTTGAGTTCTTGTCCTGTGTGCAGGGAGAATGAGATAGAGAGTCAAGTTAAGGGTAAAGAAGAAGAAGAGTTCTATTTAGTGTTAAAACAGTTCAAAGTATTGGTGTTCACTCAGGACGGTAGCAGAAATACTAAAGGGAAATATTAGGGAAAGATATAGGGAATAGTCACAAACCTTTTGGAAGGCTGAAAGGTTACATAGCTTGTAATAATTGAGCAGGCTGAAGGCAGCCAGTTCTTACCTTAGAGCATTAGGTCATAGGATAAATACTAGGGACAATAGAGGCTTCCCCATTTAAGCTTGTTTACCTTACCTCCATTAACTAACCTTTAAGGCAGATTGCCCTCTTGGAGGGAGGTTGACCAAGGATATTGCCCTTTAATGGAATTTACTTTAGACCACGGTAGCTGAGCTTTAATCATTCATAGAACTACTCTCTCAACCATGTTAATTATGCACAAGTGTGCTGACTCAGAGTTTCTGTTGTTAATCACATACTAAATAAGTGACTGGAGTGCAAGCTTCTAAGGTCCGGTCACAGTAAAAAACATTTCTTGATGTGCAGGCGCTTGGACACCCAGCTGTACTAGCAAAGCAGAATATTTGTCAGTTTATGCTTTATTCATCTGTCTTTTGGGTCAGGGTCTGCAGGCAGACCCCTACAGCTAGTGCCCTCTTGTGAGGAGCAATACCTCACAAAGGAGTGGGTAGCTCTTTTCTATAGGCGGGTCTTCCCATGGTGTGTTCACTCTATAGAGAGGGAGGCTCCTCTCTGCAGGCAAGTCATTTGTATGTCTCTGCAGGTCTCTGAAGCTCTCTGCTGCAGCTGCTGCTCCCAGCGCAGAGGGTACTGCTCTCCGCCCATGGTCTGCAGTGATCAGCAGGAAGGGTACCCCTTTCTGCAGCAGACTGGCTTTTTAGTGTCTTCATAAGAACTTTCACAGAGCAATAGTTTTTAATTTTGATTTGATCCAGTTTATCGGTTTTCCTTTTATGGTTTATGCTTTTGGTATCAAATGTAATAACACTTTGCTACAACTAAGAGGCTTCAATTTTCTTATGATTCTTTTTTTCTGAAAATGTTTTATAAAACGTCTTATAATTTTACATTACATTGAAGTTCATGAGCCATTTTGAGTTAATTTGTGTAGAGTAATGTTTAAGTTAAGGCTTTATTTCTTAAATTTATGGATGTCCACATGCCATAGCACCATTTGTTTAAAGGCTGTTTTTCCTCCACTGATTTTTGCTTGACAGATTTATGTCATATTGCCTGGTCATATCCACACCAGTGTGGCTCTATTCCTGGGCTTTCTCTTCTGCTCCATTTTTACACGAATCTGTCTCTATGCCAATACTAAACTGTCATGATCACTTTAGCTGTTTAATAAGTCTTTGAAATGTTGTTGATGGATTTCTCCCACTATATATTAAACACCAATAATTGTCTTAGCTATCCTAGTAAGTTTGCATTGTCTGCAAAAATTCTTGTTGAGATATTGATAGGAATTGCATCAAATATATAGATCAAGCTGGGGAAAATTAACATGATATATTATATCTTTATATCCATGAATGCAGTGTATCTCTTATTATTTCTATTTGATTTCTTTCACCAGTATTTTATACGCTTCAGCATATAGATCTCATACCTGTTTTCTTTTGTTTAAATGCATATCAAACATTTGATGTTCTCTGGAGCAGTTGTAGATGGTACGGTTGCTAATCTGGGGAAACGGCAGAGTGCTAACTAGTTTAGATTTACTTCATCTGTTCTGTTCCTAGGAGGGTGGTTTGTGGTAGATGGTTAACTCCCCACTGAAGCCTTCTGACAGGATAGGTTAGAGGAGGGTAGTGGGACAGCAGGAAAGACACACAGTGCAATCTGTCCTACTTAGCTCTGGCTCTTTAAAAAGTGTGGTTGTTGGGTTGACCTGCATGCTCAGCTTGCTACCGGAGTCTGCTGACATAAGGGAATTGGAATGCTCTCCTCTGCTTTCTCCAGGAGAGTGATAGAATATTCTCTCTGGCTGGGTACAGTGGCTCATGCATGTAATGCCAGCACTTTGGGAGGCCAAGGTGAGGGGATCACCTGAGGTCAGGAGTTTGAGACCAACCTGACCAACATGGAGAAACACCGTCTCTACTAAAAATACAAAATCAGCTGGGTGTGGTGCCACATGCCTGTAATCCCAGCTACTTGGGAGGATGAGGCAGGAGAATCATTTGGACCAGGGAGGTAAAGCTTGCAGAGAGCTGAGATGCTGAGATTGTGTATCATTGCACTTTAGCCTGGGCAACAAAAAGAAACTCCATCTCAAAAAAAAAAAAAAAAAAAAAACGAAAAAAAAGTTGCTGCCTAGTTTGACTTCATGGGGAATCAGAACATCACTGACATGTTGAGAAGACTGTCTCTGTGCATGGCTCCACAGAAATGGCAATACTAGTTTATTTTATTTTATTTTATTTTATTTATTAATTATTTTCTGGTAGTATTTATCCGGAATAGCTTGGTTATTACCTTTAGAAGTGTTTCATGCTACTGTGTGTGGTTAGGTCATCCTCTCCTTGTCCTTTGGTTGAGAGAGAAGAGGATTTCCTTGAAGTCGTTTTCTTCTGTGCCTATTGGAGATTCTGGATTGGAAACTTCTACCGTCCATCATCTGTGATATACGGAAGACACTAGGAAAACCAAGTAAAGTGACCATGATATCACTCTGCAAGTCCTGATGTCCCCAAACTGTCTTCCTTTTTCTATCTTTCAGACCCTCTCCTTGTCATTACATCTGTGGTATTTCAGTTGTTCAGAGGAAACAATGGGGTGTTGCATTGTAACTAGAAATCCTAGGAAGTGAAAGTTTGAGAATGGCTTTTAAAGTACCATGCAAACCAAATCTCATAATGCAAAACATGGGAAGATATGACTACAGAGAATGGCATGACATAATTTACCCAAAATAAAGTGATTTTTATAAAATAAAGTCTTCACCAAATTTAAATAATCTCAAAGAAGTCCGAGATCAGCTTGGCCATGGAGACCCTAACCCAGTTGTTCCAGAGGAATTAAAGACACACACACAGAATTATGAAGTACAGAGTGGGAATCAGTGGGCTGACAGCCTTCAGAGCTGACAGCCATGAACAGAGTTTTACCCACATATTTATTGACAGTAAGCCAGTGATAAGCATTGTTTCTATAGATTGTAGATTCAGTAAAAAGGAAGACAAAGGGTTGGGTTCTCACTAGTTATCTGCAGCAGGAACAGATCCTTGAGGCACAGATCACTCATGATATTGTTTGTGTTTCAGGAATGCCTTAAGCAGTTTTCTGCCCTGGGTGGGCCAGGTGTTCCTTGCCCTCATTCCAGTAAACCCACAACCCTCAGTGTGAGTGTCATACCCATCACAAGCATGTCATAGTGCTTCAGAGATTTTGTTTATGGCCAGTTTGGGGGCCCGTCTATGGCCAGATTTGGGGGTCTGTTCCCTACATATTCCTCTTTTTGGTTTTTCCAAGATGATAAAAGCAAAGGTGGCTTTATCACGGTCGACTACGTCTCGCAGGACTTGGGATCTGCATCTGCAGACTATACAAAGACAAACAACACAGATTTAAAACAGAATCATCATTTAAATCACAGAGTCTCCAAGTGTTTTTGTCCATTTTAATGGGTTAGTAGCAGCTAATCCATCCACAGCTCTTTCAAGCACTCCTGTTCCTGGCATTAAGATCAAGAGTGCCTGGGATAATTCAAATATTTGCTCTTCTTAATTTTGCAATATCCAAAGACATATTTGTAGATTGTCCTTCTAGATGCGTTTTTATTCTTTCCCAAATTTTGATCAGATTGTCCTTCTAGATGCTTTTTTATTCTTTCCCAAATTTTGATCTTATTAAGAGCCAATAACAGTTTCCACAAATCCTAATGTCTAGCTCCTAGAGAGGGTCGTATCATTTGATGTTGAGGTGCCGTTTTACCTCCATGTTTCCAGAGGATCTCTTGCCGTATCTCTTACGATTTCTACCATCTGACCATGTTGGTCAGACAAGCTGAACATAGTGTGGCCTTGGCACACAGACTGAGAGGTGCAATTTAAGCTAAACATCCCCTTAGGGGACAAATCAATAAATATTCCATAGGAATCATTGCAGAGCACCTCTGCATGTTCTGCAATGCAATTTTCTGAAACTACTACATTCATTTATTCTGGCCGTGTCTATTTCTGTTGACAATTAGATTCTTGAGGGCAGTATGCCTCGATTCTAGGAGCAGATTCATTATGATAAACACTGAGACCAGAAAGTTTACAATTAGATTCTTGAGGGCTGTATGCCTCAATTCTACGAGCAGATTCATTATGATAAACACTGAGGCCAGAAAGCATATGTAACTGTGTCAGCCCTGCTAAAGGAATACTCACGACAATGGTGATCACCACTATCATAGCTCTCATTAAATTACTCACTGGGACTGGTTGTCCCACTTTCCTCAGGTTTTCTTTTGCCATTCGTGGCAGCTTCTTGATCTTTCCCCAGGTAGGTGGCTGTGTTCAATGCGTGTTGCTCGTGATAGTTGGGGTACTCCTCAGCATCAACTTAGAGAATGCTGCCACTGCTGGGTCTTTGAGATCCTCCTGATACCTCTTCCTGGGTATCTGGCTCACAGCAGGGCTTTAGGTATCTCAGTGGCACCCACATTGGCAGTTGATCAGTCCTGGAGAAACACAAGCATAACCTCTACCCCATGCTATTATTTTACCTATTTCCTAACTTTCTGTTATTGGATCTCACCACCAAACCAGTTTTTCTGCTTCTGTCTTTGCAGCTGGTTTCTGTAGATGCTGATCAGCTGCTGATAGCATCTGGCCTCCAGACAGGCTCAAAAAATTTAGAGTCAATAATGCTACATTCAATTTCCTATGTGGTATCCCATAGTCCTTGATTCCCCCTTTCGCTTTTGCAACTGCTGTTTCAGGGAGAGATTCATTCTTTCCGCTACGGCTTGTCCTTGAAAATTATATGAGATACAAGTTATGTGTTTAATATTCCATATAGAGAAAAATGTCACTAGAGCTTCATTAGGGTAGCCTAGGGCATTGTCCATTTTAATAGAAGCTGGAATGCCCCTCAACACAAAACACTGCAAAAGGTGACATTTAACACAGGCAGAAGACTCTCCTAATTTGCACGTAGCCCAGACGAAGTGAGAAAATGTGTTTACACATATATGTACATAAGTTAGTCTCCCAAATGAGGAACATGTGTGACATCCATTTGCCAAAAGTCCTTAGGTTCCAATCCTCAAGGATTAACTCTTCCTGTAGAAGATGAGGAATGCAAGTTGGGTATTGCTGGATAATAGCTTTAGCTTCTTTCCAGGTAATGCTGTATCTGCATTTGAGACCAAAGGCGTTAACATGGGTTAAATTGTGAAAGTGTTTGGCGTTAGATATTGTAGCAGCAAATAGGTGATCAGCCATTTGATTCCCTGCAGTCAAAGGTCCTGGAAGAGATGTATGAGCTCTAATACGAGTAATGTAAAAAGGGTGCATTCTACTCCTAGCTGCTCTTTGTAATTGGGTAAATTCATCAGTCACTCATCTGTGTGGAATCATGCTGAGCATTTTCAACTAACTGTGTAGAATGAACCACATATGGAGAATCAGAAATCACATTTATAGGCATATTACAAGCAGCCCATACCTCAATTACAGTTACAAGCTCCGCCTTTTGAGCTGAAGTATAGGGCATTCAGAAAACTTTACCTTTTGAGCCAGAATAAAAAGCTTTACTATTACTAGACTCATCTGTGAAGATATTTTTAGCATTTTCAATAGGTTTAAATTTGGTTATTTTAGGGAGAATCCAATGAGTTAATTTCAAAAATTGAAATAATTTTGTTTTTGGAAAATGGTTATCAAGAATATAAAGTCAGATAAATGTGTTTGTCAAGTAAGACTATTTGTAAAAGCCTGTTGTATTTGTGCCTTTGTAAGGGGGACAATAATTTTTCCAGGATGATATCCATGTAATTTAATGATCTAAGTTCTTCCATTTCCTATCATAGTAGTGATTTGATCCAAATAAGGAGTCAAAGTCCATGAATTAGTATGTGGAAAAAAAAATCCATTCTACAAGGTATTGCCCTTGAACAATAACACCAGTAGGTGAATGCTGAGTTGAAAAAAAAATCTATAAATCTAGAACCGGAGCCCACACTTGTCCCATTGTAACCCTGATGCTTCCGAACTTCCCTACTTACTCACCATGGGGATTTCTTAAGAGTAGCCAGGTGGCCGGGCGCGGTGGCTCACGCCTGTAATCCCAGCACTTTGGGAGGCCGAGGCGGGCGGATCACGAGGTCAGGAGATCGAGACCAAGGTGAAACCCCGTCTCTACTAAAAATACAAAAAGTTAGCCGGGCGTAGTGGCGGGCGCCTGTAGTCCCAGCTACTCGGGAGGCTGAGGCAGGAGAATGGCGTGAACCTGGGAGGCGGAGCTTGCAGTGAGCCGAGATCGCGCCACTGCAGTCCAGCCTGGGTGACAGAGCGAGACTCCGTCTCAAAAAAAAAAAAAAAAAAAAAAAAAAAAAAGAGTAGCCAGGTGTCCTCCAGTGTAGTTCCACATTCTCCTACCCTCCCTTTGGTGACTCTTTGACCTGGGTTTGATTCCCCCGTATGGTCACGACTTGCCGAAGCCACGTCAGTCATGGAGACCATAACCCAGTAGCGCTAGTGGCATTAAAGACACACACACAGAAATATAGAGTGTGGAGTGGGAATCAGGGGGCTGACAGCTTTCAGAGCCGAGAGCCATAAACAGAGTTGTACCCACATATTTATTGACAGCAAGCCAGTGATAAGCATTATTTCTATAGATTATAGATTAACTAAAATGGGAGACAAAGGATGGGCTCTGGCTACTTAACTGCAGCAATCATATGTCCTTGAGGCAGTTTCAGGAATGCCTTAAGCAGTTTTCTGCCCTGGGTGTGCCAGCTGTTTCTTGCCCTCATTCTGGTAAACCAACAACCTTCAGCGTGGGCATCTTAGCAATCATGAGCATGGCCTGTTCCCAACAAATTTGTTATAATATATGTAAAATAGCCAATGATTTATAGCATATTAAAAATATAGATCAATGAAGAAATAATAAAATACCTCTCCTACACTTGGAAATGAAATAAAGTTGGCAAGGCTTCCAGAAAATGTAATCAAAAATATGTACTTCCTCAACTGCAGAAGGGTTATAATAAAAATACCTTTCTCAGAGGTCTTATTTGTTAAGTGACAAATGATTTAATAGAAATCAAGCACTTATTTCTAGTTCACTGGAGCAAAGTTAAAAGTTGCAAAAGCAACTCTTATGAAAGCCAGAGATTATAACTGTATGACAAATTTTTAAAAATCACACTGACTATCAAGAAAAGAAACAGCTCTGAGGTTTGGACTTTAGCAATATTAGTTTGAGATTAAACTTGGTAGTTCATTGAAACAGTCAACAGAGCAGTAAATTTAGATATATCCCCAGGAAAGAGACCATTTCTGTGTTCAGTGGGGTTGAGCTCCCTGCCTAAATACTTGGTGAAAGAAAGTGTGGTTCAGACATTTAAGTAAAATATTTAAGTCAGTACAGAACGTCATGTCCTGCAGATAGCAGGATCTAACACTGAATGTGGTTTTTATTGCAATTGATGAGAAAAGATTTTTATCTCAACCTCTATCCTGTAGGATATGCAAGATTGAGGTTAGATTTTTCATGTTACCTACATAATATAACTACCCCCAAAGCAGAAACTGGTATAAAATACTAGATTGCACAATTAAGTTCCTAAAAACCTGAAAAGATTAACATAAAACTCCCCCCCTAAGTATCACTTTACACTCAAGAACTAAAGATTGCTTTACCACTTCACAGACAACATTAACAATTCACTGGTGGATGTTCCAAGTCCTAGGAGGTAGCCAAGGAAGACACACTTAAGGGTCATACTCAAGGATAAAAAGTTGAATTAAAAATGAGTAGGTTTAGATGTTCTCTGAGATGAAGAAATGGAATCTAAAAGCAAAAACAGGTGGGTAGGAGAACAAAAATAAATTCTTAAAATAGACAATTATACATTTTTGAAAAATGAACCATATATGAAGGTTCACGAACCACATATTATAGGAACTCAAATTTTTTTTGTTTGTTTGTTTCTTATGCAGTAGATTCCATACAAATATAGCAAGAATAAGTTTCCTAAGTAGATCTGTAAGTAAATTTGCCAGGTGCAGGGTGATAATAATACATTTGAAATGTCACCTTTCAATTTAAATTTAATTACTTGTGGCTGGGTGCGGTGGCTCACGCCTGTAATCCCAGCACTTTGTGAGGCGGAGGCAGGAAGATCAGGAGATCAGGAGATTGAGACCATCCTGGCTAACACGGTGAAACCCCATCTCTATTAAAAAATACAAAGAGTTAGCCGGGAGTGGTGGCAGTGGCCTGTAGTCCCATCTACTCAGAAGGCTGATGCAGGAGAATTGCGTGAACCTAGGAGGTAGAACTGGCAGTGAGCGGAGATCATGCCACTGCACTCCAGCCTGGGTGACAGTGCAAGACTCCACCTCAAAAAAAAAAAAAAATTGAGTACTTGTTGACATGCAACAAATAATTTGTTTTCAATATGAGCCTGTCCCATGAGATATTGAGGATATTACTAAATTACTAGAATATTGAGATTATACTAAAATGCTACTTGTTGCTTATTTAAAATGAAAATGTAACTGGTAATCCTGTATTATATCTGGTGACCATAGATGAAACAGAAGTTAGGAAAGTTGAACTCAGTTGTGGAAGCTTTTATATACATTTACAAGAAACAACAGAAGACAAAAATATAGAGAAAGAGAAGCACACAGATTATGAAAATAATCTCTACACAAAATATCCACATATCATTTACTAAAAATATATTGCTTAACTCACAAAGACTATGCCAATATTAAAGAGTTATCAAAAGACCAGGGAAAAGAAACATAAAGGCTATTTAATTTTAGCAAGGATAAAAACAAATCTCGAAATAAAAAAGCTTTGCAGGAAGGTTTTTTTTGTTTGTCTGTTTCTGTTTGTTTGTTTGTTTTCCTAACGGAGTTGGAAATATGTTTTACTTTCTTAAAAAAAATGCCAACAAATTGAGTCCTTCTGATTAACTACAGAAAGTGTGGAAATATGGTGATTAATAGCAAAAGCAGGAAAATAAAAATATGAATAAGAATAGTAAATGCATACAATTAGAAAAGCAGGTGGCAGGTGGGGAGAAGGAGAGAAGAACAAAGGCTGATAGGAGGCCAAGGCAGAGACAAAGATAATCCAGGGTAAATAAAAAACTCTCTAATCAGGTATTAGTTATGTATATAAGAGAGTAACCATATTAGATGTAAGCAGTTTAAAGTCATGTGTTAAAATATAAAATATGCCAACATTAGATTGATAAAAATTTGATTTCACCTAGGAATAATTACACTAACATATTGAAAATAAAGGTTTGCAGAAAATTAGCAAGTATTTATCAAAAAAGTTAGGCACCTGTTATTATATAAGGCAAAGGAGAACTTTAGAGAAAATGCAAGGAAAACAGAGGGATGACTATAGATAACTTAAAAGACGACAGACAAAACATGAAATATCAAAATATAGAAAAAATTAACGATAATGTTACAGTCACAAATGTAAATTCCTCAGTAGCATTGTCTCAATATAGACCTGAGGCAAATTTTATGAAAATCTATGTAGACAAGTCTCAATTGTAGTGGGAGGTGTCATATATATATGTGTGTGTGTGTGTATAACTCATCTAGACTCATGACTGTACAGACATTTACTATTTAATAGAAATACTTTGTAATGTTTTTGTACTTACTGTTCTTCAGTTTTTAAATGTGAAGCCAAGTAGTGGAGCACGTTTCCAGGATTTCACAGCTCTGCAATAGAGCAAGTATTAATACAGAATAACCTTTGTCCCCTTTAACGTCAAGTCCACCTAATCTACCTGGCACCATTCTTTGCCTTCTCACATTATCCCTAGACATCATACTTACCTTTCTCTTCCAGATCCACTTCCTCATGACATTGTCTTCTAACAGGGCTTACTCGGATGCCAGCATAATGCAGGCTTACCATTATTTCCAAGCAAAGAATGAACAGAAACTGCAAGATATCCAGTCGTAGTAAAATGATTAACTCAATTCTTACATATAAATATTTGCCAGAGGGTTTCATCTGAAGCATTTACACCTCTTACCAATAATCACACAGCTGTTCTGCAGTACAGATGCGTATTCCACCGGACAAACGTAGATGTTCGAATACCTCATTTTCTGTCTCAAGCTACTGGGATGTACCGCCAAGGAAAACTTTCCAGTGGGTAAATCTTTTTATTTAGAACAAATATTGGAGGTTTTAAGTTAGCAGCTTTAAAGGCAACACTTTGTCAAAAAGATTGTTCACACTTTGGAAATTTATGGCATATTCACAATTATTGTCAGCACAGTTCTACCAAGACACTCATTCGATTATGTGATGCTCTTTGATAGGGACATGCCAGCATCAAGGGATGAGACCACGAATTCATATATATACCATCTCTCTTCAAATAACTGCTATCTACATAGGAAATAAAATGGAATTGTTGGGAAGTTTCAATTATTACAGCTGATGTTTATTAATCTTTCCTCAAAGATAATGTGATTTTTATAACTGACTTTTCAAATTAGATTTTCTTCCCATGCCCCAGCCCCCTTAATTTCCTCACCCAGTAAGAAAATATTTTTTCCAAAATGCAAAAATTAACTACAATTATGCTGAGTCTACTACTAAAGAATTTGGATGCTGACTCATTGATAACCTTTCCAGAAATGATTTTATAATCTACTACTAAAGGATCTGGATTCTGACTCATTGACAAGCTTTCCAAAAGCAATGTTATAATAGGTTATATTTCAACAACACTCTCATCCAGTTTTCATTATCCTTGGGAAATAAATGCCAGCTCCAACTTAAGGAGTATTTGTTTAAATTTCTAAGAATTTATATCACAACCACAGACCTAAGTATCTTTCACAGAATTGTGTTCCATACATATTTTTCTTAATTAAAAAGTGTTACCTTATTAAAATGACCACCATTTTTAACCATTGTTCCATGGTCTGTGTAAACAGTTTCATACCAACTCTCTAAAACCTAATTTCAAACTGACCACAGACCACTAATCTCTTACTTTCATAGACTTGAAGACATAATATAATTGGGGTTAGTATTTAATTTTTTAATGTAATCTTAGTTTCCTGGAATAATAAATTTTGATGTCAGCAAGAAACCGACTTGAGTTTAAGCCATTTTCAAAACAAGCTTGCCTTTTGCATTATTATTGTGTTCCAGACATTAAGTTACTATAGGTACTGGGTATTAGTGATGGTAATCTTTGTGTTTTTCATTATGAAATAATGTATGTAACTGTTGGGTACATCAGTGCTTTTAAATGGGCTGCTTAATTTAGGATTAACTATGTATATTCATCTTAAGAATAAATGTGATTTGGCTGTTTACTGTATTTTATAATATACATGTGCAGAAATGTATTCAAAATTGAAGAAGGAAGCACCACTTTATCAGGGTGCTATTAAACTTGAACATCAAGTATCATATATCAGTTGAGGTTTTTTTTTTGATTACTCCGTAAAAATGCCTATTTGGGGTGTTTTTGTTTTTGTTTTTTTAAATTGGGAGAAGCTGTCTTCTGTATAGGACGGCTATTTCAAAATATTTCAGTGTTTTGGTTTCCTGTTTCATGACAGATTTAACTGTTTTTTTTTTTTTCCAGCAGTCGTGGTACATCAGAGTCCAGTGTTCTAGAAGAGGCAGTGTCTCCACCCTAATTTTACTTTTCTAATTCTGGTAGCTACAGGAATTTTTGAAAGTTTTGTTTAAGTAGTCTGACATTTTTTATGTAAAGAGCATGAAATAGTGCTATGTATAAATTTTTTGACATCTAAAAGTGAATCAACATTTTCAATCCTTGAATCCCAGCATTTTTGGGAGGCTGAGGTGCATGGATCACGAGGTCAGGAGATCAAGACCATCCTGGCTAACACGGTAAAACCCAGTTCCTACGAAAAAGTTAAAAAAATTAGCCAGGCATGGTAGTGGGCCCCTATAGTCCCAGTTACTCCAAAGGTTGAGGCCAGAGAATGGGATGAACCCAGGAGGCAGGCTTGCAGTGAGCTGAGATCCCACCAATGCACTCCAGTCTGGGCAACAGAGTGAGACTCTGTCTAAAAAATAAATAAATAAATAAAATAAGAAAAAAAGAAAATATTTTCAATCAGTGCCAAGGGCTTCTTGAAGTTCCAATCAAGTGTTATAATAAATACTTGTAGATAATAGTCGATACTTATGCATACTTATTTTAAAGATATATTTAGGTGGGAATAGTTGTGGATGTATTAAGAGTAATGAAATAGAATTATAGCTTCATTTACTGGCTTTTTTACCATATAATAAATCCTATATATATTTTTTTCTCCTCAGTATGGTGTCACATTTGAATAATGTGCATAACAAAGATTTCACATTGTTATAAAATCAAGTCTGTGAATGCCACTTGTTTTATTTCTGGCAAAAATCTCTTCAGCAATTTAAGAAAATATTATAATTCACTGGTGCAGTATTGGGCATAAAATTGCCACTAGCACTTTGTAGTTATCTGTATAAAGTTAAAAGTTTTCTGACTAGTTTTGTAACAAATTAAATCCATCTACCTATAAGATTAACAAGGCTGAATCTTGGACAAAGTACAAAACAAGGGCCCCTGTAGGGTTGGTTATTTTTCAAATGGATGGTACAAAAGTTGATGGAAAGATTTACTCAGGAATATAAAGAAACGTAGTTCTAACAGTTACTCTCTAGAGTAGCAGAGCTAAATATGTTACTCAGGATTTTATTTAACCTGTTAAATTATTAAGGGAAAGACCACAGTTATGATAGAAAAAAATCAAAAATTTTGTTTCAGGTTTATCTGGTATCTTCATAATGTTCTCAGTTTCTTCCATGGGGAGTTTCTGCCTTAGCTTACAGGTTTTATAGTCAATAATTCTTAATGATTCAATAAATTCTTTAATGCAAATTTCTAATAGTTTCTCTTGGCTGACTAAAGGAACGATTAAGGGTTTGTGTATGGAACATGCTGTGTTGGGAAACCAGGTACATTTTGACTTTGTCACTAGATTGAAGCATGTCTGCAGGGAGAATTCTTGGACCATCCTTCTTGAGCACTGATTACATGGGGGAAAGGGAATGATTTTGAAATTAGGTATGCATTAATTTTATAAAATACATTGCTCTAAGAACCATTATTGGAACATATATGTAATTTAAAAGCCTAAAAACTGTAGTGACTTATAAAAATAAAATTTAGCAAGTACATCAAAATAAACCATCAGGTATGCTTTTAACACCAGGATACTTCAGACTTACATAAAATATTAATGTCGGTACTCATGTACTTGTTATATGATGATAGGTCTCTTCTTTCTTACTCCTAAAATAGTAAGTCATCTCAACCTTTACAAACTTTGACAAATCAAAATCTCTTCAATATTTTATCTTAAGCAAAAAACTATAAATTTTTCTCAAAAGAGTGAAACATTTGAAAGACGCAAGGATCCACATAAACTTTGGATTTTTAATGCTTTTTACCTTCTTGTCTTCAGTGGGGAAGAAAGATTCCCATTGCAAGAAGTTAAAATAAACCACAGAAGCCCTGGATGTCTTCCACCCACAGATTCCCCTGTCCATGGGCATTGGCAACTTATCTGTTGACTCCTGGTCTTGCTTCCACTGAATGATTTTTATGTATTTCTCTAAGGAATTCTCACAGTGAGCACATTTGTCTTTGGTTTCTTCGTTACTCATTCTCAATTCATTTTTTTAAATCTAATTCATTTTTTCAGTGTTCACTTATTCCTGAATCATCCTCTTTAAAACACACGGGCACCAAAGCAGGAAATACACAAATACATTTGTAAAATATTTTAAGTGTTTAAAAATGCAGTAATATAATCCCAATTTTTAAATTACAGCCTGTATGTCAGTGAACTAATTTTTTAAATTGAAGTCATTGCTATCATCAACGGAAGGCAAATAGGTCATCTCAGTGAAGGAAGCGATTAATTTCCTTCAAGTGGCCTGTGCTTTCGATTTGAATTAACCAGGAGTCTTGGGAACATCCTATGTTGGTGTAATTCAAGCAAGACTTAGAATGTGTGTTAACTGGACAGAGAAATTTATCTGCTAAGCCAGAATCAGAACACAGAAGGGAAGCAGAGGTGCAGAGGAAGGAGGGAGGCGGTGTATGTCCCTGTAAGCAACCTTGGAATGGAAGCCACCTCCGCCCTTGGTTTCTTCTACTGCCTGCTATCTGACGTTGACAGCCTCTTGTTTAAGCTCTGTTTTTTGTTTAATTGGTTTTTGTTTAGGTTTTTTTGTTTTGTTTTGTTTTGTTTTGAAACGGAGTCCTGCAAGTGGACGGCAGCCCTTCCTCGGGTTTTAGCAATTACTCGGATGTGGACCATTTCCATATCTTTTATTCTACTCCTGATCTCTATACATAGCCTCACATCCACATTTCTGATAGTTTCCCTCCAAACACATGCAGAAACTCCACAGCACCAGCTTCATCACAGGAGTGATTGTCCCAGTCCTTCGCTCACGCTCTATCTTCCATCCACCCAGTAACCAGCGCTGGCACATTCCCACTCCCTGTCCTGTGGCTGCAAGAGGGGTCTTCCTCATCATCTGCCTGGAATACTGAAACAGCCCTGTCAAGGCTCTCTGTGAATTCAGTCTCTGCCTGCCAGATGCCTGTGGTCATCTGCACTAGGCATTCCCTGAAGGGAAGATATGTATCTCATGTCCAGTGTCTCCGCTCTGGTAGAGTCCAATGCCTTGGTATTCTGGGCTCTGATAATCTGCCTTTTTCTTTCCAGATTGATTTCCCATAACACCACCAAAGTTGTACTAGAAATGTTTCATCTGTACCAACCTGCTTGCTGGGGCTGGGCTATGGCTGTATCTTCCTTGCTTGGCATTTGCCTTCACTGTCTCCTCAACCTGTGGCACTCTCATTCTGTCATAAAGGCTGATACGCTGTTGGAGACCCAAATGAAATTTCGTCTCCTCCTTATTTCTGAAGTGAAAAGTAACCACTCCAGCACCTTACTTGCACAATATCTTGTACCTGCTTCTTGAAAACATACACATATTTGTTTCTACTACTTCTATTTTTTCCAGGGAAGGCCCATATTTGAACAAATTGTCTTTTCCCTCTGCATCTTGGCATGGGTCCCTACATCTCAAATATTTAAATAGACCTCATTCTCAGAGACAACTATGCTGACCTTTCTCTTCTGGTTCTAACCATAACCTCTTTGTTTTTTTTTTGTAAGTTAGCAATGCAAATAAGCGGAAAAATATATAGGTTCACCATAGGACTCTGAACTTTTTGCTCACCTTGTTCTAAAGTCATCAACAGGGACTGAGTTAGTTTCAAACATAGGAGAAAAGCAACACCATTTTTTTCTCTATCTACACCTGCCATCTCTTCTCAATCCTTCTCATAAAATTAAAATAACTGAAGAGACAGTTGATCATTTCCACAGGCAGAAATGTAACATCACCTGTGCTAGAAGAACAAGAAGAAAAAAGTTACTCATAAATGAGATTTCTTTCTTACATGGAATAGTAATTTCAAGATAGCAATGTTATTTAAGCACCTCTTTGTTAAGAAAGAAAGAGGAAGAAAAACTACTTCTTTGCTCTGGTGTATATTTTGTAACTACATGGTGGAATACTGAAGGATCTTTGGACACAATGGAAAGAAATGAAGTATGTCCATTGGGCACCTTATATCAGAAACAGCAAATTTCAGACTTTTCAATTTCCTTTGAGCCCAGATGAACAAGTGAAGTGAGGAATATAAAAATTTCTCAATAACACCAATGCTACTCACTATGCTGTTTAATAAATTCTTTTTATTATTCTTATTTTTTTTTAGACGCACTCTCACTAACTTGCCCAGGCTGGAGTACAGTTGAGTGGTCAGCTCAATGCAACCTCTGCCTCCTGGGTTCAAGTGATGCTTCTGCTTCAGCCCCCCAAGTAGCTGGCACTACAGGTGCATGCCACCACGCTTGGCTAATTTTTGTTTTGGTTTTTTGTGGAGATCTGGTTTCACCATGTTAACCAGGATGGTCTTGATCTCCTGCCCTCGTGATCCACTCTCCTCAGCATCCCAAAGTGCTGGGATTACAGACATGAGCCAACGAGCCCAGTCAATAATTTTTAAAGCCAATATTATAATCGACATTCCATCTCAGAGGCAGAACACCAAGTTATTCAGTTGGATTCCCTCATCTTATTGTGTTATTTTTACTCCCTTTCCCAGGTCTGTGACAAATGGCTGCCTGTCAGAAACTCCCTCTTGTGGCCATGGCCCCTACTCACCTGCTTCAGCCCACCCCTGCTGCAGTACGGAGTAATAGCTTACTGATCATCTGCCTCAGTGGCTAGAAATTCAGGATGAAGCGAGCTTGGTTTGATTCACTGTCATATGATCAGCCCCAAGGAAACTGCCCAGCAGAGACAGGTTCTAGATGAGGACTTACAGAGTGCTTTCCAGAGCACATTTACTCTTGAATCAGCAAAATCAAACGTCTCAGAACCCCTTGCCTCTTTAAGTAATTCTGTATGTTTCTGAAAGCCATGACTTTAACCAGAAAACTGCTAACCAGATGTTTGGAAATGTTTGTAAGATGATGTATTTCCAACATTTGGGAGGGATGAAGAGGTGGCCTTACTTGTGAAAATAGCTTCCATATTTGAAGAGTAAACACTATGGTGCCAGAAGAAAAGGGCCTGGCTGTTTGCTCATCCCTAGAATAAAGGACAAATCTCCTACTGTTGTGGGAATTAAGGAACAGGAGAGACCAATGAGTGGAACAGGAGGATTTTATTGGGTGTAGCTTGACTTAGTGGAATAGCATTTAAAGGCTGAGCCCTGAACAAAGACAGGGCTTGACTTTTAACACAAGCACCCAAAGAGTGTTGGCCAGCTAGTGGCATGAAATCTGCAGGATGGGCAAGCAAGCTTATAGAAGCAGAACAAAGACACTTTTTTAAAGAAAGTGACAGGTGTTGTAACTCACGCACGTCTCATGACCTTTGCAATAATACTTGGATAGAAAAACAGCAACTTTCAACATTTCTGTAAACCTCCAGAAGTGGTTACAAAAATAGCTGTGAGAGCAGCACAAAGAATATTGGTGTGGAGTGAGAGTTCTAAAGAGGGGAAAATGATAAGAAGAACTTGTTTTTCTCATTCCTGCTTCTCAAATCCATTCTTTCCAGGCCCTAGATCTGCTAATAGTGCTATTAGAGCCCCAACAGGGTCTGGCTTATCACTGGGTGTTGGAGTGAGTCACCTCAGTACAGAGAAAATTTTTTTTTTTTTTGTGGTGTTGTTGTTTAACATTCCCCAATTCATTTCCACCTTTGGTGCTTTTCTCAAATGAGGTTTAGTAGAGAATATAATCACCATTTAATTCTTCAAGGTAGGGCAGTTCCCTGTTTGTCAGTGGTTGGTATTTAGTTAGAGCCATTAGTTGAGTGGTCGTGCATGCCCTCCATGGCTGCTTGAATGTTTCAAACAAGGAAGGTAAGAGACAAGAGAGAGCAAGGGAGAATCCTAGTATGGCTAGAACTATTTTTACTAAGGTCTTAAATTCTTCAAGGGATGAAAATGAGACCCTGAATAGGAAAACTGGAGACTATCCTTTCCAGGTCTGGGCTGTAACATGGGCCAATTTTGGAATTTTGGCAGTTATATTCTTGATGACCTTTAATTTGGTATTAATTTCTAAGCAGCAATTTGTTAGACTGAACTTTCCACATACCCCTCCTTCCTGGACTAGGAGGTAGTTTAAGGCCAGTCGATTTTGATGAGTGGCATTCTTCATTTTTGTGGCTTGCTGGGCCAGCAGATTTAGGGCATTTGCAGTATTATTAATAATAACTTTCAACACCGCCTGTAATCTTATGAGGTGGTAGAGCATGAAAATAGGGATGCACTATCACCACATTCCATTTTCTGCCTGGGTGGCTGGGCCATGGTATTCGATTTCTTTTTTAGGGGGCCATTTATTGTTTTACCGGTTTCTTATGGTTATATCTTTTGATTTTTTGTTTGTTTTGTATTTGTTTTATCATAGACTGGATATCCTAAAGGTTCTCCCTGTTCCAAGGGGATTAGAAAGAAGACAGCCTAATTGTTCCTAGTACCCAGGCCCCTGACCATTTAGCCAGCAGCGGCCAATATGTCTATGTCCCACAGATACAGTAGAGGCCAGTGGGTACCTGCCAGGTATTGGGAGCTTTAAGTTGGTACGAACAATGGTTCAGAGAAGGGAATCAGGAAAATGGGCTTGGTTGGGGTGGTTTGGAAATATTTTTACTCCAACAGACAGTGTTTCTTAGTGTTTTAGTGTAATATTGTTCTAGGCAAGTTAACTTTCCTGCTGGGTCTGTAAAGGTGTTTCTCCGACGAGCAATGCAGAATTTTCTGATAATGGAGGTCTTTAAGAACCAGATGCTCTTGCTTGTGAACACAGGTTCGGGGGAAGAGACAGTAAGAGTGAAGTTATTTTGGGGCATTAGCTTTCTTGCCTTCCATGGCCATTGGTGCCCCGTCAAGCATAGCACGAGGAGATATGTAGGCTGCCGGCTATGTTTTCATCCAATTAAGCAAACGGGATTCTGGTTAAGGGAGAGGGCTCAAATATTTTCTGGTTGATATTTTTAAGGAATGACTTATAAACTTGGAGTTTTTGGGCGGAATGTATCCAAGATTTCTTGATAATATATCAATAGACTTTTGAGTCTGTTTTCTGGCCACTACCTTGTATTTCTAGCGGAGTCTTTAAACCTGTATTCCATATGGGCAGATCCAGTTTAAGGTGGTGAGATTTACAGGATTGCCACAACTTGTCTTACAATTTTTTGTTCAGGTATTTTGGTAAGTATGACTGGCCCCGGCGATTGCAGGTTAGAGGACTGAATTATGCAGTTCCAGCAAGTTGTCTGAGAAATTGGCAAAGCAAGCAAGGGGTGCACATATATTTTTGTGACAACTATTACGGTGCTCTTCAGAATTGGAGATTATGGGAAAGGTTGTGCCCATCAATGTTAACTGGCACATATTAAAAGATAAGGACATAACTCCCCTGTGGGAGGGTGAGCCCTTGGTTTGGTGTGGCAGGTTTCCTTCTTTTGACCCATGAACTTTAAAAGAGGTCCCAGGTAGGAATTTTGGGTTATAACATACATAACGCTGGCCATTTCCTGGGTCACAGACTGAGTAAGTTGTCTGGTTGTGAGTACAAGTTCCTAGGTGGGTCCCTGTGTACTTTTGATAAGTATGGTATAACAGGGTTTTGGTTATGGTGCTCCCTGTCTGAGTATTGTGAGTGTAGTGGGGGCACTCTTCTATGGTCTCCTTTTCTGACACAAATAAGGGGAATATTACAGTTAGGAGGGAAAGAAGTGGGCTTAGTTATCCTTGTGCCTGGAGTAGGAACTAAGTAAAGAGTAACATGTTTATATCCAAGAGGAAAAGAAGAGGTTTTTACCCAGCGAAGGAGTTTGAAGAAAGTGACAGAACGATAGTAAAACAACGATTTGATTTAAGATTTTTATCATTATTTCATTATTATTTTACTACAGCTTTGACCATATGTAGACTAGTCAACTTCCAGGATGACTAGAGCAGGGCTGTTGACTACTCAGATTTTAGCTGAGCAGAGACTGGTCAGCTTTCGGAGTGACCAGAGCAGGGCTCTCATCGTTTCTCATGGCAACTTGGTCCTGTCACAGGATTAACTGGCTCCAGTGATCTGGGTCATGTTGGCTGCCGGTTTTAACTGACTGTGGTAGATCCAGCACACAGTTTCTGCAACTTTAACTGCAGTGGAAGTGGACAAGGTTAGAGTATAGGGCCCATCCCATGTGGGTCCTAAAGTGGTTGGATTTTATTTCTTACGTGCACAGAATCCCCAGGTCTAAAGTGGTATGCTGGGTTTGCTAGGCTTATGGGCAGTTTTTCCCATACTCAGCCATGGACCACTTGCATGGCTGTCTTTAAGGCCTGCATTTGCCTTCTTCAAGTTAATTTCCCTAGTTCACAAATGTCACCCCTAATCTGAGCTATGATTGGGGGTGGCCGGCAGAAGATTCCATAGGACAAATATCCAGTTTGTTTTGTGGGGGTATACCTGACTCAGAGGAGCACCATGGGCAGGACTTGATTCCATTCCAGATGGGTTTCTTGGCAATATTTTTTAGAAGCTGTTTGAGTGTCTAGTTCATGTATCCTACTTTTTCTGAGCTTTGTCACAGGTAGACTGTGTTTAGTTTCCATTTTATTTTTAACAGCCATGTTAGTCCCTGAATTATCTCAGCTGTAAATTCCAGCCCATTTTCTGACCTTAGAGTTAGAGGCAGTGTAAATCTGGGGATAATATCTCTTAACCGTACTTCAGTTACTTCTCCTGATTTCTCTGTTGGGGTGTGGAAAGCCTCAACCCATCCCAAAAAGGTACAGACAAGCCCCAGTATGTACTGATAGTCCCCTGATTGGGGCAGTTTGGTGAAGTTTATAAGAAGTTTTTCACAGGGTGTGGCTCCCATTTCCTGAATTCCCAGGGGCCTAGTGGGCCCTTGTCATAGCTTGTTCTGGCACAAGTTAGACATTGTTTGCAGATGGATCAAGTGATGGCAGGCAGCCGCAGCACATAAACATGGTGTCCTAATAGTGTTTTCAGTGACGTTTTACCCATGTGGGTTCCTTGATAGAATTGTCTTACAAATTGTAGAGCCACTGTTTCATGGTTGGCTAGCCTCCTGTTGGAGAATTTTCACCATAACATTTTATATATTTTCCAGACTCTTGGGCAAAGCAGGGCTTCTCATTTGGAGGTAACTTGAAACCTCTGAGAGGAGAGGCTTTGGAAGTAGAGGCATAGCTATGGCTTTCTTCTTAAACTGAAGGGTAGTCATTGCTGCCCCTCTTGCCTCTCTGTCTATCTTTTTGTTCTTTTTGGCCTCCAGTGTTCCTGCCTTTTGGTGCCCCCTGAAGTGCATAACAGCCATCTTCTTTGAAGCACATACAGCATCTAAGAGTTGCAGAATTTTTTCTTTGTACTGTATTTTTTTGCTACAGCCATTAAGAGTCCTTTTTCTTTGTATATAGCCCCATTGTCATGCAACGTGGCAAACATATATTTGGAGTCTGTATAAACATTGACCATTTCGCCTTTTGCTAGCAAAATGGTCTCCTTAGGGCTATTAGCTCTGCCTTTTGGGCTGACGTTCTGGTGGGCAGTGGCTGAGCTTCTACCACTGAGTCTAATATCATCACAGCATACCCAGCTTGCTGGACACCTTTCAGTGTAAAGCTGCTTCTATATGTATAGCATTTAACATCTGGGTTCCAAAGGGGTTGTTCTGTAAGGTATCTCTGGATACAGAGTATCGTGTCTACTGTTTCCATAGAGTCATGAAAGGGGACTCCAGGTTCGATCGGGAGCAGGAGATATAGCCAGCTTAAGGGTGTTTATTATTTTGAAAGTTATGTGGGAATTTTTGCATAAGAGCACCTGGTCCCGAGTCATTCTTGGACTTGATAACTAATGGTGTCCTGCCTAATCCATTAAAGTTAGAACTGAATGTGGTACCTGGATGGTCAGTTGTTGTCTTAGAGTCAGTTTTTTAGCTTCTTGTTCCAATAGGGATGTGACAGTTAGTGCCGCAAGCCAAGGAGGCTACCCTAGGGCCACAGAGTTCAATTGTGTCGATAAGTACACCCCTGGGTGATGTCATGATTTCACGACTTGACTCAGGACCCCTATAGCCAATCCCTTTTGTTCATGAAGAGAGGCTTGATTATATTTGGCAGTCCTATGGCTAGGGCCTGAGTTAAGGCTTGTTTGGGTTGTTTAAACACCTTCTTCTCCTGGACAACCTCCAAAAGGACGGGTTCCCTTCACCCCCTCTTTGTGCCTTTATGTAAGGGCTTGGCCATTAGTAAGAAATCTGGGATCCATATACAGCAGAACCATTCTTTCCCCAAGAATTTTCTTATTTGGCACTGGGTGGCCTGAGTTGGGAGTGCATAAACACGTTTCTTTTGCTCACTGTTAAGCCAGTGTTCCCCTTGGCTTACTATGAAGCCCAGATTTTTGATGCTTTCTTGGGAAAATTGGGCCTTCTTTCTGAATACCTTATAACCAGTTTTCCATAAACATGGTGGAGGAAGACTTGGGTTCCTTGGTAGCAGTCCCCTGGGGTTGGGTCTGCCAGGAGAAGGTTGTTAACATATTGTAGCAAGGCACAGTTGTCATTTGGTGGGGTGTGGGCCTTAAGGTCTGATGCCAGTGTGTTTCCAAAGACTGTGGGAGTCTAGTCCATGTGAGCTCCTCCCCCATGCCTGTGACTGAATCGTGCCATTGAAATGCCAAGATGGGCTGACTAACTGGTGCCAGGTGAAGACAGAAAAATGTATTCTTTAAGTCTAGGCTAGTAAATTAGGCAGCACTTGCCAGAGTGAGTCCTATTAGTGTGTATGGGTTTGGTACCACCAGGTGGATGGTTGCAGTAGCCTGGTTCACATCATGTAAGGTTTGCATTGGCTTATATTTACCAGACCCTGGATTTTGTATCGGTAGGAGTAGAGTGTTCCAGGTTGACTGGCACCAGACGAAGTTTCTGTGTTTGAAAAGTCACTTTAAATGTTTGTGAATGCCCTGTGTGTCTTCTCAGGGGAATGGGTATTGGAGAACCTCAACTGTAGTTGCTCCCGGTTTTAGCTTTACTATTACTGGTGCCTGATTTAGAGCCAGCCCCGTGGGTTATTCTTAGCCCATAGTCCAAAAATTTTACTAGGTAGCATAAATAACTTCTCCAGCCCTGGCTTTTGAGACAATTCCGGTGACTGTTATGTGTATATTCTTTATTCCTCAGCCTGTGTAATGATGAGGGTTAACACCATGACCTTTGGGTGAGTTAGGTTTAAAGTTATATCCTAGTGTGTCCCAAAAGCAATCTGTGCCTGCAGTTTCTGGAGCAGGTCCCTTCCAAGTAAGGGAACTCGGCAATTTGGGAGGTATAGGAATTCATGTTGGACTTCTTGTCCCCCTCTGACACACCTCCTTGGCCAGAAAAATGGCCTCTTTTCTGGGACCTCTGTAGCCCCAATAATAGTGGCATCATGTTTAGACAGTGGCTCTATGGGCTGTATCACTTCCGAGTGATTAGCGCTAGTGTTCACCATAAAGTCCATCTGTTGCTCCCCTACTTCTGCTGTGATCATGGGCTCCTGGGGGCCTTGGGAGATGGAGCCCAGTCTTGCATTGTCTTCATATTTTTCAGTCTCTGCCAGCCTCATCAAGTTGATGCCTGGCCCCCTTAGGGTGTGGTGGTCCTTGGCTGGCCATTTTATAGATTTATGTCCACCGTTATTTCTTTTACTGCCCTCTAAACACTTATTTTCCCAGTGTCCCCTCTTTTTGGATTGTGCACATTGATCCCTATCTAGTCTCAGCTGACTTTTGAGTCTCTGCCCTGTTTGGCCCCTTCCACATCTGCATCTGTATCTGCGTCTGCTTGTGATGATAGCTTCCCTTTCCATGAGGGCTGCCGCTAGCAGATTGGCCTGCTTCCTCAGTCTCCAATCAGCCTCCCTTTGTGCCTCCTGGTCACGGTTAATGTACACCTTGGTGGCCACTTCTAAAAGCTGGGTTGCCTTTATGCTTGCAAAACCATCTAGCTTCAGCAGTTTTTACCTGATATCCCCCTGGGCTTGTCCTACAAATGCTGTGTTTACCATCTGCTGATTCTTAGTATCCTCAGTGTCAAAAGGAGTGTAAAGCCAGAATGCCTCACGGAATTTCTAATAAAATTGGCTGGGGATCTCATCAGTTTCCGGAAGCACTTTAGAGATTTTTCATATACTGACTGCTTGTTTTCTGCCTTCCTTCAGACTTTGCAGGAGTGCTCCTCAGTACCTCTGCAGGTGCTGAAACTGGGTCAAAGCATGTGGGTCCCAGTGGGGGTCTTCCTCTGGGAACTGGAACTGAGCATATGCCTGGAATGGCACATTGGCTTCTAGCCAGTGGAGGGTTGACTGAGCCATCCATCGGTGCTCTTTGGTGTTGAACAGCAGCAACAGAAGCTGTTTACTATCTGGCCAAGTTGGATTATGTGTCTGGAAAATAGACTACATCAGATCTAAGAGGGCCTGGGGCTTCTCCATGTAGGAGGGAATATGGCATTTCCAGTTTAGGGGATCAGTGATTGAAGTAGGCTGGCAGATGGAGGTCCATTGCCCCCATTGAATATGGCCATGTTCATCATAGTAGAGGGGTCCCCAAGCCTCCCTGAGAGGCATCTGCAGAACCAGGGCATGGCCAGACCAGAGGCAGCTCTCTTGATTATTCTGACATTCCTCCTTGACCTTCTGGGACAGGGGCTCTGATTTCTCCCTTTGGGGTGAAACCTGGGGTGTGTCACCTTCTGAATTGACTCCTCAGAGGCCGTTGGCCTTGGTAAAGGGAGGCAGATAGGGGTATAGGGAGGAGGGATTTCTGTCTCCTCTTGTGATTTCTGTAAAGTTTTTCTTGCCCTTTTTGTGGCTTTTCCTTTCTCTCCATAGCTGGTGGTGAAGCTAATTCCTCTTTTACTTTAAGCTCGGCTCAAGCCACAAGTGTTTTGCAACAAGCCATCAGGTAGGACTGTAACCATCCTGCTCAAGTTTGGAGGATATTTAGCCATGAGTGAAGATAAGAAAATTAGTCTAGATGTCCTGGCTGTCCTCTGACCCCAGTCACCACTTGATGTACATGGCCAATTGTTCCCCTGTCTATTGTTCTTTCAGCTGGCCACGTGACACTAAAAGAGGGACACTCCATTTCACAAATGGTCTTTTATCTCTGGGGAGTTAACTTGATCCTATAATTCCCTTCTTAAACTTTTTAACATACATTATAATGGGGTGGGTTTTGACGACTTCCCTCCCATTTCCTTACAGTTATGGCACCATACACTTACACTTTCACTTTTGCTTCAGACTGATTAGACAGCCTCCCTTGCAGGAGTATTTCAGATGCTGCTTAGCTTTAATGGAGGGTTTGTATAAACCCTGAACCCAGACCACCACAATCACTAAATTGTGGGGTGCCTCACTAAGCCATATGTGCTAGTTCCAGAGGACATTTGCCCGTAGTCCTGGTCAGTCCCACCCTTCACTCATGATGTACGGTCTATGCTAAGAGGCCTGCAGCCCCACACACATCACCCTACTCTTGCACACGCATTCACCCACTTCCCCACCCTCAGTTCCTCTTCATAGGTTGGGGTGTAGGTTTCATTTGAATTAGTGAGCAAATCTTGCATCCTGGGTCGGATAATTAGATACACCCTGGGAGGTGATCAGGCTCCCGTTCCATCTTTATGGGATGGGTCCTTCCTTGGGCCCCAAACCTTCCCATGGTTCAGCAGCACGCTGTCCGTGGAATTGTTCTGTAACCCCTTAGGTTCCATCGTGCTGGAATAGCTTCATTATTCCTTCTAGAAGTGTTTTTTGGATTTGTGTGTTGGGAAGGTCATGCTCTCCTGGTATTTTGACTGGGAGAGAACAGGATTTCCTTGAAGCCCTTTTTTTCTGTGCCTGTTGGAGATTCTCAATTAAAAGCTCTTACAGTCCATCATCTGGGATATTGTATGCAAGACCTAAAAGAATCCCATAAAGTTATCATACTATCACTCTTCAAGTCGTGAAGTCCCTAGAGAAACTGTCTTCCTCTTTCTACATTTCAGAGACTTTGTTTTCTAACATTATGTCAGAAACACTGGCGTGCTGCATTGTAACTGGAAATTCTAAAAAGTGAAATTTATAGAAAGGCTTTTAAAGTACCATGGAAAGGAAATCTCGTAATGCAAATCATGGGAAGATATTATTACAGAGAATGACATGATGTGATTTACCTACAATAAAATGATTGTATAAAATAAAGTCTTCACCAAAATTAAATGATCTCAAAGTCTTCATAATATATGTGAAACAGCCAATGATTGATAGCACATAAATAATATAGATCAAGGAAGAAAAGATAGAATACCTGCCATACACTTGGGAAGATAATATAGTTGGCAATGCTTCCAGAAAGTATAAGCAAAAATATGTCTTGCCACAATTGCTGAAAGGATATAGTAATAACACCTTTCTAAGAGGTTTTATTTCTTAAGTAATGAGTGAATTAAAAGAAATCAAGCACTTATTTCTAGCTCTCCGGAGCAAAGTGAAAATTTGCAAAAGGAACTCTTATGAAAGCAAGAGATTATAAGTGTAAGACAAAATTATTTTTAAAATAAACTCAATATCAAGAAAGAAATCATTTCTGAGGTTTGGACTCCAATAATATTAGTTTGAGGTCAACATTGGTAGTTTGTTGAAATAGTCAATTGAGGAGTAATGTTGGATATATTCCCAGGAAAGAGACCATTTCTCTGTTCAGTGGGGCTGGACACCCTTCCTAAATAATTGGTGAAAGTAGGTGTTGTTCAGACATTCAGTGGGAACATTTGAGTCAATACCAAAAGCCATGCCCACAGATACTAGGATCTAACACAGAATGAGGTTTTCATTCAAATCCATGAGAGAAAGATTTATAACTCAACCTCTATCCTGTGGTATATGCGAGACGGAGGAGAGGATTTTCACATTACCTAAAATATATAACTTCCTCGAAATCAGACTGGTATAAACTACTAGATATGAACAATTAAGTTCTTAAAAACCTGGAAAGATTAACGTAAAACTGCCCCCCACAAGAATAACTTTGCATTCAAGAACTTAAGATTGCTTTACCACTTCAAAGGCAACATTGCTAATTCAATGGTGGATATTCCATGCCCTACGGGCTAGTCTAGGAAGACACTTAGGCGTCACACTCAAAAACAAAAAGTTAAATCACGAGTCTTCATCATAAGTAGGCTTAGGTATTGTTTGAGATGAAGAAATAGAATCTAAAGGCAAAAGCAGGTGAGTAGCAGGACAGAAATAAATATTTTAAATAGACAATTATTCATCATTGAAAAATGAAGCACATGCTAAAGGAAATCAAAGAATTTTTTGTTTGCTTCTTATACAGTAGATTCAGTATAAATATAGCAAGAATAAGTAGTTTCCTAAGTAGATCTCAAAGTAAGGTTGCCACACGTAGGGAGAAAATACAGGAATTTAAATGTCACATTTTAATTTGAAATTTGACAATTTGTTGACAAAAAACAAATAATTATTTTTAGTATAAGTCTGTCCATGCTTAGTAATATTGAGAATATTACTAAGTTACAAGAATATTGACAATCATACTAAAATGCTTTTTGTTGTTTATTTAAAATGAAAAGGTAACCGAGAAGCCTACATTTTATCTGGTGACCATATATGAAAGAGAAGTTATGAAAGTCAAGCTCAGAGTAGGAAGCTTTCATCTACATTCATGAAAATCACCGTAAGACAGAAATGTGTAGAAAGGGCAGCAGGCAGAATACAAAAATAATCTCTACACAGAATATCATTCCACATACACTGTTGGTATTTAAAACAAAGTTTCAACTCACAAAGATTGTGCAAATATCAAAGACTTATCAAAAGACCAAGGAAAAGAAGAATAAAAGTTTCCTTCTTTCTTTTTACAGAATGAAGGAAAGTAAACCTCTAGATGAAGGAGGTATTACAAGAATTTTTTTTATGGGGCTAATAAATGTTTTACTTTGTTAGAAAAAAGTTAACTAACTGGGTCCTACTGACTAACTACAGAAAGGGTAGAAATATCGTGATTAATGTCAAAAGCAGGAAAAGAAATAAATATGAGTAAGACAATTAAATCAACACAGTTAGGGAAAACATGTGGTGGGTGGGGAGAGGAAGAGAAAAACTAAGGCAAATAGGAGGCAAAGGCAGAGACAGAGAAAATCCAGGGTAGAACAACTGTCTAATCAGATATCGGTTATGTAGATAACAGAGTAACCATATTAGATATAAACTGTTTAAATTTCTGTGCTAAAATATAAAATACCCATATTAGATTGAGAGAAAAAATTGCTTTTACCTTGAAATAATCACACTGAAATATTGAAAATGAAGGTTTAGAGAAAATTAACAAGTATTTGTCAAAAAAGTAAGGCCACTGATATTCTATGAGGCAAAGGAGATTTTTAAGAAAAATGCAAGCAATAAAGAGGGATAATAATATATAACTTGTAAGGTGACAGATAAAATAAGAAATATCAACATATGAAGAAACTTTTAAAGATAATATAACAGTCAGGAATTTAAATGCCTCAGTAGCATTGACTCAATATACACCGGAGGCAAATTTTATAAATATCTATTTATGTAGACAACTCCCAGTTGTAGTACAAGGTGTTTATTATGTTACTCACCTAGACTGATGAGTACACAGACATTTAAGAGTTAATAGAAAGACTTTGCAATGTTTGTGTACTTACTTTTCTTCAGTTTTTTAATGTGAAGCCAAGTAGTAGAGCACACTTTTAGGATTCTACTAGCTCTGCTAGCAGAGCAAGTATTAATACAGAATAACTCTCTTCCCCTTTAACATCAAGTACATCTCATTCAACTAGCACTTTGTTTTGCCTTCTCACATGCTCACTAGACATCATGCTCACCCTTCTCTTCCAGATCCACTTTCTCATGATACTGTTTTCTAACTGGTCTTACTTGGATGCCAGCAAAATGCAGGCTTACCAGGGTATCAAAGCAAAGAAAGAACAGGAACTACAATATATCCAGTTTCAGTAAAAGAAGTAACTCAATTCTTACACATAAATGTTTGCCGGGGGGTTTCAGCCAATGCATTTACAGCCCTGACAAATTATGAGACAGCTGCTCTGCATTACAGATGAGTATTCCACCAAACTAATGTAGACATTCAAACACCTCACTTTCTCTCTCAAGCTGCTGGGATGCAGCACCTGGAATACCTTCCAGTGAGGAAATCTTTTTCTTTAGAGCAAATATTGGAAGTTTCATGTTAGCCATTTTAAAAGGCAACACTTTGGCAAAATGACCTTTCACTCTTTGGAGATTGGGGGCACATTCACATTTACTGCTAGAACATTTCTCCCAAAACACTCAATGTAATATGTGGTACTCTTTGATATGGACTGGTGACATGCCAGCATCAAAAGATGAGACCATACATTTACATGTATGTCATTTATTCTCAGTTAATTGTTATGTACATAGGAGATAAACTGAAATTGTTGTGAAGTTTCAATTCTGACAGCTGACATTTATTAAACTTCGGCTCAAAGGTAGTGTGGTAGCTGTTATCAGAAACTTTTGAAAGTTTTGTTTATGTAGCCTAGTATTTTTAACGTAAAGAGGATTAAATTTTGCTATGTATAAATTTTTGTAACCTAACAGTGAATACATATTTTCAATCAGTGTCAAAGGCTTCCTATAGTTCTACTCAAGTGTTACAATAAATAATTGTAGATAATAGTCAATATTTGTGTATGCTTAGAGATCTATATTGGTGAAAATAGTAGTGGATGTAGTAAGAGAAATGCAATAAAAGTTTAGCTTCATTCACTTGCCTTTTTACCATGTATACATCCAATCTTTCTTTGTCCTCAGTGTGGTGTCACTTTGGAATAATGTGCATAGTAAAGATTGCACATTGGTGTGGAAATCAAGTCTGTGAGCGCTACTTTGTTTATTTCTGGCAAAAATCTCTTCAGCAATTTAAGAAAATATTATAGCCTACTGGGCAGTATTGGGCATAAAAGTGCCACTAGCATTTCTGTGGTTTTCTGTAGAAAGTAATAGCTTTTCTGATTAGTTTCGAAATAAATAAATGCCACCTACCTAAGAGATTAACAAGGCTTGAACTTTTGCAAATTACAAATGATCAAGGCCTGTGTGTAGTTGTTTATTTTTCAAATCAAAGGTATAAAAATGGAAAGATTTACTCAGAAATATATAGAAAAACAGTTCTGTCACTCTCTAGAGTTGCAGAGCTAAATATGTTACTCAGAATTTTATTATATAATGTGTTTGAACTCCTTATCTGTCAACATAATTCTGAATTTGGATTCTCTGCATACGACCTTTCTTAGTGAGACCTAGGATTTGTCACTACTGACACATGGCCACTCCTAATTGAGGTGCTGACTCTGGATCATCACCCTTTATTCTAGCATGACAGAAAAACAGTCAGCAGTTCAATTATTGGGCTATCTGTCACACTGCTTACTGCCTATTGTTTAAGTAGCATTTTGTGCAATTATTTGTCACATGAATAGATAGAGGAAACTGTAAATAATACACAGATGAGATCACAAGCACCTATTAATTATCCACAGTGATTCTGCCACAAAATCTAGGACACTCTAGAGGTTTGAGTAGAGATTTTTTTCCAGTTCTATGTTGTAAAAGCTAACTTTTAAAAAATAAAAATGAAATCAATTGTAAAGGAGGAGCCCTGTTTTTAAAAACTAATGAAATACTTGAAGCCCATTCATTAAGTATGAGGACCAAAATTTCCACAATAAATATGCTATTTCAGTAGTTCCTGATGCTATAACACAGTACCTTGGACTGGGTAACTTATAAAACTGGAAAGAAATAAATTTCTTACAGTTTTAGACACTGAGAAGTCCAAGATCAAGGCACTAATAGGTCCAATGTCTGGTGAAGGTGGGTCTCTTCTTCCAAGATGGCACCTTGTTGCTGTGTTCTCCAGAGAGGACAAATACAGTGTCCTCTAATGGTGGAAGGGCAAAAAAGCCTAGCTAGTTCCATTGAGTTCCACTCTTAATCTCCTCCCAAAGCCCCCACTTTTTAATTCTATCACACAGGGGCATTTAAATTCCAACATATAAATTCTGGAGCGACACATATATTCCAGCCACAGGTGTCAAATGGAAAGACCAGAGGCAACATTGTACTATTTCTAATGCCTAGAAAAATGTGTATTTTAATGTTCAGGTAGAAAACAGAAATATGCTGGGAAGAATGACGTCTTGTTGTAAAGATCACAGCCCAACTCTTCGGAGGAAAGAACACAGCTTACCCTTCTCAAATGTAAGCCTAGATTTGATGAATATAATAGGTTATACTTATCTAAAAATTTAGTAGAAAAATAAGAAGGCTTTTTTAAAGAACAGCTCCTTTTAGTATAAGGAATGAGATATTTTATGAGAGGAAAAGGGGGTTTCACTTGACTCGATTATTCTCGGTTCATATACTTTAGTACCAAACACATTAGGAAAAACCAATACACTGGATTACCCACTGGTTTCTATTCAGAGTTTTGTCTGATGACAGAGAAACGTTTACAAAGGAGTAAACATTATGTAACTTCTCATCATATTAAAATTAGAAGCTGGGGAGCAAACCTGGTTACCAAGAGTCATCTGATTCTTCATGAGAAAAGCCTGTTAAATTAATAAAGGAAAGACAAAAATTAAAGGGTAAAAATTTTGAAAATTTGTGTCAGATTTATCTGGTATCTTTATAATGTTTTCAACTTATACCCTGGGGAGTTTCTGGCCTAGCTTATAAATTACAATAGGAACAATTTCACAAGTTAAAAAACTCAATCCATTCTTTTTATAGTCAGTAATTCTGACTGATTCAATAACTTCCTACGGGCAACCTCAAATTTCTATCCATTTCTTTAGCTGACACAATGAGCAATTAACTGTTCACATATAAAACACAGTGTGGGGAAACCAAGTCCATTTCAACTTTTTCAGTAGATTGAAGCATGTCTATAGGGAGCCTTCCTGAACCACCTTTCTTGAGCTCTGATTACATGGTGGAAAGGGAAGATTTTTGAAAGTAGGTATGTATTAATTTTATGATATAAATTTCTCTAAGAACCTATTTTGAAACATATATGTCATTTAAAAGACTAAAAAAGTTGTGACTGATAAACACAAAGTTTAGCAAGCACATCAAAATAAACGATCAGGTATGCATTTAACACCACGATACTTCAGACTTACATAAAATATTAATGTCAGTACATATGTACTTGTTATATGATAATAGTTGCTTTCTTTCTTGTTCCTAAAAAACATGAAAAACCCTACCTTTACAAACATTGATAAACCAAAACCTATTAAATATTTTGTCTTAAGAAAAAAAATCTATAACTTGTTTTCAAAACAGTATTACCTTTAAATGACTCAAGGTTCCATGTGAAATTTAGATTTTTTATGCTTTCCACCTTTTTGTCTTCAATGGAGGAGAAAGATTACTCAGATGTGGATTCCTGTTCCAAGAAGTTAAAATAAACCACAGAAGCCCTGTGTGTCCCCCACCCACAGCGTGTATGCTAGTGAAGTAGGTTTTTATAATGCAAGTCATTGCTATCATCATTGGAAAACAAATAGATCATCTAAATGCTGGGAGCGATGAATTTCCCTCAAGCGTCCTATGCTTTAGATCTGAATTAACCAGGAATCCAGGGAACATCGATATGTTATGGTAATTCAAGCAAGACTTAACAAGTGTGTTAAGTGGACAGAGTAATCCATCTGATAGGACAAGAATCAGAACCCAGAGGGGAAGAAGAGAACCTGCAGAAAAAAGGGAGGCACCAAATGCCCCTGGAAGCAGCCTTGGACTGGCGGCCATGTCCGCCCTTGGGTTCTTCTGATGCCAGCTAGCTGACATTGACAGCCTCTTCTTTAAAGTCTGTTTTCAAAGCAACATTCTGAAGCAAAGCACAGTCTACATTTTTTACAGACTTATTTAAGGATCAAACAGAATGCACAAAAATTACCTTCAAAAACAATCATATACTACGAAACTCCTAAGCTCCATATTCTATGCAGCCTTTCTTACTGCTTGTGAGACAAGAAGAGAACAGGGGTGCGTTTCAGGGCATCTGCCACTCCTCTGACTTTGGACACTAATTGACTCCCTTCCCTGACCTCAATGTACTTATGAAAGCTGTACAATGCCGGAACTTGCACAGAGAAGCAACTCATTACCCTTTTGTGATCTAGATTTTCTAGCTCCCTTTGTTCCCTTGCTAAAATAAAATGTAGGTTACTCTGCCGTTTTTCTTCTCTGCCTCTGTTCTTTCACTTGCTGTTTCCATATTTTTTCTTCTTGCTTTTGTTCCTCAATTGGTTTCTGATCTATACCTAATAGTTCAGAAAATAAAGAGCAGCTGCCCGTATCAGATTGTTCAAATGAATGTGAGACCAGTCTGCAGGAGTCCTTGCCAAGACCCGGGGAGACTCTGCCTGGCTTTTGTTTGACACGTGACCTGCTTCAAGTTGCTGTTCCATGTTCATCGACTTCAAGCCCCCAATCCCGCTCCTTGCCACTGCCTCCCACTTCACTTGGCTGAGATGAGTTGTGCTCATCTCAGGGTGACTTGTAGTCACCCTCATCATGACCGACTCCAAGTGACATATCCTCCCTCCACGTCACAAGTTCTTGTCCTTTACACATATCTCCTTTCCCTTTTTGAAAGCAAAGCCTACATTTCTGCCTCTGCCTTTGATTATAATCCCTCTCCTAACTTTAGGATCCTGACTGAGCCACTGATCCCTATTTCTGTACAGAGCAGTTTTATAACTCTTACTCTCATAAAGGTGTTCAAGTCTGCTCTCCCATGAAAAAACAGAACAGACCTCACACCCCTGCACTCCCCCAGCCATTCTAGCCAACTCACTTTTCATTCCCCACTTCCACCAAATGGACGGCAGCCCTTCCTGGGGTTTTCACAATTACTCAGATATGAATCCTTTCCATATCTTTTCTTCTACTGCTGGTCTCTCTACCTGCCCTCACATCCACAGTTCTGACAATTTCCTGCCATATACATGTGAAATCCTCACAGCACCAGCTTTGTCCTGGGTGGGATCATCCCGGTTTGTTTGTTTGTTTGTTTGTTTGTTTGTTTGTTTCATGCTCTTTCTATCCTCCATCCATCTAGCAACCAGTGCTGGCATGTTCACATTCCCTGTCATTCAGCTGCACCAGGGGCCTTTCTCACCATCTGCCTGGAATACTTAAAGAGCCCACCCAGTCAAGACTCTCCGTGAAGTCAGTCTCTGCCTTCTAGTAACTTGTGGTCATTTGCACCAGGAATTTCCTGAGGGGAAGGTGTGTATCTTCTGTGCAGTGTCTCTGCTCTGTTAGAGTTCAACACCATGGTAGTCTGGGCTCCGAAAATCTGCCTTTATCTTTCCATATTGATTTCCTATAACACCACCAGCTTTGACCTAGAAATATTTCATCTGTCTCAACCCACTCACTGGGACCTGGCCATGGCTGTGTCTTCCTTGCTTGGTATTCGCCTTTACTGTCTCCTCGGCCTGCGGCCCTCCCACACTGTCATAAAGCCTGTTATGCTATTCAAAACCCGACTGAAATGCCATATCCTCCTTACTTCTGAAGGGACAAGTAACCAAACCACTCCAGCAGCTTACTTACACCATATCTTGCACCTGCTTGTTGAAAACCTACACATACTTGTCTTGTCCACTTCTATTTTTTTCCAGTGAAGCCCCATATTTTAGTAAATTGTCTGTTCTCTCTGCATCTTGGCACAGATCCCTACATCTCAAATGTTTCATTAGACATCATTCTCAGAAACAATTATGCTGACCTTTCTCTTACAGTTCTGACACATAACCAATGTTTTTACAGCTAGAAATGCTAATACGAAGAAAAATTCATAGGTTTACCAGAGGACTCTGAACCTTCTTGCTCTGCCTTGTTTTAAACTCATCTGCAGTGACTGAGTTAATATCATGAATAAGAGAGAAGCAACACAGTTTTTCCTCTCTCTCCACCCCCCCATCTCTTCTCAATCCTTCTCATGAAATTAGAATACAAAAGAGACATTTGATAATTTCTGCAGGCAGAAAGGCAACTTTCTCTTTGCTAGAACAAGAAGTGAAAGTTACTCTAAAATGAGATTGTTCTCTTTTATGGAATAGTAATCTCAAAATAGGGATGTCGTTTAAGCACCTCTATATTTAGAAACAAAGAGGAAGAACAAACTGCTTTTCTGCTCTGGTGTATGTTTTGCATCTGCACGGTGGAATACAGAAACCTCTTTGGACACCAAGGCAAAGGAATAAAGTATGTTTATTGGGCACCTCATATCAGAGACACCAAATTACAGCCTTTTCCCTTCCATCTGTGCCCAGATGAAGAGGTGAAATGATGAATATAAAAATTTCTCAATAACAACAATGTTACTCACTATGCTCCTTAATAATTTTAAAGCTAGTATGATAATGTACATTCTCTCTCAGAGGCAGAACACCTCACTACTCAGTTGATTTTCTTTATTCTATCACATTATTTTCATTCCCTTGCTCAGGCCTGGGACAAATGGCTGCCTGTCAGAAACCCCTTCTTGGGGCCACGTTCCCTAATGATCAGCTGCAGCCCATTTCTTCTGCGCTCCTGGGTAATGGCTTCCTGGCAATCTGCCTCAGTGACTAGAAATTCAGGAAGACAAGGGCTTGGTTGGGTTCACTGTTGTACGTTCAGCCCCAAGGAAAGTGCCAAGGAGAGATAGGCTTTAGATCAAATCTCTCTGAATGCTCTCCAAAGCAGATTTACTCTTGAATCAGCAAAGTCCAACTTCTCAAAACCCGTTGCCTCTTTAAGTAATTCTATATGTTCTTGAGTGCCATGACTATAAGCAAGAAACTGCTAACAAGAGGTTTTGGAAATGTTTTGAACATGATGCATTTTCAATATTTGGGGGGAAGTAAGTGTGGTTTAACTTGAGAAATTTTCTTTCACATTTGAGAATTAAACACTTTGATCCCAAAACAAAAGAGCCTGGCTGTTCGCTTAGCCCTAGATCAAAGTGCAAAGCTCCCACAGCTCTCTTCCAATCTCCCTGCACCTCCAGCAAGGAAAGTGGGTAATCTGAAAGAAGACTGGATTGAGAAAGTGGGCCAGACAAGAGAAGTCTGATGGCCAGTTTTTCTCTAGTGCTAAGTTAACTCCGCGTAACAGCTTTTCCAAAAATTAAAATACAAATATTTTCCCTAATTTCTTAAGACACGAAAGAAGAATATAGGTGGAAAAAGAAATAATATTTAAATGTTTCAGTCACATAAAGTTCCATAATGGGAGTTAACTATTATTTCAGTGTTTCATCATGATTTCTCAAGATGATAAGGCCTTCATGAAATAGTTTTTGCAGAAGAGTTTTGGGGAAAAGTCTACCTGGTACGCTAGACACTGAATAGTTAATGAAAACACTTTCAAGAAACTGATCCGGGGAGCCAAAATGAGAAGTCCTTCATTGCAACGTGTGCTTTCCTCAGCATGGTCTTTACAAGATAACACAGAAATTACTTCAGAAACGTCATTAATGACATAACAACACTATAACCCCCATGACAATACATAGACTAAATTACACCTACAAAAAGACCTTCAGTGATACATGAAATAATTCACAGAGTACACATTACACAGACGTGACCCTGCAGACTGTTAGTTAAAATAAATTACTTACTTGGGTGTTGATATGAGATGGGCACAGCAGCTGCAGCAGCACCCACAAGAGGCATATCTGCAGATATGCGTACACATGAGACATATCTCCAGAAGAGAACTCATCCATTTCAAGATGCCTGGGCATGTTTCCTGCATCTGCATGAGGCACCAATGGTTTTCCCATGAGTCGTTCCTTAGCAATAACCTCCTTCAGAAATAAGGAGGATATGGCATTTCGGTTGGGTTTTGAATAGCATATCAGGCTTTATGACAGTGTGGGAGGGCCACAGTGCCATGTGGGGGCAACTGGCTGGAGCATGGGAACTGCAGCCTAAGTAACTAGGTGCACTTTTTCCTGAGCGGATTTTGTGAATTTCCAAACATAACCACTTACCAATGTATTAGCTTGTCAGAGTCTTCTTGTACTTAAAAGAATTAACTTTGTTTACAAAACTAGATTTCCCAACAAGAAAGTCAACCCAGTGACAGTGAAGAATCCATATGGCTTCTTGATAATAATCTGAATTCTAATGAAATGTCATGATTTCACCCAAATACTTTAACAAATTTCCACAAAATTTACTGAGCCCTCTCATTGACTTTTCAAAATATTATACTTCCAGATTTGAAGATGACTTTTACAAGACTAACCAGTGGGTTACATACAAATATAAAGATTTCTCAAGCTGGAAAGAACCACAGAGATGATACGCTCTACATGCTTATTTTACACTTACAAAGTGACTACAAAGTGAGACAGTCTAAGGCAGGGCCATAGCCAGAACACCAGTTTCTGGACTCTTAATATTCTTTTATCTCCACTCTTTCAAGAAAAACGAGGTTTTCTGGATCTGAGGAAATCAACAGAATCAGTTAGTTTAAAGAAAAATAACATCCTTGTGTTCCATATAAAGGAAGAAATACATATTTTAAAATCACTTATTTTAAATCTTATAAGTTAATGTATTTATGAGCTTAGCTCAAACTTTAAAATTTGTCATGCTGAAATACTTTAAAAGTAAACAGACACAATCACAAAAAGCTTCATGATAGGAAAATGAGCTGATATAGCTGTATTTGTAGTTTTGTCACAGAATAAAAATAATCCAATTTCTAACTGCTGTTTTGTTTTTATATCAATAGATATGCTTCACCAAAATGAAACTTTCCAGATCTTCAGCTTACGAAAACAGGTACTTATGTTGCAACTTACATTTAAAAGATGAGTCGAATTACTCATAATCCTTAAAAGTTAGCTTGTCCACATCTGAAAATTCACTTTTACCTTGAAGTTCAATCTGTCTCTGGTAAAGACTAGATCGGAAGAATAAAATTCAAGAATATGATGTTTTAGTAATGGAAAAGCCAAGAGCATCAGGTGGCAAAAGGCCTTCTGTTACTCAAGAAAATGCCCTGAAAAATTCCTTTTCTCTTTTTTTTTGTAAAGATTAACTCCACCTCACCACCACAATGAGGTATTTTTCTCAGCAATTGATACCTGTTTACTCAGTTACTCCTTGTAACTATGTTATGCTGTGAAGTAGTCAATACAGTTGTTAGAGAAGAATAATGTTGGATTCTAAATGTTATTCCAAGGAGTTTCGTTTTTCAATAGTAATAAAACATTTCTAAAAAATTCTGCATATTACCAGCATGAACCAGCTGAGGTGGCAATAGCAAAAACTTGAGTGAGCAGAGTGCCCTACTCAGCATATGTGTATGTCTTATCCTTCCTTTTGGCTTATCACAAGTACAAAGAAAAAAAAAAACACCTGGCCATGTGTGGTTGATCATGTCTGTAATCCTAGCACTTTGGGAAGCTGAGGCTGGCAGATCACAAGGTGAGGAGCCTGAGACCATCCTGGCCAATATGGTGAAAACCCATCTCTACTAAAAATACAAAAATTAGCAGAGCATGGTGGTGCATGTCTGTAGTCCCAGTTACTCATAGGGTGAGGCAGGAGAATTGCTCGAACCCAAGAGGCAGAGGCTGTGGTAAGATGAGACTACACTCAAACCAGGGTGACAGGGCAAGACTCTGTCTCAAAAAAAGAAAAAGCTTTGGAAACATGACTGGTGTCGCTGGAAACAGTGGACTAGAGAGGCTGATGTGGGGAAACTGCGGGATTTATTTAGGTGCACCAGCTCAGCGAACTTATATCCAAAAAGGCTGAGTAGTGAATAAAGACCGAGCAGGGCTGTTTATAAGCAAACTTTCAGAAGCAGAACTAAAGCAGTGGATTATACAATGAAAGGTTATGTAATTTATAGCATAACTTTTGACTTTGCGTAACATCTTCCCTTGCATAGCTGGGTTTTGCAGCTGTGTTGAAAGAAAAATGAACCTATAAACTTTACTAAATACAAGCATTGGTAAACATAGTCATAATTAATGCTTCAGAAGAAGGAGAGACAGTAAAGTAATTTGCTTTTAATTTCAACTTTGCTCCAGTAAGGGGTATTTGCAACCCATTCACTTGGCCTCAACTTTTTAGACACTGTTATTTTATGACTGTCCTTGAAGTGAGCTAGATAGGTGGAGAAAATACTCATTTTTTCTTTGTCATACGTGTCTTGTCACATTTTTCTATTTTTCTTGATACTTTTTATGGGAGAAATTTAATAGAAGGCATTAGTATTATTTTATTCTTTATGGGAAAGCATGTTTTCTTCTTTGGTCAAAGGTTGATATTTAGTTAGGGCTATTAACTCAGTAGCAGTATGCCTGGTCATATTGTTTTTGGACTATGTAGTATGTGTAGAAGTTGGGAATCCTTTTATGGGTACTTTTTTTTTTATCAAGGTTAAGTGGGGAAATAAGAGCAAAGCAATGAGTAGCATATTTATGTTTAGTATGGTTAGAAGAGATTCATACCCAGGGGAGGAGGTTGAGTATAGTGACAGAATAACAGTAAAATAATTAGTATTACAGTGAAAATTAGATCTAAGATTTTTAATTATATTTAACTTGCTTGATGAGTTTTTAAGTTTTGGCTGTGCGTAGACTAGTTATCTTCTGGAGTGTGATTAGGGCTGGGCTTGTTGTCCTCTTCTCATCTTTAGTCTTGTGTGGATTGGTCAGCTTTTGGAGGGACCAGAGCAGGGCTATTGTTCTCAGTGACAACTCGGTCTTGTTGCATGATTAGCTGGGTTGGATGGTTTGGGTCCTGCTGGCTCATTCACTTGTCTTGGGCTGCCTGTTTCAGCAAACCATGATGGATCGATTAAGGCATGATTACTGCAATTTTAACAGCAGTGGGAGTGGATAAGATTACAATATGGGCCCATCCCTTATGGGTTCTACAGAAGTTGGGTTTCATTTTATAACCCAAAGAGAGTAGTTGGGTTTAAAGAAGCATGCTGGGCCTGTTGGGCTTATAGGCATTTCTTAATGTACCTGACGATGAATACTTCACATGGCTATTTTTAAAACCTGCATTTGCTTTTTGAAGATTAATTTCCTTAGTTTGCAGAGATTACTTTTAATTTGACCTATGATTTGGTGTGGCTGATTGAAAAAAAATTTATAGGGTGAATACCTAGTTTGTTTAGTGGGGGTGCACCTGACTCAGATGAACACCATGGGCAGGATTTGATTTTATTATAGTTGATTTTTTTGATAATTTCTTTTGGTAAGTGCTTCAGTGATTTGTTTATGCATTTTCTTTTCTTTTTTTTTTAACTTTGTTTTTGGTTGGCTGTGTGTAACTTTCATTTTATTTAATGCAACTTTGCTAGATTTTAAATTATTTCAACTATAATTGCTAAACTCTTGTTTGACTTCAAAGTTAGAGGTAGTTTAAACCTGGGGATAATATTTTTAAACAGTATTTTAACTACTTTTTTGCCTTTTCTGCCCTCATTGGAAAACCTTAACCCATGTTGAAAAGGTGTAAATAAGTGCTAGTATAAAACAATAGCACCTGACATGGGACAGTTTTGTGAAGTTTACAAGTAAGTTTTTACAAGACATAGCTTTTATTTTTTAGATCCCTGGGGGCTGGGTAGGCCCTTGCCTTGGGTTATTTTGAGCATAAGTTTGTTTCGGGAATTCAGGGACCCTGAATGGAGGGACTGGCTGGAGCTGCACCAGAAGAACATAAATTGTGAAGATTTCATAGGTATTTATCAGTTCCCTAATAATACTCTTATAATTCCTTACACCTGTCTTACTTTAATCTCTTAATTCTGTTTTCTTCATAAGCTGAGAATGCATGTCACCTCAGGACCACTACTGTATAGATTACACCTATCTTACTTTAATCTCTTAATCCTGTTTTCTTTGTAAGCTGAGAATGTATGTCACCTCAGGACCACTACTGTATAAATTGATTGTAAAACATGTGTGTTTGAAAACGATGAAATCAGTGCACCTTGAAAACGAACCAAATAACAGCAGTTTTAGAGAACAAGGGAAGACAACCATAAGGGCTGACTGCCTGTGGGCTTGGGCAAAAAGAGCCATATTTTTCTTCTTGCAGAGAGACTATAAATAGATGTGCAGGTATGACAGATATCACTAAATTCTTTTACTAGCAAGGAATATTGATAATTGATCCTCTGGGAAAATAATTGCATTCCTGGGGGTAGGTCTATAAACAGCAACTCTGGGAGTGTCTGTCTTATGCGGTTGAGATGAGGATTGAAATACGCCCTGGTCTCCTGCAGTAACCTCAGGCTCACCAGGGTGGGGAAAAACCCCACCCTGGTGAATTTGAGGTCAGACCATTTCTCTGCTCTTAAACCCTGTTGTCTGTTGTTTAAGATGTTTATCAAGACAATAAGTGCACAGCTGAACATAGACCCTCATCAGTAATTCTGATTTTTCCTTTTGCCTTGTAATCTTGCTTTGCCCTTTGCCTTGTGGTCTTTATTGGCCTCAGAAGAATGTGATCTTTGTTCTCCTTTTGCCTTTTGAAAAGTGTGATCTTCGGGACCTACTCTCTGTTTGTACACCCCCCTCCTCTTTTGAAGTCCTTACAAAAACCAGCTGGTTTTGTGGCTCAGGTGGGCATCAGGGTCCTACATGTATGTGATGTTATCCCCAGTGCCCCAGCTGTAAAATTCCTCTTTGTACTCTTTCTCTTTATTTCTCAGGCTGGCCAACACTTAGAAAATATAAAAAGAACCTATGTTGAAATATTGGGGGCAGGGTCCCCAGATATAAGTTAAGTTTGTTCACAAACACCTTGAATGATGGCAGTGAGTTCTGGCATGCAGAAGTGGCATTTCAGTAAGTTTTTAGTGCCATTTTTCACATATGAGTTTTTTGTATAATTTGCTTTAAAAATTATTTCTGGAATGGCTAATTTACTGTTATACAACTTTTATCAATTTTTGTTAATATATTTTCTAGTTTTTTTGATAAGCGAGGCCCTCTCATTTGGAGTGTAACTTGGGATATTTTGGAGTGGAGGTTCTGTGATGAGAGGCATATTTAAGGTTCTTTTAAAAATTATGGCATAATTATTTCTTCCTGTTTTGCCTTCCTGTTAACTTTCCTATTTCCTTTGGCTTTTGATGTCCCTGCATTTTGGTGCCCCCAATAACACATTATTGCTACCTTTTCTGGAGCCTATACAGCTGTTAAGAGCTGTAGAATTTTTTCTTTGTACTTTATTTTTTTTGCCTCCAGCTGTTAAGAGATTTTCTTTCTATATATAGTTCTACGAACATGTAGTGTTGTAAAAGTATATTTAGAGTCTGTATAAATATTAAGCTTTTTGTCTTTTGGTAGCAAAAGGGCACTTGGTAGGGCTATTAATTTTGCCTTTTGGGCTCATGTTCCAGTAGGCAGAGATTGAGCTTCTACCATTGAGTTTAATGTTACCACTGCATACCCTGCTTGTTGGATATTTTTCTAGCTGAAAACTACTTTAATTTATGAAGTATTAAACATCTGAGTTTTGAGGGGGTGATCTGTAAGGTCTCCTTTTCCAGAAAATATTTCATCCACTTTTTAGACACAGTTATGGAGGGGAGCTTCAGGTTCAACTAGGAGCAGGGTGGTTGGGCTTAAGGGGTTTACTGTTTTTTAAGTAATGTAAGGGTTTTCGTACAGAAGCCCTTGGTACTGCATTATTCTCAGAATTGATAACCAGTGGGACCTTCTTTGGCTCACCAATGTTTTGACTGAGCGTGGCACCTGGACGGTTAGCTGCTGTCTCAAATTAAGTTTGTTAGCCTCTTGTGTTAGCAAGGCAGTGGTGGCTAATGCCTTAAGGCAAGGAGGCCATCCTAGTGCCACAGAGTCTAATTGTTTAGTTAAGTATGCCACTGGACAAGGCTATAATTTTATAATTTGAGTTAAGAACACTGAAGCCATTTCTTTTCACTTATGGATGTATAGAAAGAAAGGCTTAGTTATGTTTGGCCATCCAAACGCTGGGGCCTGAGTTAAGGCTTTTTTTTTTTAATTTGTTTAAATGCTTTTTGCTGTATTATCCTTTTCCAGAGGAGGGTTTCTTTATTTTCCCCCTTTATAATTTTATATAATGGCTTAGCCATCAGTGAGAAATTTGGGATTCAGATATGGTGAAATTTTTCTGCTTCTAAGAATTTGTTTTCTTTAATGCCTAGTGGTTGGGGTTGGGAGTGTACAAATGGCCTGCTTCCACTTATGGCCAAGGTGGCAATCCACGTGGCTTACAATGAAACCTATATATTTGATATTTTTATGAAAAATTGGACCATTTGTTGAGATAATTTGTAACCTGTTTTTCATAGGAGATAGAGGAAGTCTTGGGTTTCTTGATAACAGCCCTCCTGGATTGGTGCTACTAAAGAAAGATCATCTATGTACTGCAACAAGGCACAGTTATCCTTTGGCAGGTTGTAGGCTTTAAGGTCAGTGCTTCCCTAAAGATTGTGGGTGAGTCTTTGAACTTGTGAGAGCCTGGTCTAGGTGAGTTGCATAGCTTTTCTGTTTGATTGAAAGGCAAATATAGGTTGATTAACTTGGGCTAAGCAGATATAACAGAAAACATCCTTTAAATTTAGGACTGTAAATCAGGTAGCAATGCTGGAATGAGATTTATTAAAATGCATGCATTTGGTACCACTGGATGGATGGTCACTGTGGCCTGGTTTGTGGCACACAGGTCGTACACTGGTCTATACTTATTAGACCCTGGTCCTGACAATGGTTTTCATATTGGCCAAAGTGGAGTGTTCTAGGGCAATTGACATCAAACAAAGATTTCATGTTGGTAAAGTGGGTTTAAATGTTTACAGACACCTTGAATAGCCTCTCGGGGGACTGGGTACTGTCAAACATAAATCAGAGTTTCTTTCGGTTTTAACAGGACTACCACCTGTGCATGATTTACAGCTAACCCAGCTGGGTTGTCTTTAGCCCATACTCCAGGAGTGGTGTTAAGTAACTGAGAGAATGGTTTTTTCATTGCACCTGCATGTCTAATCTGCTGCTTGCACTTGCTTTGTATAAAGTTTCCATTTCTTAGCCTGCAGGATGGTGAATGTTAACACCAGGGTTTTTGGGTGAGTCAGATTTAACGTTATACTTTTTGCACATGAAAAGCAATTTGTGCTTGCAGTTTTTGGAGTAAATTTTTTTCTTAACAAAGGAACTGGACAATTCAGGAGGTATAGGAATTTATGTTGGATTTCTTGGCCCTTTATAACACACCTCCTTGACTGAGAGAACAGCTTTTTCTCTGTGACTCCCATGGCTTTTATAATAATTTTATTGCTTTTGGATAATGGCCCTATGGGTTGAGTGCCTATTGAATGTGTACCCCTGGTGATTACCATAAAGTCCGCCAGCTGGCCTTCAACTTTTAATGTAACCAAGGGCTCATGGAAGTATAGTAAGAAGGAGCCTGGTCTCTCCTAGTTGCTATATCCTTTAGTGCAAGCCAGCCTATTTAGATTAGTATTTGGTTTTACCACATTGAGGCAGCCTTTAGCTGGTGACTTTTTTATACAACAGTCCTTATTATATTTTTTATTCCCTTCTGGACATTTATTCTTTCAATATTTTTCTTTCCCATCGCACATATTGTTCTCTCTTTAGCCTCAACTGACTTTTAAATTTTGGACTAACTTGACCTCTTTCACATGCACATGCAAGTCCATGTCCTTGTATATAGCTGGTCACTTTTTTTTTTTTTTTTTTTTTTTTTAATGAGGATGCTGCTAAGAGATTGACCTCTCTTTTTTAGCCTGTGATTTACACTTTTTTTTTTACTTCCTGGTAATGGTTAACATATATTTTGACAGCCATTCCTATAAACTGGGATGTATTCATGCCTGTAAAACCCTGTAGCTTTTGCAGCTTTTGCTTGATGTCACCCTTGGCCTGCCTTATAAATGCTGTGTTTACCATGTGCTAATTTTCAGTAGCCTCAGTGTCAAACGGGGTTTAAAACCAGATTGTTTTACAGAGCTGTTTAAATAAAACTGGCTTGGTTTTTTATCTTTCTGAAGCATTTTGAATTTTTTTATATTAATTTCTATTTTCTCCACAAGCTTTTATCTCTGGGAAACATGCCTCCCAGTACCTCTGCAGGCACTGATGCTGGCTGGCGTTATCTGGGTCTCAGCTGAGGCCTGCTTCTGGAAACTGATCCTGAGTATATGCCTAAGCATTTTCTGTGTTTGCTCATGCATTGGCTTGTAGCCAATGAAGGGCTGCCTGAGTTATCCCCTGGCATTCCTTCGTGTTAAACAACATTAAGAGAAGTTGCCTGCGATTTAGCCAGGTTGGACTGTGTGATAGAAAGATGGACTGCAATAGGTTTATGAGAGCTTTGGGCTTTTCCCTGTAGGAGGGAGTGTGATGGTTTAAATTTAGTAGATTGGTGGCTGAAAAGGGCTGAGAGATGAAGGCTTTTTGCCCCCCACAACCTGCATGTGGCACTGGTCGTTATAATAGATGAGTCCTCATATTTCCCTGAGAGGCATTTGCATAGCTTGAGGACGACCAGATTCGAGACAGCCTGGTTGACTATTGTGACTTCCTTCCCTGGCCTCTCAAGTCTCCGATTCTTCTCTCTGTGGTGAAACTTGGGGAATGCTGGCAATGGAACCAGGCTCCTGGGGGACTGTTGGCTTCAGCAAAGGGAGGTAGGCTGTGATATATGCAGGAGAAATTTATTTCCCTCTTCTGGCTTTTGTAAAACTGGTTTTTCTGGCTGTCCTGATGACTTTTCCTTTAACTGAGTGTTTGCTGATGAAGCTGATTTTATTTCACTTTTGGTCCAGCTAGCGCTACGTGTTTTTCAGTAAGCAGCCAAACATGGCTGGATACATGCTGTTCTTGTTTGTATTATATGTAATTATGAGTAAATATAAGAAAATTGGCCTGGGTGCCCTGGCTGTCCTTGGACCCCTGTCATTACCTCAAACTCATTTCCAGTTGTTTCTCTGGGTATAGTCTTTTTGGGTCATCTATTTAACGCCAAAAGAGGGCTATTTTAGTTTACAGAAAGTTTTACACTTTTGGGGGGTTAGTTTATTTTTATAGTTCCCTGTAAAACCTTTCTCATTTTTTTAGCATATATTTGAATGGTATATATTTTGATGGTTCTCTTCCCATTTTCTCCTAGTTATGATGCAGTACGCTCGTGCTCACTTTTTACTTTTGTTTTGCACCAGCTAGACCTAGTCCTATTGTGGGGGTTTTTAGATATCACTTAGATTTGGAGAGTTTCTTAAGCCCACCACAAGTGCTGTAGTTGTGAGGTAGCTTCCGTTAGCCATATGCGGATCACAACTAGTCTTAGTCGGCCACACACTTGGCTTGGAGCACAGTCTTCACTAAGAGACTTGTGGTTCCTCACTTCGTGGCTGATGAGCCTAGTTAGGCCTCTCCATTCACACACTTTCCCACACCATCCTGCTACCAGTTTCCATGTTCCCAGTTGGGGTGGTGAGCCACTTTCCCTACGTCCAGTTTCCTTCTGAGCTGACTTAGTGGGCCACTCTCACATGCTGTGTTGGTTGGGGTGTAAGTTTCTTGTGAATTAGTGAGACACTCTCGTTGTCTGCAGCCCTTCTTGGTCGGATTACTAGTTATGCCCTAGGAGGTGATTAGACTCCCTTTCTGTCTTTATGGGACAGGTCATCCCTTGGGTCCCAATACCTTACTGTGGTTTCTGAAGTGAGCTGTTCCTGCAGTCATCCTGTAGCCCATTAGATACCATTGCATTGCTGGGTAGGGGCACTGGGTCACAAATGGGCTGATCTCCCAACCAGGCTGAATTTCTCCCGATGGTGCTGCTGGGGTCTCAGGACTCCTGAGACCCAGGGCTTAAGCTCCTAGAGGCAAAGGAGACAGTAAACCTGTCATCTCCTCTCCTAGCTGGCTGGTCAATAATGTTGCAAGAAGCAGAGGACCAAAGAGATCGATATGAGGAAAAAGGAGGATTTAATTAGGTGCCCTGGCTCAGTGGACTGATATCCCAAAAGGCTGATCATTGAATAAAGACTGAGTGGGGTATTTATAAGCAAAATTACAAAAGCAGAATTAAAGAAGCTACTTAAACAATGATAGGTTACATAATTTATAGCATAACGGTTGACTTAGCATAACTTGTAGCCTTGCATAGCTTGTGGCCTTGCAGCTGTTAAAAAACAAACAAAAAACAAAAAAATGAAAAACAAAAAACAGTAACTTTTAATTGTACTAAATACAAGCATTCGGAAACATAGTCAAAATTAATGGTCCAGAGAAGGAGAGAGAGTATAGGTATCCATTTTTCTTTTCAACTTTGCTCTGGAGTTGGCTGTTTGGAACACATTCCTTTGGCGTTCTCTTTTGAAACAGTGTTATCTTATAACTCTTTTGAAACAGTGTTGTCTTATAACGTTCCTTGGAATCAGCTGGCTAAGCAGAAGACAATCTTTTTTTTTTTTTCCTTTTCTATTTAACCCTCGTCTTGCCACACTGGCACTTTTGGAAGAGAAACATATTCAACATGCAGACACTGAAGCTCCAGCCTGGAAGTATGCAGTCAGTTCTCTGTGCTGTGGGGCTCAGTTATGGTTAGAAGTCTTCTCATGACTCAAATCACAGCCTGGGTAACCCACTGGTCTAGTTCCTAAAAACATTCACTTGTATTGTTTCAATAATCATGCTCCAGATCCCACTGCCACGTTTGAATTTATTGCAATGATATGAAAGTGAGAACCTTATCCAGCCCAGGCACTGTGGCTCATACCTGTAATCTCAGCACTTTAGGAGGCAGAGGTGGGCAGATTAACTGAGGTCAGGAGTTTGAGACAAGCCTGGACAACACAGTGAAGCCCCATTTCAAATAAATGTACCAAAATTAGCTGAGTGTGGTGGCCCACACCAGTAATCCAGACTACTTGGGAGGCTGAGGCAGGGGAAACACTTGAACTTGAGAGGCAGAGGTTTCAGGGAGTGAAGGTCATTCCACTGCATTCCAGTCCGGGTGACAGAGTGAGACTCTGCCCTCACTCACCAAAAAACAAAAACAAAAACTTATCTGTTTATATTTCAATGCCAAAATATTTTTAAATGACTGTTTCTTGATGTGCATAATTGTTCCAACTTCCAACTGGAGAAATAACCTCCATTTGTTTACTTTCACAGATTGTGTACGTTTGTGTTTGATCTTAATAAGCTGAGTCTATTCACAGAACTATGAAGATGCTTATTAATACCGTATTGTGTGGTCTATATGTCCAGTTTAGCAAATATGCCTTACCCACTTATTTGCTAAAAAACATCCTTTTTTCTCCTCACAATTTAGATGATTCTCAAAGATGACACATCATTTTGCAATCTGATTCTAACTTCTATACTGCCAAATGATCTGCAAAATTAATCTAAAAACAAAACGAACAAAATAAGCGAAGGCTGACAGAGTAAGTAACGTGATTCAGCTGAAGCTAGTCAATCAGGCAGTTGTGCCTACCACAACTTCTGGTCTGTAGGGATGGAGAGGTTGTGCCTTGATTCAGTGAGTGATTGCTGGGGCATTCTGTCAGAACAAGGCCTGGGGGGAAGCATCATGTGATCTGCCCAGGCCTAAGGTTCAGAAGGAACCAAGGCAAGAATATTACCAATTGCACGAAGATACCAGCAGGTTTCTAAAGAGCTCTATTAGTTTGAAAATAAATTGTTATCCTTGCAGATAGCAAATAACGTGCATAAGATCCACAAAACTAATGATTCAAGTACCTAAGTTAATTGCAGTGGCAATAATAAAATGCATGAAAGCAACAGGTAGCAAAGGAAAGGCAATTATTACTATTGAAACACCTCTGTGTTTTAAGAAAACACTGTATGTAGCCAGTCTATCCCGCTGACCCTCACAGCAACACTGTATCATGGGTAGGGGGAGGGGAGGGTAGCTATTCATCTCCAGAGCAGCACACAAGGCTTTGTCCAGGTGGCTAAACTTCCAGATATATTTCTCTTTTAAGGTTTCTTTTTGCTTTTGGAACGGTGTGGATTAACGTTGTCTGGAGGAAGTGTGCCTGCGTAGCCTCGAGGCTGCACTACCTGTGAGTGCTTCCAAGGTGCCATTCCTTTATTCGTTAAGTGTTTGCACTTGAGGTTGCTCAGAGACAACTCTGTCCTCTGCAAATATATGTCTTTCTGGAGAACTGGAAGTAATGTTTTTGAAAGCTTTCAGCAAGTGCAGAGATGGTGAGCTCTTTGCTGGTAGTGGGCTTTTGGCAGTGATGTTAATGACTCTCTGATGGCAACTTCCGAAAGCCTTTTCCAAGTGTCTGGACTCTTGCTTAAGCTCTTTGACTCTTGCTTAAGCTCTTTGACCCTTGCTTAGTATTAACTACAAACTCAAGGTCAGAACCGGAAGGACTACCTTTTACACCTCCATTTGGATAATTTGGGATCGTTGATGTAACCATATCTGCTAGAACTCTTCTCTGTTTAGAAGAATTGTTCAAGAAAGCCTGATGTATAACATCATTGCAGGGTACCATATTGCCACTTATTAATCCACTGACAGAATGATTGTTCAGAGACTGTTTTGGATTGGAGTATACTTTATTCTCTAGGTCTGCAGAGTACAAAAAGGTAATTTCAGGTGTCAGTGGACAAGGAAGAAAAGAAAATTCATATACTTGAGAATATCATTTTTTTTGAAAAATTGAAGGGAGCAATAATAAGGACAAACTTGCACATTAAACAGTTTCTGAAGCCATGGTAGTAACAACGACTAACGCTTATTGAGGGCTTATTGTACCAACTACAGCCTCATATGTCTTTTGTAACCTGGTATAATTTCAGAATCCATTATGAACAATTTGCACATCACAAAAGCTCTGGAAACCAAAAATGTATTCATAAGTCATTTGGTGGCAAAGCGTAGCCAGACTTGAACTCATTTGGTTGAAAAGTTTGACCTGGCCGGGCTTGATGGCTTATGCCTGCAATCCCAGCACTTTGGGAGGCCTAGGTGGATGGATCGCAAGGTCAGGAGCTCAAGACCATCCTGGCAAACACAGTGAAATCCTGCCTTCTACTAAAAATACAAAACATTAACCAGGCATGGTGGCAGGCACTTGTGGTCCCAGCTTCTTGGGAAGCTGAGGCAGGAGAATGGCATGAACCCAGGAGGCAGAGCTTTCAGTGAGCCAAGATAGCACCGTTGCACTCCAGCCTGGGTGAAAGAACGAGACTCCATCTCAAAAATCAAAAAAAAAAAAAAAAACAAAATGAAAAGTTTGACCTGAACTGATGTGAACCCATTTATTATCCTTATTTATCCCAGCATGAATATTCATACGGTTGACTGGAAAATAATTAATGCATTTCACTACAGCAGGTGCTTCAGAACTTGCATGCTGCGGATTTCCTATGCTATGAAATCCACAGCATACGGAATGAGTTTCAGGCAAGGAGGTAAGAATCTGCCTCCACAACAACACTGTGTTCAGGGAACTCTCACAGCTCCCATTTCATAGATGGGATCTAAAGTTTACTGAGGCTGGGTTACACAGTTAGCAGGTCCAATAGCTACTGGACTTCCCTAAGGCAAAGCCAGTGCATGTATCTCACTCTCCTGCAATGCCTTCCTATGATGCTATTAGAAAGAAGCTTGCCCTCAGCAATGCACGTGCATGCAAATGTTCTATTCTCATTCAACTGCTTTTATGAACATGAGACTGTGGTTTCAGCTGTGAGAAGTTTCACAGACAGAACTGACAGAAAAATGAAGTACAGAAATGAGTAGAAATGAGTAAAGAGATAAGAATCAGTCGAGCTCTTGCAGAAGAGAGCAAGGGACTTATGAGGAAAGATTGCAAATAGGAACAAGGAAGGCTCAGAATAAGTGTGAGAATACAGTTGAACTGGTAACACGTACACGCTTTCTTTGAGCTTGAAAGCAACTGAAGAAGAAAGCATCTAAGCTTCAACATCCTTCCTATGAAGTAGGAAGTGGCAGAGATGTATCCCCAGTGAAGACACAATAATAAAATCGTACCAAATCACCATTTATTGAGTATTTTCTTATGTCCCAGACACTGCATTGAAACCCATCTCATTTCATCATTTTCATTATGGCTCAATAGGCATAATTTTCCCCTTGCAAATGAGGAAACAGAGGCCCAAGGAATTTAAGTTAACATGTCCAAGATCAAACAAGTAACTTCAAAACTGGGGTCCAAAAGAAGAACAGTTCTCTGATTCTGAGGGCAACGTTCTCTTTGCTAAATAACCCTTCTCCTCCTATGAGTGCACATCTGTCTATGAAGGAATCTGTAAAACTACTGAACTGGTGTTAACATTGGGGTAACAAACAGAAAACAAAATTCTAACATAAACTTGGAGACTTCTATATCACCACCACACCTTTCCCATTTGGGACATGAGGTTCTCCCGAGCCATGAGGCACCTGTGAAACAAGTCACTTTTGTTGATGGTCCAGATAGTATTACCAAAGTGGATAGGGAGTTTTACTTCTAAGATGACACATATTTCTGTGGCTTTTCCTCTAACAAAATAATTACTTAATGTTCAATAAATTGGGATCATTACATTTTCACAAACATCAGAAGCTTTACAGAAAGAAAAAATATTCATGGGTTTAACATGTCTCTAACCTGTCCGAGTTTGCTTCAGTTGCAATTTTAAATCAGCCACCTGAATAGTTAACTTTGCCATGGAAGCTTCGTAATCTAGTATCTGGGCCTTCAGCCAGGCAGAATGCACAATATGACAAGATTCAGAATAGGAAAAGAAATTATTTTAAAACAAATCACAGCTTGCTTCACAAGGAAAAGTTTTCTCATCCTTTTGTAATCTTTATTTGGGAACATTTATGCCAGTAAACAACAGGGTCCCTATTTTTAAAATGACAAACAGAACACAAATGAGGCATGTTTCACAGGTTTCATCATTATTTTCAGTCATATCAAAAAATTCTAGGGCATGTGGACAGAAGACACAGTGAATGTTTGAAATCCTGAGGGTGAGAATCAAGGGAAAACAGTGGATACAATCAGGCACTCCAAAAATTTCACGTTTAGGTATGTTTGCTTTCTTCTCCATGTTATTTTATGAATATACGATCATATTATCACTAGAGAATTTTCTGAGATGACAAACATTACCTTTGTTATATTTGGGGGAGTAATGTTTGATGTAAAAATAAATCTGATTTGCACAGGTGTGACTTGGGCCCGGTTTACATATTGACGAAGTGTACTGGTATCATACTGGGACTGGCAAGGAGCAATACTCACTGCATCTTGCAGTTGTATTGCAGAGCTGGCCTGTGGTTCTTGAACTCCTCATGCTCAGCTATGATAGCATTTTCTGCTTTCTGCAGTTCTTTCTGAAATACCACAATTTCATGAGCCAGCTGATCTAGACCTAAGAAGTTCAAAAGAAATCCTAGTCATTATCTACCTTAAGTTTTCTTATTTCATTTAACAAAAACATTTAAAGGGGTTTTACATTGTTGTTTCTTTTCTTGGTACTCATGCAATAAATATAATATTAATTCTATTTAAGGAGCTCAGAGTAATGCTGACACCCAAATTTCAGAACAAAAGAATTTAGTGCATTTTAATGTAAACGTGATTACCGTTGGAGTCCTACTCCAAGTAAAAGACCCCTTTCAAATCCTCAAATTAACCTAAAAGGTTGTTTCTCTCCTCTACCATGCACAGAAGGAGCTCCCTATCTGATCTACCTGTTGATGACATCCCCAAGATTCAACATAATCTGTGCATCTGTCAGCAGCAGTTGGGATCCAGGCAGAAAGCAGATGGTTCCCACAGTCAAAGTCATCTAGGATGCTTTAATAAAGGGTGACTTTTGCAGCATGCCCACAAATGATAGCAAAGCTCCCTGAGATAGTAACAGGGCCACTGTATTAGCACTCCTTGTGCCTGGAGAATCAGAGGAGGGTGCAATTCTCAGCGCTGGAGAGAGAGAGGTGGTGCAGAACACTGGGAAGAGGTCATCACAGGCACCATGACCTCGCTTGGCTGTGAGGTACAATGGCCAGTCTTGGGCCAGTGTATGTGGAGTCTGTAGTCCTCACTGGCCAAACCCAATCAGCAAGCAGAGGGCAAGGGATACCTTGAAACCACCTACAGGCATGTTTGCAGAGTTTAATCCAAGGATCTTAATTTTATAAATCTTTCAAATTTAACTTTCCCCTTACAAGTACAAAGCATAGTTTTATAATACTGCCTTAATATAAATTACTAAAACATGGAAATCAGGAAGAAAGATCTATGGTTTAGGACATGCAAGTTTTCATTTCTACTCTCTTTTAAGTAGTGAATAATCACTCATCCTTTTAGCCTTTTCATTCAGCATAAGGTTTTGTTTTGTTATTGGCAAGACTGGGTTTTGAGACACTCTAACTCAACCTGGAATTTAAAAAGGAATATTTACAATTGAATAATGACTTTACAGTGCTGTAAAATGAAAATCTGGCATGCTCCTTTAGGCATAGTGTCAAAATTTAATTAAGGTCACTAAAGAGATGTCTGAATGTCTGCAATAACTACGCTAACAAAAATTATCTTCTGCCCCAGAGTTGACACAGAGGAAACTTACAGAACATATCCCATGAATCAAGTCCTTCTAAGATTATCACCCCACTTTTCAGAGTCCACCAAGAACCCAGCAACAATCACACATTATAGCAATACGTATTTTTTGAATATGAAAAGGTAAGGTAAAAATGGCCAGGCATGGTGGTCAACACCTGTAATCCAAGTGATTTCAGAGTCTGAAGTGGGAGAATTGGCTGAGCTCAGGAGTTTGAGATGAGCCTGGGCAACATGGCAAAGCCCCATCTCTACTGAAAAGATAGCCATGCCTGGTGGCTCGTGCCTGTAAATCCTGCACTTTGAGAGGCTGAGGCATGCAAATCACTTGAGGTCAGAAATTCGAGGGCATCCTGGACAACATGGTGAAATTCCATCTCTACTAAAAATACAAAAATTACCTGGGCATGGCCTCAGGCACCTGTGATCTCAGCTACTTGAGAGGCTGAATCAGGAGAATCACTTGAAACCAAAAGGCAGAGTTTGCAGTGAGCTGAGACCATGCCATTACACTCCAGCCTAGGTGACACAATGAAACTTCATCTCCAGGCAGGGTTAGGGGGGAGTACAAAAATTACCTGGCGTCGTGAGACACGACTGTAATCCAAGCTACTTGGGAGCATGAGACACAAGAATCGCTTGAAGCCAGGATGTGGAGGTTGCAGTGAGCTGAGATCACACCGGTACACTCTAGCCTGGGTGACAGAATAACACTACCTTGTAAGAGAGAAAATAAAATAAAATCTGAACATGTGAAGTGCCTCCATTTTCTTAACATACTATAGCTCATATTTGAGTATGAGAGTCTACAAAGTTCTCACATATGTCAAAGTTGCAAAAATAAATTTTATATACAAAATATTTTGTAAGTACCTGAAGTTCTAACTTCCAACAGCAAGCACACGATGAAGACAAAAGTAAAGAAGCAATGGCATGTGAAAAATGCCCCATATTTTGTTTTAATCTGTAAGACAAAAATGTAATGACAGAATTTTTACCTGTTGCTGATGGAAAGAGTGAACAGGCTGGTGTAGAAGATAATAGTGTTGACCACCTGCTATGACTTAGGCATGTCAGTTAGCTCACTACATGTCCTCAACAGCCCTAAAATGTGGAAAACTTCCTAGAGTTTACAGCTCAGGAACCTGAGTCACAGAATCTGCCCAAAAGCACACAAGCAACTAGACACACAAATAGGTTTGAAGCAGGACTTCAGGACCCAAGGCACTATCTCCATTTTTCTGTGTGACATTGATTGAAAATAAATATTACTTAATTTACTCCAGCCATCATCCTCTTAGCCATACAAATAGAAATGCAAGCGTCTCTAGCAGATGACTTAGGATAAATTATTTATCACTAAAATTTCATATATTGGTTAAAATCTGTTTCAAAAAACAATAATTATTTCTTCCTTTCACCTTCAATTAGTCAATTCGTACTAATGATATAGTCATCCTTTAGCTCAAGTTGTCACCTGAGAATCCGAATGAGTTTCTCAGTTATCATTCTAGAAAGCCCACTATCAATGCAGGGGCTCATGCGTGGCACAGGTATACCTGAGAGCACTTAACCTGATGTTGCGTAAACTTCAAAGTCCCTCATTACTAAAGCCATAGATAAAATGTCCACTAAAACCCCGCCTCAATCCTATAAAACTCAAACACACAAAATAAAGGGTCGTGTTGTCACAAGGTTACTGAAGTAATCACTTTTCCGTTGGTCTCATCTGACACAAAAAGCAAAGAAGAAAATTAAATTTACACGGCATACAATAAACTCAATTGTAAATGATAGTTAGACAAACACTTCCAATCCTCCTGTAATATCTGCACACCCTCAACCAATGTATGAATTTTTGTGCCAAGGGACTAAGAACAGTCCTGAGAGGCAAGTGCCAACAGCATCATACACTCTTGTGGGGATCAGCCTCCAAACTCTAACACTTGCCAAAATCATATGCGGAATCCTAAAGCCAGACAGACACCACACAGCCCGTGGAAGCTGTCGCAATGCTCCCAAATAGTTGACTAGCTCCATAAGTATGTAAAATTAACGCACATACTTTGGTTTATTTATTTCTAAATATGTGGTAACTACAGCAACCTCCATGTTATTTGTTCTAGCAGAGGAATTGACATAGAAGATGTGAGTAAAATGCCTCATTTAAAAATCGATTTTAAAAACTGCTATATTTTTTAAAAATAGGATTTGTTTAAATAACAGCCTCAAGAAACTTTTGCACCTACTATGTAATAAAATATCAATGTCAAATCATGAGGAAGGCAATAAAAACAGGCCAAATAAATGCCCCCAAAACCTGAGTCGCATCATTTCCTCGTGGCACATTTACAACAAATATTAACTGGGCACGTTTTATGTGCCAGATCCTTTTCCACCCAGTGAAACGTTCCCACATGGGCACAATGTCTTACCCCTGTGATATTATCCACTGATACACAAAACTTAGAGTACAGAAAAGCCAAAGAATCTGTAATTGCCATTATTCTCCTTTCCCTTTATCACATTTGCCTCACACAGTTAATTTTAGCCCTTTTATTTTCATTCCTGCTTTGCAGAATTGTGAAGGAATTAAAGGCACATGTTCACTGGCAAATACTATGACCATTGATATAATTTCTATATTGTTAGATATCCATCATTGTGGCAGTATGAGTGGAGTAGAGAAAAAAAATCACTAAAAGTGATTATAATCCCAGTTTTACAGATTATCGAGTAGGCAAGCTGAGCAAGTAACAAGGTGCCCTGAAAATTATAGCAAATCACAGACCTCAATAAATGTTAGAGAAGCCATGAGTAAGAAAAGCAGAGGATTTGCTTCGCTGCACCTTATCTTTTAAAAGGTACCTTATCTCAAACACAGGTAATTATTGGGTATTGATGAAAATAAAATATGTATTTTTTTCAAACACTAAAGTTTGCATAGAATGTGATGCACAGACTACTTCCTCAGTTTTTGTTGTGTTTACACTAACTTATTTTAAACATATTAGTTCTTCAAAACAGTCAAACATGTACTTTAGCAGTTTGGTCACAGGTCTCCTCAAGACTCCTTATATTCGCTCCTGCCTTCTAAGTGCCTCAGTCATGGTGTTATGTTTTTCTTCCTGGGGCTTCTGGGATCTGAATATAGCAAAGGCATAAAAACTAAATAAACTACAATAGCTGAGATAACAAATTTAGAAAAAAAAATTCAGTGTTTTTGATTCAACAGACTAAAACTGCTAATGACTATTCCTGCTGGGAAGCAGAAGAACGAGCTAGAAGTCCTCAGTGTATGAACTAATCTAGTTACAGTGTATTGAAACTAGCAGAACCACAGAGCTGTGGTATCTGACGGAGGGGAATGTGATCTTCTCTAGTGGGAAGTGATTTCCTATAGAAGACAATTAAAACTTAAAACAATAGTTGTAGGTGAGTGATGGCCAAAGTCAATTGTGGGATGAAAGAATAATCCTATCAGTTACAAAGGCATAAAAGTGGATTCACATGCTTGATTTTTTATAATGTTCTTTCTAACTGTGGGCTTTAATTATCCCATAGATATTTCAGTGAGAATATTTCCTTTTGTCATTTAATAATCTATCAGAGGTAGCCAAGTGTGGCGTCCAGCACCTATAATCCCAGCTTTTCAGAAGGCTGAGGCAGGAGGGTCACTCGAGCCCAGGAGTTTGAGACTAACCTGGACAACATAGCAAAGCCCTGTCTCTTAAAACAAAACAAACAAACAACAAAAACCTAGACAACAAAAACTGTTGATTAAACATGGAAAAAGTACCCAAAGAGAGGGCAAAAGATAGATGAATCAATATGGGCTTCCCAATACTTAAGAGTAGAGCGGTCTTTATAGCGAGACATCAGATTAACCACAGCACCAATTCCCAAGCCAGGGAGGTGGGTTCACAGGGGCTGAGATGCAGCCATTCTGAGAAGTGCTACAAAACACTGACTGGTCTAAGGAAAGTTAAAGGCGCTAGGTATTAGCTCCCTCTGCTGGTAATCTGGAAAGCTGTGGAAAGGTAAAAACTACGTTTGTTTTGTATCTATCCTGAGAGAGAGAAAACAGGAGTGGAGAAAATTGAGGTAGGGAAGTGATAAACTCTCTCTGCCAAAATGTTGTTCCTTATTTTTCTCTCTCTCTCTCGATTAGTTTACCTTTTCATTATTGCCAAAAGGAGACTAAGGCAGGCAGAGGTTGTAATCCAACAAATCAAATCTATAGAAGTGCGAAAACAACATTAAAGAAGATGGAGGCATATTCTTTAATGAACGAAGATTCCTGGAGTATCTATGGGTGCCAATTAAGAAAACATTCCCAATGGAAAATAAGGCTTATTGCACACACTATAGACAGATGCGCTTGCTGTCAATCCCAGGTAAGATCTGAAGAATGAAATATTTGTCAGCACTTAGAACAAGCGAATAACACAAGAGAAACAGGTTCACCCAGTAAAAGCAAAGTCAGACTACCATACTTTCTCTGTTGAGCACAGAGCTGGTAAAAGCTGCAGATATAGAAATATGGAACTCAGTTACTCTACATAAACACATAAAACTATCAGACCTGAAGGACTGAAGTTAACAGCAAAATGTATGATCTGTTCAAGTATTAGAATTTCTACTTTCTAATTCTAGGTGCTATCACCTTTATAAACAAGAACTCTACTTGGCAATAAACACTAGAATATTTTGGCATATAGAGTAATTTTTGTACTCTCATAATTCTGAATTTGAAAATTAAACATGCATACTTAAAATTCAAAAGCTTCAACCCTCTGCTTCTCTTCCTCTTAGTAAATCCATGGCTTTTACTTACATTTGCCTGTGGCCATAAATTCTCTTTATTTCAATCTACATAGAAAATCATTAATTTTTAGCAAGAAAACTGATGAAAGCCAAATGGGTGTAAACAAATATACTGTTTCATAAATTCCACAAAGCAACAATTTCAATTTCAAGAGAATCCAACTTGGCTGGTTACTGTGGCTCACAACTGTAATCTTAGCACTTTGGGAGGCCAATGCAGTCAGATCACCTAAGATCAGGAGTTCAAGGTCAGCCTGGCTAACATTGTAAAACCACATCTGTAAGAAAATGCAAAAATTGGCCTGGCATCATGGTGGGCACCTGTACTTTCTGCTACTCAGGAGGCTGAGACAGGAGAATCACCTGAACCTGGGAGGCAAAGGTTCTGGTGCTCTGATGATTACCACTGCAGTCCAGCCTCGGTAACAGAAAAAAAAAAAAAAAAATCCAACCTCAGAGTTTGAATCTTTTCAATCTGTTGGAAAGCAAAGTTTCAAATTTAGTCAACTAGATATTCTAGCTGCATATAAATTGACTCTCCTACTTTCTGTTAAACTGTATTTTCATATGTTCTTAACATCCCTTATGTTATATATGCTACTTAATGCTTTAACTATTCTCAGGCCTTTATCAAAAAAAAAAAAAAATTGACAGTATCCTGTCCTGTGGCCTAGCCTTTAGTGCATCTGTGTGGTCTTGACTCACTGCAACCTCTGCCTCCTGGGCTCAAAGGATCCTCCTATCTCAGCCTCCCAAGTAGCTGGGACTACAAGCACACACCAAGAAGTCCAGCTAATTTTTTGCAGAGATGGGGTTTTGTCATGCTGCCCAGATGGCTCTGAAACTCTGGGTTCAAATGATATGCCCACCTTGGCCTGTCAAGTGCTGGGACTACAGGAATAAGCCACCATACCTGGCCCCATTAACTAAAACTTTCTAAGTTCTTCAGGAAGAACCATTGAACAAAATGCGCAATCAGCAATAATGCTCAAAAAGAATATAATTACATAGTTTTTAGTGGCGGTGCTGTCTGAATGTTTCAGTTCATGGGACATTCTGACTCAGAGTTAGCAAGCTTATGTGAAATCCTAAATGAATGCACTATCGTTCCATTTATGTTTTCACAGAGCAAGAGTTTACCAACTACCTAACACATATCAAGCAGCATACAGGAAGATGGATATACAAATGTGGCCAGATACAGTCCCCATCTCTAAAGACCTCACAATTTAGTCAGGGAGAAACAATCACAATAAGACATGATTATTTCACAAGTGAGGTAAATACTGCACACAGGAATGAAATCCAAAAGATTCGCTCAGTGGGAGTCAGGGAAGATATCAACGAGGTGACTGTCCAGCCGTGTCTTGAAAGACAGTATGGTTTCATCAACAAGAGAAAAGGATCGACATTCCAGGTGAGGAAATACAGCCATGGTGGTTTGTATGAGGATGGCAATCTTCCTCAAAGTCTTCAGATACTCACAGTTAAATAAACAGGAATCTAGTCAGTCACCTATCTTGCAGATGAATTTATCAGTCTAAACACAATCCAAACATCTCAAAAAACTGTGCTTTCAACACTCATTTTTATAGCTGGAGCAAGCCCAATTCCCAGGGATGTTATATAAATTTGTAGAGGGTGCACCCTTGCATTAAATGACTAGGTCTCATCGAGAAGCCCCAAGCAAGACTTGGTGCTAGGGTAAAGCCTTGCTACTTTTAACATCTGGGAGCAGCAGTTCACGATGTAGGCCAAAAATACTGCTGTAAATCCAGTGTGGTCTAAGACATACCCTCAGAAACAGAATATGCTTTCTTAAGAAAAATGATTCACTCCCGCTTGCCAACATAGAATCCCTGTCACTGCTCATCCTCACCTTCTCTTGTCCGTTTACTCCCGGGATGACCAGATCAAAAGGCCACATGGATGACATTTGCAGCCCTGATGACTTCTTTACCCCAGAGACCTTGAACTCTCCTCATTTCCATGGCTCCATCCAATGGCAGCACACTGCATTTTGTTTCCAGTTTCCACCTGAAACCTAATCCTGCAATTCTCTACTCTTGGACAATTGTTATAATTACACCTGCCAGTCTCTCCGGATCTAGTTCTTGATCCCTGAGACTGCTACTTAACCCTCACTTTCTCTATGGTGTAGCAGTCACTTGCCCTCTCCCCTGCTTCCCTTCACTATGCAAGATAAGCCCAGAATCTGCAGTTAAATAGGCTGCCATTCTTACAACAAATACGTTAGGCTCTGCAAAGCTCCAGTCCTTAAACATCTCCATCTTTCCAACCTCACTGAAAAGTGCAGAAGAGACAGATGCTTACAATTCCTCCCCAGACCTGCCAAAAAATAAAAATAAAAAATAAACTCACCTACAAGCACATGGTTTGGTCTCATTTAATTTCAGGCTTCCCCAACTACAGCTGGGCCCTCAATACAAGTGATCAGTCCTCTCAGCTTTAAAGAGCTGTTCTTCTGTTACTCCCATGAGCTACTCTGCACCTCTAAGCTGCTCCTAAAACCCATGATCTAAGGCTCTAATCTGCCTGAGAAGATGGGAGCTTATTTAGGGTGTGTTTCTCTTAATCCCAACTTGACTGTTCACCTCTGACACTCTTCCTTTTCCATTTGTCCCAGAGGAAGCAAATCCGTGTATATATTTCAAAGGCCACCCTTCTTTTTCTTTGCACTCTTTAACGCAATTCCTATTGCTCTCCTGGGACCTTGTTAGCTCAATTGTACCATCTCATTCTTGGATCTTGAAACAACCTACTAATAGCTGCAGGAAATAGTTACACAGTAAAATATTTGTAAATACCACCTCTTGGTGTTTTGAATTCTCTCAAGGATACTCTTTTCCCAAAAAATGATGGTTTCAGCCTCTGATTGACAAGCCTTCTCAAAATCTTTCCTGAATGTAGGTACTTTCTTTCCATACTTTCTTTTTGCTCTATTTTAATTTTTGCTATCTCAGCAGCTTAACAAAAGTTTACCTGCAAATTGATCACAAAAATTTAAAAATTTTAACAATTATACTCCAACAAGTGTAACAAATACTCTCTTCACATCCAGGCTCAACATTAATGCTCTGTCCAAGTACATTACATTTACTTCATCTTTAGTTTTATCTCACTCACTGTATTTGTAGGACTCACTCAAAAGTCATAAACAAATGTCAACATAAATAAAAATAATGTGCAGAATGGTAGAGTATCCCATTATTAAAAGTTCTAGATTGTTTTTGATATAGCAAGGATTAAGACTTTAGAAGACTGTTGGGGGAAACCAGCCCCACACCACCCAGCAGGTACCCTGAGTCTAGCGGCGACAAAGCTGATAGAAAGAGAGAGACCGGGGGAGGAGAGCCAAGATGGCCGAATAGGAACAGCTCCGGTCTACAGCTCCCAGCATGAGCGACGCAGAAGACGGGTGATTTCTGCATTTCCATCTGAGGTACCGGGTTCATCTCACTAGGGAGTGCCAGACAGTGGGCGCAGCCCAGTGGGTGCGCGCACCGTGCGTGAGCCGAAGCAGGGCGAGGCATTGCCTCACCTGGGAAGCGCAAGGGGTCAGGGAGTTCCCTTTCTGAGTCAAAGAAAGGGGTGACGGACGCACCTGGAAAATCGGGTCACTCCCACCCGAATATTGCGCTTTTCAGACCGGCTTAAAAAACGGCGCACCACGAGACTATATCCCACACCTGACTCGGAGGGTCCTACGCCCACGGAATCTCACTGATTGCTAGCACAGCAGTCTGAGATCAAACTGCAAGGCGGCAGCGAGGCTGGGGGAGGGGCGCCCGCCATTGCCCAGGCTTGATTAGGTAAACAAAGCAGCCGGGAAGCTCGAACTGGGTGGAGCCCACCACAGCTCAAGGAGGCTTGCCTGCCTCTGTAGGCTCCACCTCTGGGGGCAGGGCACAGACAAACAAAAAGACAGCAGTAACCTCTGCAGACTTAAATGTCCCTGTCTGACAGCTTTGAAGAGAGCAGTGGTTCTCCCAGCACGCAGCTGGAGATCTGAGAAGGGGCAGACTGCCTCCTCAAGTGGGTCCCTGACCCCTGACCCCCGAGCAGCCTAACTGGGAGGCACCCCCCAGCAGGGGCACACTGACACCTCACACGGCAGGGTATTCCAACAGACCTGCAGCTGAGGGTCCTGTCTGTTAGAAGGAAAACTAACAAACAGAAAGGACATCCACACTGAAAACCCATCTGTACATCACCATCATCAAAGACCAAAAGTAGATAAAACCACAAAGATGGGGAAAAAACAGAACAGAAAAACTGGAAACTCTAAAACGCAGAGCACCTCTCCTCCTCCAAAGGAACGCAGTCCCTCACCAGCAACGGAACAAAGCTGGATGGAGAATGAGTTTGACGAGCTGAGAGAAGAAGGCTTCAGACGATCAAATTACTCTGAGCTACGGGAGGACATTCAAACCAAAGGCAAAGAAGTTGAAAACTTTGAAAAAAATTTAGAAGAATGTATAACTAGAATAACCAATACAGAGAAGTGCTTAAAGGAGCTGATGGAGCTGAAAACCAAGGCTCGAGAACTACGTGAAGAATGCAGAAGCCTCAGGAGCCGATGCGATCAACTGGAAGAAAGGGTATCAGCAATGGAAGATGAAATGAATGAAATGAAGCGAGAAGGGAAGTCTAGAGAAAAAAGAATAAAAAGAAATGAGCAAAGCCTCCAAGAAATATGGGACTATGTGAAAAGACCAAATCTACGTCTGATTGGTGTACCTGAAAGTGATGCGGAGAATGGAACCAAGTTGGAAAACACTCTGCAGGATATTATGCAGGAGAACTTCCCCAATCTAGCAAGGCAGGCCAACATTCAGATTCAGGAAATACAGAGAACGCCACAAAGATACTCCTCGAGAAGAGCAACTCCAAGACACATAATTGTCAGATTCACCAAAGTTGAAATGAAGGAAAAAATGTTAAGGGCAGCCAGAGAGAAAGGTCGGGTTACCCTCAAAGGGAAGCCCATCAGACTAACAGCGGATTTCTCGGCAGAAACCCTACAAGCCAGAAGAGAGTGGGGGCCAATATTCAACATTCTTAAAGAAAAGAATTTTCAACCCAGAATTTCATATCCAGCCAAACTAAGCTTCATAAGTGAAGGAGGAATAAAATACTTTACAGACAAGCAAATGCTGAGAGATTTTGTCACCACCAGGCCTGCCCTAAAAGAGCTCCTGAAGGAAGCGCTAAACATGGAAAGGAACAACCGGTACCAGCCGCTGCAAAATCATGCCAAAATGTAAAGACCATTGAGACTAGGAAGAAACTGCATCAACTAATGAGCAAAATCACCAGCTAACATCATAATGACAGGATCAAATTCACACATAACAATATTAACTTTAAATGTAAATGGACTAAATTCTCCAATTAAAAGACACAGACTGGCAAGTTGGATAAAGAGTCAAGACCCATCAGTATGCTGTATTCAGGAAACCCATCTCACGTGCAGAGACACACATAGGCTCAAAATAAAAGGATGGAGGAAGATCTACCAAGCAAATGGAAAACAAAAAAAGGCAGGGGTTGCAATCCTAGTCTCTGACAAAACAGACTTTAAACCAACAAAGATCAAAAGAGACAAAGAAGGCCATTACATAATGGTAAAGGGATCAATTCAACAAGAGGAGCTAACTATCCTAAATATATATGCACCCAATACAGGAGCATCCAGATTCATAAAGCAAGTCCTGAGTGACCTACAAAGAGACTTAGACTCCCACACATTAATAATGGGAGACTTTAACACCCCACTGTCAACATTAGACAGATCAACGAGACAGAAAGTCAACAAGGATACCCAGGAATTGAACTCAGCTCTGCACCAAGTGGACCTAATAGACATCTACAGAACTCTCCACCCCAAATCAACAGAATATACATTTTTTTCAGCACCACACCACACCTATTCCAAAATTGACCACATAGTTGGAAGTAAAGCTCTCCTCAGCAAATGTAAAAGAACAGAAATTATAACAAACTATCTCTCAGACCACAGTGCAATCAAACTAGAACTCAGGATTAAAAATCTCACTCAAAGCCGCTCAACTACATGGAAACTGAACAACCTGCTCCTGAATGACTACTGGGTACATAACGAAATGAAGGCAGAAATAAAGATGTTCTTTGAAACCAACGAGAACAAAGACACAACATACCAGAATCTCTGGGATGCATTCAAAGCAGTGTGTAGAGGGAAATTTATAGCACTAAATGCCCACAAGAGAAAGCAGGAAAGATCCAAAATTGACACCCTAACATCACAATTAAAAGAACTAGAAAAGCAAGAGCAAACACATTCAAAAGCTAGCAGAAGGCAAGAAATAACTAAAATCAGAGCAGAACTGAAGGAAATAGAGACACAAAAAACCCTTCAAAAAATCAATGAATCCAGGAGCTGGTTTTTTGAAAGGATCAACAAAATTGATAGACCGCTAGCAAGACTAATAAAGAAAAAAAGAGAGAAGAATCAAAAGACACAATAAAAAATGATAATGGGGATATCACCACCGATCCCACAGAAATACAAACTACCATCAGAGAATACTACAAACACCTCTACGCAAATAAACTAGAAAATCTAGAAGAAATGGATACATTCCTTGACACATACACTCTCCCAAGACTAAACCAGGAAGAAGTTGAATCTCTGAATAGACCAATAACAGGAGCTGAAATTGTGGCAATAATCAATAGTTTACCAACCAAAAAGAGTCCAGGACCAGATGGATTCACAGCCGAATTCTACCAGAGGTACAAGGAGGAACTGGTACCATTCCTTCTGAAACTATTCCAATCAATAGAAGAAGAGGGAATCCTCCCTAACTCATTTTATGAGGCCAGCATCATTCTGATACCAAAGCCGGGCAGAGACACAACCAAAAAAGAGAATTTTAGACCAATATCCTTGATGAACATTGATGCAAAAATCCTCAATAAAATACTGGCAAACCGAATCCAGCAGCACATCAAAAAGCTTATCCACCATGATCAAGTGGGCTTCATCCCCGGGATGCAAGGCTGGTTCAATATACGCAAATCAATAAATGTAATCCAGCATATAAACAGAGCCAAAGACAAAAACCACATGATTATCTCAATAGATGCAGAAAAAGCCTTTGACAAAATTCAACAACCCTTCATGCTAAAAACTCTCAATAAATTAGGTATTGATGGGACGTATTTCAAAATAATAAGAGCTATCTATGACAAACCCACAGCCAATATCATACTGAATGGGCAAAAATTGGAAGCATTCCCTTTGAAAACTGGCACAAGACAGGGATGCCCTCTCTCACCGCTCCTATTCAACATAGTGTTGGAAGTTCTGGCCAGGGCAATTAGGCAGGAGAAGGAAATAAAGGGTATTCAATTAGGAAAAGAGGAAGTCAAATTGTCCCTGTTTGCAGACGACATGATTGTTTATCTAGAAAACCCCATTGTCTCAGCCCAAAATCTCCTTAAGCTGATAAGCAACTTCAGCAAAGTCTCAGGATACAAAATCAATGTACAAAAATCACAAGCATTCTTATACACCAACAACAGACAAACAGAGAGCCAAATCATGAGTGAACTCCCATTCACAATTGCTTCAAAGAGAATAAAATACCTAGGAATCCAACTTACAAGGGATGTGAAGGACCTCTTCAAGGAGAACTACAAACCACTGCTCAAGGAAATAAAAGAGGATACAAACAAATGGAAGAACATTCCATGCTCATGGGTAGGAAGAATCAACATCGTGAAAATGGCCATACTGCCCAAGGTAATTTACAGATTCAATGCCATCCCCATCAAGCTACCAATGACTTTCTTCACAGAATTGGAAAAAACTACTTTAAAGTTCATATGGAACCAAAAAAGAGCCCGCATTGCCAAGTCAATCCTAAGCCAAAAGAACAAAGCTGGAGGCATCACACTACCTGACTTCAAACTATACTACAAGGCTACAGTAACAAAAACAGCATGGTACTGGTACCAAAACAGAGATATAGATCAATGGAACAGAACAGAGCCCTCAGAAATAACGCCGCATACCTACAACTATCTGATCTTTGACAAACCTGAGAAAAACAAGCAATGGGGAAAGGATTCCCTATTTAATAAATGGTGCTGGGAAAACTGGCTAGCCATATGTAGAAAGCTGAAACTGGATCCCTTCCTTACACCTTATACAAAAATCAATTCAAGATGGATTAAAGATTTAAACCTTAGACCTAAAACCATAAAAACCCTAGAAGAAAACCTAGGCATTACCATTCAGGACATAGGCGTGGGCAAGGACTTCATGTCCAAAACACCAAAAGCAATGGCAACAAAAGCCAAAATTGACAAATGGGATCTAATTAAACTAAAGAGCTTCTGCACAGCAAAAGAAACTACCATCAGAGTGAACAGGCAACCTACAACATGGGAGAAAATTTTCGCAACCTACTCATCTGACAAAGGGCTAATATCCAGAATCTACAATGAACTCAAACAAATTTACAAGAAAAAAACAAACAACCCCATCAAAAAGTGGGCGAAGGACATGAACAGACACTTCTCAAAAGAAGACATTTATGCAGCCAAAAAACACATGAAAAAATGCTCATCATCACTGGCCATCAGAGAAATGCAAATCAAAACCACTATGAGATATCATCTCACACCAGTTAGAATGGCAATCATTAAAAAGTCAGGAAACAACAGGTGCTGGAGAGGATGTGGAGAAATAGGAACACTTTTACACTGTTGGTGGGACTGTAAACTAGTTCAACCATTGTGGAAGTCAGTGTGGCGATTCCTCAGGGATCTAGAACTAGAAATACCATTTGACCCAGCCATCCCATTACTGGGTATATACCCAAAGGACTATAAATCATGCTGCTATAAAGACACATGCACACGTATGTTTATTGCGGCATTATTCACAATAGCAAAGACTTGGAACCAACCCAAATGTCCAACAATGATAGACTGGATTAAGAAAATGTGACACATATACACCATGGAATACTATGCAGCCATAAAAAATGATGAGTTCATGTCCTTTGTAGGGACATGGATGAAATTGGAAACCATCATTCTCAGTAAACTATCGCAAGAACAAACAACCAAACACCGCATATTCTCACTCATAGGTGGGAATTGAACAATGAGATCACATGGACACAGGAAGGGGAATATCACACTCTGGGGACTGTTGTGGGGTGGGGGGAGGGGGGAGGGATAGCATTGGGAGATATACCACCAGCATGGCACATGTATACATATGTAACTAACCTGCACAATGTGCACATGTACCCTAAAACTTAAAGTATAATAAAAAAAAAAAAAAAAAAAAAAAAAAAAGAAATGTAAATTAGTACAAAAAAAAAAAAAAAAAAAGAAAGAGAGAGACCGAATAAGTGTTGAAAAGGCAGGTCCAGGGGACTGGACTATTGGAGGCTTCCTCATGGCCCAGAAGTGGACGATAACATTGATAGTGTTTCTCCCTGGTAGGTATGACTTTAGACATATTTTTCCATCTACTTTTCTGTATTTTTCAAATGCTTTCCAATAAAGGACTCTCCAGCCACATGCATCCGTTGACACTGGAAAGGTGATCAGTCTGAACTGAGATGTGCCTTAAATGAAAAAAAAAACCAAAGAGATTTCAAACCTAAGTGAAAAAAAAAGGAAAGTGAATTATCTCGTTCGTATTTTTTTTTTTTATGAAACACATGTTGAAATCATATTTTAGATGTATTGGATTAAATATCTTAAAGCTAATTTTACCTACTTCTTTTTACTGTTTTCAGTGTGACTACTAGAAAGCTGAACATTATATATATGGTTCAACTGCTGGACCGCACTGCTTCATAATTATCAGTAATATGTTTCTAATGGAATTAAACCCACACTTAATTTAAGGCCTAGTCATGTAATACAAATTTCAATTTATCTTCTAACATGTTACCGTCACTATTTTAGAATAAGGAAGGCCAAACATTAATTAAGCACATCAGTTTAAACAACTTTCTCCCATCTCTATTGAGCATGAAACCAAAAGGCAGGATGGTATTTTTGACCGGCCTTGTAGTACAAAAAGCTCTAGAGAATGGATGGGAGAAATTAGACTTCACTGGCTACTCTGAGGCAGACTAAATATTTTCAATTTGCTCTCCCTCTGAGGACCTCGATTTCCTCAAGTAGAATATGAAGCAATGAGTCAATGACTTCTCTACTGCTCTGCAAAACAAATAGTCTATAATCTTGTACCTTGGTGGCTATGAAGTTAAAACAAGACATGAGGAAGGACCTTCCAGTTAAGAGAGGTAAAACTCAACAAACAGGGCCTTTGAATCACTGCATGCTTTGGCAAATGTAGCCCTGGCATGCAAGATGCCAGGAAATGACACTGGAGAGCACTTCCTGGCCTCCCAGGATGATTCCAGAAAAAGTAAATTCCCTTGTTGCCTGCAGGTTGCATCCCCCTAGTTCAAGAAGGAACCACACAATCTGGTAAGTCAGGTAACTTCCTTCATTCAAAATGAAAACAAGAGAATTGAAATTAAGAAAGAAAGAGTATAATTACCTAGAGAATCTCTCATAAATGTCGAAGTTGTCTGCGTTTCCATGTTACAACTCTTTTTAGCTTGATGATAATCTGACAATTTTTTACAACTATTTTTAACTTGACGATATTTTAGCTTGTTGATGATTTAGGTTTTTGGAAACCTAAAAAAAAATGCATTCAGGTTTTTTTTTCTCAGAGCTTTCGGCCACTGCTCAGTCACTGTATACACAATCTTAGTTATGTGACAATATCATTTTATACATCATATATCGATCCTTTTTGTAGAGACAGAATCTTGCTCTCTCAGAAAGGCTGGAGTGCAGCGGTGTAATCATGGCTCACGAAAGCCTCAAACTGCTGAGCTCAAGCAATCCTCTCACTTCAGCCTTCCAAGTAGCTGGACTAGAGGCACCTACCACCACCCACCACATAAAGCTAATTTTAATTTTTATAGAGACAGGGTCTTTCTATGTTGCACAGGTTTGTCTCAAACGCATGACCTCAAGTGATCCTACTGCCTGGGCCTCACAAAATGCTGGGATCACAAGCATGAGCCACTGTGTCCACTTATAGCTTCTAAGAATAAATCTGAGGAAAGACCAGTCCAAGTATGCTACAAAATGTGACAGGAATAATCATAAATATTTATCAATTTAACTATATAAAAGTTGAATATTTACATATGGTTTAAAATTTAAAAATTCACTGCAATAATATGGAGTCATAAGAGTTATTAAGAAATCATTTTAAGCAGATAGAGAAAACCTAGAATCCTTGGAAAGTTTTTGTCTCATTTAAAGCAGCTCCAGAAAAGTTTCTTGTCTAGCAGGAAAGCCCTGGCTCTTGGAGTCTGGCACGCAAAATTTGATATGCAAATACCCGCCATTAGAAACTGGGTCCACCAAAACATGGCTTCCTACCCTCCTTCCTTGACTTACCCCCTCATGTGCCTGAACACATGGCCGCCCCCACATATCCTCACGTCTGCAGAACATCATGGCACCCCGCATCTTCATATTAAAAGTGTAATGTGGGAGGGCCAGTTTTTTAGGGGCTGCGTGAGTGACATGCCTGATCAAACCAATCCCCTGAGCCTATGCAAGTCAGGCACCACCTCCTCCAGCCTCCTCATGTAACTGGCTGGTTTCCTGCCTCACTTGGGGTTTCCTCCCTCAGCTGTATAGGGAAGCTTCTTCCTTCTTTCTCGCCTATTAAACTCTCTGCTTCTTAAAACTATTCCAAGTGTGTCTGTGTTGTCCTACCCAATTAGCAGCATACAAAAGCCCTAGTCTTTCTCCACTCATCAGAGCTGAATCATTTTGGTGCATTGGCCGGAAATCCAAGGTACAGTCTTTGTCAGGGTGGTGAGTATGCAAGCAAGATTAAAACCTGTTGTATCATTCTGAGGTTCTCTTAGCCTCTATATTAAAATAAATCCAATAAATCAATGGGAATCCATCAGCCTAGTACATACAGTTAGCGTTGACTGCCATAAAAAAACTTGTATGTGAGACTTGCTGGAGAGAACATGCAGAAAAACCACATTACACATGGGCATTGAATTTCTGGCCAGGGCACACCCTGGCATAATTCAGAGCCCTATGGTCTGGATGCAGCCTCCAACAGCCCATTCAGGGTGTTTGCAGAGAATCGTTAACTATCCTTTTGCAAAACTCTTCTTCTCCATCTCCAGCCTCTCGCTCCTTCTCTGCATGAAATGGGCAGGGATTATTACAGCCTAGGAAAAGAGATTTCCCCTTTTCATCTGTGGTGAGATGACTTGCTACCACTTCTCTGGTGAGGACACAGCATTTCTAAGCCAACATTGCCACCTACGGAGAGTGGAAATCCTCTAAGAAGCACACTTTGTTCCTGTTTTTCCAATACATCTCCAAAGCTTTCTTTTACACTGTTAGCATTAAGGCTCTGGGCCTCTTCTGAGATGGGCAGTTTCTACCTTTAGCAATTAGGAGTAAGATGTTTTCTGAAGACCAATTTTAGTCTCTATAGTGTCCCACTGGCAGGAAAATAATCCTCAATTCGGTCCCTATATTCCTTTAAAGCATCTATTATCTCTCCTGTTAAGATAGGATTTAATTAGTGAGAGGACTTTAAGTCCAGAAGTTAATCGGAACCATTTCACTATGGGTGAAAGCTTTAGTACTGGCCACAATAGCAGAATATAGAGTTCAATCTAACAGACACATCTCTTAAAGGGGTCTTGCCTAATTGCATGGTTTTTCCAGAAATCCCTTTTTTAAGAAAGTCATACAGGCAACACAACTCTAAGAATTAAAAGGGAAATAAAAGACAGAGGAATACACTGCTGTGGATGGCATAAATAAGACATGAAATTTAGTTTCTCTGGTGTCATGGCTTAAAGTGTCATGACTTCAGTCACGGGTGTCACTTTTAAATGGGAGCTGAAATTCAGGAGCAAAGAAAGAAAAATAGTTACAGAATGCCCCCTACAATACTGGTCTCCATTCTGGATCATATACTTAAAAGAAGGAGACTAAAAAGATGTTTTTATCCTTATGTCTCTTTCTAGATTGCTAAGAGATCATCTTTAACATCCATTCCCTTGGAACATACATATATTTATACACACACACACATTGTTATATATGCATAAATGTGTATATATAGATGTATAAATACATATAAGTATAAATATACATATTGTGCGTGTGTGTGTGTGTGTGTGTGTGTGTGTGTCTGTGTCAGAATCTCACTGTTTCACCCAGGCTGGAGTGCATTGGGGAGATCTCAACTCACTGGAAATTCCACCTGTTGAGGTCAAGTGATTCTTCTGCCTCAGCCTCATGAGAAGCTGGAATTACTGGCACACACCACCACACCTGGCTAGTTTTAGTATTTTTAGTAGAGATGCAGTTTCACCATGTTGCTCAGTCTAGTCTCAAACTCCTGACCTCAAAATCTGCCCACCACATTCTCCCAAAGTGCTGGGATTACAGGCATGAACCACCGTACCTGGCTGGGAGTATTTTAAAGCAACTGGACTCATTCAGCCCTGAAACGTTGAAGGAAAATTTCCTATTTACTTTTGCACAATTTGATGGCCTTCTTTCTACACCTTTGTAAGTGTTGCAAAATAACCAAGTCCATTTAGCGGTCATATCCGGCAAGCCCAAAGAGAGAAATTTCCCAAAATTAGAGAAGCAAGTTTCAGGGGAACCATCTGAGGATTCCCTTATTTGTGGCCCCTTCAAGTTATCTTCTCATTGGAGGAAATTTGGAAAGTAAAGGGAGGCTTATGCCAAATTTCTGATGATCCTGATAGGCATATAGAAGCTTTCCAAAATTTAACTTAGGTGTTTGACCTCTTATGAAGGAATGTTTTTATCCTCCTAAGCTAAACCTTAACTTCAGCTAAAAGAGGCAGCTCTGCAAGCAAAAGAAAATTGTGGAAATGAGCAATATGTCTTCTATAGTAGGTGAAAAGGGAAAAGAGCAACTAGGGTAGGCAAATAAATAGGGGAAGTACTATTCCAAATAGGAAAAGGGGCAATACCTCTTGAAAAGCTTAGCTGGAACTCCTTTCTATAGTGTTTTTCATTTTTTGTGTGTGTAATTTAAAATGGCATCTGTCTGTTTCATAATGTTTGTCCAACTTGGGATAAGTTAATTTTACAAACCTTAAAATGCTTGGCTTACAGTTGAGCTAGAAGAAAGGAAACTTAGAAGCCTGATATGCTGGCAAAAAGGAAAAATTTCTTACCCATTTGGCTTTCGGCTTCTCTCTCACTGAGCAAACTGGTAAAAAAAGAAAAAAGGGGATTATTGTTTATATTCTAGGTAAATTTATAAATAACGAAAAAAGATTTGTGAGTTTGGTCTTAAGTTGTAGACAATTTGTGTGCTTTGCATGTCGTTCTGTACGATTCTGTCAATAAAAGGGTATCTTAAGTGGGGTGAAGGCCCAGGACCCGATGAGCCTGCTGTTCAAGCCAGACCAACTTAATGGCCAGTAACAAACTGGGCTATAGTCGTACATCTTGTTCCATGTCCTTGGGAACATAACCTGTAACCGTGTGGCAATATTTTGTTTTAGTCTCTGCCATTTTAGGAGGTGATTTTTTCATCCCATAAGTCAGTTCATAGAAGAGGGCCACAAAATCTGATAAGCCAGTTTTTCAGTCCGGGTGATCCCAGCCGATCTGTCAAACGCAGGGTTTACAAAATATCTCAAGCACTGATCTGGAAAGCAGTTTAGGGAAGGTCAAAATCTTGTAGCCTCTGCCTCCCTGACACCTAAGCCATGGTCCCTAACCTTGTGGCTAACTTATTGTTCTGGTTTCCAGGCAAGAGGAAAGTATACCTTTGGAAGCAGCTGTTATCCTCTTTGTTTTAGACTACAGACTGTATACAAGGCTCCTCCTAAAGTTGGCTCAGCCTAACCCAAAGATGGGCAAAGACAGCTTGGGGGCGGGAAATGAAATAAATTTGTTTAGGTCAACTCTCTTTCACTGTCTCCCTCACAGGTTTGCAATGAATGATTCAAAAGCTATCATTCCTCTGAAAATACCTTGGACACTTGCGGTTAAGTCATAGCCTAGGTTGGTTTGATCTGTGAGGTTACATTTTCTAAAGTTCGAAAACCAAAAATCTTAACTACTTGACATGGCTAAAGTTAAGTAATAAGAAATGTTTTAGGAATTTTCTTAAAAATGTTCAGCTTAATTAAAAGTAGATATTCAAGTTATTGATACATTTAAAATTATTTTTCTGAAAAAAATGGCCTTTTCTTCTCAGTAGACTGAATTATTTTTCCCCATTTTTTGTCTTCACCCTCTTAATGCATGCCTGAGAGGCCCTAACATAACTTCTGATAGCACGGGACTCCTGGGGAAAAACAGAATAGGTGCCAAATTCTCCATATGGGAAAACACACGCAAACAAAACAAAACCAAACACCCATGTTTTGCTCATGAAAACCCCCAAATTGAAAGCAGATGTTTCCCTCCCAATACCAAAGGCTCCGTACTGTTATGCATTGTGTTATTTACCTTTGTGAGTATTGAGGATAGCAAGTTCCTTCACATTACGAGAGCGCTTTGGTGTGTAATAACTAGGTAGAAAATGCACTGTATGAAATGGCTAATAGTAGTTATAAATCAGAGAAGCATGCTCTTGTCTACCTAAAACATAGAGAAACATCCTCACCACCCCCTCCCTCCACTAAGAAACAAGACTCCCAAAGGAGATGGATTAATTGCCTTCTGCTGTGTCTGCTTATCACTCCCTAAAAACTGCAACTTAATGATCCTATTCCTCCAAGGGCTACAACCTGAAGCCAGTAATCCAATTAAGAAACTGGCACATAAGAAACATCTCTGAATTTTCTGTTTGTGTCGCTATATATGTGGTGTGTGTAATGTCTATAAAAGCAAACTCTAATTAATTGTCTTAAAGAGAAGTAATCACTTGAATATGTTTTAGTTCACGTGAGTTTAAGTAATATAGTCTTGAGAATTACTGGTAAGATGCAAGTGTTGTCAAAATGAAAATAGGTCATTTAAATGATTCAATTTAGACACCAGATTTGCTAAATGTTCCAAGGTTGTTTCTCACCTGCTTTACAGGTTGGTAAAACCTGGGATACATGGAGCGAGAGGCTGAAACCTCACGCTTTATCTGCACTTCTGTCTGAGTTGTAGGATCCACACCGTGTATGTAAGTAAAATCGCCTATTAACCAGGGTGTTCATCAAAAATGAAAGTTGCTAAATGTTCACAGTGAACATGAACTAAACTCAAAAGGTTATTGTATGGTCTTTTTTATAACATTAGCATTGAAATAAAGGAATACCAATGAGTTCTTAAGAAACGAATCTGCCATTTAGTAAAAGAGTTTTAAAAGGTTTGTAAATATTTCACCTCATGGTCAAATTGGTTGAGATTAAATGAAATGATCTATAAGATTTAATTTAAACAAATTGAGGTTAACATTAACAAACTGATGAAAGGGTAAAATTTGGCTTTGAGCAGGATGTCATACTCAAATGACAAGCCACATCATAATAAACACTAATAAACGATTTTTACCCTTTGAGCCATCATTTTGGCAAAACAAGTAATTTGTGGAAATCTGGATTCCTATATCAAACCGAGTGTACTAAGCCTCTAACATTTAACAGGCATCCTAAAACCATAATTCAAGTTGCAAAATTGCCCTTCCTAATGCCTGGCTTTCTGGGTGGTGAGAGGGCTTCTGAAACATTAAGAAAAGACATATACAGGGCATGTTTAGTCACATGGTATTGCCAAAATGATGTCCAATTTCCTTTAAGTTAAATTTTAGTGAATAATAGTAACAGATGTTCCAAAATTGTGTGGAATTTCTAAAATTCTAATGTCTAAGTGTACACTATGCACCATAATTAAGGGTAAATTTGTTGTAAACTATGGAAACAAGACATTTTGAATTTCTTCCCATACTTTCTTTTTGCTTTATTTTATTTTATTTTTTTTTTTTACTATCTCAGGAGATTTACAAAACTTTACCTGCAAATTGATCACAGAAACTTAAAAATTTTAACTATGTTGCTATAAGAAGAGCAACAAATACTCTCTTCACATCCAGTACATCATTTTTATAGCTGGAGCAAGCCCAATTCCCAGGAATGTTATATAAATTTGCAGAGGGTGTGCCCTTAGCATTAAACCACTGGGTATCATTGAGAAGCCCCAAGTAAGACTTGACGCTAGGGTAAAGCCTTGCTACTTTTAACATCTGGCAGCAGCAGTTTGCGATGCAGGCCAAAAATACTGCTATAAATCCAGTGTGGTCTAAGACAAACCCTCAGAAAGAGAATATGCTTTCTTAAGAAAAAAGAGATTCACTCCCACTTGCCAACATAGAATCCCTGTCACTGCTCATCCTCACCTTCTCTTGTCCGTTTACTCCCGGGATGACCAGATCAAAAGGCCACATGGATGACAATTGCAGCCCTGATGATTCCTTTACCCCAGAGACCTTGAACTCTCCTCATTTCCATGGCTCCATATAATGACAGCATCATGCATTTTGTTTCCAGTTTCCACCTGAAACCTAATCCTGCAATTCTCTACTCTTGGACAATTGTAATAATTACACCTGCCAGTCTCTCCAGATCTAGTCTTTGATCCCTGGGACTGCTACTTAACACTCACATTCCTCCTGGTGTAGCAGTCACTTGCCCTCTCCCCTGCTTCCCTTCACTATGCAAGATAAGCCCTGAATCTGCAGTTTAATAGGCTGCCATTCTCACATCAAATAACTTAGGCTCTGCAAAGCTCCAGTCCTTAAACATCTCCATCTTTCCAACCTCACTGAAAAGTGCAGAAGAGATAGATGCTTACAATTCCTCCCCAGACCTGCCAAAAAATAAAAATAAAAAATAAACTCACCTACAAGCACATGGTTTGGTCTCATTTAATTTCAGGCTTCCCCAACTACAGCTGGGCCCTCAATACAAGTGATCAGTCCTCTCAGCTTTAAAGAGCTGTTCTTCTGTTACTCCCATGAGCTACTCTGCACCTCTAAGCTGCTCCTAAAACCCATGATCTAAGGCTCTAATCTGCCTGAGAAGATGGGAGCTTATTTAGGGTGTGTTTCTCTTAATCCCAACTTGACTGTTCACCTCTGACACTCTTCCTTTTCCATTTGTCCCAGAGGAAGCAAATCCGTGTATATATTTCAAGGGCCACCCTTCTTTTTCTTTGCACTCTTTAGCGCAATTCCTATTGCTCTCCTGGGACCTTGTTAGCTCAATTGTACCATCTCATTCTTGGATCTTGAAACAACCTACTAATAGCTGCAGGAAATAGTTACACAGTAAAATATTTGTAAATACCACCTCTTGGTGTTTTGAATTCTCTCAAGGATACTCTTTTCCCAAAAAATGATGGTTTCAGCCTCTGATTGACAAGCCTTCTCAAAATCTTTCCTGAATGTAGGTACTTTCTTTCCATACTTTCTTTTTGCTCTATTTTAATTTTTGCTATCTCAGCAGCTTAACAAAAGTTTACCTGCAAATTGATCACAAAAATTTAAAAATTTTAACAATTATACTCCAACAAGTGTAACAAATACTCTCTTCACATCCAGGCTCAACATTAATGCTCTGTCCAAGTACATTACATTTACTTCATCTTTAGTTTTATCTCACTCACTGTATTTGTAGGACTCACTCAAAAGGCATAAACAGATGTCAACAGAAATAAAAGTAATGTGCGCAATAGTGGAGTATCCCATTCTTTATTAAAATTCCTAGTTTTTTTTTCTATACCTTAGATTAAGACTCTAGAAGGCTATTGAGTAAACCAGCCCCACACCACCTAGCACGTACCCTGAGTCTGGTGGAGACAAAGGGTTAGAAAGAGATAGAATCAGTATTTAAAAGGGTGTTCCAGAGGACCAAAGCATCAGAGGCTTGCTCACCATTCAGAGTTCCTGGGCTCCACCCAATTTGTTGGTTTACAAGCATTTTGATCTTAGGACAGATGGGAGCAGAAGGAAGGGATGAGGGAAACGATTAATCAGTGTATAAGAACTCGTGGTTCTTTCAATAAGCTATATAGTAGTGGCAGTTTCTGTGAATTTCCTTGAGCCAAAGGCATGTGTCTAAACTACTTAAGATCTTTAACTTATCAGAACTGAAATGGGTGAGAGCAGCTTTCAGGAGGAGCCAAGATGTTTGATTATACTCCACCGCTTCAAGGGAGTGTTATCTCCCTGAGCAACCTGAGGAATGCCGCTGAGTGCTTATGCTCTGGGGGCATAAAGACATGCAGGCAATAAGGAGACTTTTCTCCCCAGCAGCCACCCATGGCTCCCCATGGGTGTCTCACATAGGGGAGAACAGCTCAACTGGCACCACAGAAACTCTCCTTTCCACACGTCTCTCCTTTTTGTCTATATTAATTTTTTGATTAATAACTGCCATTGCTATCATGGCTGGTGTCTGGCCTCTCACCCAAGGGGCTGTCTGCATCTGTTGACTAAAACAAACAGCATAAGCAGACACAAACCAAAATAAAATTTGCAGTTGTTGATCCACCTATGGTTTTAATCCACTTTAAAGGAATGGTATTAGAAAAGCCATCAGTGGCTCCAGCAAGAATATCAGCTCCAGGCAACAGGATAAGATGAGCCTGAGATGACTCAAAAACTTGTTTTTTCAGTTTGGCAATATCTAGTGTTAAACTATATTCTTTTCCTTGTGGGTGATGTCTAATCATCTCTCAATGATGTTCAGTGACATTATAGGGCTAGGAGAAATACAAAAATCCAAAGTATTCCAATCACATTGCATTTGACTTCTGCACTCCAAGCCCGTAGTCCAATCCCCCATCCAAATTACTGTTGGACAGAGATCATTAATTTGATTTGCCAATTTTTGATCTACTTGGCTTTGGGGATTCCAAAGCTTAGAAGAATTTTTCTGCCAACTATCCACAAAGCCCGTAGTTTGAATAGAAGAGTGCAAAGCAGCAACGGTGCAGCAGCAGTAGCTGTGACAGCTATAAGGCCCACAACCACAGCTATTAAAGTAAATATGAATCTCTTTGATCTATTAAATATTCCTTTTAGTACTTCAGTGATAATATGTATGGAGGGAGAGGCCTCCCAAGGTCTACTGAGGGAAACAAGTATCCAAACTCCTTCTCAGGCCCTAACCAGTAAAAATGCTATTATCTTTATTAAAGGTAGAATTAATGCAGGTAAAAAGATGAGAGTTAAGGCAGGGTATGGTTTTGGAGTCAGGTAGGAAATGAATTTTTCCCACTGCCAACGTAAAAGGAGGTTTAACAAAACTCTGCAATGGGACCGTCCGATCAGAGGTCATGGCTACAGCAAATCAAAGTTTTTTACTATGAGTCACTGTTTTATATTCTCCTTTCCAAATCCAAACTGGGGTTTGAGCCATCATTAATTTCCACAATTCTGGATGTTCTGGTCTTATAACTGGATCAATCATTTTTGGGCTTGGAGGAGCCATACCATTCTCCTCCCACTTAATAGGGTAATTTGTTTCAATTCTTCTACATAATTTTGGTCCATTATCTGGGTAGTCGTTTGCAGGAGTCCCTCTACAATCTTTGCGCTGTCCAGTACAATTTACTGCAAAGTGTCCACTAGGGACCCAATCAATGACGATGTTATAGGAATTATTTTGCAGTAGCGCAGCACTGTTTGCAACACAATCTTCCCAAGTTAGCACCTCTAACTTTTCAGGCCATTTAGTGGCCTGCCTAGGGCAGGGATTCATGTTTGTTTAAATTCAGTAATCTGGCAATGTGTCATAACATAGCCGTGCTCAAGTATTTAATAGTGTCCAAAGATTAAAATGTTGCTTCATTGATTGCATGAATAGAGGCTTTTGATCCATTTTGTGTAGGGACATTTATGTCCCACTTTATCACAATTTAAACATCCTGCTGCCAGCCCCAGGCAGATGGGAGGAAAGCGATAATCAATGGAAACATTCATCAACATTCCCACCTGCTCTAGATGAGTAGGGACTTGCTTATCTGTTGGTCCATCCACCAGGAGGGTCTAACCATGCAACAGGCCTAATCAGTAGTGGGAATGGAATGTAGACCCAGTAAGTGTAATTTTGATCTGCCTCCCCCTTAATAAGTCTAATTGCTGCCTGACATTCTGTATTAGCATTTTCATAAGCAAGCAGCTGAATAATCACTTCCCTGGCATGAGAATCTGAAACAGCCTTGTGAGCCGCGTCTTGGAAACAGGCGATAAAATCTGGATAAGTCTCCATTGGACACTGTTGAAATGAGTTAAAAGAAGGATAAGTAGTACCAGCACCATGAATTTTTTCCCAGGCTCTTAGGCATAGAGTTCTGAACTGATCAACAGCCTCATCACCCGTTACCATCGGTTCATTTACAGCACCCCGTGCCTGTCCAATTCCAAGAATTGATCAGACGTGATATCAATGGCAGGTTGAGCTTGAGCATTTCTGTGTGCCTTATTTGTTGCTTCATCCATCCACCAGGGTTTAAATTGGACAAATTCCATAGGTTAAATGCCAGTTATAAGCCACAGATTGTAACAAGGAATGAACATAAGGAAAATTTGGCCCATATTTTCCAATTGCTTGCTTTAAGTCTTTTAACATTTTAAAAGTAAATGGCTCCCAGAGTGCCTCAGGATGTTCTCCAGGCTCCTCAGCAGGAAAAATAATTACTGGTTACGGCCAAGCATCCAAATCCCCCATTTCTCGTGCCTGGCGAATAGATGCCTTCATTGTCTCTGTGCCATAATTTGTATTTGGGCTGGCTGAAAGCATTCCTTTACCATAATTAACAGGTGGAAAAGCCTGGATCATTCCCTCACTGTAACTGGCTGTTGGGTTAGCCTGAAGCTTCCTTTTGCCATAGTTAATGGCTGGGTGTGCAACAATGGGAGCGGCAAGCCAAGTCACAGGCTCCTTTAACAACAATTCATAAAGCTAAGGCGGGGCTGGCCGTTCCGGATGTTCCCATAAGGGCGCAGTAGTTGGCACTGTTTCTGCTGTAGGTGGAACTCTTTCTTTCATAATTTTTTGGGGGGTTAGCATATAGAGCTTCTGGTTTCTTCCCCTTATTTAAAACTGGACTGTGATGGTTCACTTTGCTGATCCTCAGACTCACGATTATTAAACTTTTGTATGTCACCCTGAAACTCCTCCTCATCCTCTGTGTGGAAGGGCTCCAGTGCAGTTTTAATTGCTGACCACACAGACCAAGCAGAGTAGGGAATATCATGGCCCTCTTGCTGTGCTTGTTTTAAGTCTCATCCAACTTTATCCCAATCTTCCACATTCATGGTTCCATATTCCAGGAACCAAGGAGAAAACTTTTCTACGTGATGGAACAAAGAAGTGAGATTTTGGGTACTCATAATTATCCCTCTGAGGCACAGTAACTGCTGCAGCAGGCTAAATAATTGGCAAACTTACTTTCAGTCTGACCTATATTTTCTTGGGGTTACCCTGGAATTCTCTGAGTGCCCTACTTACCCATGGAGCTTGAAGTGAAAATGTACTCAGGCCTCCTTCATCAGGCATCCTCCACTTTCCACTCCCTGGCATTTCTTTACCAGATTATTTGTAGAGATTACTTGGAGCACTGTGTTGTGTGCCACATGGGGAAACCATCCCCTCACCACCCAGCATGTCCCCTGAGTCCAGCACAGACAAAGGAGTTAGAAAGAGACAGAATCGGTGTTTAAAAGGTGGGTTAAGGGGACTGCAGTGTCAAAGGCTTGTTCATGGCCCAGAGTTCTTGGGCTCCACCCAATTTGTTGGTTTACAAGCTCTTTGTTCTTATGTCAGATGGGAGGGGGGAGGAAGGGATGAAGAAAAGGATTAATCAATGAAGGAGAAGTCATGAGTCATTCAATAAGATGTGTAGCAGTGGCAGTTTCTGTGAATTTTCTTGAGTAAACGTGTGTGTCTAAACTACTTAAGATATTTAACATATTGGGACTGAAGCAGGCGGGAGCAGGTTTCAGGAGGAGCCAAGATGTTTGATTACACTCCACTCTTTCCAGGGAGTGTTATCTCCCTGAGGAACCTGTAGAATGCCACTGAGTGGATATGCTCTCTGAGTGGTTATGCTCTCAGGGCATGAAGACATGAAGGCAATAAGGAGACTTTTCTCCTCAGAGGCCACCCATGGCTCCCCATGGGTGTCTCACGCAGGGGAGACCAACTCATCAGGCAACCCAGATACTCTTTTTCACACAGAAGACAAACAAAAATGTCACTCTTGTTAACAATAGCAAGGTAAAGCTTACATTTTGACACATTTCTGCCTGAACTTGCTCTTTTATTTCTCTCTCATATTCATTTAGCTTTATTTCTAAAGACTCACCCTTGATATGCTGAGAGTAAGCATCTGCAAACTGATCATCAATAAGCTGAAACTTCCCAGGTATTAAAAAATAGCATGTCAAAAGAGGACATAGAAGCTTGGTCAGGTGTGTAAGAGGCCAGTTTTCTTTTTCAAAAGTAAAGAGTATACTTAGGGGAAAGCATGGGTGTCTGCGATTTACTTCAAAATACACAAAAAAGAAAGATGGATGTGTGGATAAACAGATAAAAGTAATGAAGCATTTATAATGCCAATGTAATAATGGAATTTAGGTGGGAGGTTTATAAGTGTTTGATAGAATTCTTTCTACTTTTCTATATGTTTCAAAATGTTCATCATAAAATGTTGGAGGAAACAGAAATTGAAGAGTACAGTTAAAGTCAGAAAATACTGCTGTCTCTTCCTATTCACTAAATGCTAAGGAAGAGAGCTCTTTATCGGACTTTTGTTAAAATTGACTTCAGATTCAAAACAATAACTTTAAAGGAATCAAAGGTCATGTTACTTCAATGCCTCCACTTTGCAGATAAAGAACACATACCAATATAGCTGAAAAAGTGATTAAATAACAGCATAGCCAGGACTAAAATGAGACCGACTGACTCTTTCTTCCATTAGTCAAGTGGGCCTCAAACCAACTATGGACCAAAATCAACCACACAGCAGAGTGCAAATCCGAACCCAGGGTACAATCTTGACCATGCGTAACACACCAAAAAAGTATGCCCAGTGGGAAAAAGGCTGGCAGAAGTAGACGATAACATTGACAGTGTTTGTCCCTGGCAGGCAGGACTTTAGACATGTTTTTTCATCTAGTCTTCTGTATTTTTCAAATGCTGTCCTACACAAGACCCTCCAGCCACATGCAGCCATTGACACCGGAAAGGCGACCAGTCTGAACTGAGATGTGCCTTAAATGTAAAAAACACATGAGATTTCAAAACTTAGTGCAAAAGCAAAGCAAAAAGAAAGTGAAATATCTCATTCATATTTTTATATTGAATACATGTTGAAATCATATTTTGGATGTATTGGATTAAATATATTGTTAAAGCTAATTGTATCTATTTCTTTGTACTGTTTTCAGTGTGGTTACTAGAGAGCTGAACATTATGTATGTGGCTCACCTATTGGACAGCACTGCTTGATAATTATCAAGTAAAATGTTTCTAATGGAATTAAACCTACACTTAATTAAAGGCATAGTCAGATGATACAAATTTTGAATTTATCTTCTAACATGTTATTGTTACTATTTAAGAATAAGGAAGGCCCAAAAATCCATTAAGCACATCATTTTAAACAGCTGTCTCACATCTCTACTGAGCGCAACACTGAAGGGCAAGATGGTATTGTCGACCGGCTGCGTAGTACACAAAATCTAGATCATGGATGGGAGAATTCGGACATCACTGGCTACTCTGGGGCAGATTGAATGTTTTCAATTTGCCCTCTCTCTGAGGACCTCGATTTCCTCAACTGTAAAATGAAGCGATGAGCCAATTACTTCTCTAGTTCTCTGCAAAACAAATAGTCCATAATCTTCTACCTCGGTTGCTGTAAAGTTAAGACAAGACACAAGGAAGGACCTCCCAGTTAAGAGAGGTAAAACTCAACAAACAGGGAACATTTTGGGCCTTTGAATCCTTGCAAACTTTGGCCAATGTAGCCCTGGCATGCATGAGGCCAGGAAAGGACATTGGAGAGCACTTGCTGGGCCCCCAGGATGATTCCAGAAAAAGTAAATTCCCTTTTTCCCTGCAGGTTGCATCCCTCTTGTTCAAGAAGCAACCACACAACTTGGTAAATCAGGTAGCTTCCTTCATTCAAAATGGAAACAAGAGAATTGAAATTAAGAAAGAAGACTGTAATTACCTGGAGAATCTCTGATAAATGGCAAAGTTTTCTATGTTTCCATGTTACAACTCCTTTTAGCTTGATGATATTCTGCTAATTCTTTTAATACATGCATACAAAAACCTAAAAAAACACAATGCATTCAGTTTTTTTTTCCTCAGAGCTTTCAGCCACTGTTCAGACACTGTTTACACAATCTTAGTTTTATGACAATATCATTGTATACATCGCATATGTTTCTTTTTTGTAGAGACAGAATCTTGCTCTGTCACAAATGCCGGAGTGCAGCGGTGTAATCATGGCTCACTAAAGCCTCGAACTCCTGAGCTCAAGCAGTCCTCGCACTTCAGCCTCCCAAGTAACTGTGATTAGAGGCAACTACCAGCACCTGCCACGTAAAGCTAATTTTAATTTTTTATGCAGACAGGGTCTTCCTATGTTGCGCAGGCTGGTCTCAAACCCATGACCTCAAGCGACCCTATTGCCTGGGCCTCGCAAAGTGCTGGGATCACAAGCATGAGCCACTGTGCCCAGTCACAGCTTCTAAGAATAAATCTGAGGAAAGACCTTTCCAAGCACGCTACAAAACGTGACAGAAATAATGATAAATATTTATCAATTTAATGACTTAAAACTTGAACAATTTACATATGGTATAAAATAAACAAAGTACACTGCAATAGTATGGAGTCATAAGTGTTATAGGAGTTATTAAGACATCATTTTAAGCAGATAGAGAAAACCTGGTGTCCTTGGAACATTTCTGTCTCATTTAAAGCAGCTCCAGAAAAGTTTCCTGTCTAGCCGGAAAGCCCTGGCTGGCTCTTAGCGTCTGGCAGGCAAACTTTGATATGCAAATGTCCGCCCTCAGAAACTGAGTCCACCCAAACATGGCTTCCCGCTCTCTTCTCCTTGACCTTGCCCCCACAAATGCCTGGCCACATGGCCTCCCCCACATATCCCCAGGTATGCAGAACATCCCGGTACCCTGCATCTGCATTCTAAAAGTCTAGCGAGGGGAGGGCCAATTTTTTAGGGGCTACATGAGTGACAAGACTGGTCAAACTAATCCCCTGAGCCTATAGAAATCAGGCACCACCTCCTCCAGGCTCCTTATGTAGCTGGCTGATTTCTCCCTCACTTAGGCTTTCCTTTCTCGGGTTTGGAGCCCCTCCTTCCCTCTCTCTTTGTACAGAGAGGCTTCTTCTTTCTTTCTTCTTCCTTCTTTCTGCCTATTAAATTCTCTACTCCTTAAAACCACTTCACGTGTGTCTGTGTTATTCTACCCAATTAGCAGGATACAAAAGCCCTAGTGTTTCTCCACTCGTCAGAGCTGAGTCATTTTGGAGCATTGCATGGGAATCCAAGGTACAGTCTTCCTCAGAGTGGTGAGTATGGAAGCAAGCTTAAAACCTATTCTATCACTCTGAGGTGCAATTAGCCTCTATATTAAAATAAATCCAATAAATCAATGGAAATCCATCAGCCTAGTACATACTGTTAGCGTTAACTGCCATAATAAAAATGTGCATGTGAGGCTAGCTGGGGAGAACATGGAGAACACCACATTACAAATGGGTATTGAATTTCTGGCCGGGGCACATCCTGGCATGATTCAGAGGCCAATGACCTGGACACAGCCTCCAACAGCCCATTTAGGGTGTTTGCAGTGAATCCTTAACTATCCTTTTGCAAATCTCTTCTCCATCTCCAGCCTCTTAATCCTTCTCTGCATGAAATGAGTAGGGATTGTTATAGTCTAGGAACAGAGTTTTCCCCTTTTCCTCTGTGGTGGGTTTACTTGTTACCACTTCTCTGGTGAGCACATAGCATTTCTCAGCCAACACCACCACCTAGTGAAAATGGAAATCTTCTAAGAAGCACACTTTGTTCCTGTTTTTTCAGTACAACCCCAAAGCTTTCTTTCACACTGTTAGAAATCAGGCTCTAGGCCTCTTCTGAGATCGACAGTTTCTGCCTTTAGCAATTAGGAGTAAGATGTTTTCTGTAGACAAATTTTAGTCTCCATAGTGTCCCACTGGCAGGAAAATAATCCTCCATTTGGTTCCTATGTTCCTTTAAAGCTTCTATTGTCTCTCCTATTAAGACAGCATTTAATTAGTAAGAGGACTTTAAGTCCAGAAGTTAATGGGAACCATTTCACTATGGGTGAAAGCTTTACCACTGGCCACAATAGCGGAACATAGAGTTCAATGTAGCAGACACTTCTCTTAAAGGGGTCTTGCCTAATTGCATTGTTTTTCCTGAAATCCATTTTTTAAGAAAGGCATACAGGCAACACAAGTCTAAGAAATAAAAGGAAAATAAAGGAAAGAGGAATAAGACTGCTTGTGGAAGGCAATACTACGACCCAAAAGTTTAGTTTCTCTGGTACCATGGCTTAAAATGTCATGACTGCAGTCATGGGTGTCACATTTAAATGGGAGCTGAATTTCAGGAGCAAAGAAAAACTATAGTTACAGAACACCCCCTAATGTACTAATCTCCTTTCTGGATCACATACTGAAAGGAAGGAGAGTAAAAAGGTGCTTTAATTCTTACTTCTCTTTCTAGATTGGTAACAGATAGTCTTTAACATCCACTCCCCTGGAATACATATATATATATACATATATATATATATATATGTATATTCGTATTTGCATATATATATATGTATGTATACGTACACACACACACACACACACACACACACACATATGTATATTTATTTATAGGCCTGTGTGTGAGACAGAGTCTTACTCTGTCACCCAGGCTGGAGTGCATTGGTGAGGTCTTGGCTCACTGGAAACTCTGCCTCTTGGCATCAAGGGATTCTTGATCCTCAGCCTCATGAGCAGCTGGAACTACTGGCATGCACCAACACACCTGGCTAGTTTTAGTATTTTTAGCAGTGATGCAGTTTCACCATTTTGATCAGCCTAGTCTCAAACTCCTGACCTCATAATCTGCATGCCACAGCCTCCCAGAGTGCTGGCATTACAGGCATGAACCACCGCACCTGGGTGAGTGTATTTTAAAGTGCTTGGATTCCTTCAACACTGAAACTTTGAAGAAAAAGTTTGTTTACTTTTGCACAATCCATGGCTTTGTTATTACACCTTTGTAAGTGTTGCAGAATAACCCAGTGCATTTAACAATCATATCAGGCAGTCCCAAAGAAAAAATTACCCAAAATTAGAGAAGCAAGTTTCAGGGGAATTATCTAAGGATTCCCTTATTTGGGGCCCCTTCAAGTTCTCTCTTGTCATTGGAGGAACTTTGGAAAATAAAGGGAGGTTATGCCAAATTTCTGATGATCCTGATAGACATATAGACGCTTTCCAAAATTTAACTTAGGTATTTCATCTCTTATGAAGGAATGTTTTTCTGCTCCTAAGCCAAAGCCTAACTTCAACTAAAAGAGGCAGCTCTGCAAGCAAAAAAAATTGTGGAGATGAGCAACATGTCTTCTATAGTAGGCTAAAAGGGAAAAGAGAAACTTTCCCTAGGTAAAGAAATAGGGGAAATACCATTCCCTATAGGAAAAGGGGCAATACCTCTTGAAAATTTTAACTGGAACTACTTTCTACAGTGTTTTTCATTTTTTTGTGATTTAAAATGGCTTCTATATCTTTCATAATGTTCATCCAATCTTGGAAAAGTTAATTTCCAAACCTTAAAATGCTTGGCTTAGAGTTGAGCTAGAAGAAAGGAAATGTAGAAGCCTGATATGCTGGCAAAAGGGTAAAAATTTCTTACCAGTTGGTCTTTGTCTCCTCTCTCCCTTAGTAAATGGGTAAAAAAGAAAATAAGGATTATTGCCTATATTCTAGGTAAATTTATAAATAACAAAAAAAGATTTATGAGGTTGATCTTAAGTTGTAGACTATTTGTGTGCTCTGCATGTCCTTCTGTATCTTTCTGTCAACAAAAGGGTATCTTAAGTCAGGGTGAAGGCCCAAACCCCATAAGACTGCTGTGCAAGCCAGAGCAACTAAATGGTCAGTAACAAACTGGGTTACAGTCCTACGTCTTGTTCCATGTCCTTGGGAACATAACCTGTAACCATGTGGCAATACTTGGTTTTAGTCTCTGCCATTTTACAAAGGTGGCTTTCTTCTTCTGCTAAGTCAGTTCATGGGTGAGGGCCACAAAATCTGATAAGCCAGTTTTTCAATCTGGGTGGTCCCAGCTGATTCACCAAGGGCAGAGTTTATACAGTATCTTAAGCACTGATCTTGAAAGCAGTTTAGGGAAGGTCAAAACCTTGTAGCCTCCACCTCCCTGACACCTAAGCCATGGCCCCTAACCTTGTGGTTAGCTTCTCATTCTTGGCTCCAGTCAAGAGGAAAGTATATCTTGGGAAGCAGCTGTTATCATCATTGTTTTAGACAGTAGACTGTAAACCAGGCTCCTCCTAAAGTTGGTTCAGCCTAAGCCCAGGGACTGGCAAAAACAGTTTGGGGGCAACAAATGAAAAGATTTGTTTAGGTCAATGCTCTTTCACTGTCTCCGTCAAAATTTTGCAATGAAAGATTCAAAAGCTGACTATTATTCCTCTGAAAATACCTTGGACACTAGCTTTTAAGTCATAACATAAGTTGGTTTTATCTATGAGATTATATTTTGCAAAGTTCAAAAGCCAAAATTCTTAACTGCTTGGCAGGGCTAAAGTCAAGTAATAAAACATTTTTTAAAGAATTTTTTTAAAAAGTGTTCAGGTTAATTAAAAGTAGGTATTCTTATTGTTGATATATTTAAAAAATTTTGGGGGGCAGGGTGCAGTGACTCATGCCTGTAATCCCAGCACTTTGGGAGGCCAAGGTGGGTGAATCATGATGTCAGGAGATCGAGACCATTCCGGCTAACATGGTGAAATCCTGTCTCTACTAAAAATACAAAAAATTAGCTGGGCCCACGTGGTGGCAGGTGCCTGTAGTCCCAGCTACTCAGGAGGCTGTGGCAGGAGAAAGGTGTGAACCCAGGAGGCAGAGTTTGCAGTGGGTAGAGATATCGTCACTGCACTCCAGCCTGGGCAAAATAGTGAGAATCTGTTAAAAAAAAAAAAAAAAATTAAAAAAAAGGCTCTTTTGTTCTCAGTCGACTGAATTATTTTTCTCCATCTTTTTTTGTCTTACCACTCTTATTGCATGCCTGAAAGGTCCTAATAAGGTAACTTCTGATAGCATAAGACTTCTGGGGAAAAACAGAGTAGGTGCCAAAATCCCCATATGGGTAAACACACACACACACACACACACACACACACACACACACAGCAAAACCAAACACCCATGTTTTCCTCATGAAACCCCCAAAATTGAAAGCAGATAGTTTCCTCTGAAAAGCAGAGGCTCTGTACTCTTATGTATTGTATTATTTACCCTTTGTGGCTCTTGCTGATATCAAGTTACTTCACGTTATGGGAGAGCTTTGGTGTGTAATAACTACGTAGAAAATGCACTGTATGAAATGGCTAGTAGTAGTTATAAATTAGTGAAGCATGCTCTTGTCTGCCTAAAACATAGAGAAACATCCTGACCCCACACTCCTCCACTAAGGAAAAGAGTACCAAGGGGGATGGGCTAATTGCCTTCAGCTGCATCTACTTACTAGACCCTAAAAATGTATGCTAATGACACTGTTTCTCCAAGGGCTACAACTTGAAACCAATAATCCAATTAAGAAACTGGCACACAAAAAAATCTCTGAATCTTCTGTTTGTGTTGCTATATATGTGGTGTGTGTAATATCTATAAAAACAATCTCTAATTAATTGTCTTAAAGAGAAGTAAGCACTTAAATCAAATTTTTTTTTAGTTCCTGTGAGTTTAAGAAATGTAGTCTTAAGGATTATGGGTAAAATGTATGTGTTGTCAGAATGAAAATAGGTCATCTAAATCATACAATTTGGACACCAGGTTTGCTAAACATTCCAAGGTTTTTTTCCTGCCTGCTTTACAGGTTTGTAAAACCTTGGATACATGGAGATAGAAGCTGAAAACTCACACTTTATCTGCACTTCTGTCTGGGTGCTAGGATCCACACCTTGTATATAGTAAAATTGCTTATTAACCAGGGTTTTCACTGAAAAAGAAAGTTGCTAAATGTCAACAGTGAACATTAAATTCAAAAAGTTATTGTTTTTTTAATAACTTGAGTACTGAAATAAAAGCACACCAAGGAGTTCTTATGAAACTAATCTGCCCTTTGGTAAAAGGGTTTTAAAAGGTTTGTAAATATTTCACGTCATGGTCAAATTGGTTGAGATTAAGTGAAATGATCCATAAGGTTTCATTTAAACAAATTGGGGTTGACATTAACAAATTAATACAAGGGTAAAATTTGGCTTTGAACAGGATCTCAGAGCCAAATGACGTGTCATGTCATAATAAAAACTAATACAAATGGGTTTTGCCTTTTGAGCCATCCTTTCGGCAAAACAAGTAATTTATAGTAATCTGGATTGCTATTTCATAAAATCGAGTGTTCCAAACCTCTAAAATGTAACAGGCATCCTACAAGCATAACTCAAGTTTCAAAATTGTCCTTCCTAATGCCTGGCTTTCTGAGTCATTTAGAGGGCTTTCAAAACATTCAGAAAAGCCATATACAGACACATTTAGTCACATGAGATTGCCAAAATGATGTCCAATTTTCTTTATGTTATAATTGGGTGAATAATACTAATAGATTTTCCAAAATTTTGTGGCATTTCTAAGTTCTAAGGTCTGAGTATATGCTCTCAATCATAATTAAGGGTAAAGTTCTTATAAACCATGGAGACAAATAAACTTCTCTTTCAGTCATAGTTTTAACTGTAACTATCCTGGAAATTTTGTCATTTGCAGACAATGGTCTTGTTTTGTTCCTTCTGAAAAGAGGGTTTTTAATCATGCTATATTAAAGAATTTAATAGGTGTTCTCAAATGCAGGTTTTTAATAGTTTTGATGACTGTAACGTTGGGATAAAGAAAGAATGTACGACACTCATGAAAGTCTGACATGTTCACAAATATCAAGCGAAAGAAGAGTTAACTAACTGCACTGCTCTCAGAAAGTTAAACCAGCATTTTTAACTAAGTTTGGAATATTAATGATCCTTGTTTTGATTTTCAGAGTCAAGAAAACTTACTTTGAAGTATTTGTGGCCCTTACAAATTCAGTAAGACATTCTCCTGTGAACAAAATTTGGACCATGTTTGTTTTAAACTGTAAATACTCTTAACTTATGCAAGACCGTTGTCTCCATGAGTGCAATAAGAATCATTTACTTATTTAAAGAACACAATTGGAAAAACTGGTTAATTGACCAAGGCATTGACTGAAAGAATGTGTTTCCTTTTGAGGAATCAAGCTTGGCATGCAGAGCTGATAAAAGCCCATTACGGAGAACTGGCCTCATACCTTGTCAACCCAGTCCCTGCACAGTGTTCCTCACCTGTGGTCAGTAAAGAATTGCACTTTCTACAAGACCTGGGAGCTCCAAATTTATCTGGGACCTCAAGAACAGAGGATCACCCAACTTACCAAATTACAGACATTTGAGAATAGGAACCATGGCTAGTCTCAGCTTTAAAAGTTTTATCTCAAATTCTTTCCAGAAAAGAGTTTCATCAAAGCTAATCCAATAGGCTGATATAAAAAATAACCATTCTAGCTGCACTTAATGCAATTATCAGTCCAAGTATAAGACTAAAGTTTATTCTACAAAAAAGACACAGGGTTCTATAATTTGCCTTTTTCTAAACAAAAAATGAGGCCTGAAGAAATTGTGCTCCAAAGCTTATCATACACTTGTCATTAAATCTTAGTCCCCTTAATAGATTTTAAGCATTTTGTCTACCTTTTAGACTAAGAGTGCTTAATCCTGAGAGTCAAGTGGTAATCTCCTACAGCTTGGGAGAAAAAAAAAAAAAAAAGGATAGGTAGTGTAAATATCTGGATCTATTTCTGGAACATTATCCTGCAAATTCTGCCAGGTAATAAAATTGAGTACAATGCCCATAACTCAGAGCTTTCTTTGTTTGGAAAAATAAAAGCAAATAACTTCACAGATCCTGAAAGGGAGATTCTGTATCTTAGATAAACGCCTCTACTCAAGCAGAGAAAAATCTACAGGCAATTAAAAATCAAATTACAATTATTGACAAGCTCAGAAAAAATGCAGCCTTCAGCCCCTGGTAGCTACAGTCCCTCCGTAATGAATTCCAGTGTTCTTTATAAAATTGGTTAATCCCTGTAATAAGCCCTCTCTTGCTTATGTGTCTTGTGCTAATATTTGAATTTTGTATACTCAGAACTATAACTCAATTTTTTTTCTCCTGTCGAAGCCATCAAACCTACATAGTGCTGCAAACTGAACCACACATGGACACACTGCTCTTCTGAGGACCCCTAGGTGAACCCCAGAAGGAACCCTCCCTGCTGTTCCCCATTTGCTGTGCCCTTTTAGCGTGAAGCATCCAGAAAGAATCATCACCCCAAACCCTCTAACATCAGTTAAGGTGACTTCTGCAGACGGGGAGAGATGGAATGTTAAAGGAGTTATTAAGAAATTATTTTAAGCAGATAGAGAAGAAAAGAGGCCCTTGGAAATTTTTTCTCTTTTAAAGTAGCTCCAGAAACATTTCTTGTTTCACAGGAAAGACCCATATCTTAGATCCAGAAAACAAACTTTGATATGCAAATGCTGGCCAGAAGAAAATGGGCCCACCCAAGCATCGCAATTCCTGCCTTCTTCTCTTTAACCTTGCCTTCACATGTCCCTGACAGCATGGCCACCCTCATACATCCCCACATGTGTAGAATGGTGCCCTGCATTTTCATATTGAAAGGCTACGGTGGGAGAGCCAGGTTTTTCAGAGGCTATGTGAGTGACATGCCTGGTCAAACCATTCCCCTGAGACTAGGCAAATCAGACATCGTCTCCTCCAGCCTTCTCCTATAACTGGTTGATTTCCCCAGCACTTGGGGTTTCCTCAGTGAGCTTTGGAGTCCCTCTCCCTCTGTCTCAGTACAAGGGAGCTTCTTCCTTCTTTATTGTCTATTATGCTCTCTTCCTTAAAACTCCATGTGTGTTCATGTCATTTTTTCCAATTCGCATGAGACAAAAGCCATGGTGTTCGTCCATTCTTCAGAGCCATATCATAATCAATACTAAAGTAAAGACATTTTCATAATTTCAACGAGCCCTTAAAAATCAGTTAAAAAAAGAAGAATGGGAAAAAAATAGTTTGCAGCAAAAAACAAAATGTCAAACAAAGATGAACAAAATGTTAAACAAAGATGAACAAAATTGTTATATGCTGAATAAACAAGAACAAAATTATAAATGCAAATTAATACAACAGTGAAACCATTCTTTCCCCTATAACACCACTAGATTAAAACTTTGATAATGCTAATGTTTTCAGGGGAGTGGCTGTATAGGTACACTCATTTACTTCGGAAAGAAATTTGTCAATGCTTATATATATTCAAGGTGCAGGTGCTCTTTAATGAGCTCATTCCACTTCTAGGAATTTACACAGCTGTGCTTTCACAAGGTCACAAAGGGTGCACACTGCACGAAGGTTGCTTCTAATGGCCAAAAGCAAACAATGAAACACCTAACTCTCCATCAATAGGGGGTTACATACATTCTTTTAAAAATAATCATGAACTCCTTTCAGTGAGGGGATTACAGTTAGATTGTTTTATCACAGTCTGCCTTTCCTCCTGGGATCACTTGACCTAAATTTGCAAACATTAACGTTCACTCTTGGTGATGTAAACTCTATGGGCTTTGACATTGGGTGTTTTCATTCTCTTAACAGTGTCTTCCACAGAAATGTTTTTAATTTCAATAAAGTCTAACTCATCTAACTTTTCATTTGATATATCTCACTTTTGGTGTTACAGCTCATCATGAAACCCAAGATCACATAGACTTTCTCCTGTTTTCATTTGGGTGTTCTATAGTTTTGCAATTCACATTTAGATCTAGAGTTCATTTCTGTGCATATGATTATCCAATTGTTCCAGCACCACTTGTTGAAAAGACTATCTTTCCTTTATTGAAATCCTTTTGCAAGTTGGTAGAAAACAAGAAATCAATTGACTATATTTTTATTAATCAATTTCTGAACTTTCTAAGTCTGGCCCCATTGATGTATGTGCCTATTTATTTGCAAAATGCAGATAAGAATATGAGCTTCCAAAAAGCAAAAGACCAATGTCCAAATTTTCTTCCCTAATTCAAGTTCTGTGTGCATCATTTTCTCAAGTATCCTTATCTCTAAAGCCAACTATTAGGAGTAGAAAAAATAGGTGACTAGAATCTAGGGGGAAATGTACCATGGACATTCAACAACTTAGAAGCACCTGAGCTTAGATACAGTCAGATACGATAAGAACATAGGTTTCTGAGTCAGGGTTACAGGCAACAGTTAGGTACAAAATAACTTCCTACAGATTCTCTGTTGGTTAATTGGAAGCCAACAATTTTTAAAATAATTTTATTTTACCAGGAGCTATTTTATTGTGAGCTAAAGTTCTACCCAAATTTTGTCACTGTGCTATCTGCCATGTCCGCTACTCAATGTTTTCTCACTTCTAGAAACTTTACTGGGATGCTAAGTAAAACTGTTAAGGGCTGCTGACCAGATTTCTTTCTGAAATGGCGGCATTTAAAAAAACTGTAAAGGTAATAAAAATAATTTTAAAAATAATCTATCTATTCCAATTACATAGTCCTCCTTTCTTTCTTTTCTCTTTCTTTCTTTCTTTCTTTCTTTCTTTCTTTCTTTCTTTCTTTCTTTCTTTCTTTCTTTCCTCCTTTCTTTCTTTCTCTTTCTTTCCTCTTTCTTTCTCTTTCTTTCTTCTCTTTCTTCTCATTCTTTCTTTTTCTCTTTTTCTCTTTCTTTCTTTTTTACTTTCTTTTTCCTTCCTTCCTTTCTGAATTTCTTTCTTTTCTTTCTTGTTGTTTGGCATGGTGTCTAGCTCTGTCACCCATGCTGGATTGCAGCGCCATCATTTCAGTTCATGACACCCTTTACATTTCAGGTTCAAACAATTACCCTGCCTCAGGCTCCCAAGTAGCTGGGATTACACGCACTTGTCAACAGACCTGGCAAGTTTTCGTATTTTTAGTAAATACAGGTTTTCACTATGTTGTCCAGGCTGATCTCAAACTCCTTATCTTAAGTGATATACCCACTTCAGCCTGCCAAAGTGCTGGGATTACTGGCAAGGACCATCATGCGTGGCCCATAGATTGTTTCTTAATATCTCTTCAAGCCAGAAATTTCCTTTGGTAGTAAGAGTTAAGCAACAGATACCAGCCATGTACCTTAGAATTATGCTACCCTGTATGGTAGTCATTATGCACATGTAGTTTATTAAGCATAGATTAAAATTTCAGTTATTCAGTCACACTAGCCATAGTTTTAAGCAAAGAAATAAAAGGAAATTCTATTCCTAGTCTCTGAGAAAACAGATTTAAAATATTTTTACTTAGCCTCCCTAGGCCTCCTGACTGTGTAATTTTACAGTCAGCTTCCACTGAAGGTAATTACTGCTTGATGAAGACTTAGTAGTGCCACTTTGTAAATTGTGCCTTGTTGCGCTTTCTGATCATTTTTTTTTTCTTTTCCTTCTCTCTTATTTAACTTTGCATTTGTGTGTTTGATGTTTGCCTGTAGTGGTATTTGCTAAACCATTTATATTTTCTGTGTAGTCGAAGTTCATGTGAAAACGTTTGAGGCACTATGTGGTGGTTGTAAGTTGATAATAACATCACTGAAATTGATTGAATGTATATATGCATGTATATATTATATATAATATTTATATTTAATATTTGTTTGTAGATGTATATAATAATTATATATAGTATATATCTGTACATATATATTATATATACCTGCATACTATATATATGTTTTATATAGTATATTTGTGTATATATACCATATTATATATCATATATGTGTATGAATAATACATATAATATGTAATACATAATACAATAAATAGATATAGGTATGAATGTGTGTATATATGTTATATATAGTACATATTTGTTAATATAAAATATAACATATCATATATAACATTGCATATAATATATACTGTATAACATTTAACATTTATAATATATAACATACAAAATATATATGTATTAAATATAACATACATAATATATAATACATAATATATTTAAGCAATGAAAAATGTATGTGTATATACCTATATGTTATATAGCATATATAATATATATTTCATATTATATATTAGATATTATATATATGCATACATAAGATATATATACACACATCTATACAGATATTTATTTATTTTAAAATATGTAATTTTGTAATATGTATTCCTTGTCAAATTAAAACAGCCATTATCATTTGCAATCATTTTATCTCTTCACCTTCACATTAAAGATACACGTTATTAACACACCTCCATTACAGTATCAAAATGATCTTTATTTTACTGAGCGCTTTTATCAGTGAGCTTTATCCTTTCTTATGTTTTCATGTACTCATTTTTTTTTGTCTTCCAGCCTGAACTCCTCCCTTATCATGGCTTATAAGATAGGTCTTATGGCAATAAAATTCCTCCGATTTTGCTTATTTGGTAAACTTCATCTTTCCTTTATTTTGGAGAAAACTTGTCCTGGGTGCATTACTCTTATAGGCAGGATTTTTTTCTTCATATTACTATTAATATTTAAATGTTATCTCACTCACAGACATTGCAGTGTCTCTTCTGACAAATCTGCTAGCTGTTGATGAATGTCATGTAGGTGATTTTATTTTTTGTGATGTGTGTGTGTGTGTGTGTGTGTTTCTGCTTTCAAGACTGGCTCTTGTGTTTGTTTGTTTGTTTTTAATTTTGAAAGCTTCACTACAAAATATTTTAGTGTCATTTTGTACAAGTCAATCTGGTTGGAAAAGTCTGACCTTTTTATGCCTAAATATTTACATGTTTATTCCAGTTTGGAAAGCTCTCTGCTATCGTTTAAAACCTGTTATTTCTACCTTTTTTTTTCTTGTTTTGTTATTCTTGTGATGAGTAACATTACTGTCTTTATGCTGTTTCATAAGCTCTCTTTTTCTTCTTTTATACTACAGTTTTCTCCTGAGACTCTGTATTTTGAAATGACTTGTGGTTTACTTCCCAGAATGGTGTGTGTGTGTGTGCCAGATCAAATTTGTCATTGATGCTCTTTTTTATTTTAATATTTGTAAAATATATTTTAGCTTCTGTTTTTTGTTTGTTTTTCCATCATTATTATGCCAGGGTACGTGTGGCATCTTTCAGTAGAGGTACCAGTCTGCAGGCCTAGTCCCTGAGAGCCTTCTCGGTGCTCTGTGGTATGCCGATGTTAGGGTTTAAGGAAAGTTTGGTTATCATTATCGTCTCCTCCAATCAGTCATTTTCTCTCTCTGCACTTTGCTAACAGGGTATTGGAAGGATGGCATGCCTAGCATAAAACTCCCATTGCTCTCCTTTTTAATAATGTCTTTTTCTATTGTGTTACCATCCAGTACTGCTATCACCCATCTGGTTTCAGTCTTATGTATGAGCATATGTTTTCAAGTGTGGGTATTTGTTCATATTGATTATTCTATCAGTGGGTGGTGATTACTGAAGTTTTCCATTTCCCGTTTCTTCTCCTTGCCTCTTCTCAACCTTTTACTTCATGTTGAAATGATACATGTGTTTATCAATTTACAAATCTTGATACCGTTCTTTTCTTATGATGGTTGTAAATTCTCTAGTTCTGTAATATCTGTGCTCCTCAATATTTTGTTATGAATATAGTTTTCTGACAGAATACAGCCTGACAGCCATTATTATTAGAGAAAGTTATGAAATGCCCAGCTGTGTAAATATTGTACAATGTGTCTCTTAGTGTGGATGGAGATTTGGTTACTGCATTAAACTTATATGTAGTATTATTATAATATGCTTGTGACCTTTTAGGCTTTATAAATTCTCTGTTTTTTATGTGTGTGTGTGTGTGTGTGTGTGTGTGTATATATATATATACATGTGTATATATATATATACATGTGTATATATATATATATATACGTATATATATGTATAGATATGTACAATTTCAAGTTCCATAAATCTTAAATTCTACTCAGTGTGAACTTGTTGGTGAAGAGTGCCTATGTAGTGCAGTTTTCCTGAAGACTAATGCATATTCTTACTGTCAGCCCACCTATATCGTACATGTACAGAAATTAGTTGGCAGTATACTACCTATGTATTTCTTATACCTTAAAACTTGCATGTATCAACTTTACCTTTCCCTTTTCTTGTGAGATGCAAGCATCTAGGATTTATAAAAATATGTTCTCTTCCATTGTAAGAAAATTTATGTGATCAACCTTGTTCTCATTCTCACCTAGAATTTAATGGAACTAGAGACTTACAAACCTTATTTTTTCCCCATATCATTACATTGTTTTTGCTGCCAATGTGAATGCATATATTATTGAATATATATATTAGCTGACAATTCACATTAGTAATTTTTTTGTTCTGGAGTATAAAATGCAAACTCTCAACTGCAAGATCTGTGCTAATTTTCTTTGCTGGGTATGAATGCATTGTGGCCTGGTTTGAAAACTCCCAAATTTTCCCTCTTTGACCATGGATGTATTTATTCCACTGTGATAAAACTCTTTAGAAGTTTAGCTTGTAAGGAAATCCTTTTGAGTAAATACATTTATATATGTTGATGGGTTTTTTGGCTGTATTAATACGGGATGACTTTTAACATTGGATAAAAATAAATTTCCAAGATATCAATTTTTTCTTGTTTGTATATATATATATATAATGCATATATGCACACATATTTGAAAATGTATATAAAGAAAAGTAACAGCACACACACACACAAACACAATCTCCTTTCCTTGACCATGGAAACTATGTGCTCACTATGTCAAACCAGTCTCTTTCTTGGATATGGGTGTGCATTTCACATAAAAATTTTCCAGCCTATTTAAATTTACATTTAAATGTGGCATGTCTACATTCATTTTTTTGTTCTTTCTTAAAATTTTTATTTTCTTTTGAATACCAATATCACATGTCATTGTTTGTTACATGGAATTATTGCACGATAGTGGGTTTTGCAGTGTGGATTTCATCACCCAGCTAATTAGCATGGTATCCAATAAGTAGCTTTTTAGCTCACTTAATTTTTTTTATTCTCTACATTTCCATAGTGTCTGCTGTTTCCATATTTATATGAATGTGTTTCAATTCTCATCTTCTGCTTATAAATGAAAACGCGGTATTTTTTTTCTGTTCCTGTAATAAATATGGCCTCTGTATGCATCCGTGTTGCTATGAATGTAATCATTTCATTTTGTTTTATTGCTGCGTAGTATTCCTTTGTGCATAGATACATTTTTTAAATCCCATCTACCACTGATGAACTGAATACTAGTTTTCTTTATCCACCCCACCTAGGTTGACTCCATGTTTTTGCAAATTTGTGGAATGCTGCATTAAAGGTTTGAAAGCATTTGTGTTTTTGTTGGGATAATGTATTTTTTCATTTCTGGACATATATCAGTGATAGAACTTCTGTGTGGAATGTTACCTTCATTTTAAGTTATTTGATAAATCTTCATCATGCTTTTTTAAGTGGCTGAACTCTTCTGCATTCTCATCAGCAATGGAGAAGCATTTTTAATTCTCTGCACCTTCATTAGCACCCGTGTTTTGTAAAATTTTTTGACTCTTAAATAACAGGCATTCTGACCGTTATGAGATGGGATATAATTGTGGTTTGGATTTGCATTCATGAATAAATTAATCATCTGCATTCATGAATAAATAAATCAATATTTTATCACATATTTATTAGCCATTTGCATGTTTGTTTAGAGAAAGGTCTGTTCATTAACTTGAGTACTTTTAATAGTTATTTGTTTTTTGCTTGTTGATGTGTTAGTTTCCTGTAGATGCTGAATTTTAGACTCTGTTGGTGTAGCTGGGAAATATCTTCTCTTGTTCTTAGGTTTTCTGTTTGCTCCACACGAATCTTGATGATAATTGGCTCAATTTTATAATACCTTCTAAAAAAATAGAGCATTCTGTGCTTGTCAGGCCTCTGAGCCCAAGCCAAGCCATGCATCCCCTGTGACCTGCACGTATACGCCCAGATGGCCTGAAGTAACTGAAGAATCACAAAAGAAGTGAATATGTCCTGCCCCACCTTAACTAATGACATTCCACCACAAAAGAAATGTAAATGGCCGGTCCTTGCCTTAACTGATGACATTACCTTGTGAAAGTCCTTTTCCTGGCTCATCCTGGCTCAAAAAGCACCCCCACCGAGCACCTTGCGACCCCTACTCCTGCCCGCCAGAGAACAAACACCCTTTGACTGTAATTTTCCTTTACCTACACAAATCGTATAAAACGGTCCCACCCTTATCTCCCTTGGCTGACTCTCTTTTTGGACTCAGCCCACCTGCACCCAGGTGATTAAAAGCTTTATTGCTCACACAAAGCCTAATTGGTGGTCTCTTCACACCGACGTGCATGAAATTTCATGCCTTGACTCGGATTGGGGGACCTCCATTGGGAGATCAATCCCCTGTGCTCTTGTTCTTTGCTCCATGAGAAAGATCCACCTATGACCTCAGGTCCTCAGACTGACCAGCCCAAGGAATATCTCACCAATTTTAAATTAGGTAAGCGGCCTCTTCTTACTCTCTTCTCCAACCTCTCTCACTGTCCTTCAACCACTTTCTCCTTTCCACTCCTCAATCTCTCCCTTCTCTTAATTTCAGTTCCTTTCATTTTCTGGTAGAGACAAAGGAGACACATTTTATCTGTGGACCCAAAACTCTGGCACCAGTCACGGACTGGGAAGGCAGCCTTCCCTTGGTGTTTAATCATTGCAGGGATGCCTCTCTGATTATACACTCACGTTTCAAGGGTGTCAGACCATGCAGGGATGCCTGCCTTGGTCCTTCACCCTTAGCGGCAAGTGCCGCTTTTCTGTGGAAGGGCCAAGTACCCCTCAACCCCTTCTCTCCTTGTCTCTACCCCTTCTCTGCTTTTCTGGGGCATGGGCAATTACCCCTCAACCCCTTCTTCTTAACCCTTAGAGGCAAGTCCCACTTTTCTGGGGCAGGGGCAAGTACCCCTCAACCCCTTCTCCTTCACCCTTAGTGGCAAGTCCCACTTTTCTGGGGAAGGGGCAAGTACCCCTCAACCCCTTCTTCTTAACCTTTAGCGGCAAGTCCCGCTTTTCTGGGGCAGGGGCGAGTACCCCTCAACCCCTTCTCCTTCACCCTTAGCGGCAAGTCTCACTTTTCTGGGGAAGGGGCAAGTACCCCAACCCCTTCTCTCCTTGTCTCTACCCCTTCTCTGCTTTTCTGGGGACAGAGCAAGTACTGCAAGCCCTTCTTTCCTTGTCTCTAGCCCATCTTTGCTTTTCTGGGGCAGGGGCAAGTACCCCTCAACTCCTTCTCCTTCATGCTTAGTGACAAGTCCCGCTTTTCTGGGGCAAGGGCAAGTATCCCTCAACCCCTTCTCCTTCACCCTTAGCGGCAAGTCCCACTTTTCTATGGGGCAAGAACACCCAATCCCGTATTTTCACACCCTAACCTCTTATCTCTGTGCCCCAATCCCTTATTTCCGTGTCCCAAACGCCTTTCCACTTTTCTGGAGCATAAGAAGCCCCGAACCCCTTCCCTCCATGTCTCTACGCTCTCTTTTCTCTAGGTTTGCCTCCTTTACTATGGGCAACCTTCCACCCTCCATTCCTGCTTCTTCTCCTTTAGCCTGTGTCCTCAATAACTTAAAACCTCTTCAACTCACACCTCACCTAAAACCTAAATGCCTTATTTTCTTCTGCAACACCACTTGGCCCCAGTACAAACTCGACAATGGGTCTAAATGACCAGAAAACAGCACTTTCAATTGCTCCATCCTACAAGACCTAAATAATTTTTGTAGAAAAATGGGCAAATGGTCTGAGGTGCCTTACATCCAGGCATTTTTCACACTTTGTTCCCTCCCTAGCCTCTGTTCCCAATGTGATTCCTCCCAGATCCTCCTCCTTTCCCTCCCGCCTGTCCCCTCAGTCCCAACCCCAAGTGTCACTGAGTCTTTCCAGTCTTCCTTTTCTACAGACCCATCTGACCTTTCCCCGCCTCCCCAGGCTGCTCGTCGCCAGGCTGAGCTAAGTCCCAATTCTTCCTCAGCCTCCGCTCCTCCACCCTATAATCCTTCTACCACCTCCCCTTCTCACACCCGGTCCGGCTTACAGTTTAGTTCCGCAACTAGCTCTTCCCCACCTGCCCAACAATTTCCTCTTAGAGAGGTGGCTGGAGCTGAAGGCATAGTCAGGGTACATGTACCTTTTTCTCTACCAGACCTCTCTCAGATCAGTCAACACTTAGGCTCTTTCTCATCAGACCCCACTAAATATATACAGGAATTCCAATATCTAACTCTGTCCTACAACTTAACCTGGAGTGTCTTAAATGTCATCCTGACTTCGTCCCTCTCCCCAGATGAATGGGAAAGAGTTTTTTCTCTAACCCAATCTCATGCTGATAACCACGGCTTCATGAGCCAGACCTCCAGGAAGGCATTAGAGCAGTTCCCAGAGAGGATCCCCAATGGAACTGCCAGGCAAATTCCTCAGGTATAGCTAGACGAGATTACATGGTTTCCTGCCTAGTTGAATGGCTTAAAAAGGCAGCTTACAAAGCTGTTCATTATGACAAACTTAAAGAAACTACCCAACGTAAAGATGAAAACTCAACCCAGGTCATGGCCCACTTAGCAGCAACCCTTAGACACTTTACAGCCCTAGACCCAGAGGGGCCAGAGGCCGCCTTATTGTTAATATGCATTTTTATCACCCAATCCACTCCTGACATTAGGAAAAAAACTTCAAAAATTATAATCTGGCCCTCAAACCCCACAACAGGAATTAATCAACCTCACCTTCAAGGTGTACAATAATAGAGAGGAAGCAGCCAGATGGCAACGCATTTCTGAGTTACAATTACTTGCCTCTGCTGTGAGACAAAACCCAGCCACACCTCCTGCATATGAAAACTTCAAAATGCCTAAGCTGCAGCAGTCAAGTATTCCTACAAGCCTTCCTCCATCAGGATCTTGCTTTAAGTGCCAGAAATCTGGCCACTGGGCCAAGGAATGCCTGCAGCCTGGGATTCCTCCCAAGCCATGTCCCATCTGTGCAGGGACCCACTGGAAATCAGACTGCCCAGCTCACCCGGCAGCCACTCCTAGAGCCGCTAAAGCTCTAGCCCAAGGCTCTCTGACTGACTCCTTCCCAGATCTGCTTGGCTTAGCGACTGAAGACTGATGCTGCCAGATCACCTCGGAAGCCCCCTGGACCATCACGGATGCCAAGCTTCTGGTAACTCTCACAGTGGAGGGTAAGTCCATCCCCTGTTTAATCGATACGGGGGCTACCCACTCCACGTTGTCTTCTTTTCAAGGGCCTTTTTCCCTTGCCCCCATAACTGTTGTGGGTATTGATGGCCAAGCTTCAAAACCCCTGAACACTCCCCCACTCTGGTGCCAACTTGGACAACACTATTTTATGCACTCTTTTTTAGTTATCCCCACCTGCCCAGTTCCCTTATTAGGCTGAGATATTTTAACCAAATTATCTGCTTCCCTGACTATTCCTGGACTACAGCCACATCTCATCACCGCCCTTCTCCCCAACCCAAAGCCTCCTTCACGTCTTCCTCTCATATCCCCCCACCTTAACCCACAAGTTTGAGACATCTCTACTCCTTCCCTGGCAATCAATCACATGCCCATTACCATCCCATTAAAACCTAATCACCCTTACCCTGCTCAACGCCAATATCGCATCCCACAGCAGGCTTTAAAAGGATTAAAGCCTGTTATCACTTGCCTGCTACAGCATGGGCTTCTAAAACCTATAAACTCTCCTTACAATTCTCCCATTTTACCTGTCCAAAAACCTGATAAGTCTTACAGATTAGTTCAAGATCTGAACCTTATCAACCTAATTGATTTGCCTATCCACCCTGCGGTGCCCAACCCATACACTCTTTTGTCTCAATACCTTCCTCCACAACTCACTATTCCATGCTTGATCTTAAAGATGCTTTTTTCACTATTGCCCTGCACCCCTTGTCCCAGCCTCTCTTTGCTTTCACCAGCACTGACCCTGGCACCCATCAGTCCCAGCAGCTTACCTGGGCTGTGCTGCCCCAAGGTTTCAGGGACAGCCCTCATTACTTCAGCCAAGCTCTTTCTCATGATCTACTTTCCTTCCACCCCTCTGCTTCTCACCTTATTCAATATATTGATGACCTTCTTCTTTGTAGCCCCACCTTTGAATCTTCTCAACAAGACACACTTCTGCCCCTTCAGCATTTATTCTCCAAAGGATATCGGGTATCCCCCTCCAAAGCTCAAATTTCTTCTGCATCTTTTACCTACCTCGGCATAATTCTTCATAAGAACACACGTGCTCTCCCTGCCCATCGTGTCTGACTAATCTCTCAATTCCCAACCCCTTCTACAAAACAACAACTCCTTTCCTTCCTGGGCATGGTTGGATACTTTCGCCTTTGGATACCTGGTTTTGCCATCCTAAAAAAACCATTAGATAAACTCACAAAAGGAAACCTTGCTGACCCCATAGATCCTAAATCCTTTCCCCACTCCTCTTTCTGTTCCTTGAAGATAGCTTTAGAAACTGCCCCCACTCTAGCTCTCCTTGACTCATCCCAACCCTTTTCATTACACACAGCCAGAGTGCAGGACTGTGCAGTCAGAATTCTTACACAAGGACCAGGATCGTGCCCTGTAGCCTTTTTGTCTAAACAACTTGACCTTACTGTTTTAGGCTGGCCATCATTTCTCTGTGCAGCCACTGCTGCTGCCCTAATACTTTTAGAGTCCCTCAAAATCACAAACTATGCTCAACTCACTCTCTACAGCTCTCGTAATTTCCAAAATCTATTTTCTTCCTCACACCTGACACATATAATTTCTGCTCCCCAGCTCCTTCAGCTATACTCACTCTTTGTTGAGTCTCCCACTATTACCATTGTTCCTGGCCCAGACTTCAATCCAGCCTCCCACATTATTCTGGATACCACACCTGACCCTCATGACTGCATCTCTCTGATCCACCTGATGCTCACCCCATTTCCCCACATTTCCTTCTTCCCCGTTTCTCACCCTGATCACACTTGGTTTATTGATGGCAGTTCCACCAGGCCTAATCACAACTCACCAGCAAAGGCAGGCTATGCTATAGTATCCTCCACATCTACCATTGAGGCTACCACTCTGCCTCCCTCCACTACCTCTCAGCAAGCCAAACTAGTTGCCTTACCTCAAGCCCTTACTCTGGCAAAAGGACTACACATCAATATCTATACTGATTCTAAATATGCCTTTCATATTCTGCACCACCATGCAGTCATATGGGTTGAAAGAGGTTTCCGCACTACACAAGGGTCCTCCATCATTAATGCCTCTTTAATAAAAACTCTGCTGAAGGCTGCTTTACTTCCAAAAGAAGCTGGGGTCATTCACTTCAAGGGGCATCAAAAGGCATCGGATCCCATTGCTCTAGGCAATGCTTATGCTGATAAGGTGGCTAGACAAGCAACTAGCTCTCCAACTTCTGTCCCTCACGGCCAGTTTTTGTCCTTCCCTTCGGTCACTCCCACCTACTCCCCCACTGAAACTTCCACCTATCAATCTCTTCCCACACAAGGCAAATGGTTCTTAGACAAAGGAAAATATCTTCTTCCAGCCTCACAGGCCCATTCTATTCTGTCGTCATTTCATAACCTCTTCCATATAGGTTACAAGCCTCTATCCCATCTCTTAGAACATCTCATTTCCTTTCCATCATGGAAATCTATCCTCAAGATCACTTCTCAGTGTTCCATATGCTATTCTACCACCCCTCAGGGATTGTTCAATCGTCCTCCCTTTCCTACACATCAAGCTCGGGGCTTTGCCTTTGCCCAGGACTGGCAAATTGACTTTACTCACATGCCTCGAGTCAGAAAACTAAAATATCTCGTAGTCTGCATAGACACTTTCACTGGATGGGTAGAGGCCTTCCCCACAGGGTCTGAGAAGGCCACCGCGGTCATTTCTTCCCTTCTGTCAGACATAATTCCTTGGTTTGGCCTTCCCACCTCTATACAGTCTGATAACGGACCAGCCTTTACTAGCCAAATCACCCAAGCAGTTTCTCAGGCTCTTGGTATTCAGTGGAACCTTCATATCCCTTAACATCCTCAATCTTCAGGAAAGGTAGAATGGACTAATGTTATTTTAAAGACACACCTCACTAAGCTCAGCCTCCACCTTAGAAAGGATTGGACAGTACTTTTACCTCTTGCTCTTCTCAGAATCAGAGCCTGTCCTCGAGATGCTACAGGGTACAGTCCATTTGAACTTTTGTATGGACGCACTTTCTTGCTTGGCCCCAACCTCATCCCAGACACCAGCCCTCTAGGCAACTATCTTCCAGTCCTCCAACAGGCTAGACAGGAAATTCGCCAGGCTGCTAATCTTCTCTTGCCTACTCCAGATCCCCAGCCATATGAAGACGACCTAGCTGGATGATCAGTTCTTGTTAAGAATCTGACCCCTCAAATTCTACAACCTCGATGGACTGAACCCTACTTAGTCATCTATAGTACCCCAACTTCCATCCGCCTGCAGGATCCTCCCCACTGGGTTCACCATTCCAGAATAAAGCTGTGCCCATCAGAGAGCCAGCCTAATCCCTCCTCTTCCTCCTGGAAGTCACAAGTACTCTCCCCCACTTCCCTTAAACTCATTCATATTTCTGAACAACAGTAATAACCCTTATGAGCCTAATACATCCCTTCATTCTATTAGGTCTGTTCATCCTTACCCTACTTTTTGCAACAGGGCTTTATGAAGTCACCCCCACCACTTAGGCCGAGCCCCAAAAACTAGTCATCCCTACTATCTTCTGTCCGGTCATACTCCTATTCTCCATTCTCAACTACTTGTAAATGCCCTACTCTTGTTTACACCGCCGGTTTACACTGTTTCTTCAAGCCATCACAGCTGATATCTCTTGGTGCTATCCCCAAACTGCCACTCTTAACTCCCTCTTAGAGTGGATAGATGATCTTTGCTGGCAAGGCACCCTCCAATACTTCCACCCTGATGAAGTTCTATTCTTTACTTTTATACTCACTCTTATTCTCATTCCCATTCTTATATCACCCTCTACCTCTCCCCAGCTATCTCCACCACACTATCAACCTTACCCATTCTCTCCTAGCTGCTTCTAATCCCTCCTTAGTGAACAACTGCTGGCTTTGCATTTCCTTTTCTTCCAGTGCCTACACAGCTGTCCCCGCCTTACAGACAGACTGGGCAACATCTCCCATCTCCCCACAACTTTGAACTTCCTTTAGCAGCCCTCACCTTTACCCTCCTGAAGAACTCATTTACTTTCTAGACAGGTCCAGCAAGACTTCCCCAGACATTTCACATCAGCAAGCTGCTGCCCTCCTTTGCACTTATTTAAAAAACCTTTCTCCTTGTATTAACTCTACTCCCCCCATATTTGGACCTCTCACAACACAAACTACTATTCCAGTGGCCACTCCTTTATGTATCTCTTGGCAAAGACCCACTGGAATTCCCCTAGGTAATCTTTCACCTTCTCGATGTTCCTTTACTCTTCATCTCCGAAGTCCATCTACACACGTCACTGAAACAATTGGAGCCTTCCAGCTCCATATTACAGACAAGCCCTCTAGCAATACTGACAGACTTAAAAACATTAGCAGTAATCATTGCTTAGGGAGACACTTGCCCTGTATTTCACTCCATCCTTGGCTACCTTCCCCTTGCTCATCAGACTCTCTTCCCAGGCCCTCTTCTTGTTTACTTATACCCAGCCCCGAAAATAACAGTGAAAGGTTGCTCATAGATACTAAACGTTTTCTCATACACCATGAAAATCAAACCTCCCCCTCTACGCAGTAACGCCATCAGTCCCTATTACAACCTCTGACAGCTACCGCCTTAGCTGGATCCCTAGGAGTCTGGGTACAAGACACCCCTTTCAGCACTCCTTCTCAACTTTTTACTTTACATCTCCAGTTTTGCCTCACACAAGGTCTCTTCTTCCTCTGTGGATCCTCTACCTACATGTGTCTACCTGCTAATTGGACAGGCACATGTACACTAGTCTTCCTTACCCCCAAAATTCAATTTACAAATAGGACCGAAGAGCTCCCTGTTCCCCTCATGACACCGACACAACAAAAAAGAGTTATTCCACTAATTCCCTTGATGGTCAGTTTAGGACATTCTGCCTCCACTATTGCTCTCAGTATTGGACTAGCAGGCATTTCAACCTCCGTCACGACTTTCAGTAGCCTGTCTAATGACTTCTCTGCTAACATCACAGACATATCCAAAACTTCATCAGTCCTCCAGGCCCAAGTTGACCTTTAGCTGCAGTTGTCCTCCAAAACCGCCGAGGCCTTGACTTACTCACTGCTGAGAAAGGAGGACTCTGCATATTCATAAATGAGGACTATTGTTTTTACTTAAATCAATCTGGCCTGCTGTATGACAACATAAAAAAACTCAAGGATAGAGCCCAAAAACTTGCCAACCAAGCAACTAATTACGCTGAACCCCCTTGGGCACTCTCTAATGGATGTCCTGGGTCCTCCCAATTCTTAGTCCTTTAATACCCATTTTTCTCCTTCTTTTATTCAGACATTGTGTCTTTCATTTAGTTTCTCAATTCATCCAAAACCGTAACCAGGCCATCACCAATCATTCTACACAAGAAATGTTTCTTCTAACATCCCCACACTATCACCCCTTACCACAAGACCTCCGTTCAGCTTAATCTCTCCCAATCTAGGTTCCCACACTGCCGCTAATCCCACTTGAAGCAGCCCTGAGAAACATCGCCCATTCTCTCTCCATACCACCCCCCAAAAATTTTCACCACCCCAACACTTCAACACTATTTTCTTTTATTTTTCTTATCAATATAAGAAGGCAGGAATGTCAGGCCTCTGAGGCCAAGCCAAGCCATGCATCCCCTGTGACCTGCATGTATACGCCCAGATGGCCTGAAGTAAGTAACTGAAGAATCACAAAAGAAGTGAATATGTCCTGCCCCACCTTAACTAATGGCATTCCACCAAAAAAGAAGTGTAAATGGCCAGTCCTTGCCTTAACTGATGACATTACCTTGTGAAAGTCCTTTTCCTGGCTCATTCTGGCTCAAAAAGCACCCCCACCGAGCACCTTGCGACCCCTACCCCTGACCTCCAGAGAACAAACCCCCTTTGACTGTAATTTTCCTTTACCTACACAAATCCTATAAAAGGGCCCTACACTTATCTCCCTTGGCTGACTCTCTTTTCGGACTCAGCCCACCTGCACCCAGGCAATTAAAAGCTTTATTGCTCACACAAAGCCTGTTTGGTCGTCTCTTCACACGGATGCGCATGAAAGTGCTCATTTTACAAAGATAATGGATTCTCTCCTGTAACATGCCTGGCTTCTCTGTAAATTGATAAAAGCTTATATTTATATCAATATAGGACTTTTTCTTCCGTATTGGACATAGAGGTGTCCTTGCTCACTATGTAAATTCTGTGCTACACATGCATAGGTATTATCATAAGCCTGTAGGTTGCATAAATCCTGGTTGTTCAGTTTTATTATGATTATGATTATTCTTCTTTAACAAGGATGGATAGTGTCAGGTAATTCAAACCTAGCTTTGTTCTAACTTTGATGTAAATCAAAGTTTCTCGACTGTATACAGTTAGGAAGAATATTTCCAATGTCTGCAAGAATACTCACATACCTTGGCTATTTTGCATATAAAGTAACCCGTGTGTTACAGAAACTTTGGCTACTTGTTTCTTTATAAAACTGTACATCTCTCCTAAAAGAATATTGAAAGCTGCTTGAAGGGAAATGCATTCTTTTTACCTTTATACCTGCTGTCTTTGACTGTCACTGAAAATCAACACAAGCTTCCTGGCTGTATGCAAACTGAACTCTTTCTTTCCTTGTCCTAGATTTAGAAATTTCTGATAAGTTCTGTGTTAATCCTACCAGTTCACTAATGTGAGCTTCTTGTTTGTGAATGAACAGACACATATACACACATTTGAATTTTTAAAATTCTTGCATATGAATAAGAAAGCTTAGGAGCAATCTTCTGAATTCTAGCTTTTTGGAACTGAGATGCTAAATTTAAATTTGTATGAACAATGGCCTTTTCTTTCTCTCAGAGAGATGAAAGCTTTTGAGACATTTTTTGAGACATTTATCCCTCTCCAACATATACATATATATATATTTTGAGGCAGGGTCCCATTTTTTCACCCACTATATAAGTTCATGTCTATATAAAAATCCAAGTAGGTCAGTGTTCCTATATTATATTTATGTATATTATGTGTGTATGTACTTATGTATGTATGCAATGTAAAGAAGAATACTTACAGCTAACTTTACACACTATATTCAATGTAGACATTCTAGGCTTTATGAATCACATAGATAAATGCTATATTCTTGGAATGAAAAGTGTGGTGTTTGTACCTACTGGTCATTTTCATTACAAGTAGGAACACTTTCATAAGGCTAGGGCTTAATAGAACAAAAAAAATCATATTTAGGAATGAGAAGGAATGGTGCCAGAAAACAGAAATGGTACTCACTATGGAAAAAGTATAATCAGCTGCACTGGAAAACCGCAAACACAAACAAAGAATTATAAAAATACATCAAAATATCAAAGAGGTAAGCTCATTTATCTTGCTCTTTTGGGACAGGGCAAGCTCATTTATATTCAAGACAGTAGGACACAGGCTTTATGCAGCAAGGATCTTACACCCATGGCAACTAAAAAATTCACAGAAGAGCATACGGGTCTACAGCCAGAGCTCATATATATGTAACAATACTTTTTCCAACAAAGGGTTGGATGTTTACTACAGAAATAAGAGGTCAAAATTTAGTTTTTGCTACATAATTACTGATTACTTGACCTGATATGAGCATGCCCCATGCCTGTGTAAACTCTGGCTTCCAGTTGTCATTAAGGTAGGTAAGCTGTAACTTTCAAAACTCAGACCTTCTTTGTATATGAGTGACATGGTTCAAATAACCCAAACACTCTTAACTTAATAAAAATCAAAAACAAAAACAACAACAGAAAAATTCTCCAGGTTTATATTTGAGAGTTTTTAACCTTAAAAATAAAAGTTAGTTCAGGTAATATGTCAGCAAGAAGGTCTTATTTATATCCCTACTCTCCTGTTATGAATTATAATTCGCTGACCAAGTGGGCCAAGGATATGAACAGACACTTCTCAAAAGAAGACATTTATGCAGCCAAAAGACACATGAAAAAATGCTCATCGTCACTGGCCATCAGAGAAATGGAAACACAAACCACAATGAGATACCATCTCATACCAGTTAGAATGGTGATCATTAAAAAGTCAGGAAACAACAGGTGCTGGAGAGGATGTGGAGTAATAGGAACACTTTTACAGTGTTGGTGGGACTGTAAACTAGTTCAAACATTGTGGAAGTCAGTGTGGTGATTCCTCAGGGATCTAGAACTAGAAACGCCATTTGACCCAGCAATCGTATTACTGGGTATATACCCAAAGGATTATAAATCATGCTTGTATAAGGACACATGCACATGTATGTTTATTGTGGCACTATACACAATAGGAAAGACTTGGAACCAACCCAAATGTCAAGCAATGATAGACTGGATGAAGAAAATGTGGCACATATACACCATGGAATACTATGCAGCTGTAAAAAATGATGAGTTCATGTCCTTTGTAGGGACATGGATGAAGCTGGAAACCATAATTCTCAGCAAACTATCACAAGGACAAAAACCACACACTGCATGTTCTCACTCATAGGCGGTAATTGAACAATGAGAACAAATGGACACAGGAAGGGGAACATCACATACTGGGGCCTGTTGTGGGGTTGGGAGAGTGGGAAGGGATAGCATTTGGAGATATACCTAATGTTAAATGATGAGTTACTGGGTTCAGCACACCAGCGTGGCACATGTATACATATGTAACTAACCTGCATGTTGTGCACATGTACCCTAAAACTTAAAGTATAATAATAAAAAAAGTTGCTGACCTCATGACTGAAAAAGAATCTTTTGTTGAATACCTAGTGAGATCCTTGATTATGTAATCTTAGCTATATTTCCGGCATTTTTGATAACTTTCTCATGCTAAATACCTGGCTTTTAAGATTTCAAACTTCATCAATTTAGATAGGGATAAGAACTTCCTGGCTTTACATAAGCTTGATGGCTTTCTTGGGGTGGATCTGTGGTCATGGGCTGTATGTGGTCTTCCTGTCTTTGCCAATCTTCACACTTCTCCTTGATTTAAAAGATAACTGTCACAGCTGTACAAACAACAGACTGCTATTTTATTGCATATTGAATTCTACTTTCTGATTGAGAAACCCTGGACCCTCTATTTTAAAGATATAAATATAACAATTGAGATTTATAAATTATAGACTAGCTTTTTGGGTGGGAGCATGTCTATGCTTTTATCTCTTTTCTGTGGACATAGAGTGACCATTTAAATACAATCTGAACTCTTCCTTTTTGATAAAGAAGTATTATCTGTAAATATACAGAACGTGCAGCTCTGGACTATGGATGCAACTTCCAATCTGTGTAAACCATAAAGTTTCTCTGTCTATTGAGATCTAAAGTTTACACTTGGGTAAGCTATGACAGTCTTTTTTTTTTTTTTTTTTTTTTTTCCTTTTGGGATAGAGTCTTGCGCTGTCACCTTGCTGGAGTGCAGCGGTGCAATCACGGCTCACTGTGACCTCTGTCTCCTGGGTTCAAGCAATTCTCCTGCCTCAGCCTTCTGAGTAGCTGAGATTACAGGCACCCACCACAATGCCCAGGTCACTTTTCTGTTTGTATGTATTTTTAGTAGAAGTGGGGTTTCTCAGCATACTGGTCAGGCTGGTCTTGAACTCCTGACCTCAACTGATCCACCCACCTATGCCTCCCAAATTGTTTGGATTACAAACATGAGCCACTTCACCCAGTCTGTAACAGCCTATTATAAAATGTGGTGTTGGGTTTATCCAAACCTGTGTGTTCTTTTTGGCCTGGATATAGCTACAACATGTCCAGCTCTCCAAACTCTAACCTCCCTTACATGCTCTTTAAAGTATAAATATTGCTATATCAGAAGCAGGCAAACTGTGATCTCTTAACTGTCTTTAACCAACTGTGGTGGGGCTTACTATGAGCGGAGAGAGACTTATCATAGAGTAACAGTTCAGAGCAAGAGCTTTGGGGTCAGACTTGGGCTTGAGTGCAAGCTTCACAGTCAACTGTGAGCTGAGAAGGGAGAAGAGTGAGCCCTTCCCAGTTGTTTTAGTTGATATTGCTAGTATGGTAGCCTGCATATGGCTAAATGCTCAGCCATGTAAACAAAAGTCTTATTATTAAGTTTTCCCTGGGGCTATATATTTTACTTCAGCTAAATGCTGATATTCATAGAATCTTGTAGAAGAATAGGTAGGTATAAAGAAATGCAATGGTGCATTTATATTTTACAGAGTTCTTGAGGCTCTTGAGATTAATGGTGGCAGTAAATTCATCACTTTTTAAAGTAATTCTCCTTGGAGATGGTGAATTGGGAGGTGAAGTTGGGAGAAATTCACTTATAAATAGATTTTTAATTAATAAGTTTGATATAGAGCTATTTAAGACAATAGATGTGAAATTTTTAAATAAGATTTGGAAGTGGATAAACATTGTGGTGCCACGCAGATTTGGGACATGTCAGGTCAGGAGTGATTCTAAAGCCTGAGGACATCATTTTACAGAGATTCTGTCTGCCACCTGCTTACTTTTGTTATCGATGATTCACAAAGCTTCCAGAACTTTAGTAACTGGGAGAAAGAATTCATATATTATACAAATGTGGAAGAACAAGAGAGCTTTCCTTCTGTGGTTCTGAATAACAAGACTGACATAAACAAACAGCAGGTGTCTGCAAAATAAACCCAAGCTTGTGCATGGATGATGGCTATTATTTTTACTTTGAAACAAGTGCAAAAAGTGCCACAAGTGCAGCAGCAGCCTTTGAGGAGGCGGTTTGAAGAGTTCCTGCAAACAAGGTTTGTTGAATCAGTTGACACACACAGACAGTCAATCTTCATTGAAAGCCCAGGACTAGCTCATCTTGCCATGAATTTTTAGAGGTTGTTGATGCATTCTAATCAACTCACAGGTATACACAAAATCACCATGGGGATAAAAAAAGAATTAGCGTTTGCAGCAGTGTATCGTCTACTAATAAAATTCAGAGTACATTGTCCTGCTATATTAGCTGGTGGGAGAAGGGACACAGCCACTCATGGAAGAACGTATTTTCTCAATAATGACACTTTACATCTATAAAGTTGTATTAAAATTGTAATGTTTTCAAGAACGTTTCTTTGATTTACATATATAGATTACAGATCTCAGAAATGAGATAACCAAGACTAATTATAATTAAAATAAGAAACTTGGCTACTCTAGAAGTTATACCTGAATTTTTTTTCTTGGGGAAATGTAGTACTACTTTTTACATATACAAGATTTTATGCAATTAGCATTACATTCTTGGTTCAAGGAAATAATTTCCTAAAGCGAAAATGTTAGATATTGAAGACTAAAATCTAATGTATTTTCAGTAGATTGTTACTTCATTTACTTCGTCACTCCCTTCAAAATTACTTAACCTTCCCTATTTTTATTCTACATTTCATTAGAATTACTCTCACTAGTAATTACTTATCACTTCTGTGCCATGAATGCACTTCTACCCCCATAGATCATGTTCCACAGCTCCAGGAGAAGGGTGGGCCCCCAGTGTACAACAGTTGCTTCATACATTTAGTCATACATCCAGCTAAACTTGGGCTATCCATGAGTGGAAATAGTTTCCATAGACACAGTTCAGTTTTAAGAAAAAGGCTAACTACTGAACTTAGAGAACAGGCAAGCGTGCATTTGATAACTGATGTACCAACTACAATGTGCTGTGTGGAGGATACAAAATTACACTTCCACTAATGGACGAGTTAATATTTGTGTTGCTTTCTTTAACCTTGGGGAAAGCCTCCTAGTTGCAGTTAAACTATTCTTTTTTAACATAAGACACAGGCTAACCTTATGTCTCCCGAGAAAATACTACGGATTGTACTTTGTCAGAGGGTAAATAAAGACAACTTTATTCAGCCATGTATTTACTTAGTATCTTATCTATCACTGAACATTGTTTAGTTATTTATCTCAAGAATTTTTGTCGTTGTTGTTGTTCCAAAGAGACTCGCTGCAATGATCAGACTTGTGGAAGCAAATTGTGGTCTTTCATAGATGAAGTTCATATGCTGTGCACTTGGTGACTCTCTGATTCTACGGAGGCTAACTGAAGCCTAGCCTAAGTGTGAATGAGACCCTCAACTGGGGAATGATGGGGATATCAAAGAACACGCTGGGTGAGGGCAGCTGGCTGTCATACAGGGAAAGGGTTTTTAAAAAATTACATTGAAACATTTCTCTTCTTGGCTCCACCCACTGGGAATCAATGTAAAAACATCCTGGTAAGCTACGTTTTTTAAAGTCTAATACCCTAAAATAAGGGTCGAATTTGCCATCTGAAAACATTTTATGGAAAATACAATAGAAGTTTGCTGGAGAACAAAGCAGGCGGTGAGTGTGCAGCTGGAGTGGAGATAAGCTGCTGCAGAGCCTCTCTAGACAAAAGAGCCATAGATAGTCCTCCATACTTTGATGAAAGGGTGGAGCCCTGTGATACAGGAGTTGCTCCATATGGTCTATTATACATCCAGTGAGGTTCGAGCTATGAATGGAAAGCTTTTCCCTTGAGAGAGATTAGGATTTTTTTTTTAAGGCTAACTACTGAATTTTGAGAACAGACAAATGAGCTTTGGATTATTGATGCAACAATTACAAAGTGCTGTTCAGAGGGTACAAAATTCCAAATTCATTAATGGACTAAATATTTTTGTTACTTTTCTTCCTTAGGGAGAGATTCCTCGTTGAAGTTAAAACATTCCTACTCTTTCTTGTCTTAGAGAAAACCTTCTTGTGTTTCTGTACAAACTAAATTTTCACTTTCATATTATGACAACACCATGTTAGTTGTCTCACAGTATCCATGTATTGCAGAGTAGTAAAGTGTTAAGCAGAAAAATGCACCAGTGTGGTACCCACAGAAAGATGGTGTCTGGACACTCGGTAGTTTCTGGAACTCAGAACTGACAGACAGGGAATGCTGAAGTGACTGAAAATTTGAAGACTGCAGGGACAGCATGGGCAGAACAGAAATTGATAGTATCTATGTCCACGCCAAAGAAGTATTCAAGGAAGTTTCCAGCTATAGCAAGAGCACAAACCTCGATGTGTGCATATTATCTGGATTATTTTTGGAGCAGGAAAGTAGATAACCAACTTAGTGCTAACATAGATGTGCTCAGGGGAACCAAATTACAAAACTGATCTCACCCTATTCCTCTTGCATTAAATAACCTTCCAGAGATATCACTTACAAGATCCAAGCTTTTTCAACTTATCTTTCTTCATAATCTTCTCCTATCTATCAGCTCTCAGTTCTACACTTGTGCCCCAGTGCCCTTCTTCACGCCAGCACACCCGCAATGCTTTCCTCTGCAGCCCACATTGGAAGTCCCACTCAATGCTCCACTTCCCTTCCAGCTCCTTCAAAGACCAGTCACACAGAAAAATTGGCATTTAACTTTAATAATATACACACAGGAAGTGTATTACTAGTTTCTACGTCACATTCACCATCTTGAAGAAAAGGTTATTTTCAGGGTACCACTGTTGTGCAGCTGAGCCATGACTTCCCGCTGTCAGTCATCCTACTGCTCTTGGCTGGCTTGCATCACAGCCCTCTGAATTATATGTTCACAGAGGCCAGAACCAACAATATTAAAAAATACATGTTTGCTGAAATTACTCCCAGATTTGTAGATGAGTATGTACCTTTTTCTGCTCCCAAAGCTCCGACATTTACTGTGAGTTAATCTGAGTGCTGTATAACAGGTTAGGATATCATACGAATTTGCACACTACCAATAGAGAAAATAGGACAAAAACAGTTGTAGTGGGCAGCACTTTAAATAGTAGGTTGGAGGGCTGTTCATGGGGGCTTATGCCAGTAATTGCAGGACTTTCAGAGGCCAAAGTGAGTAGATCATGAGGATAGGAGTTCCAGAACTGCCTGGGAAATATGGTGAAACCATGTCTCTACTAAACACAAAAATTAGTCAGGCATTGTGGTGGGTACTTGTAACCCCAGCTACTTGGGAGCCTGAGGCAGAGAATTGCTTGGTCCCAGGAGGTGGAGGTTAAAGTGAGCCGAGATCATGCCACCGCACTCCAGCCTGGATGACAGAGAATAGATCCCATATATATATATATACACACACTATATATACATAGTTACATACATATACACACATTATATTATATATTGTGTACATCTATATGGAGCACACACACACACATATATATAAACACATGTACATACACACAAACACATATATTAGACCGAATGCAATGGCTCACACTTGTAATCCCAGGGGTTTGGGAGGCCAAAACTGGTGGACCACAAGGCCAAGAGTTCAATACCGGCCTGGACAATACGGTAAAACATTGCGTCTACTATAAAATGAAAGTTAGCCAGGTTTGGTGGCAGGCACCCATATTTTAAGCTACTTGGGAGTCTGAGGCAGGAGAATCACTTTTACTTGAGAGTCGGAGATTGCAGTGAGCTAAGATCATGACACTGCACTTCAGCCTGTGTGACAGAGTAAGACTCCATTACAAAACAAACAAATAAACAAAAAAGAAGGACATTAAACTACCACTATCTTGCACAAACGTCTTTATTGAAGAAATCTAATAAATAAAGTAAAAATGATTGTAACAATTTAACACAAGGACGAAAGAAAGAGCTTAGAATTACTTGCTGAAAGGCAATTAAGATTGGAACTAAATCATTGAAGTTCTCATCAGTATCACAGATGGTATTACCTACTTTTCAATGAACATTAATGAATTTATACTAAGATCTTATCCTGGGAAAAAAGAAATCATTCTCATCCTTTTCTGTTTTATTGTCTTATCCTCTCAATGTGCTGACATTACAAGCATGACCCACCATGCCCAAGCATATTCCAAATGTTTTATAAAACTTCTGCCACTTCCTGCACCTTTTCTTCACCAAAAAACAAGTATTACTTAGAATTTCAACATATAATACAAATAATACAACTGTCATAACTGAAGCACCTTTGTTGATATCAGTATGTATTCATGGTCTGTTGGATTTTTTCAAAGACACTAAGCACTGAAGAAGTGTCTTTTTGGCTTCTTGAGTACTGCTGTGTATACTACTATACGTTTTTATAGTATCTCTGCATGCATAAACATGTTAATATGAATATACATGCTATCACATTTTATTCCCCACTGCAGAATGTTATTGTTTTGAATCTGTCTACCAAATCTAGACTGACATTTATTTTTGGGTAGTTACATAAAGATAAACCTATCTGGGATAGGCATGGTGGCTCATGTTTGTACTTCCAGAACTTTGGGAGGCTGAGGTAACTGAATCACTTGAGATCAGGAGTTGCAGACAAGCCTGACAGACATGTAATAGATATAGTAGGCTTAGGTCTCTAATAAAAATATAACAAAGTACAAAACTACCTGCCTACTAAAAATACAACAGTTAACCAGGAATGATGTTGGGCACTTGCAGTGCCAGCAAATCAGGAGACTGAGTTGGGAGAGTCTCTCAATGGTTGCAGTGAGCCAAGATTGCAATCTTGAGCCTATGCAACAGATTGGAGACTACATCTCAAAAAAAAAAAAAAAAAAAAAAGGAGTGGACCATCCTTCTTTAGTGACTATTTGGTCACAGAAAAATCAATTCCTGCCAGTTTATGATCTTTGTTAACAGAACATTAACTTATCTGTAAAGTAGATGGAACCATCTTAGATTCAATTATGAAGTAGTTTTCCTTGATATAGGCTGCTTCCTTGGTCTCTTTAGGGTTCCCTAATAGTGTCAGCAATGAACACCAAAAGGGGAAGAATGAAAACAATTTATTTTCACAACCATTCATAATAACTACCATGAGTTGTGTTTCTAAATACCTATTCAGCTGTCTGTGAAGACTCGCTTGCCGTAAGAGTTGCCAGAGATACCTCTGATATGGAAAAGTTTGTCTGAAAGGTAAACATACAGCCAAAGGAAATTATGTTGATAGGCCAGTTTCCTGACAAAGATCAAATTCATTTTTTAATTGTCAGATTTAAAAAATTATAGTAAATAACATACTTTTATATGTAAATGATAAACACTAGCAAAGAAGTGCTTTATTTCATCTTCTTGCCTTATGTCATGAAGCATAATAAATCTCATATGTAACATAATTAAGGCAAAATCTTTCATAAAAATAAAAAACAAAAAGAAATCAGTTCCTTGATGCAATAGTCTTCAAATTAGAAACACACAATATATTAGTGATGAAAGAATTGAATACAAAACTGGGTTTAAAATTAGCTTAGTTTTATTGTAAAGAGAAAATAAACTTTTAAAGTCAGAAAATAACTATAAAATAAAATTAAATAACTTGTGATATGATTCAGATAAACTTTTTTGTGGCATGAAACCTAGTTTTATAACTAGCTGTTTTACAATATGTCTCCTTCCCCAGTAAAATAAATGTAGCACCATAAATGATAACTTTTACTTTTATACCTGACTGCGAAGTCTTCAGACTTGGAGCATGGCATCTCTGTTCCATGTTCTTCTAGTTTGTGAACCCAAACTTTAGTTATCTTTACTAAAAATGTCAGGATATGTCCTGCAGTGTTGAATGCTGACACAAATCCCTCATTGATCTTGTCCACAGTTTTCAAGTACATGTTGCTCAACAGCCACATGTTCTCATCTATGAGGTTGACAGCAGCATGAACTATGAACTTGTTCAGATCATGATTATTGTCCTAGATGACAGTGTGAGAAACAATAGTTTAACATTTTCATATGGCATGAAGAATGCTGACATTCCATTCTGTAAAGTGTGTAGGTTCTTTCTTTGTGGAGGAAAAAAACAGTTTGCTTTTTGTTTGTTGTTGTTTCAAGAGAAATATAAGAGATCTGTTTTCATGTTCTATTTTATTTTTAAATTTGATATCTAAATCTCAAAGAACAGAAACAGTCAATTAATAAACAAAATGTGTGTATAAGTATATATACTGTGAAGAAAAGGTGCCATTTACAGCAGGCCTCAACATCTAGGAGGAAGCTGAGAAAGCCAGGCCTTTTGCAAAGTAGCACCATGTAAGCAGTAGAGACAGTTGAAATGGCACTTGTAATGGCTACAAGAAGCTTCTTTCCAGTGCATGGAGCTTACATGGAAGTGGGTCCTGGGAGTAGCTGGAGATGATGCCAAGCCACAGCTGCAAGCAGTTGTGTTTGTCAACAGCAGGACACAGTTCTGTCAGAGCTGCTAGTGTCCTTTACCTTTGCTGAAATGGCTAAACTGAACAGAAGGTGGGACTGTCTGATTATCATGAAAAGAGGGTATTCACCACCTGGAACACAATCTTACTCCAATGTAAGACTGAAATAAGAGTTTTTGAAGGACACCTCACTTATGGCTTGAAGTTTTTCCTCTCAAAATGTTTTGGGTGAAGTCTTCAGTGACAGTACCCCAGAATGTGACCTCATTTGGAAAAAGGGTTGTTGTGGATGTGGTTACTGTGTTTACATTGCAGTAGGGTGAGTCTCTAATCCAACCACTGCTGTATTTAAAAAAGGGAAAATTTAGAGATGCACACAAGAAGAAAAATGCCACATGAAGACTGGAGTTACATTGCCACAAGCCAAGGAACTTCCAGAAGCTGGGAGAGAGGCCAAACAGATCTTGGTCTTGCTGCATGCATAGGGAACAGGGCTCCACTGACACCTTGATTTCAGACAGTGGCCCTCAGAGTGAGATAACCAATTTCTGCTGTCCAAAGCCACTCCGTTGGTGATATTGAGTTACAGAAGCCACAGGAACCCGGGACAGGCTCTTTGCTGAAGAGGCTGTTCCCATTCCTGGGGTGGATGAAGGTGGCTTGTTGCATTGAAATCCCCTGCACTGTAAAATCATGTTTTACTTCACTCATGTTGTCATGAAAAAGCTAAGTGAATCCTTAAAAGAATGCATTTTTCTCTTTCTGGCTCACAGCAGTGTTTTTCTTTACAATGATGATCAATCCTGAAGGATTAGGAGAAAACTTTGAAAATGCCTTAACAAGATGAGCTGTAGCAGGAGAAAGAACTAAAATCAACTTATGCAACAAAGTATTTTTATGTATGCTCCTTGTCCATCACAAGGCCAGTGGAGTGCACAGAATCTATATATAAATAATGGCATCCCAGAAGGCAATACTACTACAAGTATTCAAAACAAGTTTTAATGATTAGTGTCCTCAACTTATGAGAAAATAATGTTGCAACAACATCTGGCAGATAATCCCAACTATCATATTTTGGTGACAAGACCTGAAGAGTTGAAAAGTATGACACAGTGAACATTATACATTACAATTAACTTAAACCATTAACTCCTTGAAAGACATCAAAGAAAATTTCGGACATTGATAGAAACAGACCAACCGAGCCCACAAATTAATAGAAACATAAATAGGAAATGACTGCTTACTTCTTATGTGAAAACTCTAAAGTCTGTTTATTCTGAATGGCAACATGGTCTCTGACAAAGCCTGGTTTTTGAACCATTCTTGATGAGAAAGGTGAGTGTTATCACCTCTGGTGCTGCTTTTGAGCTTCCTGTGCATTGCCATGGTGTCGCTAGGGAGGGAAGCATGCATGCACAACCCATCCTGGAAGTGCTGCTGAAGGTAACTAAGGGTCTTTTTTTTTTTTTTAACCCAGTAGTTCCTCATGAAAGACATATTCATGAAAACTGCCTGGACTTTCATGGCTGGCATTTCAAGTTAGCAACCCACTACAGGTGAACTACATGTTTGAGTGCTTAAGCAGCAGCAATTCATAGTGTGTGACATAGTGAACTGAATATCATGGGAATGCCAGAGGTCATGCTAGTCTATGCTGAATTGAAGGATAAATAAAACAACTCCAAAGGTATTCTCTGGCTGGCATCTATCCATCTGTGTGTACTATAAATATAAATTTTTACAAATGCAAGAGACTATGATATGCCTCTTGAAACACCAGTTTATAAGACAGGAATTTTGTATTCTGGAAAAGGTGGAAGAAATAATCCATAAGGAAATACATTCTGAGGCATTGGAGATTTTGCAATGAAGTTTAACAGATTGGGTCAGGTGTAGTGGCTCATGCCTGTAATAGCAGTGCTTTGAAGGGTGAGGCATGTGGGCTGCCTTAGCCCAGGAGTTTGAGACCAGCCCAGACAGCAGGATGAAACAAGGAATACACTTCTACGAAAAATACAAAAATTAGCGGGGCATGGTGGTATGTGCCTGTAGCCCCAGCTACTCTGGAGGCTGATGGCAGAGGATCCCCTGAGGCCAGTAGGGGTCCAGGTGACAGTAAGCTCAGATACAACCACTGCACTCTGTCCTAAGTGACAGAATGAGACCCCGTCTTGAAGAAAAAAAAAACCTAAAGACTGGCAAAAGAAATAGAACTATAAGAAACTGGGGAAAAATTATAAGGTATTCCATGAAATATTCTAGAAATATTTCTAGAACCGATAATAACTGAAATAGAGATGAATCATGGATGGGTAGGAGTGTGGATGGATATAGACCATGGTAACCCCAAAGTGTGTATTTTATCGCAGGGGTTTTGTAGTCAAACAACGTTAACTTTAAGTCTAGCTCCTATACTTACTGGCAATTTGAGCACAAGCAGCCCTCAAACTCCTAATGTTGGTTTTCTCCTCTGTAAAATAGTGGTAACTTTGTAGCACCTTATGGTGCATTTATGAGGGTTACACAATCTAATGTACATAAAGTAGGTGACACACTTTCTGACTCAAAGTATGTGCTCAAGTAATGTTATCTAGAATAACCTGAAAGGCCATATGCACACTGGGATGTGGTGACTACTAACTTCTGAACATGGGGTGGAAATCGAATAAACCAGGACTTAGTCAATATCCTGGAACTTACAATCGAGGTGTCTTAGAAGCCTAGACTCATCAAGCCTCACTGGGCCTTCTCCTGATTCACATACACACAATGAAATCAGAAGAAACCTGATATGTACTTGCTAATGAATGGCATATAATAATGTTATGAAAGAAATCAAGACACCGCTGGCACTTTTCGCTTTAGAATTGGAAGGCTATACATGTGGAAGAAAAGGCAGATAGAAGAGTCTTGGTATGGTGAGGTAGGTTTAAAATACTATTTGAGGTGGGGGAATATAGCCTTACCACTTTATTGCTACCATCTAAGGTTGCTTTCATTCTTCAACGGTGGAGTTAAGCACCTGCAACAGAGACCAGTTGTCCCACAAAGCCAACAATATTCACTATCTGATTCTCAAAAGAAAATATGTGAGGCTGTTTCAGGAGAAAATTGAGAAACAAATTAAGATAGAAAACGTGGTTAACAAAGATGAGCAGAAATGACACAAAAGCTTTGCAAAACTAGATGAACTGGCCATAATTCTTCAGAGAAGGTAATGGAAGAAAGTATGGGGAGTTGAAATTTGAATAAAGTAGACAATGATATCATGAATTCTTGCTGCATTAGATTTCAAAAATGAGGTGGTCAACAGAAGGGCTTGTTATTTTCTTCAACATTTAAGCAGCAGCAGCAAGAAAAAAAGCAGAAAGAAATGTGTGTGTGTGTGTGTTTCAGTGTGTGTGTGTGTTTCAGTGTGTGTGTGTGTGTTTACATTTAAGGGAGATAACATGCATCTCTACACTCACTTCTATAGGGAAAGCCACAAATGGGTGAGAAGCGTGATGCTAAATCAGCCCGAAGACAGACAGAAAGGGAAGCAAAAGGCTAATTGAGGGGGCTATTACCAACTACCCAGATGGCAGAAGATAACACAGCACTTTCTTTATATACATCCCGTGCTTGAGTTGAGCTGCCAATTTGGTTTTGGTTTTGTAAACAGCTGAAGAAGCAAGAAGGGCTGTAATTTTTCATTTATTTCCACCAACGAAAAACTGACACAGTGAGAGAATTGAAAACCCTAAGAGAAAATGACCCAGTTGCCTTGGGAAGGGAATAGCTGCAATCACGTACCGAATACTTGAAAGTGTCCAGAAAAGGTAAGACATACACTAGGATTCTGCACTGTCCAATCTGTGAGCCTTTCTGCAAGGATGCAAATGTTCTACACTTGTGCTGGCCAATATGGGAGCCAGTGAGCATTATAAGTGGGGCTAGTGTGACTGTAAAACTATTTTTAAATTTATTTTAAATGAACAATAATAGCCACATATGGCTAGTAGTTATGGTACTAGACATCACAGTTCTAGATCAATGATTCCAAGATGGTGGTATGATCTTTACTTACTGCAACCTCTACCCACTGGGTTCAGGAAATTATCCTGCCTCACCCTCCTGAGTAGCTGAAATTACAGGCATGCACCAAGAGGCAAGGCTGTGTTTTGTATTTTCAGTAGAGACAGATTTCAAACTCCTGGCCTTAAGTGATCTGCAGAACTCAGCCTCCCAAAATGCTGAGATTACAGGCCTGAGCCACCGGGCCAAGCCCAATTCCAAAGATTGTATAAAGTTCTGTGACTTCCTCCACCTTCTTTTCACCCACAAAGCAAGTACTACTTAGAATACCAATATATAATACAAACAAAGCAACTGCCATGACCCAAGTACCTGCGTTGGCACGAGTGCATATTCATGGTCTGCTTGATTTTCCCATTGCCTTAAATAAGAGCATTTGAAGCCTCTCCAAGGAAGGGTAGTCCCAGAGATGTTGAGGAGAAAGCTTCAGAGAATTCAAGAATAGGTTAATTTGAAAAACTGTGGACAAGAGAGGGGTCTAGGATAATTTCCAAATGCCTATCTGAAGGGAACAAGCAGAATAGTGGTCCTTCTTCTAAGACATCCTCATCCAAATCTATGGAACTTGTGAGTATGTAAGGGCTCACGGCAAAGAGGAATTAAAGTTGGTCAACAGCTGACCTTAAGATAGGAAGATTGCCCTGGATCATCCAGGTGGACCCAATGCTGTTACCAAGGCCTTAAAGAAGAAGATGAAAGCAAAAAAAAGGAATGTCAGAGGAAAGTGATGGAAGAATGGTCAAAGCAATGTGATGTTGAAGGGTTTGAAAATAGACAATGAATGAATGCAGGAGCCCCCTAGAAACTGGGAAGTACAAAGAAACAGATTCTCCCCAAGAGCCTCCAAGGGGAACTCAGTGCTTTGGACACTTTGAATTTAGCCTATAAAAGGCCAGCATTGGATTCTTATGCTACAAAATTGTAAGACGATACGTTTTTCTTGTATTAAGCTACTGAATTTATAATAATTTGTTACAAGGGCAGTAGAAATCTAACAGGACAAAGCACACACACACAAAAAACACACAGATATGGGAGAGAAGGAAGGAAATTTAAGTAAGCTTCAGCAAATGAGTAGAAGGCATATTCCATGAAGAGACTGGATACAAAGGTAATTCATCTGCTGGGGGAATGGGTTTCAAGGCACTGTGGAAAAGGTGTGGTACAGAGTCAATAATGCATCAAGGTGAAAACATTTGGAGAAACTGGGGGATGAGAGTGTGAGAAAGAACATGGGCTGGGTCTTCTCCACTTCTCCACCTTCCAACCTCTAACACAGAAACTGATACACAGTAGGTGCTCAGTGCTTGCAGAATAGAACTGGAGTGTGGGGGAAGGGGCTTCAGGTTAGACAGTGTTGTCAGAGTATCCTGAAATTCAAGACTGATGGACATGGGGGGATTTCAGTGTTAACCAGCCTTAACAGTGCAAAGAACCTTCTGAAAGTTTCAGTGCTGAGGCCTCAATGGTTTCAAAGGCTCCATGATGAAGCCTGTGTTCAGGTGATCAACATCACCTTTGTGAAAACGTACTCGACGTTTTTTTAAAGATACTCGTGAAGAAATCTTCCACGACAAGAAATTCAGCTTGGTGACTGATTAGAGGGAGCCAGGAATCTCACTTACGGTGAAAAGAGCAACTCCCCGGTTGATTAGGGCAACCTCGTCTTTTGAGAGGGAAAATGCTAAAAAAATCCAGTCGGTGATACAGAGAGCTCTCTGACTACCATAAATTTGAAGAGACCACATACAAGATGTCAGAAGTAGGAAACTAGCTAATAATGAACATAAGCATAGGACCAGAAATCAGTGGGCCTATCATCAGAAAGGCAGAGACCTACAATGAGCTGAAGTGTGGTGTGTTTGTGTGTGTGTGTGTGTGTGTGTGTGTGTATCCATATATATCCATATGTGTATATATATCCATATTATCCATATGTATATATATATCCATATTATCCATATGTATATATAGATATATATCCATATTATCCATATGTATATATAGATATATATCCATATTATCCATATGTATATATAGATATATATCCATATGGATATATATCGATATATGGATATATCTATATCTATATAGATATATATGAAAAAAGAGGCTTCTTAGGCTATGATAGGGAAAAATAAGAACCAAGGATCAACTGCTTCGAGCACCTGGTACACACTGAAATAATAGAGGCTACCAATCTGCTTGATTTCTTCTTTCTCTGCTAGAAAATAAATAAAATAAAATAAAATAAAATAAAATAAAATAAAATAAATAAAAAATCAATATTTTTTTGTTCTGTATTGCATTAGTAATCTAGGTACACACAAAAAAATGAAGTTACAGCATTTTGAATTTTATTAGTAGCCATGAATATTGAACTATATATGGAGAAACAAGTGATATATTTTTTAAAACAAACTTGGGAGCCTTTAACATGTTTTTGTTCTTATTTTACTTAGAGTCCTGGGATACATGTGCCAAATGTCCAGTTTTGTTACATAGTAATACCTGTGCCATGGTGGTTTGCTGCACCTACGAACCCATCATCTGTGTTTTAATCCCCACATGCATTAGGTATTTATCCTAATGTTCTCCTTTCCCTTGCCTTCCACACCATGACAGACCTCAGTGTGTGATGTTCCCCTCCCTGTGTCCATACGTTCTTATTGTTCAACTCCCACTTACTGGTGAAAACATAGAGTGTTTGGCTTACTGTTTCTGTGGTAGTTTGCTGAGGATTGTGGTTTCCATCTTATCCATGCTCCTGCAAAGGACCTGAACTAATCCTTTTTATTGGTGCCTAGTATTCCATGGCATATATGTGCCATGTTTTCTTTATCTAGTCTATCATTGATGGGTATTTGGGTTGATTTCAAGCCTGTTATTTTAAATACTGCTGCAGAAAGTATCATAATGGTGCACAGGCAATCTACAGAAAGGGAGAAAAAATTTGCAATCTATCCATCTGACAAAGGTCAGGATATACAAGGAATCTATCCAGAATCTACAAGGAACTTAAATTTACAAGGAAAAAGCAAACAACCCCATCACAAAGTGGGCAAAGGATATGAACAGACACTTCTCAACAAAAGACATTTATGCTGCCAACAAACACGAAAAGCAGCTCATCATAGTGGCCATTAGAGAAATGCATATCAAAACCACAATGAAATACCATCTTAGCTCAGTTAGAATGGCAACCATTAAAAAGTCAGAAAACAACAGATGCTGGCAAGGATGTGTAGAAATAGGAAGGCTTTGACACGGTTGATGGCAGTGCAAATTTTCTCAATCATTGTGGAAGAGAGTGTGTGCTTGCTGAAAGATGTAGAACCAGAAATACCATTTGACCCAGCGATGTCATTACTGAGTATACGCCCAGAAGATAATAATTGACTTTTCAAACAGCAAACATGGAAGAAACAAGGTCAAGCTGTCTGTGAACCTTGGGATATAGGTATATTCAAATATTTCAATAGACATTTAAATAAATCCATGGTGTCAGGCCCTGGTAAATCATATATTTTGGATGAATAAATGGGATTGCCTAACTTTGGGTCAGTGGTGTTTTAAAAATTGCAAGAAAACTGCCATATTATCTGCTAGGTTGAAAGCATTTCCTATTTTCAGAAAGAAGAAAAAACGCACATCTCCTTGGCTACAACAGGGTACAATCAGAGTGACCCAAAACAACAAGAGAAACATGTATTAAATGCTTCTTTTCAGTCAGATCCCATGCACTTTTATTATACACTGACTAATTTAATGTTAATCCTAAGATAAGAACAGATTATTATTCTTTCACATACTCCTGGTTATACTGAGAACAACAAGCCATGCCAAACTTACCTCTTGTTTTTTCTTTTTTTTCTTTTTTCTTTTTTTTTCTTTCTTTCTTTCTTTCTTTTTTTTTTTTTTTGAAGGGAGCTGTGGTAGGTAAACCGAAAAACTGAAATTCACTTTATGAAATAGTTAGGTATCCTCCTATGAACAAACTGGAGACCTGGAGCCTCAGTGAAAATTCAAAATATTGCTAGCATGATGTCTTCTGCTAGAGCAGATAAACCGTTGGTGTCATTCACTGTGGTATCTCTACAGCTATAAGAGTGACAGAAACTGAAAAATTACTCATAATTGCTGAATGAGTAATTGCTCATAGCTGACTTGAGTGTCAATACTTGGAGAACATTGGGTGTTCCATGTCACTGTATGGCAGAGAGTCACTAGGAAGGCTTTGAGGTTGAGCTTAACCTAGTCTAGATCAGCATTTAAATTAATAACTTGAAAGAAGACAAATTACAATATTCAAAGATAATACCAAGGGCTGCTAATTTATTAGAAGGCAGAAATTGGATTCAAAATGATCTCCATGGCACAGAGACTTAGGTGACTCTAACAAGATTGAAGTTAGGAGAATCAGAAATGAAACCCTGGGCTTAAAATCAACTGTTCAACAATAGGACAAAGGAAACCTAGATTAGATACAGTTTATCTGTATCAACACAAAAGTGTGAACCTAATGCAAGCTCAGTAGAGCTAAAAGTCTGGTAGGTTTTTCAAGTAAGCTAATGCAATTCTGTTTGGTTTTAAGAGGAAAATCAAGGAGAATGGTGATTTTATTTTTGAGGAGATCAATAAGTCTTTCCTGTGTGTGTTAAAGGGGAGAGGTGGGCAGCACTGAGGCTAGGGAATGCTGTGCAAAAAAGACAGGAGCAACTGAAGGGACAGAGGGTGTTTAAGTGTTTTTTGGGGACCTTTTTGTGGTGGAAGGGGAGTAGGGTACAGCACAGTACTTTCATTAAATACAATAAGCTGTCTAATGGGAAAAAAAAGAGAGAGATTTAGCTCAGGATGACAAATAAATTTCCTCTCATGAGTGAATCCTAATCAACTGGTAGTGACTGCCAGGAACTGGTGCTCAGAAAGATTCCAAAACTAAGTGGGATTGGTAGGAAAAAATGCTGTGATCAGTTATCCATGTCTGCTATGAATTTGGGGAAGTGTAGTGCCTACATGAGGGCCAAGTATTTGCTGACACTGAAGTAGAGAGACTTATTCCAAACTGTTACATAGGTTAAGCCAAGGGCTGCTCATGTGGAGTCACTGAAAACTATAATCTAAGGGGTGGCTGGGACACCACCAGTGCCAGAGTGAGGGGATGCTGAATGACCATGGAAGTCACTGCTCTTATTTTAAGTTTCAGGTAAATGCACAATAAAACTCATGGACTCCAGTGCCAAAGACATCCCTTTTTTGTAACAAGCCTCTTTGCAGCCTCTATAGAAGAGCTTCTAGAAAAACTGCCCAGTGCTCCTGACAGCAGTGGTTTCAGTCGTTCCATAGACCTGGTTTCATGAGTCTAAACATGGTATAGCATGGGACACATCTATTGCAAGGAGGAGGGGCAGTCTGACCTCTATTGACAGGTCTCTAATGAGACATTTTCCTATTAATATTATAAGCAATTCTCCCATTTTTAGAAGTTGTGCTAGTGTTTAGACAAAACTTTATCTAATTATATTTCTGTATTCAACTGTGGGATACAAAGTGTGGGTGAGGACAGGAGTGAGAGGGTTTTCAGTCACAGATTTATTTTTTCTTTTTAAATGGTGGACGGTTTATTCTATCTAACACATTTACAACCTATAAACCTATTTTTAGAACACTGTTTTCATCATTTCATCATTCCACTCAAAAATATGGATGTGTGTCAGGTACAGGATCATGTATTGGTATTCAAAGTGGACTCCCAAATTGAAAACACATTTTTTTCTTCAGCCCTATTATTCCATCTCTGCTAGAGGTGAGTTGTTTATTTACATTTCCCCCCCAAGTTTATGTTAGTTGTATCCACTTCAGGGCTACTGTCGGAAACAGAGTTTCTGGTATACCAGATAAGTTAATCTCCCCTGTGTGAGATGCCCATAGGGAGCCATGGGTGACCTCTGAGGAGAAAAGTCTCCTTATTGCCTTCACGTCTTTATGTCCCAAGACCATAACAGTTCAGCGGTGTGCCACAAGTTGCTTGGGGAACTAATATTCTCTTGAACAGTGGAGTACAGTCAAACATCTTGGCTTCTCCTGAAAACCACTCCCACCCATTTCAGATCTTCAGTTAAAGATCTTAAGTAGTTTAGAAACACATCTTTGCTCAAGGAAATTCACAGAAACCACCAGTGCTATACATCTTATTGGATGACTCACACGTTCTCCTTCATCAATCAATCCTTTTCCTCATGTCTTCCTACCCCTCGCATCTTGCCTAAGAACAAAGAACTTGTAAACAAACAAGTTGGGAGGAGGCTGAGAGCTCGAGGTCATGAGCAAGCCTCCCTGGCTCCAGTCCCATCGATCCACCTTTTAACCTATTATTCTGTCTCTTTCTAATTCCTTTGTCTCCTCTAGACTCAGGATACCTGCCAGATGGTGTGGGGATGGTTTCCCTATCATCTGACGCCTAACACGGGGCTCCCTCTAATCTCTACAAATAATCCAGTGAAGGAATGCCAGAATGTGGAAAGTGGAGGAGACTGACAAAGGAAGCCTGAGTACATTTTCACTTCAAGCTCTACGGGTAAGGAGGGAGCCCAGAGAAATCCAGAGTAGCCTCAGGAAAGTGTGGGTCAGGCTGAGACTAAGTTTGCTAATTACTTAAGCCCAGTACGGCAGTTATTGCACTATGGAGGGTTAATTGTGAGTACCCAAAATCTCACGCCTTTGTTCCATCTCATAGAAAAGTGTTCTCCTTGGTTCCCAGAATATGGAACTATGAATGTAAAAGATTCAGACAAGGTTGGATCAGACTTGAGCACAACTAGAGGGCCATGATATTCCCTTCCCCACTTGATCTGTGTGGTCAACAATTAAAACAGCACTGGAGCCTTTCCACACTGAGGAGCAGGAGAAGTTTCAGGATGACATAGAAAAGTTTAATAATCAGGAGTCTGATGATCAGCAAGGTGAACCATCACAGTCGTTTTAAAAAGGGGGATAAAAGGGAAGGTATATATGCTAACCTCCAAAAAACTTATGAAAGAAACTGTTCCACCTAATGCAGAAACAGGGACACCTACTGCACCTTTAGGGTAAGTTTGGAATGGCCACGCCCACCTCAGCCTTCTGAATGTTTGCAACAGGACCTGAGCCGTGGCTTGCCGCTCCCATTGTTGCACGCCCCACCATTAACTATGGCGAAGGGAAATTCAGGCTCGCCCAACAGCCAATTACAGTGAGGGAATGATCCAGGTCGGTCTGTCTGTTAATTATGGTAGAGGAATACTGCCAGCCAGCCCAAATACAAATTATGGCATAGGGACAATCCAGGCATCCATTTGCCAGGCATGAGAAATGGAGGATTTGGATGCATGGCAGTTTCCGGTAATTATTTTGCCAGCTGAGGAGCCCAGAGAACATGCTGAAGCACGCTGAGAGCCATTTCCTTTTAAAATATTGAAAGACTTAAAGTAAGCAATTGGACAATATGGGCCAGATTCTCCTTATGTTCATTCCTTGTTAAAATCTGTGGCTTACGATTTATAGTCATTTGAGTGTATACCCAGTACTGGGATGGCTGGGTCAAATGGTATTTCTAGTTCTAGATCCCTGAGGAATCGCCACACTGACTTCCACAATGGTTGAACTAGTTTACAGTCCCACCAACGGTGTAAAAGTGTTCCTATTTCTCCACATCCTCTCTAGCACCTGTTGTTTCCTGACTTTAATGACTGCCATTCTAACTGGTGTGAGATGGTATCTCATAGTGGTTTTGATTTGCATTTCTCTGATGGCCGGTGATGGTGAGCATTTTTTCATGTGACTATAAATCATGCTGCTATAAAGACACATGCACACGTATGTTTATTGCGGCATTATTCACAATAGCAAAGACTTGGAACCAACCCAAATGTCCAACAATGATAGGCTGGATTAAGAAAATGTGGCACATATACACCATGGAATACTATGCAGCCATAAAAAATGATGAGTTCATGTCCTTTGTAGGGACATGGATGAAATTGGAAACCATCATTCTCAGTAAACTATCACAAGAACAAAAAACCAAACACCGCATATTCTCACTCATAGGTGGGAATTGAACAATGAGATCACATGGACACAGGAAGGGGAATATCACACTCTGGGGACTGTGGTGGGGTGAGGGGAGGGGGGAGGGATAGCATTGGGAGATATACCTAATGCTAGATGACGAGTTAGTGGGTGCAGCGCACCAGCATGGCACATGTATACATATGTAACTAACCTGCACAATGTGCACATGTACCCTAAAACTTACAGTATAATAATAAAAAAAAGAAAAAAAAATAAGATCTGTGGCTTATAACCGGTGTTTAATACCTACAGATTGGGAATCATTAGCCCAGTTCACCCTGCCCCTGTCTGAATTTCTCCAATTTAAAACTTGGTGGACTGGTGAATCAGGCATGCAGAAATGCTCAAGCCCAACCTCCTGTTAATATCATATCTGATCAATTGCTTGGAATTGGACAGACATGGGGAACTATAAATCAACAGATGCTAATGGGTGATGAGGCTGTTGATCAGCTCAGAACTATATCCCTAAGAGCCTGGAAAAAAAATTCATGATCCTGGTACCGCTTATCCTTCTTTTAACTCAGTTTTACAGGGTCCAAGGGAGTCTTATCCAGATATTATCTCCCATTTGCAAGATACTGCTCAAAAGGGTATTTCAGATTCTCATGGTAGGAAACTGATCGTTCAGCTGCTTGCTTATGAAAATGCTAATACAGAATGTCAGGCAGCACTTAGATCTATTAAGGGAAAGGCAGATCTAAATGAGGAAATATCTGCAAATGAATGCATTAAAGCCTGTGATGGCATTGGGGGGCACTTACATAAGGCAAGCCTCCTTGTCCAGACAATTGCTGGGCTAAGAGTAACAAAAAACACACAAATGTTCCCTGGATCTTGGTATAATTTTGGACAGATAGGACTATACAAAAAGAGAGTGTATAAAGAGCCAAATAAGACAAAACTCAGTACCAGGACCTGATTCAAAATGGGGCATTCCCAATTCAGAATGGGGCATCCCCAACTCCAAATGGAGTGTTCCCAGCCCAGTCTATCCCTATACAAATGTACAACAATTGTCCCCCTCCACAGCTAAAAGTGGGGCAGTAGATTTATGCTGTACAAAAGCTGTATGCCTCCTTTCTGGGGAGCCTCCTAGGAAGGTCCCAATGGGAGATTACAGTCCATTGCCAAACGGCACGGTGGGAATTATACAGGGAAGGTCCAGCTTAAAACTAAAGGGAATTCAAGTACATACTGAAGTAGTGGACTCTGATTGCCAGGGAGAAATTCAAATAGTTATCTCCTCCACTGTCCCCTGGAGTGCTCATCCAGGTGACAGAATAGCTCAACTGTTTCTTTTACTGTATGTTAAGCTAGGAGAAAGCTCAGAAAAAAGAACAGGAGGATTTGGAAGCACAAATACAGCAGGCAAGGCTGCCTATTGGGTAAATCAAGTCTCTGACAACAGACCTATTTATACAGTCACTATGCAAGGAAAACAATTTGAGGGTCTGGCTGACACAGGAGCAGATGTGTCAATAATAGTTCTTTATCAATGGGTAAAACCTGTCTCAAAGAAAAGGCCCCAGTGGATCTTGTTGGGGTCAGGACTGCTTCAGAAGTTTTCCAGAGTACTATTATGGTACCATGTCTTGGTCCAGAAGAACAGGAAGGCACAATACAACCTCTAATTATACACACTCCTGTTAACTTATGGGGGAGAGGTCTGCTTCAGCAATGGGGCACAGAAATTTCAATCCCTCCTCAATGGTATGGTCAAGCTAGTCAAAAAATAATGTCAAACATGCGCTATGTTCACATAAAAGGCCTAGGAAAGGAGAAAAGGAGAAGGGCATTACTGAATCCATACACGTTACTGTAAAAAGTGACCGAAAAGGATTATGTTACCATTTTTAGGGGCAGTCACTGTTGAGCCTCCAAGCCCTATTCCCTTAAAATGGTAGACCCAAATTCCTGTTTGGGTCAAACAGTGGCTGTTTTCTCAGGAATAAAATGGGGACCATACAGGAATTAGTCAAAAAGCAATTAAACAAACGAAATATTGAGCCCACATTTTCTCCAAGGAAAATGCCAGTGTTTGTAATAAAGAAAAAATCCGGCAGATGGCGCATGCTAACCGACTTATGAGCAGTCAGTGCAGTCATCCAGCCAATGAGGGTCCTGAAGCCAGGGCTTCCATCCCCAACCATGATTCCTAGAGAGTGTCCGTTAATAATTATAGATTTGAAGGATCGCTTTTTAAATATTCCTCTAGTGGAGTCTGATTTTGAGAAATTTGCTTTTACTATTCATGCTATGAACAACAGGAACCAGCGGCCAGATATCACTGGAAAGTCCTGTCACAGGATATGTTGAATAGTCCTATTATTGGTAAAATTTATGTGAGGGAGCCTATTCAGCCTGTGAGAGATCAGTTTCCAGGTTCGTATATCATTTATTGTACAGATGATATACTGTGTGCGGCCGAAAATCGAGACCGACTTATCCAGTGTTATTTATATATACAGGAGGTGATATATACAGGAGGTGGTAACTAATGCTGGATTGCTCATAGCACCAGATAAAATTCAAATGACTACTCCTTTCCAATATTTGGGAATGCAGGTTCAGGAAAGGGCAATTAGCATTAGCATATGGTAAACAATTGGATCAGAAGACATTTTGGGTGGCCTTCAATCTAGATCATTCCCACTAAAATTTCAGGATTGTAAATGTTCCTACATTGTGTGCTGTTAAGCACCATCCAGTGTGACTCTCTGTGAAAATTGCAATGTTTGTATCTATGTTGTTCACTGTGGTAGGTGCTAGCCTCATGTGGCTATTGAGCACTTGAAATTTGGCTAGTGTGACCGAATAACTGAATTTTTAATCTATGCTTAATTTTTAATCTATGCGTAATGACTACCATACAGGGTAGCATAATTCTAAGGTACATGGCTGGTATCTGTTGCTTAACTCTCACTACCAAAGGAAATTTCTGGCTTGAAGGGATATTAAGAAACAGTCTATGGGCCACGCATGATGGTCCTTGCCAGTAATCCCAGCACTTTGGCAGGCTGAAGTGGGTATATCACTTAAGATAAGGAGTTTGAGATCAGCCTGGACAACATAGTGAAAACCTGTATTTACTAAAAATACGAAAACTTGCCAGGTCTGTTGACAAGTGCGTGTAATCCCAGCTACTTGGGAGCCTGAGGCAGGGTAATTGTTTGAACCTGAAATGTAAAGGGTGTCATGAACTGAAATGATGGCGCTGCAATCCAGCATGGGTGACAGAGCTAGACACCATGCCAAACAACAAGAAAGAAAAGAAAAGAAATTCGGAAAGGAAGGAAGGAAAAAGAAAGTAAAAAAGAAAGAAAGAGAAAAAGAGAAAAAGAAAGAATGAGAAGAAAGAGAAAGAAAGAGGAAAGAGAAGGAAAGAGAAAGAAAGAAAGAAAAAAGAAAGAAAGGAGGAAAGAAAGAAAGAAAGAAAAGAAAGAAATTCAGAAAGGAAGGAAGGAAAAAGAAAGTAAAAAAGAAAGAAAGAGAAAAAGAAAGAAAGAGAAGAAAGAAAGAGAAAGAAAGAGGAAAGAAAGAGAAAGAAAGAAAGGAGGAAAGAAAGAAAGAAAGAAAGAAAGAAAGAAAGAAAGAGAAAAGAAAGAAAGGAGGACTATGTAATTGGAATAGATAGATTATTTTTAAAATTATTTTTATTACCTTTACAGTTTTTTTAAATGCCGCCATTTCAGAAAGAAATCTGGTCAGCAGCCCTTAACAGTTTTACTTAGCATCCCAGTAAAGTTTCTAGAAGTGAGAAAACATTGAGTAGCGGACATGGCAGATAGCACAGTGACAAAATTTGGGTAGAACTTTAGCTCACAATAAAATAGCTCCTGGTAAAATAAAATTATTTTAAAAATTGTTGGCTTCCAATTAACCAACAGAGAATCTGTAGGAAGTTATTTTGTACCTAACTGTTGCCTGTAACCCTGACTCAGAAACCTATGTTCTTATCGTATCTGACTGTATCTAAGCTCAGGTGCTTCTAAGTTGTTGAATGTCCATGGTACATTTCCCCCTAGATTCTAGTCACCTTTGTTTTCTACCCCTAATAATTGCTTTTAGAGATAAGGATACTTGAGAAAATGATGCACACAGAACTTGAATTAGGGAAGAAAATTTGGACATTGGTCTTTTGCTTTTTGGAAGCTCATATTCTTATCTGCATTTTGCAAATAAATAGGCACATACACCAATGGGGCCAGACTTAGAAAGTTCAGAAATTGATTAATAAAAATATAGTCAATTGATTTCTTGTTTTCTATCAAGTTGCAAAAGGATTTCAATAAAGGAAAGATAGTCTTTTCAACAAGTGGTGCTGGAACAATTGGATAATCATATGCACAGAAATGAACTCTAGATCTAAATGTGAAATGCAAAACTATAAAACACCCAAATGAAAACAGGAGCCAGTCTATGTGATCTTGGGTTTCATGATGAGCTGTAACACCAAAAGCGAGATATATCAAATGAAAAGTTAGATGAGTTAGACTTTATTGAAATTAAAAACATTTCTGTGGAAGACACTGTTAAGAGAATGAAAACACCCAATGTCAAAGCCCATAGAGTTTACATCACCAAGAGTGAACGTTAATGTTTGCAAATTTAGGTCAAGTGATCCCAGGAGGAAATGCAGACTGTGATAAAACAATCTAACTGTAATCCCCTCACTGAAAAGAGTTCATGATTATTTTTAAAAGAATGTATTTAACCCCCTATTGATGGAGAGTTAGGTGTTTCATTGTTTGCTTTTGGCCATTAGAAGCAACCTTCGTGCAGTGTGCACCCTTTGTGACCTTGTGAAAGCACAGCTGTGTAAATTCCTAGAAGTGGAATGAGCTCATTAAAGAGCACCTGCACCTTGAATATATATAAGCATTGACAAATTTCTTTCCAAAGTAAATGAGTGTACCTATACAGCCACTCCCTTGAAAACATTAGCATTATCAAAGTTTTAATCTAGTGGTGTTATAGGGGAAAGAATGGTTTCACTGCTGTATTAATTTGCATTTATAATTTTGTTCTTGTTTATTCAGCATATAACAATTTTGTTCATCTTTGTTTAACATTTTGTTCATCTTTGTTTGACATTTTGTTTTTTGCTGCAAACTATCTTTTTTTCCCATTTTTTCTTTTTTTACCTGATTTTTAAGGGCTCGTTGAAATTATGAAAATGTCTTTACTTTAGTATTGATTATGATATGGCTCTGAAGAATGGACGAACACCATGGCTTTTGTCTCATGCGAATTGGAAAAAATGACATGAACACACATGGAGTTTTAAGGAAGAGAGCATAATAGACAATAAAGAAGGAAGAAGCTCCCTTGTACTGAGACAGAGGGAGAGGGACTCCAAAGCTGACTGAGGAAACCCCAAGTGCTGGGGAAATCAACCAGTTATAGGAGAAGGCTGGAGGAGACGATGTCTGATTTGCCTAGTCTCAGGGGAATGGTTTGACCAGGCATGTCACTCACATAGCCTCTGAAAAACCTGGCTCTCCCACCGTAGCCTTTCAATATGAAAATGCAGGGCACCATTCTACACACGTGGGGATGTATGAGGGTGGCCATGCTGTCAGGGACATGTGAAGGCAAGGTTAAAGAGAAGAAGGCAGGAATTGCGATGCTTGGGTGGGCCCATTTTCTTCTGGCCAGCATTTGCATATCAAAGTTTGTTTTCTGGATCTAAGATATGGGTCTTTCCTGTGAAACAAGAAATGTTTATGGAGCTGCTTTAAAAGAGAAAAAATTTCCAAGGGCCTCTTTTCTTCTCTATCTGCTTAAAATAATTTCTTAATAACTCCTTTAACATTCCATCTCTCCCCGTCTGCAGAAGTCACCTTAACTGATGTTAGAGGGTTTGGGGTGATGACTCTTTCTGGATGCTTCACGCTAAAAGGGCACAGCAAATGGGGAACAGCAGGGAGGGTTCCTTCTGGGGCTCACCTAGGGGTCCTCAGAAGAGCAGTGTGTCCATGTGTGGTTCAGTTTGCAGCACTATGTAGGTTTGATGGCTTCGACAGGAGAAAAAAAATTGAGTTATAGTTCTGAGTATACAAAATTCAAATATTAGCACAAGACACATAAGCAAGAGAGGGCTTATTACAGGGATTAACCAATTTTATAAAGAACACTGGAATTCATTACGGAGGGACTGTAGCTACCAGGGGCTGAAGGCTGCATTTTTTCTGAGCTTGTCAATAATTGTAATTTGATTTTTAATTGCCTGTAGATTTTTCTCTGCTTGAGTAGAGGCGTTTATCTAAGATACAGAATCTCCCTTTCAGGATCTGTGAAGTTATTTGCTTTTATTTTCCCAAACAAAGAAAGCTCTGAGTTACGAGCATTGTACTCAATTTTATTACCTGGCAGAATTTGCAGGATAATGTTCCAGAAATAGATCCAGATATTTACACTACCTATCCTTTTTTTTTTTTTTTTCTCCCAAGCTGTAGGAGATTACCACTTGACTCTCAGGATTAAGCACTCTTAGTCTAAAAGGTAGACAAAAAGCTTAAAAACTATTAAGGGGACTAAGATTTAATGACAAGTGTATGATAAGCTTTGGAGCACAATTTCTTCAGGCCTCATTTTTTGTTTAGAAAAAGGCAAATTATAGAACCCTGTGTCTTTTTTGTAGAATAAACTTTAGTCTTATACTTGGACTGATAATTGCATTAAGTGCAGCTAGAATGGTTATTTTTTATATCAGCCTATTGGATTAGCTTTGATGAAACTCTTTTCTGGAAAGAATTTGAGATAAAACTTTTAAAGCTGAGACTAGCCATGGTTCCTATTCTCAAATGTCTGTAATTTGGTAAGTTGGTTGATCCTCTGTTCTTGAGGTCCCAAATAAATTTGGAGCTCCAAGGTCTTCTAGTAAGTGCAATTCTTTACTGACCACAGGTGAGGAACACTGTGCAGGGACTGGGTTGACAAGGTATGAGGCCAGTTCTCCCTAATGGGCTTTTATCAGCTCTGCATGCCAAGCTTGATTCCTCAAAAGGAAACACATTCTTTCAATCAATGCCTTGGTCAATTAACCAGTTTTTCCAATTGTGTTCTTTAAAAAAGTAAATGATTCTTATTGCACTCATGGAGACAACTGTCTTGCCATAAGTTAAGAGTACTTACAGTTTAAAACAAACATGGTCCAAATTTTGTTCACAGGAGAATGTCTTACTGAATTTGTAAGGGCCGCAAATACTTCAAAGTACGTTTTCTTGACTCTGAAAATCAAAACAAGGATCATTAATATTCCAAATTAAGTTAAAAATGCTGCTTCAGCTTTCTGAGTGCAGTGCAGTTAGTTAACTCTTCTTTCACTTGATATTTGTGAACACGTCAGACCTTTATGAGTGTCGTACATTCTTTCTTTATCCCAACATTACAGTCATCAAAACTATTAAAAACCTGCATTTGAGAACACCTATTAAAGTCTTTAATATAGCATGATTAAAAACCCCCTTTTCAGAAGGAACAAAACAAGACCATTGTCTGCAAATGACAAAATTTCCAGGATAGTTACAGTTAAAACTATGACTGAAAGAGAAGTTTATTTGTCTCCATGGTTTATAAGAACTTTACCCTTAATTATGATTGAGAGCATATACTCAGACCTTAGAACTTAGAAATGCCACAAAATTTTGGAAAATCTATTAGTATTATTCACCCAATTATAACATAAAGAAAATTGGACATCATTTTGGCAATCTCATATGACTAAATGTGTCTGTATATGGCTTTTCTGAATGTTTTGGAAGCCCTCTAAACGACTCAGAAAGCCAGGCATTAAGAAGGACAATTTTGAAACTTGAATTATGCTTATAGGATGCCTGTTACATTTTAGAGGTTTGGAACACTCGATTTTATGAAATAGCAATCCAGATTACTATAAATTACTTGTTTTGCCGAAAGGATGGCTCAAAAGGCAAAAACCATTTGTATTAGTTTTCATTATGACATGACACGTCATTTGGCTCTGAGATCCTGTTCAAAGCCAAATTTTACCCTTGTATTAATTTGTTAATGTCAACCCCAATTTGTTCAAATGAAACCTTATGGATCATTTCACTTAATCTCAACGAATTTGACCATGACGTGAAATATTTACAAACCTTTTAAAACCGTATTACCAAAGGGCAGATTCGTTTCATAAGAACTCCTTGGTGTGCTTTTATTTCAGTACTCAAGTTATTAAAAAAAACAATAACTTTTTGAATTTAATGTTCACTGTTGACATTTAGCAACCTTCTTTTTCAGTGAAAACCCTGGTTAATAAGCAACTTTACTATATACAAGGTGTGGATCCTAGCACCCAGACAGAAGTGCAGATAAAGTGTGAGTTTTCAGCTTCTATCTCCATGTATCCAAGGTTTTACAAACCTGTAAAGCAGGCAGGAAAAAAACCTTGGAGTGTTTAGCAAACCTGGTGTCCAAATTGTATGATGTAGATGAACTATTTTCATTCTGACAACACATACATTTTACCCATAATCCTTAAGACTACATTTCTTAAACTCACAGGAACTAAAAAAAAATTTGATTTAAGTGCTTACTTCTCTTTAAGACAATTAATTAGAGATTGTTTTTATAGATATTACACACACCACATATATAGCAACACAAACAGAAGATTCAGAGATTTTTTTGTGTGCCAGTTTCTTAATTGGATTATTGGTTTCAAGTTGTAGCCCTTGGAGAAACAGTGTCATTAGCATACATTTTTAGGGCCTAGTAAGTAGATGCAGCTGAAGGCAATTAGCCCATCCCCCTTGGTACTATTTTTTTTAGTGGAGGAGTGTGGGGTCAGGATGTTTCTCTATGTTTTAGGCAGACAAGAGCATGCTTCACTAATTTATAACTACTACTAGCCATTTCATACAGTGCATTTTCTACCTAGTTATTACACACCAAAGCTCTCCGATAATGTGAAGTAACTTGATATCAGCAAGAGCCACAAAGGGTAAATAACACAATACATAAGAGTACAGAGCCTTTGCTTTTCAGAGGAAACTATCTGCTTTCAATTTTGGGGGTTTCATGAGGAAAACATGGGTGTTTTGTTTTGCTATGTGTGTGTGTATGTGTTTCCCCCATGGGGATTTTGGTACCTACTCTGTTTTTCCCCAGGAGTCTTATGCTATCAGAAGTTACCTTATTAGGACCTTTCAGGCATGCAATAAGAGTGGTAAGACAGAAAATGATGGAGGAAAATAATTCAGTGGACTGAGAACAAAAGAGCCTTTTTTTCAATTTTGTTTGTTTGTTTTTTTGTTTTTTTTTTTAAACGGATTCTCACTATTTTTCCCAGGCTGAAGTGCAGTGGCGATATCTCTACCCACTGCAAGCTCTGCCTCCTGGGTTCACACCATTCTCCTGCCACAGCCTCCTGAGTAGCTGGGACTACAGGCACCTGCCACCACGTGGGCCCAGCTAATTTTTTGTATTTTTAGTAGAGACAGGATTTCACCATGTTAGCCGGAATGGTCTCGATCTCCTGACATCATGATTCACCCACCTTGGCCTCCCAAAGTGCTGGGATTACAGGCATGAGCCACTGCGCTCAGCCCCCCAAAATTTTTTAAATATATCAACAATAAGAATACCTACTTTTAATTAACCTGAACATGTTTTAAGAAAATTCTTTAAAAAATGTTTTATTACTTGACTTTAGCCCTGCCAAGCAGTTAAGAATTTTGGCTTTTGAACTTTACAAAATATAATCTCATAGATAAAACCAACTTATGTTATGACTTAAAAGCTAGTGTCCAAGGTATTTTCAGAGTAATAATAGTCAGCTTTTGAATCTTTCATTGCAAAATTTTGACGGAGACAGTGAAAGAGCATTGACCTAAACAAATCTGTTTCATTTGTTGCCCCCAAACTGTCTTTGCAAATCCCTGGGCTTAGGCTGAACCAACTTTAAGAGAAGCCTGGTTTACAGTCTACAGTCTAAAACAAAGATGATAACAGCTGCTTCCCAAGATATACTTTCCTCTTGACTGGAGCCCAGAATCAGAAGCTAACCACAAGGTTAGGGGCCATGGCTTAGGTGTCAGGGAAGTGGAGGCTACAAGGTTTTGACCTTCCCTAAACTGCTTTCAAGATCAGTGCTTAAGATATTGTATAAACTCTGCCCTTGGTGAATCAGCTGGGACCACCCAGATTGAAAAACTGGCTTATCAGATTTTGTGGCCCTCACCCATGAACTGACTTAGCAGCAGAAGAAAGCCACCTTTGTAAAATGGCAGAGACTAAAACCAAGTATTGCCACATGGTTACAGGTTATGTTCCCAAGGACATGGAACAAGACGTAGGACTGTAACCCAGTTTGTTACTGACCATTTAGTTGCTCTGGCTTGCACAGCAGTCTTATGGGGTTTGGGCCTTCACCCTGACTTAAGATACCCTTTTGTTGACAGAAAGATACAGAAGGACATGCAGAGCACACAAATAGTCTACAACTTAAGATCAACCTCATAAATCTTTTTTCGTTATTTATAAATTTACCTAGAATATAAACAATAATCCTTATTTTATGTTTTACCCATTTACTAAGGGAGAGAGAAGCCAAAGACCAACTGGTAAGAAATTTTTACCCTTTTGCCAGCATATCAGGCTTCTACATTTCCTTTCTTCTAGCTCAACTCTAAGCCAAGCATTTTAAGGTTTGGAAATTAACTTTTCCAAGATTGGATGAACATTATGAAAGATATAGAAGCCATTTTAAATCACAAAAGAATGAAAAACACTATAGAAAGAAGTTCCAGTTAAAATTTTCAAGAGGTATTGCCCCTTTTCCTATAGGGAATGGTATTTCCCCTATTTCTTTACCTAGGGAAAGTTTCTCTTTTCCCTTTTAGCCTACTATAGAAGACATGTTGCTCATCTCCACAATTTTCTTTTGCTTGCAGAGCTGCCTCTTTTAGCTGAAGTTAGGCTTTGGCTTAAGAGCAGAAAAACATTCCTTCATAAGAGATGAAATACCAAAGTTAAGTTTTGGAATGCGTCTATATGTCTATCAGGATCATCAGATATTTGGCATAACCTCCCTTCATTTTCCAAACTTCCTCCAATGAGAAGAGAGAACTTGAAGGGGCCCCAAATAAGGGAATCCTCAGATAATTCCCCTGAAACTTGCTTCTCTAATTTTGGGTAATTTTTCTCTTTGAGACTGCCTGATAGGATTGCTAAATGCGCTGGGTTATTCTGCAACACTTACAAAGCTGTAGTAAGAAGGCCATGCCATTGTGCAAAAGTAAATAAACTATTTCTTCAAAGTTTCAGGGTTGAAGGAATCCAAGCACTTTAAAATACACTCAGCCAGGTGCGGTGGTTCACGCCTGTAATCCCAACACTCTGGGAGGCTGTGGCATGCAGATTATGAGGTCAGGAGTTTGAGACTAGGCTGACCAACATGGTGAAACCACATCGCTGCTAAAAATACTAAAACTAGCCAGGTGTGTTGGTGCATGCCAGTAGTTCCAGCTGCTCATGAGGCTGAGGATCAAGAATCCCTTGATGCCAAGAGGCAGAGTTTCCAGTGAGCCAAGACCTCACCAATGCACTCCAGCCTGGGTGACAGAGTAAGACTCTGTCTCACACACAGGCCTATAAATAAGTATACGTGTGTGTGTGTGTGTGTGTGTATACGTATACATACATATACATATATGCAAATACGAATATACATATATATATATATATATATGTGTGTATATATATATGTATTCCAGGGGAGTGGATGTTAAAGACTATCTGTTACCAATCTAGAAAGGGAAGTAAGAATAAAAGCACCTTTTTACTCTCCTTCCTTTCAGTATGTGATCCAGAAAGGAGATTAGTACATTAGGGGGTGTTCTGTAACTATAGTTTTTCTTTGCTCCTGAAATTCAGCTCCCATTTAAATGTGACACCCATGACTGCAGTCATGACATTTTAAGCCATGGTACCAGAGAAACTAAACTTTTGGGTCATAGTATTGCCTTCCACAAGCAGTCTTATTCCTCTTTCCTTTATTTTCCTTTTATTTCTTAGACTTGTGTTGCCTGTATGCCTTTCTTAAAAAATGGATTTCAGGAAAAACAATGCAATTAGGCAAGACCCCTTTAAGAGAAGTGTCTGCTACATTGAACTCTATGTTCCGCTATTGTGGCCAGTGGTAAAGCTTTCACCCATAGTGAAATGGTTCCCATTAACTTCTGGACTTAAAGTCCTCTTACTAATTAAATGCTGTCTTAATAGGAGAGACAATAGAAGCTTTAAAGGAACATAGGAACCAAATGGAGGATTATTTTCCTGCCAGTGGGACACTATGGAGACTAAAATTTGTCTACAGAAAACATCTTACTCCTAATTGCTAAAGGCAGAAACTGTCGATCTCAGAAGAGGCCTAGAGCCTGATTTCTAACAGTGTGAAAGAAAGCTTTGGGGTTGTACTGAAAAAACAGGAACAAAGTGTGCTTCTTAGAAGATTTCCATTTTCACTAGGTGGTGGTGTTGGCTGAGAAATGCTATGTGCTCACCAGAGAAGTGGTAACAAGTAAACCCACCACAGAGGAAAAGGGGAAAACTCTGTTCCTAGACTATAACAATCCCTACTCATTTCATGCAGAGAAGGATTAAGAGGCTGGAGATGGAGAAGAGATTTGCAAAAGGATAGTTAAGGATTCACTGCAAACACCCTAAATGGGCTGTTGGAGGCTGTGTCCAGGTCATTGGCCTCTGAATCATGCCAGGATGTGCCCCGGCCAGAAATTCAATACCCATTTGTAATGTGGTGTTCTCCATGTTCTCCCCAGCTAGCCTCACATGCACATTTTTATTATGGCAGTTAACGCTAACAGTATGTACTAGGCTGATGGATTTCCATTGATTTATTGGATTTATTTTAATATAGAGGCTAATTGCACCTCAGAGTGATAGAATAGGTTTTAAGCTTGCTTCCATACTCACCACTCTGAGGAAGACTGTACCTTGGATTCCCATGCAATGCTCCAAAATGACTCAGCTCTGACGAGTGGAGAAACACTAGGGCTTTTGTATCCTGCTAATTGGGTAGAATAACACAGACACACGTGAAGTGGTTTTAAGGAGTAGAGAATTTAATAGGCAGAAAGAAGGAAGAAGAAAGAAAGAAGAAGCCTCTCTGTACAAAGAGAGAGGGAAGGAGGGGCTCCAAACCCGAGAAAGGAAAGCCTAAGTGAGGGAGAAATCAGCCAGCTACATAAGGAGCCTGGAGGAGGTGGTGCCTGATTTCTATAGGCTCAGGGGATTAGTTTGACCAGTCTTGTCACTCATGTAGCCCCTAAAAAATTGGCCCTCCCCTCGCTAGACTTTTAGAATGCAGATGCAGGGTACCGGGATGTTCTGCATACCTGGGGATATGTGGGGGAGGCCATGTGGCCAGGCATTTGTGGGGGCAAGGTCAAGGAGAAGAGAGCGGGAAGCCATGTTTGGGTGGACTCAGTTTCTGAGGGCGGACATTTGCATATCAAAGTTTGCCTGCCAGACGCTAAGAGCCAGCCAGGGCTTTCCGGCTAGACAGGAAACTTTTCTGGAGCTGCTTTAAATGAGACAGAAATGTTCCAAGGACACCAGGTTTTCTCTATCTGCTTAAAATGATGTCTTAATAACTCCTATAACACTTATGACTCCATACTATTGCAGTGTACTTTGTTTATTTTATACCATATGTAAATTGTTCAAGTTTTAAGTCATTAAATTGATAAATATTTATCATTATTTCTGTCACGTTTTGTAGCGTGCTTGGAAAGGTCTTTCCTCAGATTTATTCTTAGAAGCTGTGACTGGGCACAGTGGCTCATGCTTGTGATCCCAGCACTTTGCGAGGCCCAGGCAATAGGGTCGCTTGAGGTCATGGGTTTGAGACCAGCCTGCGCAACATAGGAAGACCCTGTCTGCATAAAAAATTAAAATTAGCTTTACGTGGCAGGTGCTGGTAGTTGCCTCTAATCACAGTTACTTGGGAGGCTGAAGTGCGAGGACTGCTTGAGCTCAGGAGTTCGAGGCTTTAGTGAGCCATGATTACACCGCTGCACTCCGGCATTTGTGACAGAGCAAGATTCTGTCTCTACAAAAAAGAAACATATGCGATGTATACAATGATATTGTCATAAAACTAAGATTGTGTAAACAGTGTCTGAACAGTGGCTGAAAGCTCTGAGGAAAAAAAAACTGAATGCATTGTGTTTTTTTTAGGTTTTTGTATGCATGTATTAAAAGAATTAGCAGAATATCATCAAGCTAAAAGGAGTTGTAACATGGAAACATAGAAAACTTTGCCATTTATCAGAGATTCTCCAGGTAATTACAGTCTTCTTTCTTAATTTCAATTCTCTTGTTTCCATTTTGAATGAAGGAAGCTACCTGATTTACCAAGTTGTGTGGTTGCTTCTTGAACAAGAGGGATGCAACCTGCAGGGAAAAAGGGAATTTACTTTTTCTGGAATCATCCTGGGGGCCCAGCAAGTGCTCTCCAATGTCCTTTCCTGGCCTCATGCATGCCAGGGCTACATTGGCCAAAGTTTGCAAGGATTCAAAGGCCCAAAATGTTCCCTGTTTGTTGAGTTTTACCTCTCTTAACTGGGAGGTCCTTCCTTGTGTCTTGTCTTAACTTTACAGCAACCGAGGTAGAAGATTATGGACTATTTGTTTTGCAGAGAACTAGAGAAGTAATTGGCTCATCGCTTCATTTTACAGTTGAGGAAATCGAGGTCCTCAGAGAGAGGGCAAATTGAAAACATTCAATCTGCCTCAGAGTAGCCAGTGATGTCCGAATTCTCCCATCCATGATCTAGATTTTGTGTACTACGCAGCCGGTCGACAATACCATCTTGCCCTTCAGTGTTGCGCTCAGTAGAGATGTGAGACAGCTGTTTAAAATGATGTGCTTAATGGATTTTTGGGCCTTCCTTATTCTTAAATAGTAACAATAACATGTTAGAAGATAAATTCAAAATTTGTATCATCTGACTATGCCTTTAATTAAGTGTAGGTTTAATTCCATTAGAAACATTTTACTTGATAATTATCAAGCAGTGCTGTCCAATAGGTGAGCCACATACATAATGTTCAGCTCTCTAGTAACCACACTGAAAACAGTACAAAGAAATAGATACAATTAGCTTTAACAATATATTTAATCCAATACATCCAAAATATGATTTCAACATGTATTCAATATAAAAATATGAATGAGATATTTCACTTTCTTTTTGCTTTGCTTTTGCACTAAGTTTTGAAATCTCATGTGTTTTTTACATTTAAGGCACATCTCAGTTCAGACTGGTCGCCTTTCCGGTGTCAATGGCTGCATGTGGCTGGAGGGTCTTGTGTAGGACAGCATTTGAAAAATACAGAAGACTAGATGAAAAAACATGTCTAAAGTCCTGCCTGCCAGGGACAAACACTGTCAATGTTATCGTCTACTTCTGCCAGCCTTTTTCCCACTGGGCATACTTTTTTGGTGTGTTACGCATGGTCAAGATTGTACCCTGGGTTCGGATTTGCACTCTGCTGTGTGGTTGATTTTGGTCCATAGTTGGTTTGAGGCCCACTTGACTAATGGAAGAAAGAGTCAGTCGGTCTCATTTTAGTCCTGGCTATGCTGTTATTTAATCACTTTTTCAGCTATATTGGTATGTGTTCTTTATCTGCAAAGTGGAGGCATTGAAGTAACATGACCTTTGATTCCTTTAAAGTTATTGTTTTGAATCTGAAGTCAATTTTAACAAAAGTCCGATAAAGAGCTCTCTTCCTTAGCATTTAGTGAATAGGAAGAGACAGCAGTATTTTCTGACTTTAACTGTACTCTTCAATTTCTGTTTCCTCCAACATTTTATGATGAACATTTTGAAACATATAGAAAAGTAGAAAGAATTCTATCAAACACTTATAAACCTCCCACCTAAATTCCATTATTACATTGGCATTATAAATGCTTCATTACTTTTATCTGTTTATCCACACATCCATCTTTCTTTTTTGTGTATTTTGAAGTAAATCGCAGACACCCATGCTTTCCCCTAAGTATACTCTTTACTTTTGAAAAAGAAAACTGGCCTCTTACACACCTGACCAAGCTTCTATGTCCTCTTTTGACATGCTATTTTTTAATACCTGGGAAGTTTCAGCTTATTGATGATCAGTTTGCAGATGCTTACTCTCAGCATATCAAGGGTGAGTCTTTAGAAATAAAGCTAAATGAATATGAGAGAGAAATAAAAGAGCAAGTTCAGGCAGAAATGTGTCAAAATGTAAGCTTTACCTTGCTATTGTTAACAAGAGTGACATTTTTGTTTGTCTTCTGTGTGAAAAAGAGTATCTGGGTTGCCTGATGAGTTGGTCTCCCCTGCGTGAGACACCCATGGGGAGCCATGGGTGGCCTCTGAGGAGAAAAGTCTCCTTATTGCCTTCATGTCTTCATGCCCTGAGAGCATAACCACTCAGAGAGCATATCCACTCAGTGGCATTCTACAGGTTCCTCAGGGAGATAACACTCCCTGGAAAGAGTGGAGTGTAATCAAACATCTTGGCTCCTCCTGAAACCTGCTCCCGCCTGCTTCAGTCCCAATATGTTAAATATCTTAAGTAGTTTAGACACACACGTTTACTCAAGAAAATTCACAGAAACTGCCACTGCTACACATCTTATTGAATGACTCATGACTTCTCCTTCATTGATTAATCCTTTTCTTCATCCCTTCCTCCCCCCTCCCATCTGACATAAGAACAAAGAGCTTGTAAACCAACAAATTGGGTGGAGCCCAAGAACTCTGGGCCATGAACAAGCCTTTGACACTGCAGTCCCCTTAACCCACCTTTTAAACACCGATTCTGTCTCTTTCTAACTCCTTTGTCTGTGCTGGACTCAGGGGACATGCTGGGTGGTGAGGGGATGGTTTCCCCATGTGGCACACAACACAGTGCTCCAAGTAATCTCTACAAATAATCTGGTAAAGAAATGCCAGGGAGTGGAAAGTGGAGGATGCCTGATGAAGGAGGCCTGAGTACATTTTCACTTCAAGCTCCATGGGTAAGTAGGGCACTCAGAGAATTCCAGGGTAACCCCAAGAAAATATAGGTCAGACTGAAAGTAAGTTTGCCAATTATTTAGCCTGCTGCAGCAGTTACTGTGCCTCAGAGGGATAATTATGAGTACCCAAAATCTCACTTCTTTGTTCCATCACGTAGAAAAGTTTTCTCCTTGGTTCCTGGAATATGGAACCATGAATGTGGAAGATTGGGATAAAGTTGGATGAGACTTAAAACAAGCACAGCAAGAGGGCCATGATATTCCCTACTCTGCTTGGTCTGTGTGGTCAGCAATTAAAACTGCACTGGAGCCCTTCCACACAGAGGATGAGGAGGAGTTTCAGGGTGACATACAAAAGTTTAATAATCGTGAGTCTGAGGATCAGCAAAGTGAACCATCACAGTCCAGTTTTAAATAAGGGGAAGAAACCAGAAGCTCTATATGCTAACCCCCCAAAAAATTATGAAAGAAAGAGTTCCACCTACAGCAGAAACAGTGCCAACTACTGCGCCCTTATGGGAACATCCGGAACGGCCAGCCCCGCCTTAGCTTTATGAATTGTTGTTAAAGGAGCCTGTGACTTGGCTTGCCGCTCCCATTGTTGCACACCCAGCCATTAACTATGGCAAAAGGAAGCTTCAGGCTAACCCAACAGCCAGTTACAGTGAGGGAATGATCCAGGCTTTTCCACCTGTTAATTATGGTAAAGGAATGCTTTCAGCCAGCCCAAATACAAATTATGGCACAGAGACAATGAAGGCATCTATTCGCCAGGCACGAGAAATGGGGGATTTGGATGCTTGGCCGTAACCAGTAATTATTTTTCCTGCTGAGGAGCCTGGAGAACATCCTGAGGCACTCTGGGAGCCATTTACTTTTAAAATGTTAAAAGACTTAAAGCAAGCAATTGGAAAATATGGGCCAAATTTTCCTTATGTTCATTCCTTGTTACAATCTGTGGCTTATAACTGGCATTTAACCTATGGAATTTGTCCAATTTAAACCCTGGTGGATGGATGAAGCAACAAATAAGGCACACAGAAATGCTCAAGCTCAACCTGCCATTGATATCACGTCTGATCAATTCTTGGAATTGGACAGGCACGGGGTGCTGTAAATGAACCGATGGTAACGGGTGATGAGGCTGTTGATCAGTTCAGAACTCTATGCCTAAGAGCCTGGGAAAAAATTCATGGTGCTGGTACTACTTATCCTTCTTTTAACTCATTTCAACAGTGTCCAATGGAGACTTATCCAGATTTTATCGCCTGTTTCCAAGACGCGGCTCACAAGGCTGTTTCAGATTCTCATGCCAGGGAAGTGATTATTCAGCTGCTTGCTTATGAAAATGCTAATACAGAATGTCAGGCAGCAATTAGACTTATTAAGGGGGAGGCAGATCAAAATTACACTTACTGGGTCTACATTCCATTCCCACTACTGATTAGGCCTGTTGCATGGTTAGACCCTCCTGGTGGATGGACCAACAGATAAGCAAGTCCCTACTCATCTAGAGCAGGTGGGAATGTTGATGAATGTTTCCATTGATTATCGCTTTCCTCCCATCTGCCTGGGGCTGGCAGCAGGATGTTTAAATTGTGATAAAGTGGGACATAAATGTCCCTACACAAAATGGATCAAAAGCCTCTATTCATGCAATCAATGAAGCAACATTTTAATCTTTGGACACTATTAAATACTTGAGCACGGCTATGTTATGACACATTGCCAGATTACTGAATTTAAACAAACATGAATCCCTGCCCTAGGCAGGCCACTAAATGGCCTGAAAAGTTAGAGGTGCTAACTTGGGAAGATTGTGTTGCAAACAGTGCTGCGCTACTGCAAAATAATTCCTATAACATCGTCATTGATTGGGTCCCTAGTGGACACTTTGCAGTAAATTGTACTGGACAGCGCAAAGATTGTAGAGGGACTCCTGCAAACGACTACCCAGATAATGGACCAAAATTATGTAGAAGAATTGAAACAAATTACCCTATTAAGTGGGAGGAGAATGGTATGGCTCCTCCAAGCCCAAAAATGATTGATCCAGTTATAAGACCAGAACATCCAGAATTGTGGAAATTAATGATGGCTCAAACCCCAGTTTGGATTTGGAAAGGAGAATATAAAACAGTGACTCATAGTAAAAAACTTTGATTTGCTGTAGCCATGACCTCTGATCGGACGGTCCCATTGCAGAGTTTTGTTAAACCTCCTTTTACGTTGGCAGTGGGAAAAATTCATTTCCTACCTGACTCCAAAACCATACCCTGCCTTAACTCTCATCTTTTTACCTGCATTAATTCTACCTTTAATAAAGATAATAGCATTTTTACTGGTTAGGGCCTGAGAAGGAGTTTGGATACTTGTTTCCCTCAGTAGACCTTGGGAGGCCTCTCCCTCCATACATATTATCACTGAAGTACTAAAAGGAATATTTAATAGATCAAAGAGATTCATATTTACTTTAATAGCTGTGGTTGTGGGCCTTATAGCTGTCACAGCTACTGCTGCTGCACCGTTGCTGCTTTGCACTCTTCTATTCAAACTACGGGCTTTGTGGATAGTTGGCAGAAAAATTCTTCTAAGCTTTGGAATCCCCAAAGCCAAGTAGATCAAAAATTGGCAAATCAAATTAATGATCTCTGTCCAACAGTAATTTGGATGGGGGATTGGACTACGGGCTTGGAGTGCAGAAGTCAAATGCAATGTGATTGGAATACTTTGGATTTTTGTATTTCTCCTAGCCCTATAATGTCACTGAACATCATTGAGAGATGATTAGACATCACCCACAAGGAAAAGAATATAGTTTAACACTAGATATTGCCAAACTGAAAAAACAAGTTTTTGAGTCATCTCAGGCTCATCTTATCCTGTTGCCTGGAGCTGATATTCTTGCTGGAGCCACTGATGGCTTTTCTAATACCATTCCTTTAAAGTGGATTAAAACCATAGGTGGATCAACAACTGCAAATTTTATTTTGGTTTGTGTCTGCTTATGCTGTTTGTTTTAGTCAACAGATGCAGACAGCCCCTTGGGTGAGAGGCCAGACACCAGCCATGATAGCAATGGCAGTTATTAATCAAAAAATTAATATAGACAAAAAGGAGAGACGTGTGGAAAGGAGAGTTTCTGTGGTGCCAGTTGAGCTGTTCTCCCCTATGTGAGACACCCATGGGGAGCCATGGGTGGCTGCTGGGGAGAAAAGTCTCCTTATTGCCTGCATGTCTTTATGCCCCCAGAGCATAAGCACTCAGCGGCATTCCTCAGGTTGCTCAGGGAGATAACACTCCCTTGAAGCGGTGGAGTATAATCAAACATCTTGGCTCCTCCTGAAAGCTGCTCTCACCCATTTCAGTTCTGATAAGTTAAAGATCTTAAGTAGTTTAGACACATGCCTTTGGCTCAAGGAAATTCACAGAAACTGCCACTACTATATAGCTTATTGAAAGAACCACGAGTTCTTATACACTGATTAATCGTTTCCCTCATCCCTTCCTTCTGCTCCCATCTGTCCTAAGATCAAAATGCTTGTAAACCAACAAATTGGGTGGAGCCCAGGAACTCTGAATGGTGAGCAAGCCTCTGATGCTTTGGTCCTCTGGAACACCCTTTTAAATACTGATTCTATCTCTTTCTAACCCTTTGTCTCCACCAGACTCAGGGTACGTGCTAGGTGGTGTGGGGCTGGTTTACTCAATAGCCTTCTAGAGTCTTAATCTAAGGTATAGAAAAAAAAACTAGGAATTTTAATAAAGAATGGGATACTCCACTATTGCGCACATTACTTTTATTTCTGTTGACATCTGTTTATGCCTTTTGAGTGAGTCCTACAAATACAGTGAGTGAGATAAAACTAAAGATGAAGTAAATGTAATGTACTTGGACAGAGCATTAATGTTGAGCCTGGATGTGAAGAGAGTATTTGTTACACTTGTTGGAGTATAATTGTTAAAATTTTTAAATTTTTGTGATCAATTTGCAGGTAAACTTTTGTTAAGCTGCTGAGATAGCAAAAATTAAAATAGAGCAAAAAGAAAGTATGGAAAGAAAGTACCTACATTCAGGAAAGATTTTGAGAAGGCTTGTCAATCAGAGGCTGAAACCATCATTTTTTGGGAAAAGAGTATCCTTGAGAGAATTCAAAACACCAAGAGGTGGTATTTACAAATATTTTACTGTGTAACTATTTCCTGCAGCTATTAGTAGGTTGTTTCAAGATCCAAGAATGAGATGGTACAATTGAGCTAACAAGGTCCCAGGAGAGCAATAGGAATTGCGCTAAAGAGTGCAAAGAAAAAGAAGGGTGGCCCTTGAAATATATACACGGATTTGCTTCCTCTGGGACAAATGGAAAAGGAAGAGTGTCAGAGGTGAACAGTCAAGTTGGGATTAAGAGAAACACACCCTAAATAAGCTCCCATCTTCTCAGGCAGATTAGAGCCTTAGATCATGGGTTTTAGGAGCAGCTTAGAGGTGCAGAGTAGCTCATGGGAGTAACAGAAGAACAGCTCTTTAAAGCTGAGAGGACTGATCACTTGTATTGAGGGCCCAGCTGTAGTTGGGGAAGCCTGAAATTAAATGAGACCAAACCATGTGCTTGTAGGTGAGTTTATTTTTTATTTTTATTTTTTGGCAGGTCTGGGGAGGAATTGTAAGCATCTATCTCTTCTGCACTTTTCAGTGAGGTTGGAAAGATGGAGATGTTTAAGGACTGGAGCTTTGCAGAGCCTAAGTTATTTGATGTGAGAATGGCAGCCTATTAAACTGCAGATTCAGGGCTTATCTTGCATAGTGAAGGGAAGCAGGGGAGAGGGCAAGTGACTGCTACACCAGGAGGAATGTGAGTGTTAAGTAGCAGTCCCAGGGATCAAAGACTAGATCTGGAGAGACTGGCAGGTGTAATTATTACAATTGTCCAAGAGTAGAGAATTGCAGGATTAGGTTTCAGGTGGAAACTGGAAACAAAATGCATGATGCTGTCATTATATGGAGCCATGGAAATGAGGAGAGTTCAAGGTCTCTGGGGTAAAGGAATCATCAGGGCTGCAATTGTCATCCATGTGGCCTTTTGATCTGGTCATCCCGGGAGTAAACGGACAAGAGAAGGTGAGGATGAGCAGTGACAGGGATTCTATGTTGGCAAGTGGGAGTGAATCTCTTTTTTCTTAAGAAAGCATATTCTCTTTCTGAGGGTTTGTCTTAGACCACACTGGATTTATAGCAGTATTTTTGGCCTGCATCGCAAACTGCTGCTGCCAGATGTTAAAAGTAGCAAGGCTTTACCCTAGCGTCAAGTCTTACTTGGGGCTTCTCAATGATACCCAGTGGTTTAATGCTAAGGGCACACCCTCTGCAAATTTATATAACATTCCTGGGAATTGGGCTTGCTCCAGCTATAAAAATGATGTACTGGATGTGAAGAGAGTATTTGTTGCTCTTCTTATAGCAACATAGTTAAAATTTTTAAGTTTCTGTGATCAATTTGCAGGTAAAGTTTTGTAAATCTCCTGAGATAGTAAAAAAAAAAAATAAAATAAAATAAAGCAAAAAGAAAGTATGGGAAGAAATTCAAAATGTCTTGTTTCCATAGTTTACAACAAATTTACCCTTAATTATGGTGCATAGTGTACACTTAGACATTAGAATTTTAGAAATTCCACACAATTTTGGAACATCTGTTACTATTATTCACTAAAATTTAACTTAAAGGAAATTGGACATCATTTTGGCAATACCATGTGACTAAACATGCCCTGTATATGTCTTTTCTTAATGTTTCAGAAGCCCTCTCACCACCCAGAAAGCCAGGCATTAGGAAGGGCAATTTTGCAACTTGAATTATGGTTTTAGGATGCCTGTTAAATGTTAGAGGCTTAGTACACTCGGTTTGATATAGGAATCCAGATTTCCACAAATTACTTGTTTTGCCAAAATGATGGCTCAAAGGGTAAAAATCGTTTATTAGTGTTTATTATGATGTGGCTTGTCATTTGAGTATGACATCCTGCTCAAAGCCAAATTTTACCCTTTCATCAGTTTGTTAATGTTAACCTCAATTTGTTTAAATTAAATCTTATAGATCATTTCATTTAATCTCAACCAATTTGACCATGAGGTGAAATATTTACAAACCTTTTAAAACTCTTTTACTAAATGGCAGATTCGTTTCTTAAGAACTCATTGGTATTCCTTTATTTCAATGCTAATGTTATAAAAAAGACCATACAATAACCTTTTGAGTTTAGTTCATGTTCACTGTGAACATTTAGCAACTTTCATTTTTGATGAACACCCTGGTTAATAGGCGATTTTACTTACATACACGGTGTGGATCCTACAACTCAGACAGAAGTGCAGATAAAGCGTGAGGTTTCAGCCTCTCGCTCCATGTATCCCAGGTTTTACCAACCTGTAAAGCAGGTGAGAAACAACCTTGGAACATTTAGCAAATCTGGTGTCTAAATTGAATCATTTAAATGACCTATTTTCATTTTGACAACACTTGCATCTTACCAGTAATTCTCAAGACTATATTACTTAAACTCACGTGAACTAAAACATATTCAAGTGATTACTTCTCTTTAAGACAATTAATTAGAGTTTGCTTTTATAGACATTACACACACCACATATATAGCGACACAAACAGAAAATTCAGAGATGTTTCTTATGTGCCAGTTTCTTAATTGGATTACTGGCTTCAGGTTGTAGCCCTTGGAGGAATAGGATCATTAAGTTGCAGTTTTTAGGGAGTGATAAGCAGACACAGCAGAAGGCAATTAATCCATCTCCTTTGGGAGTCTTGTTTCTTAGTGGAGGGAGGGGGTGGTGAGGATGTTTCTCTATGTTTTAGGTAGACAAGAGCATGCTTCTCTGATTTATAACTACTATTAGCCATTTCATACAGTGCATTTTCTACCTAGTTATTACACACCAAAGCGCTCTCGTAATGTGAAGGAACTTGCTATCCTCAATACTCACAAAGGTAAATAACACAATGCATAACAGTACGGAGCCTTTGGTATTGGGAGGGAAACATCTGCTTTCAATTTGGGGGTTTTCATGAGCAAAACATGGGTGTTTGGTTTTGTTTTGTTTGCGTGTGTTTTCCCATATGGAGAATTTGGCACCTATTCTGTTTTTCCCCAGGAGTCCCGTGCTATCAGAAGTTATGTTAGGGCCTCTCAGGCATGCATTAAGAGGGTGAAGACAAAAAATGGGGAAAAATAATTCAGTCTACTGAGAAGAAAAGGCCATTTTTTTCAGAAAAATAATTTTAAATGTATCAATAACTTGAATATCTACTTTTAATTAAGCTGAACATTTTTAAGAAAATTCCTAAAACATTTCTTATTACTTAACTTTAGCCATGTCAAGTAGTTAAGATTTTTGGTTTTCGAACTTTAGAAAATGTAACCTCACAGATCAAACCAACCTAGGCTATGACTTAACCGCAAGTGTCCAAGGTATTTTCAGAGGAATGATAGCTTTTGAATCATTCATTGCAAACCTGTGAGGGAGACAGTGAAAGAGAGTTGACCTAAACAAATTTATTTCATTTCCCGCCCCCAAGCTGTCTTTGCCCATCTTTGGGTTAGGCTGAGCCAACTTTAGGAGGAGCCTTGTATACAGTCTGTAGTCTAAAACAAAGAGGATAACAGCTGCTTCCAAAGGTATACTTTCCTCTTGCCTGGAAACCAGAACAATAAGTTAGCCACAAGGTTAGGGACCATGGCTTAGGTGTCAGGGAGGCAGAGGCTACAAGATTTTGACCTTCCCTAAACTGCTTTCCAGATCAGTGCTTGAGATATTTTGTAAACCCTGCGTTTGACAGATCGGCTGGGATCACCCGGACTGAAAAACTGGCTTATCAGATTTTGTGGCCCTCTTCTATGAACTGACTTATGGGATGAAAAAATCACCTCCTAAAATGGCAGAGACTAAAACAAAATATTGCCACACGGTTACAGGTTATGTTCCCAAGGACATGGAACAAGATGTACGACTATAGCCCAGTTTGTTACTGGCCATTAAGTTGGTCTGGCTTGAACAGCAGGCTCATCGGGTCCTGGGCCTTCACCCCACTTAAGATACCCTTTTATTGACAGAATCGTACAGAACGACATGCAAAGCACACAAATTGTCTACAACTTAAGACCAAACTCACAAATCTTTTTTCGTTATTTATAAATTTACCTAGAATATAAACAATAATCCCCTTTTTTCTTTTTTTACCAGTTTGCTCAGTGAGAGAGAAGCCGAAAGCCAAATGGGTAAGAAATTTTTCCTTTTTGCCAGCATATCAGGCTTCTAAGTTTCCTTTCTTCTAGCTCAACTGTAAGCCAAGCATTTTAAGGTTTGTAAAATTAACTTATCCCAAGTTGGACAAACATTATGAAACAGACAGATGCCATTTTAAATTACACACACAAAAAATGAAAAACACTATAGAAAGGAGTTCCAGCTAAGCTTTTCAAGAGGTATTGCCCCTTTTCCTATTTGGAATAGTACTTCCCCTATTTATTTGCCTACCCTAGTTGCTCTTTTCCCTTTTCACCTACTATAGAAGACATATTGCTCATTTCCACAATTTTCTTTTGCTTGCAGAGCTGCCTCTTTTAGCTGAAGTTAAGGTTTAGCTTAGGAGGATAAAAACATTCCTTCATAAGAGGTCAAACACCTAAGTTAAATTTTGGAAAGCTTCTATATGCCTATCAGGATCATCAGAAATTTGGCATAAGCCTCCCTTTACTTTCCAAATTTCCTCCAATGAGAAGATAACTTGAAGGGGCCACAAATAAGGGAATCCTCAGATGGTTCCCCTGAAACTTGCTTCTCTAATTTTGGGAAATTTCTCTCTTTGGGCTTGCCGGATATGACCGCTAAATGGACTTGGTTATTTTGCAACACTTACAAAGGTGTAGAAAGAAGGCCATCAAATTGTGCAAAAGTAAATAGGAAATTTTCCTTCAACGTTTCAGGGCTGAATGAGTCCAGTTGCTTTAAAATACTCCCAGCCAGGTACGGTGGTTCATGCCTGTAATCCCAGCACTTTGGGAGAATGTGGTGGGCAGATTTTGAGGTCAGGAGTTTGAGACTAGACTGAGCAACATGGTGAAACTGCATCTCTACTAAAAATACTAAAACTAGCCAGGTGTGGTGGTGTGTGCCAGTAATTCCAGCTTCTCATGAGGCTGAGGCAGAAGAATCACTTGACCTCAACAGGTGGAATTTCCAGTGAGTTGAGATCTCCCCAATGCACTCCAGCCTGGGTGAAACAGTGAGATTCTGACACAGACACACACACACACACACACACACACACACGCACAATATGTATATTTATACTTATATGTATTTATACATCTATATATACACATTTATGCATATATAACAATGTGTGTGTGTGTATAAATATATGTATGTTCCAAGGGAATGGATGTTAAAGATGATCTCTTAGCAATCTAGAAAGAGACATAAGGATAAAAACATCTTTTTAGTCTCCTTCTTTTAAGTATATGATCCAGAATGGAGACCAGTATTGTAGGGGGCATTCTGTAACTATTTTTCTTTCTTTGCTCCTGAATTTCAGCTCCCATTTAAAAGTGACACCCGTGACTGAAGTCATGACACTTTAAGCCATGACACCAGAGAAACTAAATTTCATGTCTTATTTATGCCATCCACAGCAGTGTATTCCTCTGTCTTTTATTTCCCTTTTAATTCTTAGAGTTGTGTTGCCTGTATGACTTTCTTAAAAAAGGGATTTCTGGAAAAACCATGCAATTAGGCAAGACCCCTTTAAGAGATGTGTCTGTTAGATTGAACTCTATATTCTGCTATTGTGGCCAGTACTAAAGCTTTCACCCATAGTGAAATGGTTCCGATTAACTTCTGGACTTAAAGTCCTCTCACTAATTAAATCCTATCTTAACAGGAGAGATAATAGATGCTTTAAAGGAATATAGGGACCGAATTGAGGATTATTTTCCTGCCAGTGGGACACTATAGAGACTAAAATTGGTCTTCAGAAAACATCTTACTCCTAATTGCTAAAGGTAGAAACTGCCCATCTCAGAAGAGGCCCAGAGCCTTAATGCTAACAGTGTAAAAGAAAGCTTTGGAGATGTATTGGAAAAACAGGAACAAAGTGTGCTTCTTAGAGGATTTCCACTCTCCGTAGGTGGCAATGTTGGCTTAGAAATGCTGTGTCCTCACCAGAGAAGTGGTAGCAAGTCATCTCACCACAGATGAAAAGGGGAAATCTCTTTTCCTAGGCTGTAATAATCCCTGCCCATTTCATGCAGAGAAGGAGCGAGAGGCTGGAGATGGAGAAGAAGAGTTTTGCAAAAGGATAGTTAACGATTCTCTGCAAACACCCTGAATGGGCTGTTGGAGGCTGCATCCAGACCATAGGGCTCTGAATTATGCCAGGGTGTGCCCTGGCCAGAAATTCAATGCCCATGTGTAATGTGGTTTTTCTGCATGTTCTCTCCAGCAAGTCTCACATACAAGTTTTTTTATGGCAGTCAACGCTAACTGTATGTACTAGGCTGATGGATTCCCATTGATTTATTGGATTTATTTTAATATAGAGGCTAAGAGAACCTCAGAATGATACAACAGGTTTTAATCTTGCTTGCATACTCACCACCCTGACAAAGACTGTACCTTGGATTTCCGGCCAATGCACCAAAATGATTCAGCTCTGATGAGTGGAGAAAGACTAGGGCTTTTGTATGCTGCTAATTGGGTAGGACAACACAGACACACTTGGAATAGTTTTAAGAAGCAGAGAGTTTAATAGGCGAGAAAGAAGGAAGAAGCTTCCCTATACAGCTGAGGGAGGAAACCCCAAGTGAGGCAGGAAACCAGCCAGTTACATGAGGAGGCTGGAGGAGGTGGTGCCTGACTTGCATAGGCTCAGGGGATTGGTTTGATCAGGCATGTCACTCACGCAGCCCCTAAAAAACTGGCCCTCCCACATTACACTTTTAATATGAAGATGCGGGGTGCCATGATGTTCTGCAGACGTGAGGATATGTGGGGGCGGCCATGTGTTCAGGCACATGAGGGGGTAAGTCAAGGAAGGAGGGTAGGAAGCCATGTTTTGGTGGACCCAGTTTCTAATGGCGGGTATTTGCATATCAAATTTTGCGTGCCAGACTCCAAGAGCCAGGGCTTTCCTGCTAGACAAGAAACTTTTCTGGAGCTGCTTTAAATGAGACAAAAACTTTCCAAGGATTCTAGGTTTTCTCTATCTGCTTAAAATGATTTCTTAATAACTCTTATGACTCCATATTATTGCAGTGAATTTTTAAATTTTAAACCATATGTAAATATTCAACTTTTATATAGTTAAATTGATAAATATTTATGATTATTCCTGTCACATTTTGTAGCATACTTGGACTGGTCTTTCCTCAGATTTATTCTTAGAAGCTATAAGTGGACACAGTGGCTCATGCTTGTGATCCCAGCATTTTGTGAGGCCCAGGCAGTAGGATCACTTGAGGTCATGCGTTTGAGACAAACCTGTGCAACATAGAAAGACCCTGTCTCTATAAAAATTAAAATTAGCTTTATGTGGTGGGTGGTGGTAGGTGCCTCTAGTCCAGCTACTTGGAAGGCTGAAGTGAGAGGATTGCTTGAGCTCAGCAGTTTGAGGCTTTCGTGAGCCATGATTACACCGCTGCACTCCAGCCTTTCTGAGAGAGCAAGATTCTGTCTCTACAAAAAGGATCGATATATGATGTATAAAATGATATTGTCACATAACTAAGATTGTGTATACAGTGACTGAGCAGTGGCCGAAAGCTCTGAGAAAAAAAAACCTGAATGCATTTTTTTTTTAGGTTTCCAAAAACCTAAATCATCAACAAGCTAAAATATCGTCAAGTTAAAAATAGTTGTAAAAAATTGTCAGATTATCATCAAGCTAAAAAGAGTTGTAACATGGAAACGCAGACAACTTCGACATTTATGAGAGATTCTCTAGGTAATTATACTCTTTCTTTCTTAATTTCAATTCTCTTGTTTTCATTTTGAATGAAGGAAGTTACCTGACTTACCAGATTGTGTGGTTCCTTCTTGAACTAGGGGGATGCAACCTGCAGGCAACAAGGGAATTTACTTTTTCTGGAATCATCCTGGGAGGCCAGGAAGTGCTCTCCAGTGTCATTTCCTGGCATCTTGCATGCCAGGGCTACATTTGCCAAAGCATGCAGTGATTCAAAGGCCCTGTTTGTTGAGTTTTACCTCTCTTAACTGGAAGGTCCTTCCTCATGTCTTGTTTTAACTTCATAGCCACCAAGGTACAAGATTATAGACTATTTGTTTTGCAGAGCAGTAGAGAAGTCATTGACTCATTGCTTCATATTCTACTTGAGGAAATCGAGGTCCTCAGAGGGAGAGCAAATTGAAAATATTTAGTCTGCCTCAGAGTAGCCAGTGAAGTCTAATTTCTCCCATCCATTCTCTAGAGCTTTTTGTACTACAAGGCCGGTCAAAAATACCATCCTGCCTTTTGGTTTCATGCTCAATAGAGATGGGAGAAAGTTGTTTAAACTGATGTGCTTAATTAATGTTTGGCCTTCCTTATTCTAAAATAGTGACGGTAACATGTTAGAAGATAAATTGAAATTTGTATTACATGACTAGGCCTTAAATTAAGTGTGGGTTTAATTCCATTAGAAACATATTACTGATAATTATGAAGCAGTGCGGTCCAGCAGTTGAACCATATATATAATGTTCAGCTTTCTAGTAGTCACACTGAAAACAGTAAAAAGAAGTAGGTAAAATTAGCTTTAAGATATTTAATCCAATACATCTAAAATATGATTTCAACATGTGTTTCATAAAAAAAAAAAATACGAACGAGATAATTCACTTTCCTTTTTTTTTCACTTAGGTTTGAAATCTCTTTGGTTTTTTTTTTCATTTAAGGCACATCTCAGTTCAGACTGATCACCTTTCCAGTGTCAACGGATGCATGTGGCTGGAGAGTCCTTTATTGGAAAGCATTTGAAAAATACAGAAAAGTAGATGGAAAAATATGTCTAAAGTCATACCTACCAGGGAGAAACACTATCAATGTTATCGTCCACTTCTGGGCCATGAGGAAGCCTCCAATAGTCCAGTCCCCTGGACCTGCCTTTTCAACACTTATTCGGTCTCTCTCTTTCTTTTTTTTTTTTTTTTTTTGTACTAATTTACATTTCTTTTTTTTTTTTTTTTTTTTTTTTTTTTATTATACTTTAAGTTTTAGGGTACATGTGCACATTGTGCAGGTTAGTTACATATGTATACATGTGCCATGCTGGTGGTATATCTCCCAATGCTATCCCTCCCCCCTCCCCCCACCCCACAACAGTCCCCAGAGTGTGATATTCCCCTTCCTGTGTCCATGTGATCTCATTGTTCAATTCCCACCTATGAGTGAGAATATGCGGTGTTTGGTTGTTTGTTCTTGCGATAGTTTACTGAGAATGATGGTTTCCAATTTCATCCATGTCCCTACAAAGGACATGAACTCATCATTTTTTATGGCTGCATAGTATTCCATGGTGTATATGTGTCACATTTTCTTAATCCAGTCTATCATTGTTGGACATTTGGGTTGGTTCCAAGTCTTTGCTATTGTGAATAATGCCGCAATAAACATACGTGTGCATGTGTCTTTATAGCAGCATGATTTATAGTCCTTTGGGTATATACCCAGTAATGGGATGGCTGGGTCAAATGGTATTTCTAGTTCTAGATCCCTGAGGAATCGCCACACTGACTTCCACAATGGTTGAACTAGTTTACAGTCCCACCAACAGTGTAAAAGTGTTCCTATTTCTCCACATCCTCTCCAGCACCTGTTGTTTCCTGACTTTTTAATGATTGCCATTCTAACTGGTGTGAGATGATATCTCATAGTGGTTTTGATTTGCATTTCTCTGATGGCCAGTGATGATGAGCATTTTTTCATGTGTTTTTTGGCTGCATAAATGTCTTCTTTTGAGAAGTGTCTGTTCATGTCCTTCGCCCACTTTTTGATGGGGTTGTTTGTTTTTTTCTTGTAAATTTGTTTGAGTTCATTGTAGATTCTGGATATTAGCCCTTTGTCAGATGAGTAGGTTGCGAAAATTTTCTCCCATGTTGTAGGTTGCCTGTTCACTCTGATGGTAGTTTCTTTTGCTGTGCAGAAGCTCTTTAGTTTAATTAGATCCCATTTGTCAATTTTGGCTTTTGTTGCCATTGCTTTTGGTGTTTTGGACATGAAGTCCTTGCCCACGCCTATGTCCTGAATGGTAATGCCTAGGTTTTCTTCTAGGGTTTTTATGGTTTTAGGTCTAAGGTTTAAATCTTTAATCCATCTTGAATTGATTTTTGTATAAGGTGTAAGGAAGGGATCCAGTTTCAGCTTTCTACATATGGCTAGCCAGTTTTCCCAGCACCATTTATTAAATAGGGAATCCTTTCCCCATTGCTTGTTTTTCTCAGGTTTGTCAAAGATCAGATAGTTGTAGGTATGCGGCGTTATTTCTGAGGGCTCTGTTCTGTTCCATTGATCTATATCTCTGTTTTGGTACCAGTACCATGCTGTTTTTGTTACTGTAGCCTTGTAGTATAGTTTGAAGTCAGGTAGTGTGATGCCTCCAGCTTTGTTCTTTTGGCTTAGGATTGACTTGGCAATGCGGGCTCTTTTTTGGTTCCATATGAACTTTAAAGTAGTTTTTTCCAATTCTGTGAAGAAAGTCATTGGTAGCTTGATGGGGATGGCATTGAATCTGTAAATTACCTTGGGCAGTATGGCCATTTTCACGATGTTGATTCTTCCTACCCATGAGCATGGAATGTTCTTCCATTTGTTTGTATCCTCTTTTATTTCCTTGAGCAGTGGTTTGTAGTTCTCCTTGAAGAGGTCCTTCACATCCCTTGTAAGTTGGATTCCTAGGTATTTTATTCTCTTTGAAGCAATTGTGAATGGGAGTTCACTCATGATTTGGCTCTCTGTTTGTCTGTTGTTGGTGTATAAGAATGCTTGTGATTTTTGTACATTGATTTTGTATCCTGAGACTTTGCTGAAGTTGCTTATCAGCTTAAGGAGATTTTGGGCTGAGACAATGGGGTTTTCTAGATAAACAATCATGTCGTCTGCAAACAGGGACAATTTGACTTCCTCTTTTCCTAATTGAATACCCTTTATTTCCTTCTCCTGCCTAATTGCCCTGGCCAGAACTTCCAACACTATGTTGAATAGGAGCGGTGAGAGAGGGCATCCCTGTCTTGTGCCAGTTTTCAAAGGGAATGCTTCCAATTTTTGCCCATTCAGTATGATATTGGCTGTGGGTTTGTCATAGATAGCTCTTATTATTTTGAAATACGTCCCATCAATACCTAATTTATTGAGAGTTTTTAGCATGAAGGGTTGTTGAATTTTGTCAAAGGCTTTTTCTGCATCTATTGAGATAATCATGTGGTTTTTGTCTTTGGCTCTGTTTATATGCTGGATTACATTTATTGATTTGCGTATATTGAACCAGCCTTGCATCCCGGGGATGAAGCCCACTTGATCATGGTGGATAAGCTTTTTGATGTGCTGCTGGATTCGGTTTGCCAGTATTTTATTGAGGATTTTTGCATCAATGTTCATCAAGGATATTGGTCTAAAATTCTCTTTTTTGGTTGTGTCTCTGCCCGGCTTTGGTATCAGAATGATGCTGGCCTCATAAAATGAGTTAGGGAGGATTCCCTCTTCTTCTATTGATTGGAATAGTTTCAGAAGGAATGGTACCAGTTCCTCCTTGTACCTCTGGTAGAATTCGGCTGTGAATCCATCTGGTCCTGGACTCTTTTTGGTTGGTAAACTATTGATTATTGCCACAATTTCAGCTCCTGTTATTGGTCTATTCAGAGATTCAACTTCTTCCTGGTTTAGTCTTGGGAGAGTGTATGTGTCAAGGAATGTATCCATTTCTTCTAGATTTTCTAGTTTATTTGCGTAGAGGTGTTTGTAGTATTCTCTGATGGTAGTTTGTATTTCTGTGGGATCGGTGGTGATATCCCCATTATCATTTTTTATTGTGTCTTTTGATTCTTCTCTCTTTTTTTCTTTATTAGTCTTGCTAGCGGTCTATCAATTTTGTTGATCCTTTCAAAAAACCAGCTCCTGGATTCATTGATTTTTTGAAGGGTTTTTTGTGTCTCTATTTCCTTCAGTTCTGCTCTGATTTTAGTTATTTCTTGCCTTCTGCTAGCTTTTGAATGTGTTTGCTCTTGCTTTTCTAGTTCTTTTAATTGTGATGTTAGGGTGTCAATTTTGGATCTTTCCTGCTTTCTCTTGTGGGCATTTAGTGCTATAAATTTCCCTCTACACACTGCTTTGAATGCATCCCAGAGATTCTGGTATGTTGTGTCTTTGTTCTCGTTGGTTTCAAAGAACATCTTTATTTCTGCCTTCATTTCGTTATGTACCCAGTAGTCATTCAGGAGCAGGTTGTTCAGTTTCCATGTAGTTGAGCGGCTTTGAGTGAGATTTTTAATCCTGAGTTCTAGTTTGATTGCACTGTGGTCTGAGAGATAGTTTGTTATAATTTCTGTTCTTTTACATTTGCTGAGGAGAGCTTTACTTCCAACTATGTGGTCAATTTTGGAATAGGTGTGGTGTGGTGCTGAAAAAAATGTATATTCTGTTGATTTGGGGTGGAGAGTTCTGTAGATGTCTATTAGGTCCACTTGGTGCAGAGCTGAGTTCAATTCCTGGGTATCCTTGTTGACTTTCTGTCTCGTTGATCTGTCTAATGTTGACAGTGGGGTGTTAAAGTCTCCCATTATTAATGTGTGGGAGTCTAAGTCTCTTTGTAGGTCACTCAGGACTTGCTTTATGAATCTGGATGCTCCTGTATTGGGTGCATATATATTTAGGATAGTTAGCTCCTCTTGTTGAATTGATCCCTTTACCATTATGTAATGGCCTTCTTTGTCTCTTTTGATCTTTGTTGGTTTAAAGTCTGTTTTGTCAGAGACTAGGATTGCAACCCCTGCCTTTTTTTGTTTTCCATTTGCTTGGTAGATCTTCCTCCATCCTTTTATTTTGAGCCTATGTGTGTCTCTGCACGTGAGATGGGTTTCCTGAATACAGCATACTGATGGGTCTTGACTCTTTATCCAACTTGCCAGTCTGTGTCTTTTAATTGGAGAATTTAGTCCATTTACATTTAAAGTTAATATTGTTATGTGTGAATTTGATCCTGTCATTATGATGTTAGCTGGTGATTTTGCTCATTAGTTGATGCAGTTTCTTCCTAGTCTCAATGGTCTTTACATTTTGGCATGATTTTGCAGCGGCTGGTACCGGTTGTTCCTTTCCATGTTTAGCGCTTCCTTCAGGAGCTCTTTTAGGGCAGGCCTGGTGGTGACAAAATCTCTCAGCATTTGCTTGTCTGTAAAGTATTTTATTCCTCCTTCACTTATGAAGCTTAGTTTGGCTGGATATGAAATTCTGGGTTGAAAATTCTTTTCTTTAAGAATGTTGAATATTGGCCCCCACTCTCTTCTGGCTTGTAGGGTTTCTGCCGAGAAATCCGCTGTTAGTCTGATGGGCTTCCCTTTGAGGGTAACCCGACCTTTCTCTCTGGCTGCCCTTAACATTTTTTCCTTCATTTCAACTTTGGTGAATCTGACAATTATGTGTCTTGGAGTTGCTCTTCTCGAGGAGTATCTTTGTGGCGTTCTCTGTATTTCCTGAATCTGAATGTTGGCCTGCCTTGCTAGATTGGGGAAGTTCTCCTGCATAATATCCTGCAGAGTGTTTTCCAACTTGGTTCCATTCTCCGCATCACTTTCAGGTACACCAATCAGACGTAGATTTGGTCTTTTCACATAGTCCCATATTTCTTGGAGGCTTTGCTCATTTCTTTTTATTCTTTTTTCTCTAGACTTCCCTTCTCGCTTCATTTCATTCATTTCATCTTCCATTGCTGATACCCTTTCTTCCAGTTGATCGCATCGGCTCCTGAGGCTTCTGCATTCTTCACGTAGTTCTCGAGCCTTGGTTTTCAGCTCCATCAGCTCCTTTAAGCACTTCTCTGTATTGGTTATTCTAGTTATACATTCTTCTAAATTTTTTTCAAAGTTTTCAACTTCTTTGCCTTTGGTTTGAATGTCCTCCCGTAGCTCAGAGTAATTTGATCGTCTGAAGCCTTCTTCTCTCAGCTCGTCAAACTCATTCTCCATCCAGCTTTGTTCCGTTGCTGGTGAGGGACTGCGTTCCTTTGGAGGAGGAGAGGTGCTCTGCGTTTTAGAGTTTCCAGTTTTTCTGTTCTGTTTTTTCCCCATCTTTGTGGTTTTATCTACTTTTGGTCTTTGATGATGGTGATGTACAGATGGGTTTTCAGTGTGGATGTCCTTTCTGTTTGTTAGTTTTCCTTCTAACAGACAGGACCCTCAGCTGCAGGTCTGTTGGAATACCCTGCCGTGTGAGGTGTCAGTGTGCCCCTGCTGGGGGGTGCCTCCCAGTTAGGCTGCTCGGGGGTCAGGGGTCAGGGACCCACTTGAGGAGGCAGTCTGCCCCTTCTCAGATCTCCAGCTGCGTGCTGGGAGAACCACTGCTCTCTTCAAAGCTGTCAGACAGGGACATTTAAGTCTGCAGAGGTTACTGCTGTCTTTTTGTTTGTCTGTGCCCTGCCCCCAGAGGTGGAGCCTACAGAGGCAGGCAAGCCTCCTTGAGCTGTGGTGGGCTCCACCCAGTTCGAGCTTCCCGGCTGCTTTGTTTACCTAATCAAGCCTGGGCAATGGCGGGCGCCCCTCCCCCAGCCTCGCTGCCGCCTTGCAGTTTGATCTCAGACTGCTGTGCTAGCAATCAGCGAGATTCCGTGGGCGTAGGACCCTCCGAGTCAGGTGTGGGATATAGTCTCGTGGTGCGCCGTTTTTTAAGCCGGTCTGAAAAGCGCAATATTCGGGTGGGAGTGACCCGATTTTCCAGGTGCGTCCGTCACCCCTTTCTTTGACTCAGAAAGGGAACTCCCTGACCCCTTGCGCTTCCCAGGTGAGGCAATGCCTCGCCCTGCTTCGGCTCACGCACGGTGCGCGCACCCACTGGGCTGCGCCCACTGTCTGGCACTCCCTAGTGAGATGAACCCGGTACCTCAGATGGAAATGCAGAAATCACCCGTCTTCTGCGTCGCTCATGCTGGGAGCTGTAGACCGGAGCTGTTCCTATTCGGCCATCTTGGCTCTCCTCCCCCGGTCTCTCTCTTTCTATCAGCTTTGTCGCCGCTAGACTCAGGGTACCTGCTGGGTGGTGTGGGGCTGGTTTCCCCCAACAGTCTTCTAAAGTCTTAATCCTTGCTATATCAAAAACAATCTAGAACTTTTAATAATGGGATACTCTACCATTCTGCACATTATTTTTATTTATGTTGACATTTGTTTATGACTTTTGAGTGAGTCCTACAAATACAGTGAGTGAGATAAAACTAAAGATGAAGTAAATGTAATGTACTTGGACAGAGCATTAATGTTGAGCCTGGATGTGAAGAGAGTATTTGTTACACTTGTTGGAGTATAATTGTTAAAATTTTTAAATTTTTGTGATCAATTTGCAGGTAAACTTTTGTTAAGCTGCTGAGATAGCAAAAATTAAAATAGAGCAAAAAGAAAGTATGGAAAGAAAGTACCTACATTCAGGAAAGATTTTGAGAAGGCTTGTCAATCAGAGGCTGAAACCATCATTTTTTGGGAAAAGAGTATCCTTGAGAGAATTCAAAACACCAAGAGGTGGTATTTACAAATATTTTACTGTGTAACTATTTCCTGCAGCTATTAGTAGGTTGTTTCAAGATCCAAGAATGAGATGGTACAATTGAGCTAACAAGGTCCCAGGAGAGCAATAGGAATTGCGTTAAAGAGTGCAAAGAAAAAGAAGGGTGGCCTTTGAAATATATACACGGATTTGCTTCCTCTGGGACAAATGGAAAAGGAAGAGTGTCAGAGGTGAACAGTCAAGTTGGGATTAAGAGAAACACACCCTAAATAAGCTCCCATCTTCTCAGGCAGATTAGAGCCTTAGATCATGGGTTTTAGGAGCAGCTTAGAGGTGCAGAGTAGCTCATGGGAGTAACAGAAGAACAGCTCTTTAAAGCTGAGAGGACTGATCACTTGTATTGAGGGCCCAGCTGTAGTTGGGGAAGCCTGAAATTAAATGAGACCAAACCATGTGCTTGTAGGTGAGTTTATTTTTTATTTTTATTTTTTGGCAGGTCTGGGGAGGAATTGTAAGCATCTGTCTCTTCTGCACTTTTCAGTGAGGTTGGAAAGATGGAGATGTTTAAGGACTGGAGCTTTGCAGAGCCTAACGTATTTGTTGTAAGAATGGCAGCCTATTTAACTGCAGATTCTGGGCTTATCTTGCATAGTGAAGGGAAGCAGGGGAGAGGGCAAGTGACTGCTACACCATAGAGAAAGTGAGGGTTAAGTAGCAGTCTCAGGGATCAAGAACTAGATCCGGAGAGACTGGCAGGTGTAATTATAACAATTGTCCAAGAGTAGAGAATTGCAGGATTAGGTTTCAGGTGGAAACTGGAAACAAAATGCAGTGTGCTGCCATTGGATGGAGCCATGGAAATGAGGAGAGTTCAAGGTCTCTGGGGTAAAGAAGTCATCAGGGCTGCAAATGTCATCCATGTGGCCTTTTGATCTGGTCATCCCGGGAGTAAACGGACAAGAGAAGGTGAGGATGAGCAGTGACAGGGATTCTATGTTGGCAAGCGGGAGTGAATCATTTTTCTTAAGAAAGCATATTCTGTTTCTGAGGGTATGTCTTAGACCACACTGGATTTACAGCAGTATTTTTGGCCTACATCGTGAACTGCTGCTCCCAGATGTTAAAAGTAGCAAGGCTTTACCCTAGCACCAAGTCTTGCTTGGGGCTTCTCGATGAGACCTAGTCATTTAATGCAAGGGTGCACCCTCTACAAATTTATATAACATCCCTGGGAATTGGGCTTGCTCCAGCTATAAAAATGAGTGTTGAAAGCACAGTTTTTTGAGATGTTTGGATTGTGTTTAGACTGATAAATTCATCTGCAAGATAGGTGACTGACTAGATTCCTGTTTATTTAACTGTGAGTATCTGAAGACTTTGAGGAAGATTGCCATCCTCATACAAACCACCATGGCTGTATTTCCTCACCTGGAATGTCGATCCTTTTCTCTTGTTGATGAAACCATACTGTCTTTCAAGACACGGCTGGACAGTCACCTCGTTGATATCTTCCCTGACTCCCACTGAGCGAATCTTTTGGATTTCATTCCTGTGTGCAGTATTTACCTCACTTGTGAAATAATCATGTCTTATTGTGATTGTTTCTCCCTGACTAAATTGTGAGGTCTTTAGAGATGGGGACTGTATCTGGCCACATTTGTATATCCATCTTCCTGTATGCTGCTTGATATGTGTTAGGTAGTTGGTAAACTCTTGCTCTGTGAAAACATAAATGGAACGATAGTGCATTCATTTAGGATTTCACATAAGCTTGCTAACTCTGAGTCAGAATGTCCCATGAACTGAAACATTCAGACAGCACCGCCACTAAAAACTATGTAATTATATTCTTTTTGAGCATTATTGCTGATTGCGCATTTTGTTCAATGGTTCTTCCTGAAGAACTTAGAAAGTTTTAGTTAATGGGGCCAGGTATGGTGGCTTATTCCTGTAGTCCCAGCACTTGACAGGCCAAGGTGGGCATATCATTTGAACCCAGAGTTTCAGAGCCATCTGGGCAGCATGACAAAACCCCATCTCTGCAAAAAATTAGCTGGACTTCTTGGTGTGTGCTTGTAGTCCCAGCTACTTGGGAGGCTGAGATAGGAGGATCCTTTGAGCCCAGGAGGCAGAGGTTGCAGTGAGTCAAGACCACACAGATGCACTAAAGGCTAGGCCACAGGACAGGATACTGTCAATTTTTTTTTTTTTTTGATAAAGGCCTGAGAATAGTTAAAGCATTAAGTAGCATATATAACATAAGGGATGTTAAGAACATATGAAAATACAGTTTAACAGAAAGTAGGAGAGTCAATTTATATGCAGCTAGAATATCTAGTTGACTAAATTTGAAACTTTGCTTTCCAACAGATTGAAAAGATTCAAACTCTGAGGTTGGATTTTTTTTTTTTTTTTTCTGTTACCGAGGCTGGACTGCAGTGGTAATCATCAGAGCACCAGAACCTTTGCCTCCCAGGTTCAGGTGATTCTCCTGTCTCAGCCTCCTGAGTAGCAGAAAGTACAGGTGCCCACCATGATGCCAGGCCAATTTTTGCATTTTCTTACAGATGTGGTTTTACAATGTTAGCCAGGCTGACCTTGAACTCCTGATCTTAGGTGATCTGACTGCATTGGCCTCCCAAAGTGCTAAGATTACAGTTGTGAGCCACAGTAACCAGCCAAGTTGGATTCTCTTGAAATTGAAATTGTTGCTTTGTGGAATTTATGAAACAGTATATTTGTTTACACCCATTTGGCTTTCATCAGTTTTCTTGCTAAAAATTAATGATTTTCTATGTAGATTGAAATAAAGAGAATTTATGGCCACAGGCAAATGTAAGTAAAAGCCATGGATTTACTAAGAGGAAGAGAAGCAGAGGGTTGAAGCTTTTGAATTTTAAGTATGCATGTTTAATTTTCAAATTCAGAATTATGAGAGTACAAAAATTACTCTATATGCCAAAATATTCTAGTGTTTATTGCCAAGTAGAGTTCTTGTTTATAAAGGTGATAGCACCTAGAATTAGAAAGTAGAAATTCTAATACTTGAACAGATCATACATTTTGCTGTTAACTTCAGTCCTTCAGGTCTGATAGTTTTATGTGTTTATGTAGAGTAACTGAGTTCCATATTTCTACATCTGCAGCTTTTACCAGCTCTGTGGTCAACAGAGAAAGTATGGTAGTCTGACTTTGCTTTTACTGGGTGAACCTGTTTCTCTTGTGTTATTCGCTTGTTCTAAGTGCTGACAAATATTTCATTCTTCAGATCTTACCTGGGATTGACAGCAAGCGCATCTGTCTATAGTGTGTGCAATAAGCCTTATTTTCCATTGGGAATGTTTTCTTAATTGGCACCCATAGATACTCCAGGAATCTTCGTTCATTAAAGAATATGCCTCCATCTTCTTTAATGTTGTTTTCGCACTTCTATAGATTTGATTTGTTGGATTACAACCTCTGCCTGCCTTAGTCTCCTTTTGGCAATAATGAAAAGGTAAACTAATCGAGAGAGAGAGAGAAAAATAAGGAACAACATTTTGGCAGAGAGAGTTTATCACTTCCCTACCTCAATTTTCTCCACTCCTGTTTTCTCTCTCTCAGGATAGATACAAAACAAACGTAGTTTTTACCTTTCCACAGCTTTCCAGATTACCAGCAGAGGGAGCTAATACCTAGCGCCTTTAACTTTCCTTAGACCAGTCAGTGTTTTGTAGCACTTCTCAGAATGGCTGCATCTCAGCCCCTGTGAACCCACCTCCCTGGCTTGGGAATTGGTGCTGTGGTTAATCTGATGTCTCGCTATAAAGACCGTTCTACTCTTAAGTATTGGGAAGCCCATATTGATTCATCTATCTTTTGCCCTCTCTTTGGGTACTTTTTCCATGTTTAATCAACAGTTTTTGTTGTCTAGGTTTTTGTTGTTTGTTTGTTTTGTTTTAAGAGACAGGGCTTTGCTATGTTGTCCAGGTTAGTCTCAAACTCCTGGGCTCGAGTGACCCTCCTGCCTCAGCCTTCTGAAAAGCTGGGATTATAGGTGCTGGACGCCACACTTGGCTACCTCTGATAGATTATTAAATGACAAAAGGAAATATTCTCACTGAAATATCTATGGGATAATTAAAGCCCACAGTTAGAAAGAACATTATAAAAAATCAAGCATGTGAATCCACTTTTATGCCTTTGTAACTGATAGGATTATTCTTTCATCCCACAATTGACTTTGGCCATCACTCACCTACAACTATTGTTTTAAGTTTTAATTGTCTTCTATAGGAAATCACTTCCCACTAGAGAAGATCACATTCCCCTCCGTCAGATACCACAGCTCTGTGGTTCTGCTAGTTTCAATACACTGTAACTAGATTAGTTCATACACTGAGGACTTCTAGCTCGTTCTTCTGCTTCCCAGCAGGAATAGTCATTAGCAGTTTTAGTCTGTTGAATCAAAAACACTGAATTTTTTTTTTCTAAATTTGTTATCTCAGCTATTGTAGTTTATTTAGTTTTTATGCCTTTGCTATATTCAGATCCCAGAAGCCCCAGGAAGAAAAACATAACACCATGACTGAGGCACTTAGAAGGCAGGAGCGAATATAAGGAGTCTTGAGGAGACCTGTGACCAAACTGCTAAAGTACATGTTTGACTGTTTTGAAGAACTAATATGTTTAAAATAAGTTAGTGTAAACACAACAAAAACTGAGGAAGTAGTCTGTGCATCACATTCTATGCAAACTTTAGTGTTTGAAAAAAATACATATTTTATTTTCATCAATACCCAATAATTACCTGTGTTTGAGATAAGGTACCTTTTAAAAGATAAGGTGCAGAGAAGCAAATCCTCTGCTTTTCTTACTCATGGCTTCTCTAACATTTATTGAGGTCTGTGATTTGCTATAATTTTCAGGGCACCTTGTTACTTGCTCAGCTTGCCTACTCGATAAGCTGTAAAACTGGGATTATAATCACTTTTAGTGATTTTTTTTCTCTACTCCACTCATACTGCCACAATGATGGATATCTAACAATATAGAAATTATATCAATGGTCATAGTATTTGCCAGTGAACATGTGCCTTTAATTCCTTCACAATTCTGCAAAGCAGGAATGAAAATAAAAGGGCTAAAATTAACTGTGTGAGGCAAATGTGATAAAGGGAAAGGAGAATAATGGCAATTACAGATTCTTTGGCTTTTCTGTACTCTAAGTTTTGTGTATCAGTGGATAATATCACAGGGGTAAGACATTGTGCCCATGTGGGAACGTTTCACTGGGTGGAAAAGGATCTGGCACATAAAACGTGCCCAGTTAATATTTGTTGTAAATGTGCCACGAGGAAATGATGCGACTCAGGTTTTGGGGGCATTTATTTGGCCTGTTTTTATTGCCTTCCTCATGATTTGACATTGATATTTTATTACATAGTAGGTGCAAAAGTTTCTTGAGGCTGTTATTTAAACCCTATTTTTAAAAAATATAGCAGTTTTTAAAATCGATTTTTAAATGAGGCATTTTACTCACATCTTCTATGTCAATTCCTCTGCTAGAACAAATAACATGGAGGTTGCTGTAGTTACCACATATTTAGAAATAAATAAACCAAAGTATGTGCGTTAATTTTACATACTTATGGAGCTAGTCAACTATTTGGGAGCATTGCGACAGCTTCCACGGGCTGTGTGGTGTCTGTCTGGCTTTAGGATTCCGCATATGATTTTGGCAAGTGTTAGAGTTTGGAGGCTGATCCCCACAAGAGTGTATGATGCTGTTGGCACTTGCCTCTCAGGACTGTTCTTAGTCCCTTGGCACAAAAATTCATACATTGGTTGAGGGTGTGCAGATATTACAGGAGGATTGGAAGTGTTTGTCTAACTATCATTTACAATTGAGTTTATTGTATGCCGTGTAAATTTAATTTTCTTCTTTGCTTTTTGTGTCAGATGAGACCAACGGAAAAGTGATTACTTCAGTAACCTTGTGACAACACGACCCTTTATTTTGTGTGTTTGAGTTTTATAGGATTGAGGCAGGGTTTTAGTGGACATTTTATCTATGGCTTTAGTAATGAGGGACTTTGAAGTTTACGCAACATCAGGTTAAGTGCTCTCAGGTATACCTGTGCCACGCATGAGCCCCTGCATTGATAGTGGGCTTTCTAGAATGATAACTGAGAAACTCATTCGGATTCTCAGGTGACAACTTGAGCTAAAGGATGACTATATCATTAATACGAATTGACTAATTGAAGGTGAAAGGAAGAAATAATTATTGTTTTTTGAAACAGATTTTAACCAATATATGAAATTTTAGTGATAAATAATTTATCCTAAGTCATCTGCTAGAGACGCTTGCATTTCTAGTTGTATGGCTAAGAGGATGATGGCTGGAGTAAATTAAGTAATATTTATTTTCAATCAATGTCACACAGAAAAATGGAGATAGTGCCTTGGGTCCTGAAGTCCTGCTTCAAACCTATTTGTGTGTCTAGTTGCTTGTGTGCTTTTGGGCAGATTCTGTGACTCAGGTTCCTGAGCTGTAAACTCTAGGAAGTTTTCCACATTTTAGGGCTGTTGAGGAAATGTAGTGAGCTAACTGACATGCCTAGGTCATAGCAGGTGGTCAACACTATTATCTTCTACACCAGCCTGTTCACTCTTTCCATCAGCAACAGGTAAAAATTCTGTCATTACATTTTTGTCTTACAGATTAAAACAAAATATGGGGCATTTTTCACATGCCATTGCTTCTTTACTTTTGTCTTCATCGTGTGCTTGCTGTTGGAAGTTAGAACTTCAGGTACTTACAAAATATTTTGTATATAAAATTTATTTTTGCAACTTTGACATATGTGAGAACTTTGTAGACTCTCATACTCAAATATGAGCTATAGTATGTTAAGAAAATGGAGGCACTTCACATGTTCAGATTTTATTTTATTTTCTCTCTTACAAGGTAGTGTTATTCTGTCACCCAGGCTAGAGTGTACCGGTGTGATCTCAGCTCACTGCAACCTCCACATCCTGGCTTCAAGCGATTCTTGTGTCTCATGCTCCCAAGTAGCTTGGATTACAGTCGTGTCTCACGACGCCAGGTAATTTTTGTACTCCCCCCTAACCCTGCCTGGAGATGAAGTTTCATTGTGTCACCTAGGCTGGAGTGTAATGGCATGGTCTCAGCTCACTGCAAACTCTGCCTTTTGGTTTCAAGTGATTCTCCTGATTCAGCCTCTCAAGTAGCTGAGATCACAGGTGCCTGAGGCCATGCCCAGGTAATTTTTGTATTTTTAGTAGAGATGGAATTTCACCATGTTGTCCAGGATGCCCTCGAATTTCTGACCTCAAGTGATTTGCATGCCTCAGCCTCTCAAAGTGCAGGATTTACAGGCACGAGCCACCAGGCATGGCTATCTTTTCAGTAGAGATGGGGCTTTGCCATGTTGCCCAGGCTCATCTCAAACTCCTGAGCTCAGCCAATTCTCCCACTTCAGACTCTGAAATCACTTGGATTACAGGTGTTGACCACCATGCCTGGCCATTTTTACCTTACCTTTTCATATTCAAAAAATACGTATTGCTATAATGTGTGATTGTTGCTGGGTTCTTGGTGGACTCTGAAAAGTGGGGTGATAATCTTAGAAGGACTTGATTCATGGGATATGTTCTGTAAGTTTCCTCTGTGTCAACTCTGGGGCAGAAGATAATTTTTGTTAGCGTAGTTATTGCAGACATTCAGACATCTCTTTAGTGACCTTAATTAAATTTTGACACTATGCCTAAAGGAGCATGCCAGATTTTCATTTTACAGCACTGTAAAGTCATTATTCAATTGTAAATATTCCTTTTTAAATTCCAGGTTGAGTTAGAGTGTCTCAAAACCCAGTCTTGCCAATAACAAAACAAAACCTTATGCTGAATGAAAAGGCTAAAAGGATGAGTGATTATTCACTACTTAAAAGAGAGTAGAAATGAAAACTTGCATGTCCTAAACCATAGATCTTTCTTCCTGATTTCCATGTTTTAGTAATTTATATTAAGGCAGTATTATAAAACTATGCTTTGTACTTGTAAGGGGAAAGTTAAATTTGAAAGATTTATAAAATTAAGATCCTTGGATTAAACTCTGCAAACATGCCTGTAGGTGGTTTCAAGGTATCCCTTGCCCTCTGCTTGCTGATTGGGTTTGGCCAGTGAGGACTACAGACTCCACATACACTGGCCCAAGACTGGCCATTGTACCTCACAGCCAAGCGAGGTCATGGTGCCTGTGATGACCTCTTCCCAGTGTTCTGCACCACCTCTCTCTCTCCAGCGCTGAGAATTGCACCCTCCTCTGATTCTCCAGGCACAAGGAGTGCTAATACAGTGGCCCTGTTACTATCTCAGGGAGCTTTGCTATCATTTGTGGGCATGCTGCAAAAGTCACCCTTTATTAAAGCATCCTAGATGACTTTGACTGTGGGAACCATCTGCTTTCTGCCTGGATCCCAACTGCTGCTGACAGATGCACAGATTATGTTGAATCTTGGGGATGTCATCAACAGGTAGATCAGATAGGGAGCTCCTTCTGTGCATGGTAGAGGAGAGAAACAACCTTTTAGGTTAATTTGAGGATTTGAAAGGGGTCTTTTACTTGGAGTAGGACTCCAACGGTAATCACGTTTACATTAAAATGCACTAAATTCTTTTGTTCTGAAATTTGGGTGTCAGCATTACTCTGAGCTCCTTAAATAGAATTAATATTATATTTATTGCATGAGTACCAAGAAAAGAAACAACAATGTAAAACCCCTTTAAATGTTTTTGTTAAATGAAATAAGAAAACTTAAGGTAGATAATGACTAGGATTTCTTTTGAACTTCTTAGGTCTAGATCAGCTGGCTCATGAAATTGTGGTATTTCAGAAAGAACTGCAGAAAGCAGAAAATGCTATCATAGCTGAGCATGAGGAGTTCAAGAACCACAGGCCAGCTCTGCAATACAACTGCAAGATGCAGTGAGTATTGCTCCTTGCCAGTCCCAGTATGATACCAGTACACTTCGTCAATATGTAAACCGGCCCCAAGTCACACCTGTGCAAATCAGATTTATTTTTACATCAAACATTACTCCCCCAAATATAACAAAGGTAATGTTTGTCATCTCAGAAAATTCTCTAGTGATAATATGATCGTATATTCATAAAATAACATGGAGAAGAAAGCAAACATACCTAAACGTGAAATTTTTGGAGTGCCTGATTGTATCCACTGTTTTCCCTTGATTCTCACCCTCAGGATTTCAAACATTCACTGTGTCTTCTGTCCACATGCCCTAGAATTTTTTGATATGACTGAAAATAATGATGAAACCTGTGAAACATGCCTCATTTGTGTTCTGTTTGTCATTTTAAAAATAGGGACCCTGTTGTTTACTGGCATAAATGTTCCCAAATAAAGATTACAAAAGGATGAGAAAACTTTTCCTTGTGAAGCAAGCTGTGATTTGTTTTAAAATAATTTCTTTTCCTATTCTGAATCTTGTCATATTGTGCATTCTGCCTGGCTGAAGGCCCAGATACTAGATTACGAAGCTTCCATGGCAAAGTTAACTATTCAGGTGGCTGATTTAAAATTGCAACTGAAGTAAACTCGGACAGGTTAGAGACATGTTAAACCCATGAATATTTTTTCTTTCTGTAAAGCTTCTGATGTTTGTGAAAATGTAATGATCCCAATTTATTGAACATTAAGTAATTATTTTGTTAGAGGAAAAGCCACAGAAATATGTGTCATCTTAGAAGTAAAACTCCCTATCCACTTTGGTAATACTATCTGGACCATCAACAAAAGTGACTTGTTTCACAGGTGCCTCATGGCTCGGGAGAACCTCATGTCCCAAATGGGAAAGGTGTGGTGGTGATATAGAAGTCTCCAAGTTTATGTTAGAATTTTGTTTTCTGTTTGTTACCCCAATGTTAACACCAGTTCAGTAGTTTTACAGATTCCTTCATAGACAGATGTGCACTCATAGGAGGAGAAGGGTTATTTAGCAAAGAGAACGTTGCCCTCAGAATCAGAGAACTGTTCTTCTTTTGGACCCCAGTTTTGAAGTTACTTGTTTGATCTTGGACATGTTAACTTAACTTCCTTGGGCCTCTGTTTCCTCATTTGCAAGGGGAAAATTATGCCTATTGAGCCATAATGAAAATGATGAAATGAGATGGGTTTCAATGCAGTGTCTGGGACATAAGAAAATACTCAATAAATGGTGATTTGGTACGATTTTATTATTGTGTCTTCACTGGGGATACATCTCTGCCACTTCCTACTTCATAGGAAGGATGTTGAAGCTTAGATGCTTTCTTCTTCAGTTGCTTTCAAGCTCAAAGAAAGCGTGTATGTGTTACCAGTTCAACTGTATTCTCACACTTATTCTGAGCCTTCCTTGTTCCTATTTGCAATCTTTCCTCATAAGTCCCTTGCTCTCTTCTGCAAGAGCTCGACTGATTCTTATCTCTTTACTCATTTCTACTCATTTCTGTACTTCATTTTTCTGTCAGTTCTGTCTGTGAAACTTCTCACAGCTGAAACCACAGTCTCATGTTCATAAAAGCAGTTGAATGAGAATAGAACATTTGCATGCACGTGCATTGCTGAGGGCAAGCTTCTTTCTAATAGCATCATAGGAAGGCATTGCAGGAGAGTGAGATACATGCACTGGCTTTGCCTTAGGGAAGTCCAGTAGCTATTGGACCTGCTAACTGTGTAACCCAGCCTCAGTAAACTTTAGATCCCATCTATGAAATGGGAGCTGTGAGAGTTCCCTGAACACAGTGTTGTTGTGGAGGCAGATTCTTACCTCCTTGCCTGAAACTCATTCCGTATGCTGTGGATTTCATAGCATAGGAAATCCGCAGCATGCAAGTTCTGAAGCACCTGCTGTAGTGAAATGCATTAATTATTTTCCAGTCAACCGTATGAATATTCATGCTGGGATAAATAAGGATAATAAATGGGTTCACATCAGTTCAGGTCAAACTTTTCATTTTGTTTTTTTTTTTTTTTTTTGATTTTTGAGATGGAGTCTCGTTCTTTCACCCAGGCTGGAGTGCAACGGTGCTATCTTGGCTCACTGAAAGCTCTGCCTCCTGGGTTCATGCCATTCTCCTGCCTCAGCTTCCCAAGAAGCTGGGACCACAAGTGCCTGCCACCATGCCTGGTTAATGTTTTGTATTTTTAGTAGAAGGCAGGATTTCACTGTGTTTGCCAGGATGGTCTTGAGCTCCTGACCTTGCGATCCATCCACCTAGGCCTCCCAAAGTGCTGGGATTGCAGGCATAAGCCATCAAGCCCGGCCAGGTCAAACTTTTCAACCAAATGAGTTCAAGTCTGGCTACGCTTTGCCACCAAATGACTTATGAATACATTTTTGGTTTCCAGAGCTTTTGTGATGTGCAAATTGTTCATAATGGATTCTGAAATTATACCAGGTTACAAAAGACATATGAAGCTGTAGTTGGTACAATAAGCCCTCAATAAGCGTTAGTCGTTGTTACTACCATGGCTTCAGAAACTGTTTAATGTGCAAGTTTGTCCTTATTATTGCTCCCTTCAATTTTTCAAAAAAAATGATATTCTCAAGTATATGAATTTTCTTTTCTTCCTTGTCCACTGACACCTGAAATTACCTTTTTGTACTCTGCAGACCTAGAGAATAAAGTATACTCCAATCCAAAACAGTCTCTGAACAATCATTCTGTCAGTGGATTAATAAGTGGCAATATGGTACCCTGCAATGATGTTATACATCAGGCTTTCTTGAACAATTCTTTTAAACAGAGAAGAGTTCTAGCAGATATGGTTACATCAACGATCCCAAATTATCCAAATGGAGGTGTAAAAGGTAGTCCTTCCGGTTCTGACCTTGAGTTTGTAGTTAATACTAAGCAAGGGTCAAAGAGCTTAAGCAAGAGTCAAAGAGCTTAAGCAAGAGGCCAGACACTTGGAAAAGGCTTTCGGAAGTTGCCATCAGAGAGTCATTAACATCACTGCCAAAAGCCCACTACCAGCAAAGAGCTCACCATCTCTGCACTTGCTGAAAGCTTTCAAAAACATTACTTCCAGTTCTCCAGAAAGACATATATTTGCAGAGGACAGAGTTGTCTCTGAGCAACCTCAAGTGCAAACACTTAACGAATAAAGGAATGGCACCTTGGAAGCACTCACAGGTAGTGCAGCCTCGAGGCTACGCAGGCACACTTCCTCCAGACAACGTTAATCCACACCGTTCCAAAAGCAAAAAGAAACCTTAAAAGAGAAATATATCTGGAAGTTTAGCCACCTGGACAAAGCCTTGTGTGCTGCTCTGGAGATGAATAGCTACCCTCCCCTCCCCCTACCCATGATACAGTGTTGCTGTGAGGGTCAGCGGGATAGACTGGCTACATACAGTGTTTTCTTAAAACACAGAGGTGTTTCAATAGTAATAATTGCCTTTCCTTTGCTACCTGTTGCTTTCATGCATTTTATTATTGCCACTGCAATTAACTTAGGTACTTGAATCATTAGTTTTGTGGATCTTATGCACGTTATTTGCTATCTGCAAGGATAACAATTTATTTTCAAACTAATAGAGCTCTTTAGAAACCTGCTGGTATCTTCGTGCAATTGGTAATATTCTTGCCTTGGTTCCTTCTGAACCTTAGGCCTGGGCAGATCACATGATGCTTCCCCCCAGGCCTTGTTCTGACAGAATGCCCCAGCAATCACTCACTGAATCAAGGCACAACCTCTCCATCCCTACAGACCAGAAGTTGTGGTAGGCACAACTGCCTGATTGACTAGCTTCAGCTGAATCACGTTACTTACTCTGTCAGCCTTCGCTTATTTTGTTCGTTTTGTTTTTAGATTAATTTTGCAGATCATTTGGCAGTATAGAAGTTAGAATCAGATTGCAAAATGATGTGTCATCTTTGAGAATCATCTAAATTGTGAGGAGAAAAAAGGATGTTTTTTAGCAAATAAGTGGGTAAGGCATATTTGCTAAACTGGACATATAGACCACACAATACGGTATTAATAAGCATCTTCATAGTTCTGTGAATAGACTCAGCTTATTAAGATCAAACACAAACGTACACAATCTGTGAAAGTAAACAAATGGAGGTTATTTCTCCAGTTGGAAGTTGGAACAATTATACACATCAAGAAACAGTCATTTAAAAATATTTTGGCATTGAAATATAAACAGATAAGTTTTTGTTTTTGTTTTTTGGTGAGTGAGGACAGAGTCTCACTCTGTCACCCGGACTGGAATGCAGTGGAATGACCTTCACTCCCTGAAACCTCTGCCTCTCAAGTTCAAGTGTTTCCCCTGCCTCAGCCTCCCAAGTAGTCTGGATTACTGGTGTGGGCCACCACACTCAGCTAATTTTGGTACATTTATTTGAAATGGGGCTTCACTGTGTTGTCCAGGCTTGTCTCAAACTCCTGACCTCAGTTAATCTGCCCACCTCTGCCTCCTAAAGTGCTGAGATTACAGGTATGAGCCACAGTGCCTGGGCTGGATAAGGTTCTCACTTTCATATCATTGCAATAAGTTCAAACGTGGCAGTGGGATCTGGAGCATGATTATTGAAACAATACACGTGAATGTTTTTAGGAACTAGACCAGTGGGTTACCCAGGCTGTGATTTGAGTCATGAGAAGACTTCTAACCATAACTGAGCCCCACAGCACAGAGAACTGACTGCATACTTCCAGGCTGGAGCTTCAGTGTCTGCATGTTGAATATGTTTCTCTTCCAAAAGTGCCTGTGTGGCAAGACGAGGGTTAAATAGAAGAGGAAAAAAAAAAAGATTGTCTTCTGCTTAGCCAGCTGATTCCAAGGAACGTTATAAGACAACACTGTTTCAAAAGAGTTATAAGATAACACTGTTTCAAAAGAGAACGCCAAAGGAATGGATTCCAAACAGCCAACTCCAGAGCAAAGTTGAAAAGAAAAATGGATACCTATACTCTCTCTCCTTCTCTGGACCATTAATTTTGACTATGTTTCCGAATGCTTGTATTTAGTACAATTAAAAGTTACTGTTTTTTGTTTTTCATTTTTTTGTTTTTTGTTTGTTTTTTAACAGCTGCAAGGCCACAAGCTATGCAAGGCTACAAGTTATGCTAAGTCAACCGTTATGCTATAAATTATGTAACCTATCATTGTTTAAGTAGCTTCTTTAATTCTGCTTTTGTAATTTTGCTTATAAATACCCCACTCAGTCTTTATTCAATGATCAGCCTTTTGGGATATCAGTCCACTGAGCCAGGGCACCTAATTAAATCCTCCTTTTTCCTCATATCGATCTCTTTGGTCCTCTGCTTCTTGCAACATTATTGACCAGCCAGCTAGGAGAGGAGATGACAGGTTTACTGTCTCCTTTGCCTCTAGGAGCTTAAGCCCTGGGTCTCAGGAGTCCTGAGACCCCAGCAGCACCATCGGGAGAAATTCAGCCTGGTTGGGAGATCAGCCCATTTGTGACCCAGTGCCCCTACCCAGCAATGCAATGGTATCTAATGGGCTACAGGATGATTGCAGGAACAGCTCACTTCAGAAACCACAGTAAGGTATTGGGACCCAAGGGATGACCTGTCCCATAAAGACAGAAAGGGAGTCTAATCACCTCCTAGGGCATAACTAGTAATCCGACCAAGAAGGGCTGCAGACAACGAGAGTGTCTCACTAATTCACAAGAAACTTACACCCCAACCAACACAGCATGTGAGAGTGGCCCGCTAAGTCAGCTCAGAAGGAAACTGGACGTAGGGAAAGTGGCTCACCACCCCAACTGGGAACATGGAAACTGGTAGCAGGATGGTGTGGGAAAGTGTGTGAATGGAGAGGCCTAACTAGGCTCATCAGCCACGAAGTGAGGAACCACAAGTCTCTTAGTGAAGACTGTGCTCCAAGCCAAGTGTGTGGCCGACTAAGACTAGTTGTGATCCGCATATGGCTAACGGAAGCTACCTCACAACTACAGCACTTGTGGTGGGCTTAAGAAACTCTCCAAATCTAAGTGATATCTAAAAACCCCCACAATAGGACTAGGTCTAGCTGGTGCAAAACAAAAGTAAAAAGTGAGCACGAGCGTACTGCATCATAACTAGGAGAAAATGGGAAGAGAACCATCAAAATATATACCATTCAAATATATGCTAAAAAAAATGAGAAAGGTTTTACAGGGAACTATAAAAATAAACTAACCCCCCAAAAGTGTAAAACTTTCTGTAAACTAAAATAGCCCTCTTTTGGCGTTAAATAGATGACCCAAAAAGACTATACCCAGAGAAACAACTGGAAATGAGTTTGAGGTAATGACAGGGGTCCAAGGACAGCCAGGGCACCCAGGCCAATTTTCTTATATTTACTCATAATTACATATAATACAAACAAGAACAGCATGTATCCAGCCATGTTTGGCTGCTTACTGAAAAACACGTAGCACTAGCTGGACCAAAAGTGAAATAAAATCAGCTTCATCAGCAAACACTCAGTTAAAGGAAAAGTCATCAGGACAGCCAGAAAAACCAGTTTTACAAAAGCCAGAAGAGGGAAATAAATTTCTCCTGCATATATCACAGCCTACCTCCCTTTGCTGAAGCCAACAGTCCCCCAGGAGCCTGGTTCCATTGCCAGCATTCCCCAAGTTTCACCACAGAGAGAAGAATCGGAGACTTGAGAGGCCAGGGAAGGAAGTCACAATAGTCAACCAGGCTGTCTCGACTCTGGTCGTCCTCAAGCTATGCAAATGCCTCTCAGGGAAATATGAGGACTCATCTATTATAACGACCAGTGCCACATGCAGGTTGTGGGGGGCAAAAAGCCTTCATCTCTCAGCCCTTTTCAGCCACCAATCTACTAAATTTAAACCATCACACTCCCTCCTACAGGGAAAAGCCCAAAGCTCTCATAAACCTATTGCAGTCCATCTTTCTATCACACAGTCCAACCTGGCTAAATCGCAGGCAACTTCTCTTAATGTTGTTTAACACGAAGGAATTCCAGGGGATAACTCAGGCAGCCCTTCATTGGCTACAAGCCAATGCATGAGCAAACACAGAAAATGCTTAGGCATATACTCAGGATCAGTTTCCAGAAGCAGGCCTCAGCTGAGACCCAGATAACGCCAGCCAGCATCAGTGCCTGCAGAGGTACTGGGAGGCATGTTTCCCAGCGATAAAAGCTTGTGGAGAAAATAGAAATTAATATAAAAAAATTCAAAATGCTTCAGAAAGATAAAAAACCAAGCCAGTTTTATTTAAACAGCTCTGTAAAACAATCTGGTTTTAAACCCCATTTGACACTGAGGCTACTGAAAATTAGCACATGGTAAACACAGCATTTATAAGGCAGGCCAAGGGTGACATCAAGCAAAAGCTGCAAAAGCTACAGGGTTTCACAGGCATGAATACATCCCAGTTTATAGGAATGGCTGTCAAAATATATGTTAACCATTACCAGGAGGTAAAAAAAAAAGTGTAAATCACAGGCTAAAAAAGAGAGGTCAATCTCTTAGCAGCATCCTCATTAAAAAAAAAAAAAAAAAAAAGTGACCAGCTATATACAAGGACACGGACTTGCATGTGCATGTGAAAGAGGTCAAGTTAGTCCAAAATTTAAAAGTCAGTTGAGGCTAAAGAGAGAACAATATGTGCGATGGGAAAGAAAAATATTGAAAGAATAAATGTCCAGAAGGGAATAAAAAATATAATAAGGACTGTTGTATAAAAAAGTCACCAGCTAAAGGCTGCCTCAATGTGGTAAAACCAAATACTAATCTAAATAGGCTGGCTTGCACTAAAGGATATAGCAACTAGGAGAGACCAGGCTCCTTCTTACTATACTTCCATGAGCCCTTGGTTACATTAAAAGTTGAAGGCCAGCTGGCGGACTTTATGGTAATCACCAGGGGTACACATTCAATAGGCACTCAACCCATAGGGCCATTATCCAAAAGCAATAAAATTATTATAAAAGCCATGGGAGTCACAGAGAAAAAGCTGTTCTCTCAGTCAAGGAGGTGTGTTATAAAGGGCCAAGAAATCCAACATAAATTCCTATACCTCCTGAATTGTCCAGTTCCTTTGTTAAGAAAAAAATTTACTCCAAAAACTGCAAGCACAAATTGCTTTTCATGTGCAAAAAGTATAACGTTAAATCTGACTCACCCAAAAACCCTGGTGTTAACATTCACCATCCTGCAGGCTAAGAAATGGAAACTTTATACAAAGCAAGTGCAAGCAGCAGATTAGACATGCAGGTGCAATGAAAAAACCATTCTCTCAGTTACTTAACACCACTCCTGGAGTATGGGCTAAAGACAACCCAGCTGGGTTAGCTGTAAATCATGCACAGGTGGTAGTCCTGTTAAAACCGAAAGAAACTCTGATTTATGTTTGACAGTACCCAGTCCCCCGAGAGGCTATTCAAGGTGTCTGTAAACATTTAAACCCACTTTACCAACATGAAATCTTTGTTTGATGTCAATTGCCCTAGAACACTCCACTTTGGCCAATATGAAAACCATTGTCAGGACCAGGGTCTAATAAGTATAGACCAGTGTACGACCTGTGTGCCACAAACCAGGCCACAGTGACCATCCATCCAGTGGTACCAAATGCATGCATTTTAATAAATCTCATTCCAGCATTGCTACCTGATTTACAGTCCTAAATTTAAAGGATGTTTTCTGTTATATCTGCTTAGCCCAAGTTAATCAACCTATATTTGCCTTTCAATCAAACAGAAAAGCTATGCAACTCACCTAGACCAGGCTCTCACAAGTTCAAAGACTCACCCACAATCTTTAGGGAAGCACTGACCTTAAAGCCTACAACCTGCCAAAGGATAACTGTGCCTTGTTGCAGTACATAGATGATCTTTCTTTAGTAGCACCAATCCAGGAGGGCTGTTATCAAGAAACCCAAGACTTCCTCTATCTCCTATGAAAAACAGGTTACAAATTATCTCAACAAATGGTCCAATTTTTCATAAAAATATCAAATATATAGGTTTCATTGTAAGCCACGTGGATTGCCACCTTGGCCATAAGTGGAAGCAGGCCATTTGTACACTCCCAACCCCAACCACTAGGCATTAAAGAAAACAAATTCTTAGAAGCAGAAAAATTTCACCATATCTGAATCCCAAATTTCTCACTGATGGCTAAGCCATTATATAAAATTATAAAGGGGGAAAATAAAGAAACCCTCCTCTGGAAAAGGATAATACAGCAAAAAGCATTTAAACAAATTAAAAAAAAAAAGCCTTAACTCAGGCCCCAGCGTTTGGATGGCCAAACATAACTAAGCCTTTCTTTCTATACATCCATAAGTGAAAAGAAATGGCTTCAGTGTTCTTAACTCAAATTATAAAATTATAGCCTTGTCCAGTGGCATACTTAACTAAACAATTAGACTCTGTGGCACTAGGATGGCCTCCTTGCCTTAAGGCATTAGCCACCACTGCCTTGCTAACACAAGAGGCTAACAAACTTAATTTGAGACAGCAGCTAACCGTCCAGGTGCCACGCTCAGTCAAAACATTGGTGAGCCAAAGAAGGTCCCACTGGTTATCAATTCTGAGAATAATGCAGTACCAAGGGCTTCTGTACGAAAACCCTTACATTACTTAAAAAACAGTAAACCCCTTAAGCCCAACCACCCTGCTCCTAGTTGAACCTGAAGCTCCCCTCCATAACTGTGTCTAAAAAGTGGATGAAATATTTTCTGGAAAAGGAGACCTTACAGATCACCCCCTCAAAACTCAGATGTTTAATACTTCATAAATTAAAGTAGTTTTCAGCTAGAAAAATATCCAACAAGCAGGGTATGCAGTGGTAACATTAAACTCAATGGTAGAAGCTCAATCTCTGCCTACTGGAACATGAGCCCAAAAGGCAAAATTAATAGCCCTACCAAGTGCCCTTTTGCTACCAAAAGACAAAAAGCTTAATATTTATACAGACTCTAAATATACTTTTACAACACTACATGTTCGTAGAACTATATATAGAAAGAAAATCTCTTAACAGCTGGAGGCAAAAAAAATAAAGTACAAAGAAAAAATTCTACAGCTCTTAACAGCTGTATAGGCTCCAGAAAAGGTAGCAATAATGTGTTATTGGGGGCACCAAAATGCAGGGACATCAAAAGCCAAAGGAAATAGGAAAGTTAACAGGAAGGCAAAACAGGAAGAAATAATTATGCCATAATTTTTAAAAGAACCTTAAATATGCCTCTCATCACAGAACCTCCACTCCAAAATATCCCAAGTTACACTCCAAATGAGAGGGCCTCGCTTATCAAAAAAACTAGAAAATATATTAACAAAAATTGATAAAAGTTGTATAACAGTAAATTAGCCATTCCAGAAATAATTTTTAAAGCAAATTATACAAAAAACTCATATGTGAAAAATGGCACTAAAAACTTACTGAAATGCCACTTCTGCATGCCAGAACTCACTGCCATCATTCAAGGTGTTTGTGAACAAACTTAACTTATATCTGGGGACCCTGCCCCCAATATTTCAACATAGGTTCTTTTTATATTTTCTAAGTGTTGGCCAGCCTGAGAAATAAAGAGAAAGAGTACAAAGAGGAATTTTACAGCTGGGGCACTGGGGATAACATCACATACATGTAGGACCCTGATGCCCACCTGAGCCACAAAACCAGCTGGTTTTTGTAAGGACTTCAAAAGAGGAGGGGGGTGTACAAACAGAGAGTAGGTCCCGAAGATCACACTTTTCAAAAGGCAAAAGGAGAACAAAGATCACATTCTTCTGAGGCCAATAAAGACCACAAGGCAAAGGGCAAAGCAAGATTACAAGGCAAAAGGAAAAATCAGAATTACTGATGAGGGTCTATGTTCAGCTGTGCACTTATTGTCTTGATAAACATCTTAAACAACAGACAACAGGGTTTAAGAGCAGAGAAATGGTCTGACCTCAAATTCACCAGGGTGGGGTTTTTCCCCACCCTGGTGAGCCTGAGGTTACTGCAGGAGACCAGGGCGTATTTCAATCCTCATCTCAACCGCATAAGACAGACACTCCCAGAGTTGCTGTTTATAGACCTACCCCCAGGAATGCAATTATTTTCCCAGAGGATCAATTATCAATATTCCTTGCTAGTAAAAGAATTTAGTGATATCTGTCATACCTGCACATCTATTTATAGTCTCTCTGCAAGAAGAAAAATATGGCTCTTTTTGCCCAAGCCCACAGGCAGTCAGCCCTTATGGTTGTCTTCCCTTGTTCTCTAAAACTGCTGTTATTTGGTTCGTTTTCAAGGTGCACTGATTTCATCGTTTTCAAACACACATGTTTTACAATCAATTTATACAGTAGTGGTCCTGAGGTGACATACATTCTCAGCTTACAAAGAAAACAGGATTAAGAGATTAAAGTAAGATAGGTGTAATCTATACAGTAGTGGTCCTGAGGTGACATGCATTCTCAGCTTATGAAGAAAACAGAATTAAGAGATTAAAGTAAGACAGGTGTAAGGAATTATAAGAGTATTATTAGGGAACTGATAAATACCTATGAAATCTTCACAATTTATGTTCTTCTGGTGCAGCTCCAGCCAGTCCCTCCATTCAGGGTCCCTGAATTCCCGAAACAAACTTATGCTCAAAATAACCCAAGGCAAGGGCCTACCCAGCCCCCAGGGATCTAAAAAATAAAAGCTATGTCTTGTAAAAACTTACTTGTAAACTTCACAAAACTGTCCCATGTCAGGTGCTATTGTTTTATACTAGCACTTATTTACACCTTTTCAACATGGGTTAAGGTTTTCCAATGAGGGCAGAAAAGGCAAAAAAGTAGTTAAAATACTGTTTAAAAATATTATCCCCAGGTTTAAACTACCTCTAACTTTGAAGTCAAACAAGAGTTTAGCAATTATAGTTGAAATAATTTAAAATCTAGCAAAGTTGCATTAAATAAAATGAAAGTTACACACAGCCAACCAAAAACAAAGTTAAAAAAAAAAGAAAAGAAAATGCATAAACAAATCACTGAAGCACTTACCAAAAGAAATTATCAAAAAAATCAACTATAATAAAATCAAATCCTGCCCATGGTGTTCATCTGAGTCAGGTGCACCCCCACTAAACAAACTAGGTATTCACCCTATAAATTTTTTTTCAATCAGCCACACCAAATCATAGGTCAAATTAAAAGTAATCTCTGCAAACTAAGGAAATTAATCTTCAAAAAGCAAATGCAGGTTTTAAAAATAGCCATGTGAAGTATTCATCGTCAGGTACATTAAGAAATGCCTATAAGCCCAACAGGCCCAGCATGCTTCTTTAAACCCAACTACTCTCTTTGGGTTATAAAATGAAACCCAACTTCTGTAGAACCCATAAGGGATGGGCCCATATTGTAATCTTATCCACTCCCACTGCTGTTAAAATTGCAGTAATCATGCCTTAATCGATCCATCATGGTTTGCTGAAACAGGCAGCCCAAGACAAGTGAATGAGCCAGCAGGACCCAAACCATCCAACCCAGCTAATCATGCAACAAGACCGAGTTGTCACTGAGAACAATAGCCCTGCTCTGGTCCCTCCAAAAGCTGACCAATCCACACAAGACTAAAGATGAGAAGAGGACAACAAGCCCAGCCCTAATCACACTCCAGAAGATAACTAGTCTACGCACAGCCAAAACTTAAAAACTCATCAAGCAAGTTAAATATAATTAAAAATCTTAGATCTAATTTTCACTGTAATACTAATTATTTTACTGTTATTCTGTCACTATACTCAACCTCCTCCCCTGGGTATGAATCTCTTCTAACCATACTAAACATAAATATGCTACTCATTGCTTTGCTCTTATTTCCCCACTTAACCTTGATAAAAAAAAAAGTACCCATAAAAGGATTCCCAACTTCTACACATACTACATAGTCCAAAAACAATATGACCAGGCATACTGCTACTGAGTTAATAGCCCTAACTAAATATCAACCTTTGACCAAAGAAGAAAACATGCTTTCCCATAAAGAATAAAATAATACTAATGCCTTCTATTAAATTTCTCCCATAAAAAGTATCAAGAAAAATAGAAAAATGTGACAAGACACGTATGACAAAGAAAAAATGAGTATTTTCTCCACCTATCTAGCTCACTTCAAGGACAGTCATAAAATAACAGTGTCTAAAAAGTTGAGGCCAAGTGAATGGGTTGCAAATACCCCTTACTGGAGCAAAGTTGAAATTAAAAGCAAATTACTTTACTGTCTCTCCTTCTTCTGAAGCATTAATTATGACTATGTTTACCAATGCTTGTATTTAGTAAAGTTTATAGGTTCATTTTTCTTTCAACACAGCTGCAAAACCCAGCTATGCAAGGGAAGATGTTACGCAAAGTCAAAAGTTATGCTATAAATTACATAACCTTTCATTGTATAATCCACTGCTTTAGTTCTGCTTCTGAAAGTTTGCTTATAAACAGCCCTGCTCGGTCTTTATTCACTACTCAGCCTTTTTGGATATAAGTTCGCTGAGCTGGTGCACCTAAATAAATCCCGCAGTTTCCCCACATCAGCCTCTCTAGTCCACTGTTTCCAGCGACACCAGTCATGTTTCCAAAGCTTTTTCTTTTTTTGAGACAGAGTCTTGCCCTGTCACCCTGGTTTGAGTGTAGTCTCATCTTACCACAGCCTCTGCCTCTTGGGTTCGAGCAATTCTCCTGCCTCACCCTATGAGTAACTGGGACTACAGACATGCACCACCATGCTCTGCTAATTTTTGTATTTTTAGTAGAGATGGGTTTTCACCATATTGGCCAGGATGGTCTCAGGCTCCTCACCTTGTGATCTGCCAGCCTCAGCTTCCCAAAGTGCTAGGATTACAGACATGATCAACCACACATGGCCAGGTGTTTTTTTTTTTCTTTGTACTTGTGATAAGCCAAAAGGAAGGATAAGACATACACATATGCTGAGTAGGGCACTCTGCTCACTCAAGTTTTTGCTATTGCCACCTCAGCTGGTTCATGCTGGTAATATGCAGAATTTTTTAGAAATGTTTTATTACTATTGAAAAACGAAACTCCTTGGAATAACATTTAGAATCCAACATTATTCTTCTCTAACAACTGTATTGACTACTTCACAGCATAACATAGTTACAAGGAGTAACTGAGTAAACAGGTATCAATTGCTGAGAAAAATACCTCATTGTGGTGGTGAGGTGGAGTTAATCTTTACAAAAAAAAAGAGAAAAGGAATTTTTCAGGGCATTTTCTTGAGTAACAGAAGGCCTTTTGCCACCTGATGCTCTTGGCTTTTCCATTACTAAAACATCATATTCTTGAATTTTATTCTTCCGATCTAGTCTTTACCAGAGACAGATTGAACTTCAAGGTAAAAGTGAATTTTCAGATGTGGACAAGCTAACTTTTAAGGATTATGAGTAATTCGACTCATCTTTTAAATGTAAGTTGCAACATAAGTACCTGTTTTCGTAAGCTGAAGATCTGGAAAGTTTCATTTTGGTGAAGCATATCTATTGATATAAAAACAAAACAGCAGTTAGAAATTGGATTATTTTTATTCTGTGACAAAACTACAAATACAGCTATATCAGCTCATTTTCCTATCATGAAGCTTTTTGTGATTGTGTCTGTTTACTTTTAAAGTATTTCAGCATGACAAATTTTAAAGTTTGAGCTAAGCTCATAAATACATTAACTTATAAGATTTAAAATAAGTGATTTTAAAATATGTATTTCTTCCTTTATATGGAACACAAGGATGTTATTTTTCTTTAAACTAACTGATTCTGTTGATTTCCTCAGATCCAGAAAACCTCGTTTTTCTTGAAAGAGTGGAGATAAAAGAATATTAAGAGTCCAGAAACTGGTGTTCTGGCTATGGCCCTGCCTTAGACTGTCTCACTTTGTAGTCACTTTGTAAGTGTAAAATAAGCATGTAGAGCGTATCATCTCTGTGGTTCTTTCCAGCTTGAGAAATCTTTATATTTGTATGTAACCCACTGGTTAGTCTTGTAAAAGTCATCTTCAAATCTGGAAGTATAATATTTTGAAAAGTCAATGAGAGGGCTCAGTAAATTTTGTGGAAATTTGTTAAAGTATTTGGGTGAAATCATGACATTTCATTAGAATTCAGATTATTATCAAGAAGCCATATGGATTCTTCACTGTCACTGGGTTGACTTTCTTGTTGGGAAATCTAGTTTTGTAAACAAAGTTAATTCTTTTAAGTACAAGAAGACTCTGACAAGCTAATACATTGGTAAGTGGTTATGTTTGGAAATTCACAAAATCCGCTCAGGAAAAAGTGCACCTAGTTACTTAGGCTGCAGTTCCCATGCTCCAGCCAGTTGCCCCCACATGGCACTGTGGCCCTCCCACACTGTCATAAAGCCTGATATGCTATTCAAAACCCAACCGAAATGCCATATCCTCCTTATTTCTGAAGGAGGTTATTGCTAAGGAACGACTCATGGGAAAACCATTGGTGCCTCATGCAGATGCAGGAAACATGCCCAGGCATCTTGAAATGGATGAGTTCTCTTCTGGAGATATGTCTCATGTGTACGCATATCTGCAGATATGCCTCTTGTGGGTGCTGCTGCAGCTGCTGTGCCCATCTCATATCAACACCCAAGTAAGTAATTTATTTTAACTAACAGTCTGCAGGGTCACGTCTGTGTAATGTGTACTCTGTGAATTATTTCATGTATCACTGAAGGTCTTTTTGTAGGTGTAATTTAGTCTATGTATTGTCATGGGGGTTATAGTGTTGTTATGTCATTAATGACGTTTCTGAAGTAATTTCTGTGTTATCTTGTAAAGACCATGCTGAGGAAAGCACACGTTGCAATGAAGGACTTCTCATTTTGGCTCCCCGGATCAGTTTCTTGAAAGTGTTTTCATTAACTATTCAGTGTCTAGCGTACCAGGTAGACTTTTCCCCAAAACTCTTCTGCAAAAACTATTTCATGAAGGCCTTATCATCTTGAGAAATCATGATGAAACACTGAAATAATAGTTAACTCCCATTATGGAACTTTATGTGACTGAAACATTTAAATATTATTTCTTTTTCCACCTATATTCTTCTTTCGTGTCTTAAGAAATTAGGGAAAATATTTGTATTTTAATTTTTGGAAAAGCTGTTACGCGGAGTTAACTTAGCACTAGAGAAAAACTGGCCATCAGACTTCTCTTGTCTGGCCCACTTTCTCAATCCAGTCTTCTTTCAGATTACCCACTTTCCTTGCTGGAGGTGCAGGGAGATTGGAAGAGAGCTGTGGGAGCTTTGCACTTTGATCTAGGGCTAAGCGAACAGCCAGGCTCTTTTGTTTTGGGATCAAAGTGTTTAATTCTCAAATGTGAAAGAAAATTTCTCAAGTTAAACCACACTTACTTCCCCCCAAATATTGAAAATGCATCATGTTCAAAACATTTCCAAAACCTCTTGTTAGCAGTTTCTTGCTTATAGTCATGGCACTCAAGAACATATAGAATTACTTAAAGAGGCAACGGGTTTTGAGAAGTTGGACTTTGCTGATTCAAGAGTAAATCTGCTTTGGAGAGCATTCAGAGAGATTTGATCTAAAGCCTATCTCTCCTTGGCACTTTCCTTGGGGCTGAACGTACAACAGTGAACCCAACCAAGCCCTTGTCTTCCTGAATTTCTAGTCACTGAGGCAGATTGCCAGGAAGCCATTACCCAGGAGCGCAGAAGAAATGGGCTGCAGCTGATCATTAGGGAACGTGGCCCCAAGAAGGGGTTTCTGACAGGCAGCCATTTGTCCCAGGCCTGAGCAAGGGAATGAAAATAATGTGATAGAATAAAGAAAATCAACTGAGTAGTGAGGTGTTCTGCCTCTGAGAGAGAATGTACATTATCATACTAGCTTTAAAATTATTAAGGAGCATAGTGAGTAACATTGTTGTTATTGAGAAATTTTTATATTCATCATTTCACCTCTTCATCTGGGCACAGATGGAAGGGAAAAGGCTGTAATTTGGTGTCTCTGATATGAGGTGCCCAATAAACATACTTTATTCCTTTGCCTTGGTGTCCAAAGAGGTTTCTGTATTCCACCGTGCAGATGCAAAACATACACCAGAGCAGAAAAGCAGTTTGTTCTTCCTCTTTGTTTCTAAATATAGAGGTGCTTAAACGACATCCCTATTTTGAGATTACTATTCCATAAAAGAGAACAATCTCATTTTAGAGTAACTTTCACTTCTTGTTCTAGCAAAGAGAAAGTTGCCTTTCTGCCTGCAGAAATTATCAAATGTCTCTTTTGTATTCTAATTTCATGAGAAGGATTGAGAAGAGATGGGGGGGTGGAGAGAGAGGAAAAACTGTGTTGCTTCTCTCTTATTCATGATATTAACTCAGTCACTGCAGATGAGTTTAAAACAAGGCAGAGCAAGAAGGTTCAGAGTCCTCTGGTAAACCTATGAATTTTTCTTCGTATTAGCATTTCTAGCTGTAAAAACATTGGTTATGTGTCAGAACTGTAAGAGAAAGGTCAGCATAATTGTTTCTGAGAATGATGTCTAATGAAACATTTGAGATGTAGGGATCTGTGCCAAGATGCAGAGAGAACAGACAATTTACTAAAATATGGGGCTTCACTGGAAAAAAATAGAAGTGGACAAGACAAGTATGTGTAGGTTTTCAACAAGCAGGTGCAAGATATGGTGTAAGTAAGCTGCTGGAGTGGTTTGGTTACTTGTCCCTTCAGAAGTAAGGAGGATATGGCATTTCAGTCGGGTTTTGAATAGCATAACAGGCTTTATGACAGTGTGGGAGGGCCGCAGGCCGAGGAGACAGTAAAGGCGAATACCAAGCAAGGAAGACACAGCCATGGCCAGGTCCCAGTGAGTGGGTTGAGACAGATGAAATATTTCTAGGTCAAAGCTGGTGGTGTTATAGGAAATCAATATGGAAAGATAAAGGCAGATTTTCGGAGCCCAGACTACCATGGTGTTGAACTCTAACAGAGCAGAGACACTGCACAGAAGATACACACCTTCCCCTCAGGAAATTCCTGGTGCAAATGACCACAAGTTACTAGAAGGCAGAGACTGACTTCACGGAGAGTCTTGACTGGGTGGGCTCTTTAAGTATTCCAGGCAGATGGTGAGAAAGGCCCCTGGTGCAGCTGAATGACAGGGAATGTGAACATGCCAGCACTGGTTGCTAGATGGATGGAGGATAGAAAGAGCATGAAACAAACAAACAAACAAACAAACAAACAAACAAACCGGGATGATCCCACCCAGGACAAAGCTGGTGCTGTGAGGATTTCACATGTATATGGCAGGAAATTGTCAGAACTGTGGATGTGAGGGCAGGTAGAGAGACCAGCAGTAGAAGAAAAGATATGGAAAGGATTCATATCTGAGTAATTGTGAAAACCCCAGGAAGGGCTGCCGTCCATTTGGTGGAAGTGGGGAATGAAAAGTGAGTTGGCTAGAATGGCTGGGGGAGTGCAGGGGTGTGAGGTCTGTTCTGTTTTTTCATGGGAGAGCAGACTTGAACACCTTTATGAGAGTAAGAGTTATAAAACTGCTCTGTACAGAAATAGGGATCAGTGGCTCAGTCAGGATCCTAAAGTTAGGAGAGGGATTATAATCAAAGGCAGAGGCAGAAATGTAGGCTTTGCTTTCAAAAAGGGAAAGGAGATATGTGTAAAGGACAAGAACTTGTGACGTGGAGGGAGGATATGTCACTTGGAGTCGGTCATGATGAGGGTGACTACAAGTCACCCTGAGATGAGCACAACTCATCTCAGCCAAGTGAAGTGGGAGGCAGTGGCAAGGAGCGGGATTGGGGGCTTGAAGTCGATGAACATGGAACAGCAACTTGAAGCAGGTCACGTGTCAAACAAAAGCCAGGCAGAGTCTCCCCGGGTCTTGGCAAGGACTCCTGCAGACTGGTCTCACATTCATTTGAACAATCTGATACGGGCAGCTGCTCTTTATTTTCTGAACTATTAGGTATAGATCAGAAACCAATTGAGGAACAAAAGCAAGAAGAAAAAATATGGAAACAGCAAGTGAAAGAACAGAGGCAGAGAAGAAAAACGGCAGAGTAACCTACATTTTATTTTAGCAAGGGAACAAAGGGAGCTAGAAAATCTAGATCACAAAAGGGTAATGAGTTGCTTCTCTGTGCAAGTTCCGGCATTGTACAGCTTTCATAAGTACATTGAGGTCAGGGAAGGGAGTCAATTAGTGTCCAAAGTCAGAGGAGTGGCAGGTGCCCTGAAACGCACCCCTGTTCTCTTCTTGTCTCACAAGCAGTAAGAAAGGCTGCATAGAATATGGAGCTTAGGAGTTTCGTAGTATATGATTGTTTTTGAAGGTAATTTTTGTGCATTCTGTTTGATCCTTAAATAAGTCTGTAAAAAATGTAGACTGTGCTTTGCTTCAGAATGTTGCTTTGAAAACAGACTTTAAAGAAGAGGCTGTCAATGTCAGCTAGCTGGCATCAGAAGAACCCAAGGGCGGACATGGCCGCCAGTCCAAGGCTGCTTCCAGGGGCATTTGGTGCCTCCCTTTTTTCTGCAGGTTCTCTTCTTCCCCTCTGGGTTCTGATTCTTGTCCTATCAGATGGATTACTCTGTCCACTTAACACACTTGTTAAGTCTTGCTTGAATTACCATAACATATCGATGTTCCCTGGATTCCTGGTTAATTCAGATCTAAAGCATAGGACGCTTGAGGGAAATTCATCGCTCCCAGCATTTAGATGATCTATTTGTTTTCCAATGATGATAGCAATGACTTGCATTATAAAAACCTACTTCACTAGCATACACGCTGTGGGTGGGGGACACACAGGGCTTCTGTGGTTTATTTTAACTTCTTGGAACAGGAATCCACATCTGAGTAATCTTTCTCCTCCATTGAAGACAAAAAGGTGGAAAGCATAAAAAATCTAAATTTCACATGGAACCTTGAGTCATTTAAAGGTAATACTGTTTTGAAAACAAGTTATAGATTTTTTTTCTTAAGACAAAATATTTAATAGGTTTTGGTTTATCAATGTTTGTAAAGGTAGGGTTTTTCATGTTTTTTAGGAACAAGAAAGAAAGCAACTATTATCATATAACAAGTACATATGTACTGACATTAATATTTTATGTAAGTCTGAAGTATCGTGGTGTTAAATGCATACCTGATCGTTTATTTTGATGTGCTTGCTAAACTTTGTGTTTATCAGTCACAACTTTTTTAGTCTTTTAAATGACATATATGTTTCAAAATAGGTTCTTAGAGAAATTTATATCATAAAATTAATACATACCTACTTTCAAAAATCTTCCCTTTCCACCATGTAATCAGAGCTCAAGAAAGGTGGTTCAGGAAGGCTCCCTATAGACATGCTTCAATCTACTGAAAAAGTTGAAATGGACTTGGTTTCCCCACACTGTGTTTTATATGTGAACAGTTAATTGCTCATTGTGTCAGCTAAAGAAATGGATAGAAATTTGAGGTTGCCCGTAGGAAGTTATTGAATCAGTCAGAATTACTGACTATAAAAAGAATGGATTGAGTTTTTTAACTTGTGAAATTGTTCCTATTGTAATTTATAAGCTAGGCCAGAAACTCCCCAGGGTATAAGTTGAAAACATTATAAAGATACCAGATAAATCTGACACAAATTTTCAAAATTTTTACCCTTTAATTTTTGTCTTTCCTTTATTAATTTAACAGGCTTTTCTCATGAAGAATCAGATGACTCTTGGTAACCAGGTTTGCTCCCCAGCTTCTAATTTTAATATGATGAGAAGTTACATAATGTTTACTCCTTTGTAAACGTTTCTCTGTCATCAGACAAAACTCTGAATAGAAACCAGTGGGTAATCCAGTGTATTGGTTTTTCCTAATGTGTTTGGTACTAAAGTATATGAACCGAGAATAATCGAGTCAAGTGAAACCCCCTTTTCCTCTCATAAAATATCTCATTCCTTATACTAAAAGGAGCTGTTCTTTAAAAAAGCCTTCTTATTTTTCTACTAAATTTTTAGATAAGTATAACCTATTATATTCATCAAATCTAGGCTTACATTTGAGAAGGGTAAGCTGTGTTCTTTCCTCCGAAGAGTTGGGCTGTGATCTTTACAACAAGACGTCATTCTTCCCAGCATATTTCTGTTTTCTACCTGAACATTAAAATACACATTTTTCTAGGCATTAGAAATAGTACAATGTTGCCTCTGGTCTTTCCATTTGACACCTGTGGCTGGAATATATGTGTCGCTCCAGAATTTATATGTTGGAATTTAAATGCCCCTGTGTGATAGAATTAAAAAGTGGGGGCTTTGGGAGGAGATTAAGAGTGGAACTCAATGGAACTAGCTAGGCTTTTTTGCCCTTCCACCATTAGAGGACACTGTATTTGTCCTCTCTGGAGAACACAGCAACAAGGTGCCATCTTGGAAGAAGAGACCCACCTTCACCAGACATTGGACCTATTAGTGCCTTGATCTTGGACTTCTCAGTGTCTAAAACTGTAAGAAATTTATTTCTTTCCAGTTTTATAAGTTACCCAGTCCAAGGTACTGTGTTATAGCATCAGGAACTACTGAAATAGCATATTTATTGTGGAAATTTTGGTCCTCATACTTAATGAATGGGCTTCAAGTATTTCATTAGTTTTTAAAAACAGGGCTCCTCCTTTACAATTGATTTCATTTTTATTTTTTAAAAGTTAGCTTTTACAACATAGAACTGGAAAAAAATCTCTACTCAAACCTCTAGAGTGTCCTAGATTTTGTGGCAGAATCACTGTGGATAATTAATAGGTGCTTGTGATCTCATCTGTGTATTATTTACAGTTTCCTCTATCTATTCATGTGACAAATAATTGCACAAAATGCTACTTAAACAATAGGCAGTAAGCAGTGTGACAGATAGCCCAATAATTGAACTGCTGACTGTTTTTCTGTCATGCTAGAATAAAGGGTGATGATCCAGAGTCAGCACCTCAATTAGGAGTGGCCATGTGTCAGTAGTGACAAATCCTAGGTCTCACTAAGAAAGGTCGTATGCAGAGAATCCAAATTCAGAATTATGTTGACAGATAAGGAGTTCAAACACATTATATAATAAAATTCTGAGTAACATATTTAGCTCTGCAACTCTAGAGAGTGACAGAACTGTTTTTCTATATATTTCTGAGTAAATCTTTCCATTTTTATACCTTTGATTTGAAAAATAAACAACTACACACAGGCCTTGATCATTTGTAATTTGCAAAAGTTCAAGCCTTGTTAATCTCTTAGGTAGGTGGCATTTATTTATTTCAAAACTAATCAGAAAAGCTATTACTTTCTACAGAAAACCACAGAAATGCTAGTGGCACTTTTATGCCCAATACAGCCCAGTAGGCTATAATATTTTCTTAAATTGCTGAAGAGATTTTTGCCAGAAATAAACAAAGTAGCGCTCACAGACTTGATTTCCACACCAATGTGCAATCTTTACTATGCACATTATTCCAAAGTGACACCACACTGAGGACAAAGAAAGATTGGATGTATACATGGTAAAAAGGCAAGTGAATGAAGCTAAACTTTTATTGCATTTCTCTTACTACATCCACTACTATTTTCACCAATATAGATCTCTAAGCATACACAAATATTGACTATTATCTACAATTATTTATTGTAACACTTGAGTAGAACTATAGGAAGCCTTTGACACTGATTGAAAATATGTATTCACTGTTAGGTTACAAAAATTTATACATAGCAAAATTTAATCCTCTTTACATTAAAAATACTAGGCTACATAAACAAAACTTTCAAAAGTTTCTGATAACAGCTACCACACTACCTTTGAGCCGAAGTTTAATAAATGTCAGCTGTCAGAATTGAAACTTCACAACAATTTCAGTTTATCTCCTATGTACATAACACTTAACTGAGAATAAATGACATACATGTAAATGTATGGTCTCATCTTTTGATGCTGGCATGTCACCAGTCCATATCAAAGAGTACCACATATTACATTGAGTGTTTTGGGAGAAATGTTCTAGCAGTAAATGTGAATGTGCCCCCAATTTCCAAAGAGTGAAAGGTCATTTTGCCAAAGTGTTGCCTTTTAAAATGGCTAACATGAAACTTCCAATATTTGCTCTAAAGAAAAAGATTTCCTCACTGGAAGGTATTCCCGGTGCTGCATCCCAGCAGCTTGAGAGAGAAAGTGAGGCGTTTGAATGTCTACATTAGTTTGGTGGAATACTCATCTGTAATGCAGAGCAGCTGTCTCATAATTTGTCAGGGCTGTAAATGCATTGGCTGAAACCCCCCGGCAAACATTTATGTGTAAGAATTGAGTTACTTCTTTTACTGAAACTGGATATATTGTAGTTCCTGTTCTTTCTTTGCTTTGATACCCTGGTAAGCCTGCATTTTGCTGGCATCCAAGTAAGACCAGTTAGAAAACAGTATCATGAGAAAGTGGATCTGGAAGAGAAGGGTGAGCATGATGTCTAGTGAGCATGTGAGAAGGCAAAACAAAGTGCTAGTTGAATGAGATGTACTTGATGTTAAAGGGGAAGAGGGTTATTCTGTATTAATACTTGCTCTGCTAGCAGAGCTAGTAGAATCCTAAAAGTGTGCTCTACTACTTGTCTTCACATTAAAAAACTGAAGAAAAGTAAGTACACAAACATTGCAAAGTCTTTCTATTAACTCTTAAATGTCTGTGTACTCATCAGTCTAGGTGAGTAACATAATAAACACCTTGTACTACAACTGGGAGTTGTCTACATAAATAGATATTTATAAAATTTGCCTCCGGTGTATATTGAGTCAATGCTACTGAGGCATTTAAATTCCTGACTGTTATATTATCTTTAAAAGTTTCTTCATATGTTGATATTTCTTATTTTGTCTGTCACCTTACAAGTTATATATTATTATCCCTCTTTATTGCTTGCATTTTTCTTAAAAATCTCCTTTGCCTCATAGAATATCAGTGGCCTTACTTTTTTGACAAATACTTGTTAATTTTCTCTAAACCTTCATTTTCAATATTTCAGTGTGATTATTTCAAGGTAAAAGCAATTTTTTCTCTCAATCTAATATGGGTATTTTATATTTTAGCACAGAAATTTAAACAGTTTATATCTAATATGGTTACTCTGTTATCTACATAACTGATATCCGATTAGACAGTTGTTCTACCCTGGATTTTCTCTGTCTCTGCCTTTGCCTCCTATTTGCCTTAGTTTTTCTCTTCCTCTCCCCACCCACCACATGTTTTCCCTAACTGTGTTGATTTAATTGTCTTACTCATATTTATTTCTTTTCCTGCTTTTGACATTAATCACGATATTTCTACCCTTTCTGTAGTTAGTCAGTAGGACCCAGTTAGTTAACTTTTTTCTAACAAAGTAAAACATTTATTAGCCCCATAAAAAAAATTCTTGTAATACCTCCTTCATCTAGAGGTTTACTTTCCTTCATTCTGTAAAAAGAAAGAAGGAAACTTTTATTCTTCTTTTCCTTGGTCTTTTGATAAGTCTTTGATATTTGCACAATCTTTGTGAGTTGAAACTTTGTTTTAAATACCAACAGTGTATGTGGAATGATATTCTGTGTAGAGATTATTTTTGTATTCTGCCTGCTGCCCTTTCTACACATTTCTGTCTTACGGTGATTTTCATGAATGTAGATGAAAGCTTCCTACTCTGAGCTTGACTTTCATAACTTCTCTTTCATATATGGTCACCGGATAAAATGTAGGCTTCTCGGTTACCTTTTCATTTTAAATAAACAACAAAAAGCATTTTAGTATGATTGTCAATATTCTTGTAACTTAGTAATATTCTCAATATTACTAAGCATGGACAGACTTATACTAAAAATAATTATTTGTTTTTTGTCAACAAATTGTCAAATTTCAAATTAAAATGTGACATTTAAATTCCTGTATTTTCTCCCTACGTGTGGCAACCTTACTTTGAGATCTACTTAGGAAACTACTTATTCTTGCTATATTTATACTGAATCTACTGTATAAGAAGCAAACAAAAAATTCTTTGATTTCCTTTAGCATGTGCTTCATTTTTCAATGATGAATAATTGTCTATTTAAAATATTTATTTCTGTCCTGCTACTCACCTGCTTTTGCCTTTAGATTCTATTTCTTCATCTCAAACAATACCTAAGCCTACTTATGATGAAGACTCGTGATTTAACTTTTTGTTTTTGAGTGTGACGCCTAAGTGTCTTCCTAGACTAGCCCGTAGGGCATGGAATGTCCACCATTGAATTAGCAATGTTGCCTTTGAAGTGGTAAAGCAATCTTAAGTTCTTGAATGCAAAGTTATTCTTGTGGGGGGCAGTTTTACGTTAATCTTTCCAGGTTTTTAAGAACTTAATTGTTCATATCTAGTAGTTTATACCAGTCTGATTTCAAGGAAGTTATATATTTTAGGTAATGTGAAAATCCTCTCCTCCGTCTCGCATATACCACAGGATAGAGGTTGAGTTATAAATCTTTCTCTCATGGATTTGAATGAAAACCTCATTCTGTGTTAGATCCTAGTATCTGTGGGCATGGCTTTTGGTATTGACTCAAATGTTCCCACTGAATGTCTGAACAACACCTACTTTCACCAATTATTTAGGAAGGGTGTCCAGCCCCACTGAACAGAGAAATGGTCTTTTTCCTGGGAATATATCCAACATTACTCCTCAATTGACTATTTCAACAAACTACCAATGTTGACCTCAAACTAATATTATTGGAGTCCAAACCTCAGAAATGATTTCTTTCTTGATATTGAGTTTATTTTAAAAATAATTTTGTCTTACACTTATAATCTCTTGCTTTCATAAGAGTTCCTTTTGCAAATTTTCACTTTGCTCCGGAGAGCTAGAAATAAGTGCTTGATTTCTTTTAATTCACTCATTACTTAAGAAATAAAACCTCTTAGAAAGGTGTTATTACTATATCCTTTCAGCAATTGTGGCAAGACATATTTTTGCTTATACTTTCTGGAAGCATTGCCAACTATATTATCTTCCCAAGTGTATGGCAGGTATTCTATCTTTTCTTCCTTGATCTATATTATTTATGTGCTATCAATCATTGGCTGTTTCACATATATTATGAAGACTTTGAGATCATTTAATTTTGGTGAAGACTTTATTTTATACAATCATTTTATTGTAGGTAAATCACATCATGTCATTCTCTGTAATAATATCTTCCCATGATTTGCATTACGAGATTTCCTTTCCATGGTACTTTAAAAGCCTTTCTATAAATTTCACTTTTTAGAATTTCCAGTTACAATGCAGCACGCCAGTGTTTCTGACATAATGTTAGAAAACAAAGTCTCTGAAATGTAGAAAGAGGAAGACAGTTTCTCTAGGGACTTCACGACTTGAAGAGTGATAGTATGATAACTTTATGGGATTCTTTTAGGTCTTGCATACAATATCCCAGATGATGGACTGTAAGAGCTTTTAATTGAGAATCTCCAACAGGCACAGAAAAAAAGGGCTTCAAGGAAATCCTGTCCTCTCCCAGTCAAAATACCAGGAGAGCATGACCTTCCCAACACACAAATCCAAAAAACACTTCTAGAAGGAATAATGAAGCTATTCCAGCACGATGGAACCTAAGGGGTTACAGAACAATTCCACGGACAGCGTGCTGCTGAACCATGGGAAGGTTTGGGGCCCAAGGAAGGACCCATCCCATAAAGATGGAATGGGAGCCTGATCACCTCCCAGGGTGTATCTAATTATCCGACCCAGGATGCAAGATTTGCTCACTAATTCAAATGAAACCTACACCCCAACCTATGAAGAGGAACTGAGGGTGGGGAAGTGGGTGAATGCGTGTGCAAGAGTAGGGTGATGTGTGTGGGGCTGCAGGCCTCTTAGCATAGACCGTACATCATGAGTGAAGGGTGGGACTGACCAGGACTACGGGCAAACGTCCTCTGGAACTAGCACATATGGCTTAGTGAGGCACCCCATAATTTAGTGATTGTGGTGGTCTGGGTTCAGGGTTTATACAAACCCTCCATTAACGCTAAGCAGCATCTGAAATACTCCCGCAAGGGAGGCTGTCTAATCAGTCTGAAGCAAAAGTGAAAGCGTAAGTGTATGGTGCCATAACTGTGAGGAAATGGGAGGGAAGTCGTCAAAACCCACCCCATTATAATGTATGTTAAAAAGTTTAAGAAGGGAATTATAGGATCAAGTTGACTCCCCAGAGATAAAAGACCATTTGTGAAATGGAGTGTCCCTCTTTTAGTGTCACGTGGCCAGCTGAAAGAACAATAGAGAGGGGAACAATTGGCCATGTACATCAAGTGGTGACTGGGGTCAGAGGACAGCCAGGACATCTAGACTAATTTTCTTATCTTCACTCATGGCTAAATATCCTCCAAACTTGAGCAGGATGGTTACAGTCCTACCTGATGGCTTGTTGCAAAACACTTGTGGCTTGAGCCGAGCTTAAAGTAAAAGAGGAATTAGCTTCACCACCAGCTATGGAGAGAAAGGAAAAGCCACAAAAAGGGCAAGAAAAACTTTACAGAAATCACAAGAGGAGACAGAAATCCCTCCTCCCTATACCCCTATCTGCCTCCCTTTACCAAGGCCAACGGCCTCTGAGGAGTCAATTCAGAAGGTGACACACCCCTGGTTTCACCCCAAAGGGAGAAATCAGAGCCCCTGTCCCAGAAGGTCAAGGAGGACTGTCAGAATAATCAAGAGAGCTGCCTCTGGTCTGGCCATGCCCTGGTTCTGCAGATGCCTCTCAGGGAGGCTTGGGGACCCCTCTACTATGATGAACATGGCCATATTCAATGGGGGCAATGGACCTCCATCTGCCAGCCTATTTCAATCACTCATCCCCTAAACTGGAAATGCCATATTCCCTCCTACATGGAGAAGCCCCAGGCCCTCTTAGATCTGATGTAGTCTATTTTCCAGACACATAATCCAACTTGGCCAGATAGTAAACAGCTTCTGTTGCTGCTGTTCAACACCAAAGAGCACCGATGGATGGCTCAGTCAACCCTCCACTGGCTAGAAGCCAATGTGCCATTCCAGGCATACGCTCAGTTCCAGTTCCCAGAGGAAGACCCCCACTGGGACCCACATGCTTTGACCCAGTTTCAGCACCTGCAGAGGTACTGAGGAGCACTCCTGCAAAGTCTGAAGGAAGGCAGAAAACAAGCAGTCAGTATATGAAAAATCTCTAAAGTGCTTCCAGAAACTGATGAGATCCCCAGCCAATTTTATTAGAAACTCCGTGAGGCATTCTGGCTTTACACTCCTTTTGACACTGAGGATACTAAGAATCAGCAGATGGTAAACACAGCATTTGTAGGACAAGCCCAGGGGGGTATCAGGTAAAAACTGCTGAAGCTAGATGGTTTTGCAAGCATAAAGGCAACCCAGCTTTTAGAAGTGGCCACCAAGGTGTACATTAACCGTGACCAGGAGGCACAAAGGGAGGCTGATTGGAGACTGAGGAAGCAGGCCAATCTGCTAGCGGCAGCCCTCATGGAAAGGGAAGCTATCATCACAAGCAGACGCAGATACAGATGCAGATGTGGAAGGGGCCAAACAGGGCAGAGACTCAAAAGTCAGCTGAGACTAGATAGGGATCAATGTGCACAATCCAAAAAGAGGGGACACTGGGAAAATAAGTGTTTAGAGGGCAGTAAAAGAAATAACGGTGGACATAAATCTATAAAATGGCCAGCCAAGGACCACCACACCCTAAGGGGGCCAGGCATCAACTTGATGAGGCTGGCAGAGACTGAAAAATATGAAGACAATGCAAGACTGGGCTCCATCTCCCAAGGCCCCCAGGAGCCCATGATCACAGCAGAAGTAGGGGAGCAACAGATGGACTTTATGGTGAACACTAGCGCTAATCACTCGG